>NC_138118.1:31335346-31971596 GCF_964146895.1 Miniopterus schreibersii | reverse complement strand
CTACTTCTAAGAAAGACACAGATCAGGACCAGCTATGTAATTTGCAAGATCTGACACAAAAGGAAAATACCAGGCCCTTTGTTCAAAAATCATGAAGAACTTCAAGATAACATTACAGAGCATTAAACCACATGAAGGGTCCCTCTAAGCACAATGCCCTAGAAAACCTTACAGGTCACACACCCAGGAAGCTCACCTTGATAGGCTGCATATATATGAGTTGAGAGCAGAGCCAGAACCACATCTCCTGTTCAAATATCTTCACCTTTGCCCAGGCTCATTTCATTCTCCATATTCCTTGAATGTAACCTGTCCTGCCAGAAGCTGCCTTGGATGTTTTCCTGGTCAACTAATTGTTTCTTCAGGTATTAAGCTCAGGTACACTGTTTAGTTCCCTAAAGGGAAGAGGGAAGTGGTTGAGATAGAATCCATAGAAGCTACAGGGAATAAGATGCAAGTCTTGAATGGTAACAGCCTTGAGGCCATTGGCCACAGGGGAGCATCTAGAACACAGCTCATCCCTAAACCTTAACTTAGGAGTGACCCCCCTCTAGAAGATTTGTGATAAGAAGAGGATTGCCTCATAGCTCTCCTGTACTGTTCACTTGGCCATGCTCCTAATCATTAGGAACTTCTTTCCACTTCCAGCTCTGTTGTGAGCTACCAGTCTCTCTGCTGCTGGTCCCCACTTGCAACTCCATGAAGTTGCTCTGCCCCCACCCAAGACACTGCTCCTTCCACATAGTCAGAAGCAAAGAGAAGAATGTGGAGAAAGCTATGGCTTCCCTTTTCACATTTTCCTTTTATTTTTTTACATCATACCTATACATGGCAATATGGATATATATGAATTTTTCAAAAGGTTGGGGGTTATTAAAAACCATTTCTTTAACTTTTATTGGAGTATGCCTTGTGGAGCTCAGGACTTTTTCTGCTGCTAGGATCTAGATAAATTCAAAGCTTAAACATATTACAATATTGCAGAAATAACAACAGGAGGTGAAAGGAATGGTTCCTCACACAGTCCTGTCTCTTCCATAAATGAACAATTAACCTTTGTATATCAGTAGCTTCTTGCTGTCATAACAAATTACCAAAAACTTAGTGGCCTAAGACAATACAAATTAATTACCTTAGAGTTCTGGAGGTCAGGAGCCTGAAATTCATCTTATGGAGATAAAATGAAGGTATCATCAGGGCTTGTCTTTCTGGAGGCTCCAGGAGAGAATCCATCTCTTGCCTGTACCTGCTTCCAGAAAATGCCAGAATTCCTTAGCTTGTGACCTCAACACTCTAATCTCTGTTGCCATCATCACGTTGCATTCTTCCTCCTTTGATCTTCTTGCCTCCCTCTTCTAAGGGAATTTGTGATTACATGTAGGACCACTCAGATAATCCAGGACAATCTCTCTACTTCAAAATCATTAACTTCATCACATCTGTAAAAAGGTAACATTTATAGGTTTCTGGAGATTAGGACATGGCTATCTTGGGGGAAGGCATCATGCAGCCTACCACCTGTGGATAAGGTAACCTCTCTTTTCTAATCTTTAAAATGGAATATTGACTTCATAGGGTGAGTATTGGTACCAGGAAGTGGGATCCTGCTGTAAAAAAAAATACTTAAAATGTGGAAGTGGTTGTGGAATTGGGTAATGCACAAATGCTGGGAGAATTCTAAGGCTGTGAAAAACCATAAGTGACTCTGGAAATATAAGGAGACACCAGCATTTCTCCTGTCCTCTGCAAGTATAGCATATCTGCATTGAGTAGAAAGTCAAGGACTCCAGATAAAGATAGCAGCCTAGAAGGCATTGGCAGCTGTCACCTAGTCCCCTGTGTAGCAATATTTCACTCAACTCCACTAAAGAACAACAAAAAGGGAAAGCTAAACTATACAAAATTCATACACTCAGCAGGATGGAAGTTGAGGGTAGCTAGCATGGTAGCCAACATTTAATCTAAAACTATTGGCAGAGTTTTCATTTCCAGACAGCATCGTGAGTAACCCTCCAAAATTATTACTGGTGGGACAACCATAACTGGTAACTTTTTTTTTTTAATTAAAGTCTCTAAAAGTTGCCCTAAAGTCATATAGAAAATGAAGAAATGTTCATTTCTTTTTAAATCTACTAAATCTTAGTAATAAGAGTGAGAGTCTGTGTGGTACTTGAGCTATGAATTACTTCCTCCCTCCCTACTCACCTTAAGCTCAGCCTGAAGGAAACTCATTCTGAGGAGGTGTGGTAAAAATGATGGGGCTCCCTCTTCCCTTGGTTACCCATCAAGAGTATGCTACCTTACCAAAAGAAAAAAGTTGGCATCATTTCTCATGTCTCCAACTCAGAGTTGCAGAACTAAACTGGTAAGTGTAGCCAACATCACCCTACTTCTTCTCTATTCACAGTGCAGAGACTCTATCCCGGACACAACAGGCTAAGAATACTGGGAGCCCAGCTGCCCACACTTCAGCTCCCTTGTATGATGGAGATTCCATGCTAGAAGAGGCAGGTTGAGAAAGCCAGAAGCTACCATCCTCTGCTCAGGTCCCAGAGCTGTGGCTCAGAGATTTTGTTCAGGAAGAAAAGAAGTCTATAATTACAGAGAACTCCAAAGCTCTCCTTAAAGGAAATGACTATTTGAAGCAGAGTGTGGAAAGTTCAAAGGGTACTCTTGAAAACAGTGACAGTTTTAATGGTAATTTAGAGGAGACTAATAGCCCTATAACAGCTATAAGAGAAACCACAGGCCAGCAATTTTACTCCAGAATACCAGGAAAAGAAACAGGTACAAAGGGTCCTTCTAGGGTCAGAAAAAACCTGAGAGGCTGGCCACAAAAATCACCTCTGTAAAGGGAAACAAATTTAATTATGTCAGACTGTAAGGTAATTTATGCCCAAAGACATTGTGAAGAACAAGAGAGCAATCAGCTGGTGATTAGTAGGTCTAATAGCTGGGTATAATACCAATGGAGACACACAGGGAGACAGTCATAGAGAGCACTGCTAAAACAATTGTCATCCCAGATTACATTCCAAGGCTATACCTTCTGAGGAGCAACATCAGAGGTTTTACACTGCAAGGGAAGTAGCTTTCACCAGAAGAGTCCAGCCAAGTCACTAAACAAAGATGCAAACAACAGCAAATTGAGTCCTAGAAAAGCAGAAGGTAAATCACTATCCAGAGTTACTGCACTGCATTACTTAAAATACCCAGCTTTTAATGAAAACTACAAAACTTACAAAGAAACAGGAAAGTGTGACCCATATAATGAAAAATATTCAGGCAACAGTAACTATTTGTGAGAAGGCCCAGATAGTAGTTTAAAGACAGAGCTTCAAAGTGGCAATTATAAATATGTTTCAAGAACTGAAGAAAATCACTCTTTAAAAAAATAAAGGAAGCTATCATGCCATTATCTCATCAAAAAGAGAATGTCAATAAAGAGATGGATGTTTTCTTTCAAGAATAAAATGGAAATTCTGGAGCTGAAAAGTATAACTTAAATGAAAATTTTACTAGAAGGACTCAACAGTAGGTTTGAACCAGCAAAAGAAAGAATCAACAAATAACAACAACAAAAATAACAGAAGTCAAGGGGAAATAGACAATTCAACAATAATTGTTATAGATTTCAACATTCCACTTTGAATAATACATAGAGCAACTAATCAGAAGGTCAACGAAGATGAGAAGATGTGACCAGCTAGGTGCAACACTAAAACACCACCCAACAACAGCAGAATACACATTCTTTTCAAGTACACAAGGAACATTCTCTTAAATAGACCATATGTGAGGTGAAAAATAAGCCTCAATAAATTTAAGAGGCTTGAAATCATAAGGAGTATGTTCTCCAGCCAAAATGAAGTAAAATTAGCAATCAGTTACAGAAAAAAATTGGGGAAATCCAATATTAAACAACACAATTCTAAATAACCAATGAATCAAAAATATATCAAAAGGAAAATTATAAATACTTTGAGGTGAATAAAACAAAAAAACAGCATAACAAAACTTACGGGGTGTAACTAAAGCAATGCTTAGAGGAAAATTTATAGCTGGAAATTTACACGTAGCTATATTAAACAAAGAAGAAAGATCTCAAACCAATAATTTAATATTCCACATTAAGTCAGTGTTTAAGGCAGCAAATTAAACCTAAAGCAATAACAATAAAAATCTAATAAACAGTAGAGTGGAAATTAATGAACTAGAGAATAAAAAAACAATACAGAAAACCAACAAAACCAACGCTTGATTCTTTGAAAATATCAAAAAATTGACAAATTTTTAGCTAGTTTGACCAAAAACATATGGAGAATTACTAAAATCAGGAATCAAAGAGGGGACATTATTACTGAGTTTATGAAAATAAAACAATTATAAAGAAATATTATAAATAATTTTATGTCCTCTGAATTAGATAGCATAGATGAAATGGAAAAATTCATAAACTACCAAAATTGACTCAAGAAAAAAAAATGGAGCATTTAATACATAAAGAAATTAAATCACTAATAAAAATATTACCTACAATGAAAAACTCAGGCCCAGATGGCTTCACTTGTGAAGTCTACCAAACATTTCAGAAGAATTAATAACAATTCTTCAAAAACTCTTCCCAAAAAAAGGAAGAGGAAGAACACTTTCCAACTCATTCTATGATGCCAATTTTGTCCTCATACCAAACCAGAAAAAGACATCACAAGAAAATAAAACTACAGATCAATAGCTCCTATGAATACGGACACAAAAATCCTCAACAAAATAGTAAGAAAAAGAATCCAGCAATATATAAAAAGGAGTACACACCAGGACCAAGTGGAATTTATTCCAGGAATGCAATATTGGTTTAACATTCAGAAATCACTTGGTATAATAAACCATATCAATAGAATAAAGAAAAAAAATAAATGATAATCTCACTAGATTTAGAAAAGCACTTGACTAAATTGAACACCCTTTCATAATAAAAACACTCAACAATCTAGGAAGAGAAAGAAACTTCCACAACCTGCTTAAATGCATCTATGAAAATCCCACAGCTAGTACCATATTTAATGATGACAGACTGAAAGCTTTCCTGCTAAGATCAGGAATAAGACAAAGTTATCAGCTCTTGTCACTTCAATTCACCTTTGTACAGGAGGTTCTAACTAGGGCAATTAGTCAAGAAAAGACATTGCTCAAAAACGAGAATGGATCAACATCCATAAGTCGGTCCACGTAATGCACCACATTAACAATATAAAAGATAATAATTATTTCATTATGTCAATATATAAAGAAAAAGCATTTGACAAAATCCAGCACCTTTTCATGATAAAAACTCTTAACAAACTGGCTGTGTACAAAGAAATGTACCTCAACATAATAAAGGCCATATATGACAAAGCCACAACTAAGATTATACTCAACAGTAAAAAGCTAAAAACTTTTCCTCTAAGATCAGGAAAATACAAGGATTGCCCACTCTTACCACTTTTATTCGATATAGTACTAGAAGTCCTAGCCAAAGCAATTAGTCATAAAAATAAAAAATAAAAGACATCCATATCAGAAATGAAAAAGTAAAATGTGTCTCTTTTTGCAAATGACATGATCTTACATACAGAAAATCTTAAAGATGCCATCAAAAAAGCCCAAAACTGTGAGAAATAATAAGAAAATTCAGTAAATTTGCAGGGCACAAAATTAATATTAAAAAAACAGTTGCATTTTTATACACTAAAAATGATTTCTCAGAAAGAAAAATTAAGAAAATAATCTCACCCAGCAGGGCGTGGCTCAGCTGTTGAGCATCAACCTAGGATCCAGGCAATCCGGGTTCGATTCCCAGTCAGGGCACATGTCCAAGTTGCAGGCTCGATCCCCAGTCTGGGGCGTGCAGGAGGCAGCCAATCAATGACTCTCTCATCATTGATGTTTCTGTCTCTCTCTCCCTCTCCTTTCCTCTCTCTGAAATCAATAAAGATATATTTAAAAAAAAAAAAGAAAGAAAATAATCCCATTTACAATAACATCAAAAAACATAAAATACCTAGGAGTAAATTTAACCAAAGAGTTGAAAGAGATGTATATTAAAAACTATAAGATACTGATGAAAGAAATGGAAGAAAATACAAATAAATGGAAAGATATTTTGTGCTTATGGATTGGAAAAATTAATTATTTTCAAATGTCCATACTATTCAAAGTGGCCTAAAGATTCAACACAATTTCTACCAAAATTGCAATGGCATTTTTCACAGAAATTGGAAAAAAACATCCAAAATTTCTTATAGGAATACAAAAGATCCTGAACAGCCAAAGCAGTCTTAAGAAAAAATAACAAAGTTGGAGGCATCACACTATATTACAAAGCTATACTAATCAAAACAGTGTGGTATTGGCATAAAAACAGACACATAGATCAATGGAACAAAACAGAGAGCCCAGGAATAAATGGTCAATTAATTTACAACAAATGAGTCAAGAATATACAATGGGAAAAGGATAGTCTCTTCAAAACTGGTGTTCAGAAAACTGGATAACCACATGCAAAAGAATAAAAGTGGACTCCATTGTGACACCATACACAAAAATGAACTCCAAATGGATTAAGACTTGAATATATGACCTGAAACCATAAAACTCCTAGAAGAAAACAAAGAGGGTAAGCTCCTTGACATCCATGTTGGCAATGATTGTTTGAACTTGACAACAAAAGCAAGGAAACAAAAGCAAAAATAAATAAGTGGGACTATGTCAAATTAAAAAGCTTCCACCCAGCAAAGGAAACTATCAACAAAATGAAAGGTCAATCTATACAATGGGAGAAGATATTTGCAAGTCATGCATCTGATAAGGGGTTAATATCCAAAATATATAGGGAACTCATATAACTCAGTAGCAAAAAACAAACAAACTAGCAATTAATTTTTTTAAATGGGCAGAGAAATTGGATAGACATTTTTCCAAAGAAGATATATAAATTGTCAACAAAAAAAGGTGCCCAGCATCACTAATTGTCAGGGAGATGAAAATCAAAACTTCAATGAGATATCAGCTCACTCACATCTGTTAGAATGCCTATTATCAAAAAGACAAGATATAACAAATGTTGGTGAGGATGTGGAAAGAAGGGAACTCTTGTGCACTGTAAGTGGGAATGTAAATTGATGCAGCCACTATGGAAAACAGTATAAACAGTCATCAAAAAATCAAAAATAGCACCACCAAATGACCCATATGGAAATCTATCCAAAGGAAATGAAAACAGTATCTCAAAGAGCCATTTGCACTCCCATGTTCATTGCAGCATTATTCACAATAGCCAACATATGGAAATAACCTGAGGGTCTGTCTACGGATGAATAGATTAAGATAATGTGAGATATATATACAGGGTTGGCAAAAGTAGGTTTACAGTTGTGAGCATATGAAACAAATAATATAATAATTAATAAATAATATTACAAGAATAAACTGTGTTTCAAGTACTCAACAGTAAACTTACTTTTGCCCACGTGTGTGTGTGTGTGTGTGTGTGTGTGTGTGTGTGTGTGTGTGTGTGTGTTCTGCCATGAAAACTAGGACATCTTTCCATTTGCAGATGGACCTTGAGGGCATTTGCTAAGTAAAATTAGTCTTACAAGGGATAATAAAAACTATATGATATCAATTTTTTATGTAGAATTTTTAAAATCCAAAATCATAGAAATTGAGAGTAGAATGGTGGTTATCAGGGGCTGGTGGATGGGGGAAATTGAGAGTGTTAGTCAAATAGTACAAACTTTCAGTTAGAGATAAATAAGTTCTGGGGGTCTAACGTACAGCATAGTGATTATAGTTAATAATTCTGTATTATGTATTTGAAAGTTGCTAAGAGAGTGAATCTTAAATATTCTCACCACAGAAAAGATATAGTAATTATGGGATGTGATGCAGGTGTTACTTATGGTGGCGATCATTTTTCAAATATATAAATGTGCCAGCTCAACACAGTGTATACTTTAAACTTACACAATGTTACATGTCAATTAAAGCTCAATAAAGCTGATGGGGGTGAAAAAACTAGGTGGAGTTCAATGGGAGTTGGGTTCTTCACTAGAGATAATGAGCTGGCAAGAATGGGTAAAAATCAGACCCCAATCAATTAGCTTCAGATTAAGTTAAACCCCTAACTACATATGGGCAAAGTCAACTCCAGAGAATATGAGAGAGTTAGGCATGGTCACACTCTTGTTAATAACCTAACCAGGTCAGGCCCTATGTCACCGTAATCCTGTTGTAGCCTCCCTCCCTCCACATAGTAACTGGCTATTTTATCACCTTTCTCATGACCCTCTGGTGGGAGATACCTACAAAGATGGTTAGAGTAAACCCTGAAGGAAAGTTTTCATCCTCTCCCTGCTGTCCCATTTTTAATAGTTGGGAAAGCTTTTCTTTCCTTTGAAAACAATGAGACTTTATATGTGATGTCCTGGCATTGTCACCTCCTTGGTGGCACTGCCCCAGGGAAGGAGGATCTAAAGAGTCCATTTTATAGGAAAATACCTAAAAGGCGAAAGGATTTAAGATTAGTGATCGAGGCAAGAAGTGAAAATAGGCATCAGAAACCTAAAATGCTCTTCTCCTCTGAGGTTATAGCCCTGTGGGGCACAAGCTGTAGGCATCACGGGTAACTTTTGAGGACATCACAGTCCTCCAAAGCAAGGTTTTGCAGTGGAAGCTTCACATCCCCACTGCCTCAGTGGTGAGCCTGTCTCTTTAAGTTGTCACTCTTGGGGCCCTCCCCTCCCTGGGCTTCCTGCCCTCTGAGGTCTGAGAGGCTGGACTCTCCCCCATGTATTGGGAGGAACAGCTTGCTGTACTCACAACTGGAAGGCAACAGTAGGTCAGGGACTTCTGGGGCCAGTGTCAGAGCCTATCACCAATTTTGCAGAAAAGGTGAGCCTAAGCATGTGAAGGGAGCCATCCCGGGAGCAGGAGCTGTGAGGACCAGGAAGAATTCAGTGCCTATAAAAAGCTTGCTGAGTGAGCACCTCCATTCTAGTAGGTACCAGGAAGGGGAGCAGGATCTAGAAAGAGTAACTCCACACTCCCAGGTATTTAAGGGTGCTCAGAATTTTACACACAGTAAGTTCAGGAGCAGCGGTACGCATCTCCCCCGGCCTGGATGTCCACACCCTTAGCTCTTACTTGAGCCTAAGCCCCTCTCCTAACCTACTCTCTTAACAAGGGAAGAAGGTGTCTGCTTACTCGTCTGCAGGGGCCAAAACATACTTTAGAAGGCAGCAAACACTCCCCATGTGCATATTCAGCACAGGCAAAGAGATTTCTGAGGACATATAAGGTAGTCTAACCTCAGAACAAGTTATAAAGTGAAAATTCTGTGTGTATCTGGGCTGAACCACTTAAAACATTCTACTCTCCTCCAGGGGTCCACAAAGCATCTTCCAGGAGACAACTAAGGTCTTCAAACCGTTGCCCTACCTGTGCCCTTAAACATCTGTTCCCCAACCCTAGCTGTCCAAGACTGTGTGTATGGCTGAGCCCTCTGAAGTCCCTCCCCTCCTCTTCATGATGAAGGGGTTGGACTAAGAAAACTGATCCAGAAACTCAGATTGCAAACTGAGTGCATCAGAATCACAGGTGGGCGGGGATGCTTATGTTCTAAAAGTATAGATATGTGAACTAAAATCTCTAAGAAATATACATTTTACAGAATCCCCTAGACAATTCCCAAAGACAGGAGGTTCAGGAAGCCCTGGACTAGGTGAATAGACTCAGTCCCTTGGAGGTTTAACATATAGGATCCTACATGTTTCCCATTCCTCAGTGACAGTATGTATGTGTAACCCCAGATTTCAGCTCTCTGGACCTGTACAAGAACTCTAAATTCCACTCCAAACTCTGTGGAAAGTTCTAAATGGATTACCCACTGGTACTGTGAGCTCCCTGTACCTTCTCATCTCCACTTGCCCAGTACTCCCCTTGCTTTGGTTAAATTCCTGGTCTTTGTTCTGCAACTGTGGCTCTCTCTCCATTTCTGCTCTGGTGTCAGTCATGCAAATGTGTTGATTTCTACACACAAAACAATTAATCACATAATGGAGGAGTGGGGGTGAACATTACTGAAGGCTTTGGGGGAGTCCTGCAGAAACATGAGCACCTTTGTGCTGAAGACCAGGCCAGCCCATCATTTAAGTCCTTTGACTAGAGACAAGGTATTCAGCCTGCCTTTCCCTTGGTTTCTCCTTGTGTAGTGCCAACAGGAGAGAATGTAGTCACCTGTGGTAACCAGGTGTATGACATGAAGAGATGGAATTAGAAATGGATGGTGAAGCAGACAGGATTCAGACAGAGTGCGGGGAGGCTGAACGGTCACAGGCCTGAGAGCACACGGCAGCTGTAAAATACCCAAAATCTGCTCTCTGGGGAGCATCTGAGTCAGGGGGTCATTGTCCCGAGTCTGGGGAAGCAGGCTGAGGACAGACTGCACTGTACTCAGGGACTCAGTGAGCACAGAATGTTCGATTGTGCTAAATAATGAATGATTGGCTGGAGCCACTTTCCTTTGAAAAGTCTCAACTTGGGGGCAGGACATTAGGAGTTGGAGGGGAGTGTCTCAGTCTCTCCAGGACACCAATCATATTTAGACACACTGAGACAGGACCCTGATTTGGCTTCCCGAGAGCAGAGTCAGAGAGTCCAGACCACCTGGGATATATGTTTCTTCTCCAATTTCCAAAACCAAAATTCCAATTCTCTTCTTGTTTGTCTACCAGGCCAGCCACCCGAAGTGGTTCTCTCAGTCACTGAGCAAATTTCCTAGTTCTCACAGTTTTCCAAAGTCTACCCCAGGTGCTGAACATCCTAGGAAAACTTAATATTTACAACTTTGGTCACAGACATAGAATTACCTAGGAAAATTTAATTTTTATAGCTTTCTCACCGACACAGAGTCCCTGAAAACACAAAACCAAGCTCACTAAACCCTCTCACATCATTCCAACCCCAGTCCAGGACCTTCTAAAGTTCTTCTCTTATTTCCTGTGTCCAGGGGAAACAGGAACCACGACTTTGTCACTGTGGTGTCGCCAGCTCTTTGGATTTCACCTGACACGTAGAATTACCTGGGAAAATTATAAGTAATTATACCTATTTGATTAATTAATTAATTAATTGTGTTTAGGACTCTTTCAGATAAGCATGGGAGAACAGAAGATAGCCTATGGTAAGAAAATGTGTACTGCGCACTTGCTCACAGCTATGAGCTCTGGGTAATGAGGGGAATGGGTGAACTCTGAACTGAACAGACAAGCCCCAAAGGGGCATCTGAGGTGTCGGGAGTGAAACAGCAAGAGCCCTGAGATGTGCGTTTTAGCTGGATCTCTGCCTCTGCCCACCTGGGAGATATTAACTTCTTTGACTAGTCTGTGTCTCCATTACCAAAGTGTAAATGAGAATAATAAACCTCCTCTGATCTCCACAGAAGAGGATGTAGAGGGTATTATTAGATCATGCACAAGAGAGAGTGTGATTCACCAGGAGGAATGTTAGAGAACCAGGGTAGAGGGTTAAACAGGTGTCTTATTAGTAGGCAGCAGGTTTAAAAGAGAGGGGAAGGAAGAAGAGGGAGAGAGGAAGAGAAGGAAGAAGGAAAGAGGTGATCTCGTCTAATCCTCTCAACAACCCCAGGAGAAACAACTCTATACTATTATTCTCATTTTTGCACAAAGGTTTAACACTTAGACAAGCAATTTCCAAGGTGGCAGAGCTGACCAATGGTGGGGCTGTAAGTCAAGCCCAGCATGTCTGGGACTCCAAACAGCCCTTCACCACCAGGTCTACTGCCCCCTCTTGCTGTACTTCCAGTGGGCTGGAATTTGGGAGAAGTATGGCAGAGGCCATACACAACACCAAACAGGGAGAGCTCTGCACCCTGTGGATGATCAGGGATAATCCAGATGAGGTCAGGCTTAGAATTATAAAGGGGCATCCTCTAGAGAAATGCCCACCAGGTGTTGAGCATCTACAGGTACACATGGTTAAGCCAGAGATGACAGGAATAGATGGTAAAGATCCCCCGGAGTTCAGAAAACTCTGACCAACGGCCTCAGTAAGGTTTTGGTTGAAAAAACAGAGTGGAGGCACTGTTTTCTCCTTTATTCAAAGTGCCCCGGGCATCCAGGTAGCCAGGATACATTGCTATAAGGTTTGGAGGCTCACAGATCACTTGTCCTCCAGGTTGGGAAGACGCCAGGCAGGCTCTGCAGGAGCCCAGTCTGAGGCTCATCGTGGCAGGGAAGACAGGCCCTAGGAAAAGCTCCACCTAGGCCAGCAGCATCCTGGGCCAGAGGCACTTCCTCTCCAGGCTCCAAGCCACCTCCATGACCAGAACCTGTGAGGTGGAGTGCTGCAGGTGGGATAGATGGCATGTGGAAGTCACAGACACCCCAAGGTTTTTTAGCTCCCAAGTCCCCAAGACAGACCCTGGCTGGGAAGAGCCACCTGCTGCTGCCTGCTGTTGGTGCTGAGCCCCACACGGTGCTGCTGGTGACTCAGCTGGGCCACTTCACAGAGCAGGACCAGCAGGCCATGAGCAGGCTCAAGTGCCTGTACCAGGATGGTGTGGTGGCATGCACCATGGTACTGTTTATGTGCAAGAAGGACTGGGGGTTAGGCGCTCACTGCAGGAGTTCCTGCAGGACAGGGACAACTGCCCCTGAAGGCACGAGTCACCGAGTGTGGGGGCTGTGTGCCAGCCTTGGACAACAGGGCTGCAGGCTTCAATAGGGAGGCCCACGTGAAGAAGCTGCTGGCGCTGGTGGAGCACCTGGTGCAGCACCACGCGGGCCCCCTGTACTGCAAGGTGCTGGTGCTGGCACTGGTGGGCACTGACCCAGGAGGTGTGGAGCCAGATTGCCAGGATTCTGGCAAGTTGAACATTGGGCAACTGGGGCCCAGGGTGCTGGGTCGGCTGGGTAACGGGATGGTGTCCAGGAGGCTGCCCTGGGCCAAATTGCTGGGCTCCCTGGTCCTATTCTGCCTGCTTCTTGCCAGGCTCCTGCTGAGGCCACTGTGCAGGTCTAAAAATGCAGGCGACCTGGCAAGAAAGGAACCCTGGAGCTGAGCAGAAACTAAAACTTCATTCCACAGGAAACCTGTCCCTTCAGACAGAGTTTTAATGACAGAAAACTGAACGCTATCAGCTTTGCAAAGGCCCAAAATTCACTTTTTAAGTTTTCAAGTCTCCCTTTTGACTATAGGTACAGTTTTAAAATAAACATGTGTAACTTTAAAACATGCTTAAAACATTTTAGAAGTCTCCATGCATCTTTTCTCTCTTGAAAAATAATGAAACTGTTGGTAGTTTTTAGTAGAAAATGGATTCATGGCAAAAGGAAAACAACCATTTTTATTTTGAGCATTTAAAAAAAAAAATAGACACTGTCTTAGTCCGTTAGAACTTCTAAAAATAATACCACAGAGGAGGTGGCTTATAAACAACAGAAATTTGTTTTTCACATTCTGGAGGTTGGAAGTCCAAGATCAGGTTGCCACATAGTTAAGATCTGGTGAGGGCTCTCCTGAGGTTGCAGACTGACAACTTCCGGGTGTGTCCTCAGTGGTGGAAGGGACCAGCCAGCTTTCTGGAGCCTTTTTAAAGGGGTGCTCATTTCAATCACGAGGAAGCTCCCAATGGTGCACCTCCTAATAACACCCACTTGGGCATTAAATTTTCATCATTTGAATACTGGATGGACAAAAACATTCAGACCACAGCAGACACTGACCCACCTTAATACTTCTCTAGTTCTCACAAAGAGTAGCTATCTCCCTTTGTGATCCTTGTAGATTCATAACCCACCCACCCCCCCCCACACACACACACCACCACCATTGTTTTAACATTATTTCTGTAAATAGTGACCTGTTAACCAGCACGTGACTGCAGATAAACAGCCTGTTTGGTTAAGAATTCTAGGAGCCAACTTCAGAGGCAGACTCTGACCTTCAGACAGTCCAGCTTCTGGAGATTTGCTGACCTTCAACCAAATATCTGAACAGACTAAGTTGGCTTGCACTTAGTCCCCTCAAAGGAGAACTCTCAACACCCTCCTTTTCATTCCTTTGTTCTGTTTTTGTTTTGTATTTTTTTCTTCCTTTTCCCTTCTTACAAAACCCCCTGCCCATGTCCAGTTGGTAAGATGGTCTTTGGGAAGACAGTCCCTCATCACCTCAGGCTGCCGGCTCTTGAATAAACCATTTTTCCTTACACCAGTACCCTATGTCTCGAGTATTGACTTTCAAAGCAGCAGGCATCCCAACTTGGGTTCTGTATCAGATTTTTATTATACTCCATGATAAAGATGTCAGGGTCATACATGTCAATGTTGCCTTCTGATACATCAGTTTATTTACTACTACAATGATTTACTACCAAAAGATAAATGAAACGATATTGAAAGTAACACAGTTTTCAACGTTTTGGCATGCATTATGGCTCATGTCTTTCCAAAATAAAGTAGGATTTTGTGAAAATCACATGTAGTGTCTTCCATCTGGGTTCTTATGCCAAAAAAAGAAAAAAAGCTGAAGCTGCAGAGCACTGAAGTAAGGTTGGTGTGGCCTTTACCATCAGGTTTCATAGGGGATGGGCCAGCCCACGAAAGTTCTTAGAGGCTAGGCCATTAGAAAACCAGATGACATCTTTAGGTTGCATTAGCAATAAATTAATTAATAAGGATTTCCTTATTTCTATTTCTGAATGTGACTGAACACTTTAAAGAAAGTCATTATCCTTATAACAGCCATGCATAAGATGGGCTTTCAACATCTTCAGCAGCTCTGCTGGGTTCACACAGGGTCTCCAAGCCTGGGAGGGGCTTTTTGTGAGCCTGGGCTGGTCCATCAATGCCTTAATAGCCTCTTTTTGGAAATATTGCTTATTTTGACTAGTCATAAAAAAGAAATGGTGATGAGGGGGCATGGTAGTTTGCAGGCTCTGAAAGGAACCATCTTTAAGGGGACCGACCACACACCCCGTGCTGGCTAGTCTTGGGGTGCTGCTGGTCTTGTTTGTAGCAGTTTTCCCTCCCACCCCCAGGATGTCCCCAAATCTGCAAAGGGCGGGGCTCACTAGGCATCCCCCTTTCTTCTCTGTCAGCGTCAGCGTTGTCCTGCAACAGTCTCCAGGTGGCTCCTGTTTAACTACATCTGCCTGGTTTCCAGTGCTTGCCCATGAGAGAAGGCATATTTCCAGAGCCCCGCCCCCCCTTCCCCAGACCACGGAGCACCACACCCACAAGGCCTCGCAGGGTAAGGGGATGAGGGGGAGGGGCCTGGGGCCTGGGTGTCTGAGAGCCCAAGGCCTAGTCAGAGCCACTCATTGCAGGTGTGATGTCACACAGGTTACTCTGCTTCTGGGCTCACCCATCAGTGAAACGAGACTATGATGGTGGCGCTAGGGGCTACAGCAAGTTTATAATTGGAGAAACAGGCTTGGGAACCACTCACCCTGTGCTCACAGCCCAGCACATTACACAGCACTCCTCACTTTCCAGCTAATTGCCTACTGCTAAACCCTTTGGATCTTCTTGGAGCCTCACAAAGTTTCATGAAGCTGTAGGAATAGTCTCATCTGTCTTAACATATGAGAAAACTGTACTTCCCCATGTGTCAGGTTAGGTGGGGGAATGCTTCTCAGTTTACCCTCTTAACTTCTTAACCCTGCCCCCAGTGAGCCAGGTGTTCCACAGGAGACCCCTGAGTACACATTGTCTTATGTCCTTGACCGTCTGGAAACCACACCATTCTCCCAAAAATATCCCACACCTTTCCTCTGACACATGTAGGAGTTGGCTATATGGCAAACAGACTCATGTTCAGGGCACACAAGACAATCCTTCTGTCTGCTAAACCTTATGTGAGAGACCTATCCAGAAATCACAATAACTAAACTACAAAACAAGGGACTCTAATACCAGGAAATATGGGGACTGTGGCAGATGAGTAAAGGGTCACTTATGAACAAGGCAGACAAGAAATAGTTTGATTTTCCTAAAACAGCAGGAGAGAGACTGCTTTCTAGTGGTTTGATATAATAAGGTATCATCATGATGAAATCAGGCTCATATAATTTTAAAATCAGAAGGTACATTATGTTCGTTTCCTTCAACCCCCTACCTGAACAAGACTCTCTTACTGTCCCCATCCACACACTGTTATAATCTCTGCTTGCACACTGTCTGCCTCTCTCTCGCGATACCTGGCCCCATTTTGGAGATTAGAATTCTCCTTTTAGAGAAGAAATCTGCCTTCATTCTCAATCCTCCCACTTTTGCCTACTCTGACCACCTTTGACATGCACCACATTCCTGCAGGTCTGCAATGCTTCCCTTGGTCTTTTCTTAGGCGTTACAGTCTTGTTACTATTTTGTCTGTGACTCCTTTTAGCATCTCCATCAATATCCTTTCTGATTCTCCTGGAACACCTTGTTATTTGTTAATATCTGCATAAAAGCCCATTCCTCTGTGGGACACCTGTCTTCTGCTGCTACCTGACACATTCAGAAGGTGGTCCAGGAGAAGTACCACACTGCATCTCAGCCAATGTAACCTGTGTTTAATTGACTTTCTGTGACAGGCACCTTGCTCCATTTGGATCACACTGATAATCAGTAAAACACTAGATTGTTTTACAATGAAATGCTTTAATTCAGAGCAATTTCTGTCCCCTGCAGTTTTCTCTTTGAAAAATCTTTTCTTGGAAAAACATGGACTCAAGATTTTGTAATACAATTGTCTGTGTTCATTTCAGGGCAGCCTGTCAGCCTCAGTTTATGTCCTGTCCATGGGATGGCCATATTGTATGTGGGAGTCCAAGAGGCTGTGGACTTATTTAGAATAATCTTCTTTCTTCCTGTGGAATCAAGGCAAAAGAATACACAGGCAAAAGAAATTGCTTTTCAGTCTTAGCTCCATGGCAATTATGTGACCTTGGGCGGGTCATTTTTGCTCATTTCCTAATATTTTAATCAAAAATTTAAGACCTATATTAATTTAAGAGAACAGTTAAAATAATGAACATGAAAGAACGTAGGAAGTTATAAAGTACAGGGGATTATTACAACGATGACGTTCACCATCAACATTGTCACCACTGTCATTATCTTCTTTACCACATTGATAGGTTGATTTCAACATATTGTCTGAGGTTTCCAAACCTCAAAAAAGGTCATCTAAAATAGAAAAGGTGTCAGAGAATTTGAGCAAGTTTAGCAGAGCCAAAGTATAATTTCTCAGAGTCCAGGACAGTGTATGGGAGAAGGTGGTGAGGAAATGCTCTTCTTTGGGCTTAAGGAAAGAAAGGAGGGAGGGTGGGAAGTGGAGGGAAGGAAAAAGAAAGAAGGAAGAAAGTTCTCTTTTAAATTCTGATAATGTGAAAATGGTTTTCCTAAGGAGGGCCAAAAAATTCACTAAATGAATAGAAAAATGTGCAAACATTATTTCTATATAACAGAAGCAACCTGGATATCAAACTAACTATGAAAACCATGTTTTAATTCAGTGCTAATTTGTAAAATGCAAGTGTAAACTAATTAAGAAGAAAAAGACAATGTTCACTTGTTCTTTACCTTCCCTTCCATCATCACACACCACACCCAACCCCCACAGTACAATGCTCTCTGTGCACATGATGTGTGGGAAATGTGGAAATGAAACTTCAAGTCAGAAGTTGGAGGATTTTGAACTGAATTGTGAATAAATTTTCTCTTTCCTTTTCCACTATGAGCTGAAAAAATGGAGAGATTTAGTAATTCCCAGAGAAATTTAGTAATTGTGTTTGCTACAAAACATCCCAGAACACACTGCAGAAAGGAAGATCCAACACAGAGTAGAAGTAAAAAAAATAAATAAATAGATTTTAAGAGCCTACAATGAACTTGGAATCCATTTGGGCTCATAAGAACTCTAGAACACCTCGGCTTCTCACCCTCCCTCATCCTTTAAAGATTCTAGCTCTTAGCTCAGTGTCACCCTCTACAACACCACTTTTGTTAACTTCCTGTAATTCAATCAGCCAAGTAGGTGATCTTTCCAACACAGGTACTTCTATTCCAGTCTTCTTCAGCCACCATCCAGGCTCTTCTCCCAGACTTTGCCTTTGACATTAGCTATGACCTTTCTGTTGTCTCAGTTTCAAGCATCCAACTCCCCACCCAAAGAGCAGAGACCTAGGGACCCTCAGCTGGCCTTTGGTGGGAGGTCACAGCTGAGACTTCCTTTCCTCTCAAGGTTTAGATGAATATGTTGGGCACTTCTATACAAGTGTGCCTGGGAATTTGTCGGTGAAAAAAAGGTGGTAATATTTTCCCATTTGTAACTTCTCATCCTCTGCCTCCTTCTATCTCATATTTATTTAGCATAAAACTGGAAACACACAAGGACCACTTTTCTTTCAGAAAACTGTATCTTTCCTGGTCTAGATGAAGGGCTTAGAGCATCTTCCTCAGTGTAGCAGTTCTTACTCTTGCCTATGGCTCCAAAGTGGGCTTCCTGTAACCCAAGAACCTCCTAAAGTTATTGGCACACTTTTGTATGTATTCAGATATGACTGGTTCCTGGGAGGGAGGTCCATGGCTTTCATGAGATACCGTGAGGCTCCATAATCAAAAAATCTTAAGCAACACTAGCTTAGTAAGACATAATTTTTTTTCCAGGCAGAAAATAATTGGTTAGCATCATCATTCTCACTGAGGCTCATCCTGGTCGACAAACCTGGCTGTGGGAAAAGTGCTGCTGGGAACAGCATCCTCTGCAAAGGCCCAGGACCAAGAGATGTACAAGGACATTGAGGACTGCTACCTACTCTTGGCCCCAGGGCTCCATGTGCTGCTGCTGGTGACACAGCTGGGGCACTTCACTGCCTAGGACATGGTGGCTGTGAGGAGGGTAAAGGAAGTCTTTAGGGCAAGAGCCATGAGACACGTGGTAGTCCTCTTTACCCACAAGGCGGACTTAGGAGACAAGTCCTTGTGTGAGTAAGTAGTCAACATGGACAACCACAGCCTACGGAGCCTGGTCAGAGTGCAGGAGGAGGTACTGTGCTTTCAACAACCAGGCCACCAGGGAAGAGCAGAGGGAGCAGCTGGAGGAGCTCATGGCTGTGGTTGAGAGCCTAGAGAGGTAGCATGAGGGCGCCTTCTACACAAACGACCTCTTTTTTGATGCACAGATAATCCACAGGGGGCAGAGAAGAGCACAGGAGCTACCTGGCCTAGGTGCAAGCACATGTTGAAAAGCAAAAGTGAGACATGTAGGAGACCAGGAGTCATTGAGCTTCCAAGGTGTTCCTCAGAGTCAAAAACTAGATGATTTCTCAAATTGAGTTATCTGTTTTTCTTGTGATACGCATTTTGATTTTTCTTGCCATTTTAATTAAATTTTGTATTACTCATGGATGCTGAGCCTCTATAATCAGCCTTTTTTTCTTTTTCTTTTTTTTTCAGAATCACCATCTCTGTCTATGCTTGTAAGACAGTGGATTTGGAGTTTTTTTCTCTTTTTTTATTAAATGTATTGTGGTGACATTGGTTAATGGGATCATATAGGTTACAGGTGTAGGTTTCTATGTTACAAGATCTGTATGCCCACCACCCAAAGTCAAATCATCTTCCATCACCAAATATTAGGCCCCTTACACCCCCATTCCGCTCCCACTTGATTTGCTTTTTACTTACTTTCAATTTTGATTTCTCATCCTGGCATCAGACGTGTGTGTCATTCATGTTCTCCAAGTACTTCTAGATAAATAAAGCCCAAAGGAAAAAAAAGTTGTGTTGTTTTGTTGAAAATTGTGGAGGTAACTAATTAACTGGATACTCCTGAAATCTTTGGGAGGGGTTTGCATGAAGGAAGGTGAGTGGACTGTGGTATTACAAGCTGAAGGAAGAAACATGGTATATCAAAAGCTGGTAGCAGAATTCCTTATTTTATTAAGAAATGTACTCTGATTTTATCATAGGCTGTAAGGGGGGAATTGTGGAGGTATGAAGGGGCTTCAGAGGAAGGTAAGAGGGGTCATGGACATGCCAGGAGGAGAGAAAATGGGTCACAGAGCTGGGACGGGGTAAGGCCTTGGGGAAAGCAAAGACAGTGGCTGGGAAGTAAAGGAATTAGGATTTCATAGAGAAGAGCCAAATAGTGGATACTTTAGGCTCAGCAGACTACAGTATCTCAGACACTTACAGAGTAAAAGGTGCTTGGACAAGACATAAGTGATGTGCATTCCCATAAAACTTTGTGAACAATGAAATTGGAATTTCATTTAACTTTCATATGTGGCTATGAAACATTATTCTTTTGATTTCTTCAACCTTTTAAAAATGTAAAAGCCCTTCTTAGTTCACAGGCTGTACAAAATGGCGGCAGGCTGATGTGGTTCCACCCCCATTTACAGTAAATTTGCTGTTGTTGATGGAGCTGTGTTGTAAAGCAACCTCTTTAGCCTCAAAGTGAGCACAATCATGTGCGATATCTGGGAACCTGGGGAAAGAGTGGTGTTCCACATTTCCACCGTAGCAAAGGGAAAACATTGGGGTGACATCTGAGCAGAGGTCATGAAGTCAGTGGAAATGGGAAGTCAGATTTAGTCCCCAGATTGCCCCTGCCACACCAGCTTTTTCTTTTGGTAGCTCCCTCCCCTTCTCTGCTCATTTGCACCCTGTATAGGAGACCTGCAGTCATTCCAGGAAGCCTGTGACTGGATGGGTAAATGACTAAATCTGGGGTGAGTCACCCAAGTATCATTCTTCAAACCTCTATTGGTAACAGAGGTGCTACCTTGATCTGACCAACAGTACCATATCACTGACTCCAAAGACCCACAAGGAGGATTAAATACAAGCTCCTCAAACCCTGGGCACCCTAAGGAACTCTTGAGTTCTCTGACCAAGGGCCACCTCCACAATGCACTGTTCCCAAATTGTCCAACCTGCCTAGGTCTCCTCCTTCCTGGATTTAATTCAGTCCAGCTGCACAGACATTTACTACATGAATACTGAGTTTCAGCTTCTCTGCTCTGTGCAAGGAATGTAAGGGAAATAATGCAAGGTTCCTGCTCCACACAAGTGACTGTGTGATAGATGAATAAAGGTGTAGGAAAATGGTGTGTGAGAGAAAGTATTTGGAGGTCAAGGTATCAGCCAAAAGGAGAACACTGGTGCACATTAGAGGCTCCCTAGTCAGGTGGTGCTGGAGCTGCTGGGAACCCTCTGGCTTCTCTAAGTCACTTCAGGCTGAGGGAAGCCAAGGACAAGAGGAGAATGAGAATCAGCACACTGTGAGGAGTGCAGTGAGAGATGAGGTGGGCCACAGTCTGTGTGTTATCCTCAGGACTCCTGGGCTATGGAGCAGAGAACAGGAAGTCACTGGAGGCTTTTCAGCAGGGTAACAGTTTTAGGAAGATCGCACTGCAGCAATGCTGTGGCTGAACTGTATGAATGTAAATCTAGGGGGCAGGAGAACATTTGGAAGGAAAGAATACCATCTCAGGGATCAGGGTCTGAACCACAACAAAATGAACGAAGACTCAAATGGGAGGCACCAACGAAGTGGAATTAACAAAATACGGTCACTGATGGCAATACTGGGGAAGGAACCAGGTTTCTATCTTGTGGCTACCCTAGGGCATGTTCCTTTCACTGCCCTGGGCCCTCAGAGAGAGAGTGGCCTGAGCAGAGGAGGATGAGGACTTTGGATCCCAATGTGCCAGCCTCGGCACGCCCTGGAGCATCATCCAATCCTACAGCAGACAGTGGATGTGCTCATCCTCCCTCCAGGGAAGGCATTGGACCAGGCATAAACTTGGCCCAAGAAAGCACTAAGGAGAAGGGCTGCAGGAGGACAGCTCCCTCCAGGTGTGCAGATGGGCCAGGCAGACAAAGCAGACTTTAAAACAAAGGTTAAAATAAGGGACAAAGAAGGTTATCACATGATAATAATAGAATCAATCCAACAAGAGGATATAATTCTTGTAATCGTTTATGCACTCAACACTGGAGTACCCAAATATATAAAGCAAATATTGGTGGACATATCGGAGGGCCTTGACAGTAATACAATCATAGTAGGGGATTTTAACACCTCATTGATATCAATAAATAGGTCTTCCAGATGGAAAATCAACAAGGAAACTATATCCTTAACTGACACACCAGACCAAATGGATTTAATAGATGTTTTCAGAACATTTCACCCCAAAGCAACAGAATACACATTCTTTTCAAAAGCACATGAAACCTTTTCTAGGATAGCCCACATGTCAGAACACAAAACAAGTCTTAATAAATTGAAGAAAATTGAAATTACATCAAGCATCTTCTCTGACCACTAGAAATCAATTACAAGAAAAAAAATGGAAAACCCCCCAAACACATGGAGGCTATTTAACATGCTACTACTAAACAATGAATAGGTGAACAGTGAGATCAAGGAATAAATCAAAAGACACCTTAAGACAAATGAAAATGAAGACACAACAGCCCAAAATCTATGAGACACAGCAAAAACAGTCCTAAGGGGAAAAAATCATAGTATTACAGGTCTACCTCAAGAAACAAGAAAAATCTCAAATAAATTATCTAATATTATACATAAAAGAACTAGAAATAAACAACAGACAAAGCCCAAAGTGAGTAGAAGGAAGAAAATAATAAACAGAGTGGAAATAAATTTAATAGAGTCCAAAAAAAAATACAAAAGTTCAAAAGAAACCAAGAGTTGGTTCTATGAAAAGATAAACAAGATTGATAGACCTCTAACCAGATTCATCAAGAAAAAAAGAGAGAGGACTCAAATAAGGAAATCAGAAATGAAAAAGGAGAAGTAACTACTGACAGCACAAAAATAAAAAGGATTATTAAAAAATACTAGAAACAACTATATGCCAATAAATTGGACAACCTGGAAGAAATGGATAAATTCCTAGAAACATACAATCTTCCAAAACTGAATTAAGATCAAACAGAAAATTTGAACTGACTGATTACAACTAACAAAATCAAAGCAGTAACAATAAAATTAAGAAATTTCCAAACAAACAAAAGTCTTGGACTAGATGGCTTCACAAGTGAATTTTACCAAATGTTCAAAGAAGAACTAAGACATATTCTGATAAAATTAATCCAAAAAAATTCAAGAGAAGGGAAGACTTCTAATTTCATTTTACAAAGCAAGCATTATCCTACTTCTAAACCCAGAAAAAGATACTAAAAAAAAAAATGAAATTATAGGCCAATACCCCAGATGAATATAGATGCAAAAATCCTCAACAAAATACTGACAAACTGAATTCAGCAATACATTAAAAAGATCATACACTATGATCAAGAGGGATTTATTCCTGGGATACAAAGTTGATGCTATATTTGCTAATCAATTAATGTAAACTACCACATAGTTTGGAATAAATTTAACCAAAATGGCATTTTGTGATCATACCAATAGAAGCAGAAAAAGCATTTGACAAAATCCAGCAACCATTTATGATAAAAACTCTCAACAAAGTGGGAATAGAGGGAAGAACCTTAACGTAATAAAGGACATATATGACAAACCCACAACTAACATCATACCCAATGGAGAAAAACTAAAAATGTTACTCTTAAGATAAGGAAAAACACAGGGATGTCTACTTTCACCACTATTATTCAACATAGTACTAGAAGTCCTAGCCATAGTGATAAGACAAGAAGAAGAAATAAAAGTCATCCAAACTGGAAAAGAAGTAAAACTGTCATTATTTGCAGATGACATGATACTGTGTGTAGAGAACACTAAAAATTTCACCAAAAAAACTATAATAACTGATAAATGAATTTAGTAAAGTTGCAAGATACAAAATAAAAATTCAGAAATCAGTTCCATTTTTATACACCAATCATGAACTATCAGAAAGGGAAACTAAGAAAACAATCCCCTTTACAATTGCCTAAAAAAATTTCCAGGAATAAATTTAACCAAAAAGGTATAAGACCTGTACTTGGAACATTATAAGACATTGAAGAAAGAAACACTGGCCCAGCTGGGTGTGGCTCAGCGGTGAGCGTCGACCTAGGATCCAGGCGATCGGGGTTCGCGTTCCCAGTCAGGGCACATGCCTGGGTTGTGAGCTCAATCCTCAGTCAGGGGCATGCAGGAGGCAGCTGACCAATGACTCTCTCATCATTGATGTTTCTATCCCTCTTTCTTCCTCTCCTTTCCTCTCTCTGAAATCAATAAAGATATAATTAAAAACAACAACAACAACACTATAACCAGTAAAATTTCTTCTGTTTTTTTTGTTGTTGTTTTTTTTTTTTTACCATTCCATGATTTATCATATCTTCCTCACTTTGTCTCTCTCTCTCTCTCTCTCTCAACTTTTAAAAACAGAATTAAGGCATATTTTTTAGCCACATTCTTATATTCAATAATAACTTGCACACATAATTCTATAAACTGGCTCACCTGTGTTCTCTGGCATATGGCCCCTTCTTTCCCCGGAATGTCCTCTTTCCCTCCTCTGAAGTCAGCCTGCTGCCATTTACTCAAGAATGGCCTACAAAGCCCTTCAATTCCTGACCCTGCACCCTCATTTGCTTTCCAGTCTCATGCCTACCATGACACCCATTCTTTTCACCTTTGTACTGCTTTCCACTTTGCAGTTTCTCCACTGGAAGCATGTCCTTGCTCTTTGCTCTGCCTGGAATGTCTCCTACTTAACTAACCTCCAAGATATTCTGTTATGACTGGCTCCTTCTTAACATTGTTCTCTTCTCAAATATTGCCTTCTCAGAGACGCTTTCCCTGACTAACCCAAAAAGAGCATCTCCCTGCACACATATTCAGCAGGCATTGTTATGTTATTATCTTACTTGGAGTTCCCCAAAGTGCTTAACACTACCTGAAGTTAGCTCCAGCCAGGTGGCTCAGTTGGTTGGAGAGTCATCCAGTATACCAAAAAGGTTCTGGGTTTAATTCTCCTTCAGGGCACATACCGAGGCTGCAAGGTCAGGGTGCATATGGAAAGCAACTGGTCATTGTTTGTCACATTGATGTTTCTTTCTTTCTCTCTCTCCCTGTCTCTCTAGAATCAATAAAAACATATCCTTGGATGAGAATTTTTTAAAAATACCTGAGGTTAGATTATATTATATATTATACTGTAATATATTATATTATATTATAATTTATTTGTACTTTTCATCCTTGTTTGAATATAAAGCTCTAAACAACAGAGGACTCATGTCTTGTTTTTTGTTATTTCCCCAAGTCATAGCTCAGTAGACAGTTATTACAAATTTTTTATAAATGATGAAATCCTTTTTTCTACTTTAGAGTCTGCTCACTCATCTTTTCTATAATAATTCCACAGCAGAATTATTCTCTCTTATTTATTTATTGCCTGAGCACTTTGTCTATCGCAGCACAGGTCCATCTGTTTTCTCTTCTGATTATGAACTTTTTGACAGTAGGGACTCATTATTACTTGTATTTATAGTACCACCTGTTCCTGACACAAAATAGTCACCTTTACATTTTTTTTAAAAAGTTACATTTCTTCCTTTCATTCACTCAGCAAATAATGTATGCCTACTGCATGCCAGGCACTGATCTTGGTGATATCACAGTGACCACTACTGTGGCTCCTGTTCTCATGGAATTTAGATTCTTCCCATTCTCTATTCCTGAATCCAAATTTTGTAAACCTATAAGTATTTTCACAATAGAAAATGGTAGGGTGGATGGTTGGGTTAAGAATAAGACCTTTTTAAAAGAGAGGGACAATCTATAATTTCTTTTTTCATAGTGCAGCCCTTCACATTGTTGAAAATTGTTATAAGATGGTTCACTGCCATCTTAGGTCTTCTCACCAAGTTGACACTAGGCAGAGAAGAACAGAAACAAAGCATCCTAGTTGTAGAGACTACCAAACACAAAGACGCTGTTGTGAAAGAGAACATGGCAAGTATTTGGGACTGAGCAATATTCAGTGAGACTCAACTTCACTAAGCCAAGGCAAACGAACAGATATATGATGACACTGGAGCTCCACCATGGCAGTTTTGAATATCACATTAAGCAGTTTGGAGATTATCATAAGACCAATGGGAAACTACTTAAGGGTTTTAGCAGGAGAATAACAGATCAGATTTATATAGTACAGAACATCTTTCTGGCTGCAGTATGGGCAGAACGGATTTTGGCAAACAATTTTGAAACTGTTGCATTTGAGCAAAAAAAAATGATGGTAGATTGAATTAGTGTTCTGAGAGAAGTACATAAAGTCTGGAAATACTTAAATTTACAAATTAAAATCCTGTTATAGTGGCACATTAGCTAAATGGAGGAAGAGCGGGAGAGAAGACTCACAAAGATGATTCTTTGTGTTCTCCCCTATCCTGTTGGATGACGATAGCATTCATTAAGATGCCTGTCATTGGCATAAGGAGAATATGATTTTGATGGTAAAAATATGAGTCCAGTTTGGATATGTTGAATTCAAGCTGTCTTTGAGACATCAAAGGGGAGAAATTAGGTAAGCAGTTGGTTAAAGATATCTAAGAGCCTTGAGAAGAGCCAGAGATAAAAAAAAATTATGACACATAAGTTATAGGTGATAAAAATTTATGACTCATAAAGTATAGGTGAAAATTAAGCCTTGGGTGCAAATAGATTATTCACGGGAAGAGAGTGGAGTAAGAAGACAAGAGGCAAGAGCCTCAAGATCAAGCTGTGAGAAATCCATCATTTAATGGGCCAGGTAAAAGAAGTTGAAACAACAAAGTAGACAGAAGCAGCAGCCAAAGGGTTAGGAAGATCTTTTTGGTGTTGTGAAACTCAGTTTAAAACATGGGGATGGTTCCCCAAACCAACAAACAATTCTCAGACACTAACAGGGTGTCTAAAACTTCAATTTAATTCTGACACTGTCTACCCAGAAGTAGCATCAGATTCCACATGTTATGAGTTCAGTTCTACAAAACTGCCACCTCCCCCACACATATACTTCAAATCCAGCCACAAGCCCAGGCTGTTAAATGTTTCTGACCAACCTACTAGAGATTAGAGTTTCCAGCACCCCCATTTTTGGATTTTGGACTCCAGTGACAAGTCCAGGTTGTTACCTGAACTTCTCACCAACTGGCTATAAATCAGAGGTTCCCAGGACCGCATCCTAGGGTTTGATTAATTTGCCAGAGCAACTCACAGAATTCAAAAACATTTTACTTACTAGATCATCAGTTTACTATAAAAGGATATAACAGGAACAGTCAGATGGAAGAGATGCATTGAGCAAGATATGTGGGAGCAAGTGTAGAGTTTCTATGCCTTCTCCAAGTTGTCACTCTTCCCACACTTCCATGTGTTCACTAACCTGGAAGCTCTCCAAACTCAGTCCTTTGGGGTTTTTATGGACTCTTCATTACATAGGTATTAAATTACTGACCATTGGGTTTAATAACTTTCTGCCCTTCTCCCCTCCCAGCAAATCACATGGTTTCACGACCAAAATATATTTCTCATAAACTGCAATATTGCAGAGGAAAACCAGGGCAATGTTTTGTCCTGAAAGCCAAGAGAAAATGAGTTTGTAAACACAAAGAGTGTCAACAATGTAAAGCACTGCTAAGATGGTGGTTCAGATCACAGAAAAGTATCCTTGGATTTTAGAGGCTTGTTGTAGTGGAATGAGGAGACAGAAGTCAGATGCATTGGTTGACTACTAATAAGAGGAAAGGAAATGTAAGCATTCATTATAAACCTCTGAAGAACCACAGTGTGACTGGAAAGACAGAAAAATATTAGCAAAACAATGGGATAAATTTGTCATGTAAAAGATGCTATGGGGGGGTAGAGAACAGGCACACATTGAACCATCCCTGAAAGAAGGAAGAAGTTAAATAGATTTTATACAGGAATCTGTGTTATGCATGAAGTGAATCATAAAAATAAATTTGTCAGGCAGAGAAGGCAAGAGGGCTTCCTGAGCAAAGGAAATACATATGCAAAGACATGAGATGTGGGAGTCTTGATTAGGGATTACATCTTGTTTGATTTGGAACACAGATTGCCTGCTAAACAATGACAGGAGATTAGTCTTGATGAGTCAGGGGTCACATCATAAAATACTTCTAGCCCAGCTGGGCATGGTTCAGTGGTTGAGCATTGACCTAGGACCCAGGAGATCGAAGTTCAATTCCCGTTCAGGGCACATGCCCGGGCTGCGGGCTCAATCCCCAATGACTCTCTTGTCATGGATGTTTCTGTCTGTTTCTCTCTCCCTCTCCTTTTCCCTCTCTGAAATCAATAAAGATATATTTTTTTAAAAAAATACTTCTAGATCTTCAAGTGTGGTATCTACACTTTATTGGTACCAATAAATCTCAATTTATCTTTAGAAATATTCTTAATGGCAGAAGACAGTAAGTACAGACCCTCTCAGAAGAAACATAAACTTTTCTTTCAAATCTTATATTTTAAAATTCTTTTGAATTTTACATTCTAGTGTTAGATTATTTTTAATTGGGTAAAAATGACTCCAGGAATATGAACCTTTTTGATTTGGTGGTTTGGGCTAGCTCTTGCTCATCTTCATATACATTCACCCCACCTAACCCCCACCCCTATTTGACGGTGTATCTGTTAGTGATGATTAACAACCATACAACCAAAGAGAGAGTATAATGCTCAGACTTCCATTATGAGAAGATTATTGTACAAGAGAAGATCATTTGAAGGTGGGAAAATTAGAGACAGACAGGTAGTGGTTCAGGTAAGAAATAATGAAAGAGTTTCAGTCAAGGTGGTGAGATAGGTAAATTCTGTGCTTACCCTTCCCATGACCACAGCAAAGTTAAAAATAAATCATAGGTAAAACAACCTGGAGAACCATCGGAAGTCTAGCTGAATGGAATAGTTATATAGTTCTATATAACTAAGGTTATATAGAATAAACCACATTGAGACTGGTAAGAGGGGCAGAGATATTAAATGGGCTGGTCTCACACCCACATTTGGTGGTTGAGAATCAGGAGGGATATCTTGGCTGTAGAGGTTCCCCCAAGTAGCTAGGGATCCCAGCCTCACACAAAAGTCCTTAGCCAATGTCTCTAATACTGGGAAGAAGAGTCCCCACAACAGCTGGTTGTGAAAATCAGTTGGAATTCTGGCCCAGTGAGATAGAGGGCTGCTGAAAATCTAAGAGTTCTCTTAAAGGGTCCACCCACAGACTCACTCACAAACACACACCCTAGCTCTAGCAAAGGGACAGCAGCTCAAAAACCACCAGAGACATATAGGGAGAACCTTAGTGTGTGGCTTCAGGTAAGAAATACAGTCACAGCTGTCATTGTGCTTTTGTTAACACCCCCCCCCCCCCCGCAGGCTGTAGGTTCAGGTGGATGCAAAATCTGAACTGCATTAACCCAGTAAATACCGCTTACCCAATCCTGGTGACTCCTTGAAACCTTGTTCCACTCAACTCCCCCTCCACCATTAGCTCAAAGCAGCAAGACAAAAATCAAGGAAGATTTTTGAAAGATTATCAGCTGATTTCTCAATAGAAACTTTGCAGGCCAAAAAGAACTAGCATGAAATAATCAAAATGATGAAAACCAAAGACCTACAACCAAGACTACTTTACCTAGCAAGGCTATCATTTAAAATCAAAAGCAAGATAAAGAGTTTCCAAGCCAAAAAAAAAAAAAAAGCACTAAATGATTTCATCATCACCAAACAGTATTACAAAAAATGGTAAAGGGATTCTTCATAAAGAAGGAAAATAAAAGAACATAAATATAAATAATAAAATTACAATAACTGTATGCCTATCAATAATCACTTTAAATATAAGTGGATTAAATGTTCTAATCACAAGACATAGTATGACAGAATGGATAAGAAAACAAGACTCATATATGCTGCCTAAAAGAGAGTCATTTCATTTATTTTTATTTTTTAAATATATTTTTATTGATTTCAGAGAAAGAAAGGGAGAGGGAGAGAGAGAGATAGAAACATCAATGATGAGAGAGAGTCACTGATTGGCTGCCTCCTGTACTCCCCCTGCTGGGGATCAAGCCGGAAACCGGGACATGTGCCCTGACCAGGAATAAAACCTCAATCTCCTGGATCATAGGTCAATGCTCAACTCCTGAGCCATGCCATCTAGGCTAAAAGAGATCAATTTTAGATTGAAAGAAATGCAAAAACTGAAAATAAAGATATGGGAAGAGATATTTCATGGAAATAAAAACAAAAAAAGTTGAGGTAGCACTACTTAGACAAAATAAACTTTAAAACAAAGGCTATAATAGAGACAGATAAGGACACTACATAATGGTAAAAGGATCAATCTAACAAGGGCATTTAACTCTTGTAAATATTTATGACCCCAACATAGGAACATATACATTTTTAAAACAAATATTCACGGACATAAAGGTACAGATAAAAGTTAATGCAGTAGTGGTATGGGGATTTTAACACCCCATTGACATCAACGCATAGATAATTTAGACCTAAAATCAACAAGAAAACAGTGGCTTTGAATGACACATTAGACCACATACATGTGATATTTTTAGAGCACTTCATACCATAGCAGCAGAATATACATTCTTTCAAATGCTTATGGAATATTTTTCAGAATAGACCACATATTAGGCATCAAAATAAGCCTCAATGAATTCAAGAAGATAGAAATCATACTAAGTATATTCTTTGACCACAATGATATGAAACTAGAAATCAATTACTAGAAGAAAACTGAAAAACACACAAACACATGGAGACTAAATAATATGTTAGTAAACAATGGATGGGTTAACAAAACCAAGGAAGAAATCAAAAGATACCTTGAGCCAAATGAAACTGAACACAAAACAACCCCAAATATATGGGACACAGTAAAAGCAGTTGTAAGGGAAATTCATAGCAGTACAGGACTCATTCAAGAACATGAAAAATGTCAAACAATCTAACCTTACATCTGAAGGAATTAGAAAAAGTACAACAACAAACAAGGCCAAAATGGGTAGAAGGAAAGAAAAAGTAAGATCAGAGTGCAAATAAACAAAATAGAGTCTAAAACCACAATACAAAAAAATCATGAAACCAAAAGTTGAGTCTTTGAAAAGGTAAACAAAATTGATAAACCTTTAACCATACTCATCAAGAAAAAAGAGAAAGGAATGAATAAAATCAGAAATGGAAAAAGCAAAGTGACAACTGCTGTCACAGAAATACAACAGATTTTTAGAAAATTCTATGAACAATTATATCCCACAAAATTGGACAATCAGAATGAAATGGATAAATTCCTAGGAACATACAATCTTCCAAGACTGAGTCAAGAAGAAACAGAAACTCTGAACTAACTGATAACTACTAACAAATTAAAATCACTAATCAAAAACCTCCTAGCCCAGCCGGGCGTGGCTCAGCGGTTGAGTGTTTACCTAGGATCCAGGAGATCAGGGTTTGATTCCCAGTAAGGCCACATGCCCGGGTTGTGGGCTGCAGCCGATCAATGACTCATCATTGATGTCTCTCTCTCTCTCCCTCTCCCTTCCTCTCTCTGAAATCAATAAAGATATATTACAAAAATAAAAATAAAAACTCCTAAAAAACAAAAGTTCTGGACCTCATGGCTTCACAGGTAAATTTTACTAAATATTCAAAGAATTAACACCTATCCTTCTGAAATTATTCCAAAAGGTTGAAGGAAATGGAAGGCTCCCAGGGTCACTTTATAAGGCCAGCATTACCCTGATTCTAAAAACAGAAAGAAAAAAGATAAGAGTGATGTCAGAGCAATGGTGACATGAGAGATACCCTTGGACTCTCTCCCTGAAATTTCAACAAATTAACCAACTATAATTCAACAAAGAATTCCCTACTGAACACGGAGGAATGTCTGAGAAACCCACACACTGAAACATCTAAAGGTGGGCAACCAGGAATAAGAGGGGAGGCAAGAAGGGAGAAAAGTTCAGACAGCCCACAGATCCAGCCCTGGAGCCAGGAGCTCTTAGCCTAGTGGGGAGAAGGGAGGAAGCCAGCAGTATCAGGTGCTTCCTTCAGCTGGTTGGAAGGAACAGAGAGCTTCTGGGGCCAGTCCAGGAGGGTAAGCAGGGAGAACAGTGACTGAGACAGCAGACTCTTGACAGAGTACAGGGTTCTGCCCTGCAGCTATCCACTGTTAAGCAGGGCTGTTTCTGACAAAGAAACAGAACCACAGAGTCTTACCATCACTTAGACTCCCAAAACTCACCTCCCATTGCACTCAGTGTTGAGTAGAGGAACTACTGCAGTGTAACCACTGTTAGGGAACCTCAGTTAGGGATCCCCAGGTTTGGTGCTTAGGATCCCATGAAGGTCAGAGCCACCATTTTGGTGAGGGCAAAATAAACCCCAACCTGTAGCAGCATGACTGTTCTGTCTTAAGGAAGCCCATGGAGGTCAAGACTGGGAAATCATAGAGGTAAAAAAAAATCTTGCGATTCAGTGCCATCTACTGGAAAAGAAGAGAAAGAACTCTTCCAAGAACACTTATGCCTAAATGAAGGAGACATTTATGCCTAGACAAAGGATAAGAGTAAATACCATGAAAAAACACAGTAATGAGGATGATCAGAAAAAAAATTAAAAATCCCCAGAAAGCAAGCTGGAATAAATGGAAATATGTAATATAAATGACAGAGATTTCAAGATTGCGGTTCTGAAAAAAATCAACAAGAAAAAAAAAAAATACAGACAAGCAATTAAGTGCACTCAGAAAACAAATCAATGAACAAAATAGCAGCAGACTGAGTGGAAGCTACACTGATACTCTCCCAGGACCAAACTGGAATCACACTTAAATTATAGAAAAACTATCCTGAATAATCAACTGCAACTGAAGACGAGCTGGAGAGCACTCTCATAACCAAGGACATAAAGTGAAGGCAGCATAGAGACTGGTGGGAAGTGTGGAAGCTCGAGAGGGCTGGCCAGGAGCCCACAGGCAGCAGCTGAATATCCAGAAGGATATCTCAGCTGTGGGGATTCCCACTGAGGACTCTGGGATCTAAACCCCAAGCTGCACTTCCCAGCCAAGAGCACAAGAACTGAGAAAGGTGCTCACATAACAACAGGCTGTGAAAAGCATCAGAGTTTCTGTCTGCCAGGAAGAGATGGCTGGAAATGCAGTCACCCTCATAAAGAGCCAACACACAAAATTTCATGTGCAGAAACTGACCTTGGGCTCCAGCAGAGGGCAGGCAGAGTGGACTGGAGCTGTGTGAGAATACTCTGGGGTTGTTTACTCTGAAGAAAGAGCTCAGAGGGCATCCCTCTGAATTCCTATACTATTCCCCCATACTGCAGAGGCAGACATTTACCTTCCAAGTAGCTTTTGCCCGAGGGGGAAGCAATTGCCCCACCCTTCTGGAAAACCTCTCACCCTACCCAGAGGAGTTTCTACAGCCTGAGGCTCATTAAGAGAATCAGATTAATCAGCCTGCAGGCAGAGGCAGATTTCAGAGTGCCTTAAGTCTTTGCCTGATCTGCTTCTGGATCTGGACCTTAGAAAAGCAGACTTTGGTGTGCATCTTAGTTCTGTCCAAATGCACCCAGCCTCAACAGAGTGGACTTCAAGCCATTGGTTGTTGATAGTGCCAAACAGGGTACTCAAGGCCACTCACAAACAGTGTCTGATATTGGCCTGCACCAGAGACTTTCCAAAAAGACTGGGAGTCCTAGTAGGCCTACCTAATACATAGAAACAAACCCAAACAGGAAACCAAAATGGGGAGACAAAAAAACAAGTCCCAAATGAAAGAACAAGAGAAATCTCCAGAAAAAAAACCTAAATGAAATGGAGATAAGCAATCTATCAGATATAAAGTTCAGAATACTGATTGTAAGGAAATAATAAGGATCAGAGCATAAGTAAATGACATAGAGACTAAAAAACAGTACAAAAGATCAATGAAACCAAGAGCTGGTTCTTTGAAAAGATAAACAAGATTTATGAACTGTTAGCCAGACTCATCAGGAAACAGAGGACTCAAACAAACAAAATCAGAAATGAAAGAGGTGAAGCAACAGTTGACCCAACAGAAATACAAAGGATTGTAAGAAAATACTATGAAAAACTATACGCCACCAAGCTGGGCAAACTGGATGAAATGGACAAATTCTTAGAAAAATACAGCCTTCCAAAACTCAATCAGGAAGAGCCAGAAAACCTGAATGAGTGGATAACTGCTGATGAAGTTGAAGCAGCAATCAAAAAACTCCCAGCACACAAAAGCCCTGGTCTGGACTGCTACACAGGGGAATTTTACCAAACATTCAAAGAAGAACTAACACCTATATTTCTCAAACTATTTCAAAAAATCCAAGAGGAAAGAACACTTCCAAACTCCTTTTATGAGGCCAGCATTAGCCTAATTCCAAAATCAGATAAAGACACTAAAAAGAAAGAGAATTACAGGCCAATATCCCTGATGAGCACAGATGCTAAAATCCTCAACAAAATATTAGTAAACCAGATCCAGAAATATATATTAAAAAGGTCGTACATCCTAACCAAGTGGGATTTATTTTTATATTCCCAAATCAATAAATGTGATACACCACATAAACAAATTGAAAGACAAAAATCACATGAGCATATCAATAGATGCAGAAAAAACATTTGATAAAATCCAACACCGTTTTTTGATAAAAACTCTCAGCATAGTGGGAATAGAGGGATTATACCTCAACATAATAAGGCTCATATATAACAAACCTATAGCCAACATCATACTTAAAGGGGAAAAACTAAAACCATTCCCCCTAAGAACAAGAACAAGACAAGAGTGTCCACTCCCACCACTCTTATTCAACATAGTACTGGAAGTCCTAGCCACAGTGATCTTACAAGAAGAAAGCATAAAAGGCATCCAGATTGGAAAGGAAGAAGGAAAACTGTCATTATTTGCTGATGACATTATATTGTACATAGAAAATTCTAAAGACTCCACCAAAAATCTACTAGATTTAATAAACTCATTCGGCGAGGTAGCAGGACACAAAATTAACACCTAGAAATCAATGGCGTTTTTATACACCAGTAATATACTCTCAGGAAGAGAAACTAAAAAAACACTCCCATTTACCATTGAGACAAACAGATTATGAAATTTAGAAATAAACTTAACTAGGGAGGTAAAGACATGTATTTGGAAAACTACAAGATGTTGCAAAAAGAGAAAGAGGAAGATATAAATAAGTGGAAGAATATAATATTTTCATGGATTGGAGGAATTAACACCATTAAAATGTCCATATTACACAAAATAATCTATAAATTCAATGCAATCCTTATTAAAATACCAATGGTGCCCAGCTGGGTGTGGCTCAGTGGTTGAGCATTGACCTAGAATCCAGGAGATCTCAGTTCAATTCATGGTCAGGGCACATGCTTGGGTTGTGGGCTCAATCCCCAGCTGGGAGTGTGCAGGAGGCAGCTGATCAATGACAACTCTCTTATCACTGATGTTTTTCTCTCTCTCCCTCTCCATTCTTCTCTCTGAAATCAATAAAAATATTTAAAAAAAAAAAAAATACCAATGGCACATTTCACAGATCTAGAACAAACATTTCAAAAATTTATATGGAACAAAAAAGACCCTGAATAGCCATGGTAATCTTGAGAAAGAAGAACAAAGTTGGAGGGACTAAACCTGCATTCTGGGTATGTGACCTGACCGAGAATCAAACCAGAGACCTTTTGGTGCATGGGACAACCAACTGAGTCAAACCAGCCAGGGCACAAACCTGATTATTTCTAACCATAAGGCAAGTTATCAGAATCTACAAAGTTTGTATTAGAAACAACCCCAAGAATCATTGTCCACATCCAAAATATGGCACAAATTCAGAACCTGTTTAGATACTAAACGAGGGAATGACCAGAACCAAAATCCCTGCATCATCTAGGGCTGAAGAGGAGGTCTTTAGTCACACAGAATCTGGTCCAAACCCAAGTTCCCCCACTTGCTAGATATGGAATACTATAAAACTGACAATTATCTACACCTCAGTTTTCTCATCTGTAATTTGGGTATAAAAACATACTTATCCAAAGGGTGATAGTTCATATTAAGTTAGTTAATATCTGTAAAGTGCTATGAAATGCCTAGCACATAATAAACTCTCAATAAATGTTACCTATTACCATAAAATAAAATAAAAAGAATCACTGTCCACCACACATTCCTCCTGTGCAACACCAGGGAACATATCTGGGAGAGGATTGGAAAATGATTTTACAGCCATGCCTCTCTGGCATGGATACTGATATCTTTTAGTTTTTATAAATAGTTTTACTGGATAGGTAGAAGCCTACTCAACCAAAATTGAAAAAGCTACTGAGGTCTTCAAAACTTTACTAAAGGAAGTCATCCCTAGATTTAAACTACCAAAGTCCTTCCAGAGTGACAACAGGCCTTCTTTTATAGCTCAAATTACTCAAAACCTAGTTATTTCTCTAAGAATTAAACACAAGCTCAGTTCCTATTTGCAACCACAATCTTCTGGAAAAACAGAAAGAATAGTGAACTTTTTCTGAACTTTGCCAAGAATCAAACTCTAAATACCTCAACCTGTTACCTATAGCTTTAATGCAAGTTAGGGCTGCACCTAGGTCTTCTCTACAAATTAGCCCTTTTGAAATGACATATAAAAAACCCTTCCTAACCTCTAATCTTTTGTTTGATTTTTATATCCAACAGCAATAAAAGTATACCATTAATCTAGGAAAATTCAAACAAGCCCTGAGAGAATGGGGAGAAAAGAATCTCCGTACTCCGTGTTAGGATAGCCCCCTCTCAATTAACTCCAGAGAACAGGTTTCAATAAAATATTAGCAAGAAGACAGGCTTTATGCTCAATTAAAGGAAAAATGGAAAGAACCAATATCTAGTTAAGTTCATTTCTCCTATTTTACAACAATTACAAAACAAATTAATGGTAATACAAGAATGGAGACTAATCACAGGAATAGAATCTCATATAAGCTTAGATAATAAGGAGAGAGATTTTTACTCACTTAAGAAGGCCAATGTACAGCCAGAAGTAGCTCCAGAAGAAGAGACTTTTGTCTACTAACCCTTAAAAAATTATGAGTATAAAACCTCTCAGGGGGAATATAAAACAGGTAGAATAAAAATTTCCCCAAAATTACTCTGTTGAGTCAAGCCCAGCTAGTACTATGGCAGTTATCAATAAGTAGCTATAAAACAATGGTCCAAGAAATATCCTGACTTTTTAAAGTTTGTTTTTCAGATCTAAAGCCCAGCCACACAGACAAACTCAATATGTCATTGGAAAAGTCACTTGCCCAGCCGGGCATGGCTCAGTGGTTGAGCATTGACCTAGGATCCAGGCCATAGGGTTCGATTCCCAGTCAGGGCGCATGCCCAGGTTGCAGGCTCAATCCCCAGTCAGAGGGGTGCAGGAGGTAGCCAATCAATGACTCTTTCATCATATGTTTCTATCTCTCCTTCTCATTTCCTCTCTCTGAAATCAATAAAGATATATTTAAAAAAAAAGAAAAGAAAAAGGTCCCTTCCTGCATCTCATAAGTGCTGTTCCTTCTTAGAATGCTTTGCTTTGCTGACATATATCTGGACATCTGTGTCCCAAAAAAGGAGAAACCTGCTAACATACTCCTTGATTAGTCAACCCCAGCAACTTCTGTGTCCACAAGTCATAAAACCCCCTGAGTCCTACATCTGGTGTGCAGAAACTGGGACACTATCTCAGTGTTTTCATATTCCACAGAGCCTCAATAAATATGCCTTTGCTTTTATCAGTGTCCCTGGTCTAAATGCTTTTATTTCAGGAGACAAGGACCCAAACGCTTCAGTCACATCTTTACATTTTAAGCTATTTCTTTCTGTCAGAAGCTCTCAACCTTGCATCAATCCAAAAGAATGCCCTCTCTGTTTTACACATGTGGGCTCACAGGCCTTGCAGTTACATTTAACAATGTTTATTGCCAACATGAAGTTCCAGAAAAGCCCTCACTTGTTAAATATTCTCTCACCCTCATATAAATCTATATTCTACACTTAAAAAAACACTCTCTTATTTCTTTTACAAGCAGTCCCTTCCAATTATCTTACCCTTCCAGGGAAGGGATCTTCAATTTGGTACTTTACTCTTTAAAGTTTCCCACTTTTTAATTTAACATGAAGGAAGGAATTTCTGATGGTAGAATTTCAACATAGCTGGTCCCACTATTAATTATGCATCCCACTCTTCTGAATACTTACCTACATATTCAGGTGTGCCTATAATTTCTCAGAGCTCTTCACTGCTCTTCATTATTCTTGAAAGACAAAAATCAACTCTCTTAATGTCACCCACTGAAGATTCACTTGTCAGCAGAATATTCTGAGGCTAAAATATAAAACTCCTCAAAATTAATAAAACCATGACTGAGTATAAAGGCATGTAGCCCATAAAACCTGTGTTTCACATGTGAAATTGATAATGAGGACTTTAATATTACATTGTCATTTACTATGCAAATATTTTAGCAGTATATTCTGTGTAAGGCAGCAGAATTATACATTCATTTATCTTATACTTGGTTCTCCTCAGCACATTAATATATATCTACTTCTATCTTGAAAACATAACAAAACCACTTATAAAAATATTCCCCATAATGCTGCTATTCCGTCAAAGCTCAGCTTCTTAAAAACATAGACATGTACACTTATCACTTCTAATTCCAGTGTAATCTGAATTTGGCTTCCTCTACTCAATCTGCTCTCACTACCATCACTAAAATTTAAAAAAAAAAAAACAAAAAAAAAAACGCCAAATCCAATGGATGACTTTCAGCACTATTTTTTATGAAGTGATTACTGTAGAATTTGGCACTATAGATCATATTTATATTTCCTCTTGAATCTATTCCTCTATAAATCCCTGTCCATTTTCTCAGATGCAATCCCTATTAAAATACCAACAACATATTTCACAGATCTAGAACAAACACTTTGAAAAAATGTATATGGAACCAAAAAAGACCTTGAATAGCCATGGCAATCTTGAGAAAGAATAACAAAGTTGGAGGGATCACAATACCAGATGTCAAGTTATACTACAAAGCCACTATAATCAAAACAACCTTGTACTGGCACAAGGGCAGACAGAGAGATCAGTGGAACAGAACAGAGAACCCAGAAATTGACACACGCCATTATGGTAAATTAATATTTGGCAAAGGAAGCAAGAACATACAACGGAGTAAAGAGAGTTTCTTCAATAAGTGGTGTTGGGAAAATTGGACAAGTACATGCAAAAAAAATGAAACTAGACCACCAACTTACAACATACACAAAAGTAAACTCAAATGGATAAAAGACTTAAATGTAAGATGTGAAACCATAAAAATCCTAGAGGAAAACATAGGCAGCAAAATCTCAGACATCTCTCATAGAAATATGTTTGCTGATACATTCCCTAGGGCAAGAGAAATGAAGGAGAAAATGCGCAAATGGGACTGCATCAAAATAAAAAGCTTCTGCACAGCAAAAGAAACCATCAACAAAATGAAAAGGGAGCTCACTGTATAGGAGAACATATTTGCCAATGACACATCTGATAAAGGATTAATATCCAAAATATATAAGGAACTCATACAACTTAACAAAAGAAAGACACAAACAATCCAATATAAAAATGGGCAAAGGACCTAAATAGACACTTCTCCAAATAGGACATACAGATGGCTAAGAGATATATGAAAAAAAATGCTCAAAATCACCAGTCATCAGAGAGATGCAAATTAAAACCGCAATGAGGTATCACTTGACACATATCAGAATGGCTACTATCAACAAATCAACTAATGACAGGTACTGGCTAGGTTGTGAAGAAAAAAAAATCCTAGTACACTGCTGGTGGAAATGCAGACTGGTGCAGCCATTATGGAAAAGAAGTGTCCCTTTGGGACACTATGGATGGACCTGGAGAATATTATGCTAAGTGAAATAAGTCAGACAAAGACAAACATCACATGACCTCACTTATATGTGGAATCTAAACAACTTCATAAATTGATGGACAGAATAGATTCAATGACATGGAAGCATGGATCTGACTGACCAATCTCAGAAGGAAGGAGGAGGGTGTGTGGGTGGGTGGGGTGGGAGAGATTAACCAAAGAATTTATATGCATATATGCTTAACCCAAGGACACAGACAATGGTGTGGTGCTGGATTAAAGAGGGGGGTGGGGGTGGAAGGGGTCAGTGGGAAGAAAAAGGGACATCTGTAATATTTCGAACAATAGAAAAGAATAAAATTTTTAAAAATACATAAATAATTTTTATCTCTCAAAAAAACAGATATATAGAGGCAAATGAGAATGACAACACCAAAATATATAAAGAAACTACTCATAGAATGATAAACAGATCAAAACACAATCTGATCAAATCACAATCAAAATAGAACATATCAAACCTCTGGGGTACAGCAAAAGCAGTAATAAGAAGAAAATATATATCATTACAGGTCCATCTCAAGAAGCAAAAGAAATCCCAAGTAAACAAGCTAACAACACACCATAAAGAACTAGAAAAAGAACAAAAGCAACCCAAAATCAGCAGAAGAAAGGAAATCATAAAAATTAAAGAATTGAATGAAATAGAGAACAAAAATACTATACAAAAAAATTAATAAAACAAAGAGCTGGTTCTTGAAAAAATTAATAAAATTGACAAACCATTGGCTAGGTTTACTAAGGAAAAAAGGGAAATGACCCATATAAACAATATCAGAAATGAGAGAGGAGAAGTCACCACAGATATTACAGATATACAAAGGATCATACTAGAATATTATGAAAGACTATATTCCACCAAATTCAATAACCTAGAAGAAATGGATATGTTCCCAGAAATATATAACCTTCCTAGACTAAATCATTAAAAATTGGAAAATCTAAATAGACCGATCAGCAGGGAGGAAATTGAAACAACAATCAAAAAATGAAAGTCCAGGACCAGAGGGCTACACCAGTGAATTCTACCAGAGAAACAAGAGTTAAAACCTATTCTCTTCAAACTCTTCCAAAAAATTTAAGAAGTGATCATACTTCCTAAGACATTTTATGAAGCCAATATAAACCTGATACCAAAACCTGGCAAGGATAACACAAAAAAAGAAATCTACAGACCAATATCTCTGATGAATACATATGCAAAAGTCATAAGCAAAATACTAGCAAATAAAATACAGAAGTACATAAAAAAAATAATACATCACGATCAGTGGAGTTCATTCCAGGACACAAGGATATTTCCACATTTGTAAATCAATCAATGTAATACACCACATTTACAAAAGAGAGGATAAAAATCATAGGATCTTATCAATAGATGCAGAATGCATTTGATAAGATACAACATCCACTTATGATTAAAATGTTCAGTAAAAGGGGAATAGAAGGAAAGTAACTCAACATAATAAAGGCCATATATGACAAACCCTCAGCCAATATTATACTGAATGGTGAAAAGCTGAAAGCTTATGTTCTAAAATGGGGAACAATATAAGGATGCTCACTGTCAACACTTAATCAACGTATCTCTGGAAGTCATAGACAAAGCAAAAAGGCAACAGAAAGAACAAAAGGAATCCAAATCAGGATGGAATAGGTAAAAGTGTGACTTTTTGCAGATGATGATTCTGTACATAGAAAACCCTAAAGAATCCACCGAAAAACTATTAAAAATTATTTAAAAATATAGTAAAGTTGCAGTGTACAAAATCAATGTATAAATTCCATTGCCTTTCTGTATAAAAACAATAAAACTTCAGAAAAAGGAAGGAAAAAAAATCCTGAGGAGGGAAGATGGCAGCACTGTGAGAAGCAGTAGAGCACCTCCGCTCTCAGCCACAGACTCTATTTACTCCTAAAATACTTCATAGCCAGCTTGGAAAAAACAGAGAAACATACCTGAGTGGACATAGTGTAAGCAGGGAGCACTGAAGAAACATCATAGAGTCTAGTAAGAGAGGGGGTACACAGAAAGAAGGAGTTCCCCCTGAAGCCTGTGCTGGGCTCTGAACCCAGGGACTTGGAGGCTGCAAAGTTCCCTCCCCTCGGAAGTGTGGACCAGCATCCAAAAGTGGGGATCTCACACCAGAGTGGAGGAGAGGGGAAGGAGTGCTCTAAGTACAGAGCAGAGAAACCCAGAGGAACAGTGAGTCCATGAGAAGGGGATGGGGCCTTCCTAGCAAAACAAAGCTTCTAATGGTGGATGCGACTGGCATCTAATGCTCAGAAACACTGACTATAGGAAAGGTTCTCCCAAAACGTGTGGCACCCGAGTAGTAAGGGACCAGAGGTCTGCACTGAGCAGCCACACACAGGGACCCTCTGCCTCCTTGTAAGGCATTGTGTTGAGCCCCAGAAAGCACTGAATCTGTATGGCACAGGTAAGGGGAGGAGAGCCCTTTCACCCTGATCTCTGGGTGAGGAGAGTGTGATTTGCGACCAGCCCTGAGGGACGCCGTGGTGGTGAGTGGAGTAGCCCAAGCTTTGCTGAGATCAGCAGTGCAGGGAGCTGTGTGGAACTGACTTTGGGTCCTCTCCCACTGGGTGTCTGGCACAGGGGTGGCCAGATCTTGCAGGGTGGACTCTGCTTGTGTGTTGCTTTGTGCGTTTTTGAGTTCCAATTGCTGAACTGGCTCACACCCTCCTGGCATGCAATAGACAGACAGACCAGTGGAAGCTGGGATTGGTGTCTGTAAAGTAAACTGTTGGAGGGACAGGCCTGGTATGACCAGCCAACCAGACCTAGGAAAGGAGGGGTGGAGCATGCCTGTCTATCCTGCAGCCTGGGAGAACCACCCCCATCAGGAAAGGGGCTGGTCCAGCTCACTGAGGCCCCAGACACCCCTCAGGGAACAGTCCTCAGGGGGAAGGGAGAACAGCTCACAGGAGGACATTACTAGAATAAGACTCTCAGGGACTGTTGTTTGGGAACTGGAAGAAAAGCTGTAAACCACTGCTGGGTGCTAGGCAAGCAAAGGGATAATTGTAATGTTATTTAATCAAACCCAAGGAGCCCAGGCTGCTGAAAAGGCAACAGGGTGAAATCAATCTGAAACTGAAGCAGGCCATTGCATGGGGAACTAGAATCAGAGGATAGGGTAGAGACTGAGGAGCTGGCTGTGAAGCAGAGACTAACACCCTCACATTGAGTGCCTGACAGCAAAACCTCTAAGTAATAGGAGTGATACCTTGAGCTACACTAGACATCTGGCACCCTAAAGACTCTGCAGAAGGCTATGGAGTAAGATCAGGCAACTACAAAGTTATAAAGTAGCTGAAAAGAGGAGGTGGACCACCAAGAGCCTCAGATCAACCATTTACCTAAGGACACCAGAGCTAAGCATAGACAACTCCTCACGTTGGCTGATACACAAGTACCTCCCAGGAGAATGGAAATCAGCATACAAAACAGTGAGCTGCAAACAACATAAGCTTCCCAGAAGAAACTCACCTATCTTTTTAATTTTTTTTCTGTTTTTGTTTGTTTGTTTGTTTGTTTGTCTGTATGTTTTTCCTCTTTTCCCTCAGCAAGAAGAGAAAGGGAAAAAATATTTGTTTATTCTTCTTTTTAAATTTTACAATAATTTTTTTTTTAAGTTTTTAACTAAATTTTTTCCTTTTTTTAATAAAAGATTTTGTATTGCTTGGCTTGTTTTTTGTTTTCTTTCTCTGTTTTGTTTTGTTTATTTGCTTTGTTTTCTTTTATACTTGCTCCTACTATCAAGACTTTCTTGATATTCCCTGCTGAATTACTTGGACTTTATCATTATAACCAACAAGTTACTGCTTTCCTCTATTGTTTCCTCCAGATCTCTTATTGGACTCCCTTCCTGTCCAGGTTTTATATCTCTCTCTCATATCGATCCATTGACATAACTTTTTTTTTATTCTTCTGCTTTTCTTTCTTCTGTTATCCTCACTTCTGTCTTCCTGTCTTTTTGTTCGATTGTTAGTTTCTCTTATTCTCTTTATTGTATTTTTATTTTCTCATTTTCAACTATTATCTTATTCCTATTCTCTCCCTTAATTTTTGCTGCCATTTCAGAATTTTTTCTCTGCCTCTATTACCTCCCAGTAGTTCTCTATTTTTTATATTTTAGTTTATTATTATTATTTTCTAAATGTTCTTCACTATTAACAACAATATACTTCTTTCTCTCTAAGCATTACTTTTCTTTCTCTCTTTCCTTCTTTTAAGATTTGTGTGTATGTGTGTGTGTGTGTGTGTGTGTCTGTTCACCATTCACTCTCTCAGTTCTATTTTCACTTGGGTTGTTTTCGTTGTGACTGTCAAGATATCATGTAAGATATCCCTTGTTTTCTGGAAGTTTAGCTGTGTATTGTCCTACCTTGCCAGGACCTGTACAACAGCTTACATGACAAGGTTGAGGCTGAGACACACAGTAAGCCAACCTGAGAGTAGAGTTCTCCCAAGCACTGGTCAACAACAATTTAGACCCAACCACAAAAGGAGAATGCAAAGAACCCAAAAAAGTGACACCCACAAAAGGGACATGCCTTGAGCAAAGAGCTCAGAAGTATAAGAAAAACACAGCTCTGGGCTCCACTGGATACACAAGACAAAATCCCACTCCCAAGACTGGGAGACAGCAAATAATCTAATATATAAATACAAACACTAAGACCTACCAAAATGGGGAGACAAGGAAACAACCCTAAAATTAAAGAAAAGAAATAATTGCCAGAAAAAGACTTTGATGAGATGGAGTTAAGCAAGCTATCAGAAACAGAGTTAAGAGTATTGATTATGAAGAAGTTCAAGGTATTTCATGAGAAAAACAAGGCATTAGATGATAAGATCGAGGATCTTAGTGAAAACATGAAAAAGAGATACATACCATAAACAAAAATCAGAGAGAAATAAAGAATGCTGTATCAGATATCAAGAATACACTGGAAGGAATTAAAAGCAGACTCAATGAAGCAGAGGACAGAATAAATGTCTTAAAAGACAAGGTAAAAAAATCAATCAGAGCAACAAAAAGAAAAAACACTTAAAAAGCATGAAGACAGTCTAAGAGAGCATTGGGACAACATGAAGCGAAAAACATTCACATTATAGAGAGACAGAGGAGGAAGACAGAGAGCAAAAGATAGAGAACTTGGTGGAAGAAATAATGACCAAAAACTTCCCTATTCTGGTGAAGGAGAAAACCACACAAGTTCAGGAAGCACAGAGGGTTCCAAACAAGAGGGACCCAAAGAGACCCACTGCAAGACACATCATAATTAAAATGGCAAATGTCAAGGACAAAGAGAAAATATTAAGGGCTGCAAGAGAGAGACAAGTACTGACCTACAAGGGAAACCCCATTAGGCTAACAGCTGATTTATCCACTGAAACTCTTCAGGCCAGAAGGGAGTCTTGTGAAGTTCTCAAAGTAACAAGAACATGCAAAGAAGATTGCTTTATCCAGCAAGGCTATTTTAAATTGAAGGTGAAATGAAAAGCTTCCCAGACAAAAAAAGCCTAAAGGAGTTCAGTACCACCAAATCAGCATTGCTAAAAACGCTAAAAGGTCTCCTCTAAGAAAAAGAAAGATACTGTGAGAAAGGTACATCAGCATAAAGAGGGAAAATGGTAGTAAAGAAGTTTATATCAATAGCAACCTTAAATCTAAACGGAATAAATGGTCCAATCAAGAGACACAGAGTCGCTGAATGGATAAGAAAACAAGACCCAAATATATGTTGTTACAAGAAACCCACCTGAGAGCAAAAGACTCACACCAGTAAAAAGTGAAAGGATGGAATAAAATATTCCATGCAAATGGAAAGGAAAAGAAAGCTGGAGTAGCAATTCTTATTTCTGACAAAATAGACTTCAAAATAAAGACCATAACAAGAGACAAAGCTGGTCACTACATAATACTAAAGGGATCAATCCAACAGGAGGAAATAACCCTTACAAACATTTATGCACCCAATATAGGAGCAGCTAAATATATAAAAAATTTATTGGTGGACTTTAAGGGGGAGGTTGAAAGCAATACAATCATAGTGGGGGACTTTAACACCCAACTGTCATCACTGGATTGATTGTCAAGACAAAAAATCAACAGGGGAAAATGTTCTTTAAATGACTCACTAGACCTAATGTATTTAATTGACATTTACAGACAATTTCATCCCAAGGCAGCAGAATACACATTCTTCTCAAGTGCACATGGAACATTTTCAAAAATAGATCACATGTTGTGGCAAAAGGGAAGTCTCTACAAATACAAGAAGATTGAAATTATATCAAGCATCATCTCAGATCACAATGCCAAGAAAGTAGAAATCAACCACCATAAAAAAATTCAAAAATATTCTAACACGTGGAGGTTAAATAGCATGCTATTAAACAACGAGTGGGTTACCAATCAGATCAAGAAAGAAATCAAACACTTCATGGAAAGAAATGAAAATAAACAGAAAAGAACACAAAAATCTAAGGGACACAGGGAAAACAGTCCTGAGAGGCAAATTCATAGGATTACTGCCTATCTTAAGAAACAAGAAAAAGTTCTAATGAACCATCTAACACAACAACTTCAAGAACTAAAACGAGAACAGCAAGAAAATCCCCCAGGAAGTAGAAGAAAGAAAATAATAAAAATCAGAGCAGAAATTAAAGATATAGAGATTTTAAAAAAATACAAAATATCAATGAAACCAAGAGCTGGTTCTTTGAAAAGATAAATAAGATTGATGCACCTTTAAGCAGACTCACTAAGAAACAGAGAGAGGACCAAAATAAATAAAATCAGAAATGAAGGAGGCAATATAACAACTGACGCAGCAGAAATACGAAAGACTGTAAGAAAATATTATGAGCAACTATATATGCCAACAAATTGGACAACATAGGTGAAATGAACAAATTTCTAGAAGCATACAACCTCTTAGAGCTGAATAAAGAAGAGGTAGAAAACCTAATTAGGCTGAAAACAACTAATGAAATTGAAGTAGTAATCAAAAAAGTCTCCACACACAAAAGTCCCAGACCAGATGGATTTATAGGCTATTTTTACCAAATATTCAAAGAAGAATTAACACCTATTCTATTCAAACTATTCCAGAAAATTCAAGAGGAGGAAAAACTCCCAAATTCTTTTTATGAGGCCAACATCGTCCTAATCCCAAAATCAGATAAAGGCACTACAAGAAAGAAAATTACAGGCCAATATCCCTAATGAACATAGATGCTAAAATCCTCACTAAAATACTAGCAAACTGGATCCAGGAATACATTAAAAAGATCATACACCACTACCAAGTGAGATTTATTCTGGGGATGCAAGACTGGTACAACATCCACTAATCAATAAATGTGATATATCATTTAAACAAAATGAAGTACAAAAATCATATGATCATATCAGTAGACGCAGAAAATGCATTCAACAAAATCCAGCACCCATTTCTGATAAAAACTCTCAGCAAAGTGGGAATATAGTGATCATACCTCAACATAATAAAGGCCATTTATGACAAACCTACCACCAACTTTAATCTCAAGGGACAAAACCTAAAACCATTTCCATTAAAAACAAGAACAAGACTGGGATATACATTTTCATTACTTTTATTCAACAAAGTACTAAAGTCCTTGTGATAGCCATCAGACAGGAAGAAAATTTGAAAGTTATCCAAATTGAAAAGGAGGAAGTAAACTGTCATTATTTGAAGATGAGATGGTATAGTACATAGAAAACCCTAAAAACTCCATCAAAGTACTACTAGATTTGATAAATGAATTTGGCAAGGTAGCTGGATACAACATCAACATCCAGAAATCAATGGCATTCTTAAACACCCACAATGAACTTTCAGAGAGAGAAAATAAAAAAACAATACCATTTACCACTGCAACTAAAAAAATAAGATACTTAGGCATAAACTTAACCAAGGATGTAAAAGACCTGTACTCAGAAAACTACAGGACACTGAAAAAAGAAATAGAGGAAGATTTAAACAAGTGGAAGTATATACAATGCTCATGGACTGGAAGAATTAATATCATTAAAATGTCCACACTACCCAAAGAAATTTATAAATTCAATGCAATTCCTATTAAAATACCAACAGCATATTTCACAGACCTAGAACAAACATTTCGAAAATTTATATGGAACCAAAAAAGACCCCGAATAGCTGCAGCCATCTTGAGAAAAAAGAACAGTCAGAGTGATTACATTACCAGACTTCAAACTGTACTACAAAGCCATTGTAATCAAAACGGCCTGGTATTGGTACAACAGCAGACATATAGATTAATGGAACAGAACAGAGTCCCCAGAAATAGACCCACGCCATTATGGTCAGTTAATATTTGACAATGGAGGCAAGAGCATACAATGAATTAAGGACAGTGTCTTCAATAAGTGGTGCTGGAAAAATTGGACAGCTACTAGCAAAAAAATGAAACTAGACCACCAACTTTCACCATACACAAAAATAAACTCAAAATGGATAAAAGACTTAAATGTAAGTCATGAAACCATAAAAATCCTGTAAGAAAAAATAGGCAGTAAAGTCACAGACATTCCTCATAGTGGAATTTTCACTGATACATCTCCTAGGGCAAGAGAAACAAAAGAAAAAATAAACATATGGGACTACATCAAACTAAAAGCTTCTGCACAGCAAAAGAAAACAGCCTCAACATACAAAGGAACCCCAAGGTCTGGGAAAGTATATTTCCCAAGGATGTATCTGATAAGGGGCTAATTTCCAAAGTGTACAAAGAACTCATACTACTCAGCAAGAGGAAGACAAACAACCTAATTTAAAAATAGCCAAAGGACCCAAATAGACACTTCTCCAAAGAGGACATACAGATGGTCAAGAGACATATGAGAAAATGCTCAAAGTCGCTAATCATCATAGATGCAAATTAAAACCACAGTTAGATATCACTTCACACCTGTAAGAATAGCTACCATCAACAAATCAACAAATGACTGGTGCTGAGGAGGATGTGGAGAAAGAGGAATCCTGGTACACTGCTGATGGGAATGCAGACTGGTGCAGCCACTATGGAAAACCAGTATGAAGGTTCCTCAAAAAATAAAAAATAGAGCAGTCTTTTGACCCAGTGATCCCACTTCTAGGAATATATCCTAAAAATCTTGGAACACTAATTAGAAAGAATATATGCACCCCTGTGTTCATAGCAGCACAATTTATAATAGCTAAGATCTGGAAACAGCCCTAGTGCCCATCAGTAGATAAGTGGATAAAAAACTGAGACATATACACCATGAAATACTACACAGCTGTAAATAGGAAGGATCTCGTACCCTTTGGGACGTTATGGATGGACCTGGAGAATATTTTGCTAAGTGAAATAAGCCAGGCAGTGAAAGACAAACATCACATGATCTTCCTTATATGTGGAATCTAAAGAACTTAATAAACTGATGAACAGAATAGATTCAATGACATGGAAGCATAGATCAGACTGACAAATGTCAGAGGGATGGAGGAGGGTGTGTGGGTGGAAAGGGAGAGAGTAACCAAAGAATTTATATGCATATATGCACAACCCAAAGACACGAACAATGGTGGGGAAAGGGACTCAGGAAGGGGATGGGACAGGGTGGAATGGGTCATTGGGGAGAAAAGGGGACATCTGTTTATTTTAAACAAAAATAAAAAGAAAAGTAAAATAATAATAATAAAAAGAAAAAATCTCTTCTGTTTCAAGAACATTTTATTTTATTTTATTTTATTTTATTTTATTTTATTTTATTTTATTTTATTTTATTTTATTTTATTGTTAAGAATATTACAGATGACCCTCATTTTCCTCCCTTTGTCCCCCTGAAGATCTCTTAGTCACTCTTTTAGGGTAGGTTTATTCAAACAACAATATTTTAATTTTTCGTCATGTCAGAATGTCTTTATCTCCTAATTCTGATGAATATTCTCACCAGATATAGAATTCAGAGTTCACAGTTCTTTCAGCGCTTAGAAAATTTTGTTCCACTTCTCTGGCCTTCATAGTTTTCAGTGAGAAATCTATAAGCTGAATGGTCTTTCCCTTATATAGGTGAGGTCTTTATGTCTTGCTTCACTTAAGCTGTTTTCTTTGTCTTTACTTTTTAGAATTTTGTTGTATAAATTTTTTTTGGTTTATGCTTTTTGGGGTTTACTCAGCTTCTTGAATATATAGGTTTATATCTTTTGCAAAATTTGGAAACTTTAAGCCATTATTATTTTTAAATACTTTTTCAACCCCTCCTGTTTCTTCTCTTTCTGGACTCTGATGATACGTGTTACATCTTTTTGTTACAGACCCACAAGGACTATTTTTGGTCTATTTTCTCTGTGTTCAGGTTGGTAATTTTTATTTTATCTTCAACTTGCTGGTATTTTACTTTGTCCTCTCCACACTGCTGTGAGCTTATATCATGAGATTTTTATTTCATTTATAATATTTTTAGTCCTAAAATTTCTATTTGATACTTTATTATTTTATTTCTTTGCTAAGACTGTATTTTTATTTTTTCAAGTATGTTCACAATTGTTCATTGAAGCTTTTTTTTAATGACGGCTGCTTTAAAATTTGTCAGATAGTTCCAGCATGTGTGTCATCTCCATATTGGTATTTGTTTATTGTCTTTTCTCCCTGAAGTTGAGAATTTCCTGGTTCTTTGTATGAAAATGTGACTTTCTATTGCATAATGGACATATGGTTTTATCTTATAAAATTCTGTATCTTATTTATTTTTAATTTTAATGTTATTTTATTGACTGTATTGGGGTGACATTGGTTAATAAAATTATCTATGTTTCAAGTATACAATGATATAATACATCTTATGTATATATTATTGTGTTCACCACACAAATTCAAGTCTCCTTCCATCACCATTTATACCCCCTTTACACTCTTCTTCCTGTCCCCACCTCCCTTTCCCTCTGGTAATCAAAATACTGTTTTCTATGTCTATGAGATTTTTTATTCAATTCCTTCATCTTCATCACCCAGCCCCACACCTGCCACCCCTCTACAGCTGTCAGTCTGTTCACTGTTATCAGTGGCTGCACCAATTTCATTCCCACCAACAGTGTTTGAGTGTTTTCTTTTCTCCACATCTTCAGTAATACTTATTATTTGTTAATTCACTGATGATAGCCATTTTGACAAGTATGAAGTGATATCTCATTGTGGTTTCAATTTGCATTTTTTTGATGATTAGTGACATTGAGCTCTTTTCATATGTCTATTGGCCATTTGTATGTCCTCTTTAGACAAGGATCTACTCAGGTCCTTTGCCCATTTTTTTAATTGGATTGTTTGTTTATTTGGTGTTGAGTTTTATAAGTTCTTTATAAACTTTTGATCTTAACTCTTTATCAATTTATCTTTGGCGAATACATTCTCCCATTCAGTGGATTGTCTTTTCATTTTGTTGATAGTTTCCTTTCCTGTGCAAATACTTTTTAGTTTGATGTAGTCCTATTTGTTTATTTTTTTCTTGTTTCCATTGCCTGAGAAAATATATCAGAAAAAAACAGCGCTAAGAGAAATGTCTGTGTTTTCTTCTAGGATTTTATGGCTTTAGGTCTAACATTTAAGTATTTAGTCCATTTGAGTTTATTCTTGTTATAGTGTAAAAGGGTGGTCTAGTTTTAATTTTCTTGCATGTAACCATCCCATTTCCTCAACACCATTTATTGGGTAGACTATCTTTAACCTTTTGTATTTTTTTGCCTCCTTTGTCAAATATTAATTGACCATAAAAGCATAGATTTATTTCTGGACTCTCTATTTGTTCCATTGATCTATAGGTCTGTTTTCATGCCAGTACCATGCTGTTTTTATTACTATGGCCTGTTTTTATTACTGTAGTATGATATCAGGTAATGTGATTGTTCCAACTTTGTTCTTCATTCTCAATGTTGTTGTGGCTATTTAGGATCTTTTGTGGTTCCATATACATTTTTGCAAAACTTTTTCTAGTTCTGTGAAATATGTCATTGGTATTAGGAATTTCATTGATTTTATAGCTTGCTTTGGTGTAAGGATGTTTTAATAATGTTAATTCTTTTAATCCATGAACATGGTATATGCTTCCAGTTATTTGTGTCTTCTTCAATTTCTTTCTTTAGTGTCATAATTTTCTGAATACTACTCTTATACATCCTTGGGTAAATTTATTTCTAGGTGCTTCATTCTTTTTTAAGCAATTGTGAATGGGATTATTTTCTTAGTTTTCCTTTCTGATAGTTCATTATTGCTGTACAAAAATGCAACTATTTTCTGAATATTTATTTTGTATCCTGCTTATTTACTTAATTTATTTATAAGTTCTAGTAGTTTTTTGTTGGAATTTTTAGGGTTCTCTATATACAGTATCATGTAATCTGAAATAATGACAGTTTTAATTCTTCTTTTTTCATTTAAATGCCTTTTTATTTCTTTTTGTCTGATTTCTCTGGCTAGGAATTCCAGTAATATATTGAATAGGAGTGGCAAAACTGGACATCCCTATCTTATTCTTGATCTTAAAAATATGCTTTTAGTTTTTGCCCATTAGTAATATGTTGGCTGTAGGATTTCATGTATGGCTATATCACATTGAGGTTTGTTCCCTTTATTCCTCCTTTTCTGAGAGTTTTTATAATAAATGAATGTAATTTATCAAAAGCTTTTTCTGCATCTATAGATAAAATCATGTGCTTTTTGTCTTTCATATTGTTTTTGTGGTGGATCATATTTATTGATTTGCAAATATTGTACCAACTTTGCATTCCTGGAATAAATTCCACTTGATCATGTGGTATGATCTTTGTAATATATTGCTGGATCCAGTTTGCTAATATTTTGTTGAGGGATTTTGCATATATGTTCATAGGGGATATTCGCCTATAATTTTCTTTTTTTCAAGTGTCATCAGTTTTTGGGATTAGGAAAATGCTAGCCTCATAAAATGAGCTTGAGAGTCTTGTCTCCTTTTGAATTTATTTGAATAGTTTGAGAAGGATAGGTATTATTTCTTTTTTGAATGCTTGGTAAAATTCATCTGTGAGGCCATCTTCTCTAGGACTTTTATTTGTTGGGAGTTGTTTGATTATTGCTTTAATTTCACTAGTTGTAATCCGTCTATTCAGATTCTCTGATTCTTCCTGATTTGGTTTTGGAAGACTGTGTGTTTCCAGGAATTTATCCATTTCTTCCAGATTGTCCAATTTGTTGGCATATCATTGCTCATAACATTATCTTACATTTCTTTGTATTTCTGTGGTGTCACTTGTTAATTCCCCTCTTCATTTCTGATTTTATTTATTTGCTTTTTCTTTCTCTCTCTTTTGCTTGATGAGTCTGGTTAAAGTTTTGCCAATTTTGCCTATCTATTCAAAGAACCAGCTTTAGGTGTCATTGATTTTTTATATTGTTTTTCAGACTCCATTTTGTTAATTTCTGCTCTGATTTTTAATATTTACTTCCTTCTACTCACATTGGGCTTTATTTGTTTTCTTTTTCTAGTTCCTTTAAGTGTAAAGTCAGATTGTTTATTTGAGATTTTTCTTGTTTCTTCAAGGAAACCTGTAATGCTATGAATTTCCTCTTCCAACTGCTTTCCCTGAGTCCCATAGATCTTAGGTTGTTGTGTTCTCATTTTTATTTGGTTCAACGAATCTTTTAATTTTTTCTTTCATCTCACTGTTAACCCATTTATTGTTTAGTAAATGTTATTTAGCCTCCATGCCTTTTGTGTTTCCTAGGTTTTTTCTTGTGATTGATTTATAGTTTCCAAGATGATTCTTGATAAGATTTCAATCTTCTTAAATGTGTTAAGACTTGTTTTGTATCCTAACATGTAGTCTATTTTATTTTACAATGTTTTAATTTATGTTTATGGTTGAAAGTATTACAGATGTCCCCATTTTTCCCCATTGATCCCCTTTGCCATGTACACCCCCACCCCAGACTTTCATCACACTATTGTTTGTTTCCATGGGTTATGTATATATGCATATAAGTTATGTTAATCTCTCCCCACCTACCACCCACCCCCTCCTTCACTCCGAGATTTGTCTGTCTGTTCTATGCTCCTGTCTCTGGATCTATTTTGTTCCTTGGTTTATTTTGTCCATTAAATTCCTTATATGAGTGAGATCATGTGATACTTGTCTTTCCATGACTGGCTAATTTTGTTTAGCATAATATTCTCCAGGTACTACCGTGCTGTCTCAAAGGGTAAGATATTCTTTTTTACAGCTGCATAGTGTTCAATGGTGTAAATGTCCGATAACATTCTTGATATGATTTCAATCTTTTTGAACTTGTAAAGACTTGTTTTGTGTCCTAACATGTGGTCAATCGTTGAGAATGTCCCATGTGCACTTGAGAGAATATATGTTCTGCAACTTTGGGGTGAAATGTTCTGTAAATATCAATGAAATCCATCTGATTTAGTGTGTCATTCAGAGTCAGTTTCTTTGTTGATATTTTTTGTCTGTAATATCTATCCAGTAAAGTCAGTGGAGTGTTAAAGTCCTGTACTGTGACTGTATTGCTGTTGTTATCTCCCTTGAAGTCCTCCAGAAGATTTTTCGTATATTTAGCTGCTCCTATATTGTGTGTCTACATGTCTACCAGGAATATATGCTCTTGTTGTATCGATCCCTTAAGTATTATGCTGTGACCTTTGCTGTCTCCTTTTAGGGCTTCATTTTGAAGTTTTTGTCAGATCTGAGTATTGCTACCTCAGCTTTTTTTTTATTTCCATTTGCATGGAAAAAATTTTTTTTCATCTCTTTGCTCTCTTCCTGGGTGAGTCTTCTGTTCTGAGGTCAGTCTCTTGTAGACACCATATATTTGGGTCATGAATTTTTATTCATTCAGCTACCCTATGTCTTTTGATTGGAAAATTTAATCCATTTATATGTAAGGTTATTATTGATAGGTGCTTATCTATTGATATTTTATTTTTTTATCTTGTGTTTCTCTCTCTATATATATTCCTACTTCCTATTACAGCAGTCCTTTTAACATTTCTGGTAATGCTGGTTGGATGGTGATAAACACCTTTAACCTTTTTTTGTCTGGGAAGCTTTTTATTTTACCATCTATTTTGAATGATAGCCTTCCTGGATAGTGTAGTCTTGGTTTCAGATTTTTGTCTGACATTACCTGTAATACTTCATGCCACTCCTTTCTGGCCTGTAGAGTTTCTGATGAGAAATCAACTGACAGCCTATGGGAACTTTTTTGTAGCTTAACAAATTGCTTTTCTATTATTGCCTTTAAGATTTTCTTTGTCTTGAATTTTTGGGTTTTTAATTATGATGTGTCTGGGTTCGGGCCTCTTTGGAGTCTTCTTGCTTGGGACTCTCTGTACCTCCTGAACTTGTGTGAGTTTTTCGTTGACCAGGTTAGGAAAGTTTCCTGCCATTATTTCTTCAAACAGGTTCTCTATCCCTTGGTCATTTTCTTCACCTTGTGGCACTCCTATGATTTGAATATTGTTACATTTCATGTTGTCCCACAGCTCCCTTAAACTGTTCTCTGGGTTTTTTTCATTGTTTTTCTTTTTGGTTCTCAGGTTGAGGGCTTTTTTCTACCCTATCTTCTAATTCTCAGCGTCATTATTTATCTCCATTTCACTTAACTCTTCATCTGGAGAAATCTCTTGTTCTTTCATTTGGTACTTTCTTGTCTCCCTATTTTGGCTGCCTCTTTGTTTTTGTTTCTATGTATTATGTAGACCTGTTATAACTCCCAATCTTTTTGGATGGTGTCTAGTAAAGGTCAATGTCCCACCTATGCCTGAAGGCTGATTGATATTCTCAGACTCTTAATGAGCCTCAGGCTGTAGACTACACATGGTGTAAACTCCACATGGTGGTGTGAGAAGTTTTCAACAGGTGGGGAAATTGCTTTCCCCCCAAGCAAAAGCTGCCTGGATAGTAAATGTCTGCCAGAGAAAGATGTCCTCTGCAATATGGGGGAATGACTCAGCACAGAAATACAAATGGCTTCCCTCCAATCTCTATCTCCAGGGTCTGCAAACCTGGATTCCCCTCAAAAAGCTTTAGTCCACTCTACCCTCCTACTGCTGGGACCCACAGTGAGTGGCTGCACATAAAACTGTGTGTTGACCCTTTAAGAAGGTGCCTGCATTTCTAGCCAACTCTCCCAGGCAGACAGAAACTCTGCTGATTTTTGCAGCCTGATGTTCTGTGTGCATCTTTCTCAGTTCTGGTGCTCTGGGCTGGGGAGCCTAACTTAGGGTTTAGACCCCAGAGTTCTCAGTGGGAAAACCCCCCACCGCAGCTGAGATATTCTTCCAGAACTTCAGCTGCTGCCCATAGGATTCCAGCCAACCCTCTCCCACCTCCACACTTTCTACCAGTCTCTTTGTAGTCTCCACTTTATAGTTATGGTTATAAGGGTTCTCTCCAGGTAGTCTCCAATTGATTATTCAGGATGATTTTCTATATTTTAGTTGTAATTCCAGCTTGGTCCTGGGAGAGTGTCAATGTAGCTTCCTCTTAATCAGTCACCATCTTGGAATCTCTCAGCTGTAGTCTATGCTTGAAAATGTTCCATGTGCACTCAAAAAGAATGTTTATTCTACTGCTTTGGAATAAAATGCTCTGACTATATCAATTAAATCTATTTCAGTGTGTCATTTAAGATCACTGTTTCCTCATTGATTTTCTATCTGGAAAATCTATCCATTAATATCAATGGGGTATTCAAATCTTTTACTATGCCTGTATTACTGTAAAACTCTTTCTGTATGTTTATTAATATTTGCTTTATATATTTAGGTGCTCCTATGATGGATGTGTAAATGTTTAAAAGCATTATATCCTCTTGTTACATTGCTTCATCATTTTTTCTATTTTGCTTTATTATAGCCTTTGTTTTTTTGTTTTGTTTTATAATTCATTTTACTGTTGATAGTATTATAGATGTCCCCCAATTCCCCCCCTTTGCCCCCTCCACCCTACTCGAGGCCTTCACCTGTCTATTGTCTGTGTCCATGGGCTGTTCATATATGCTTATAAGTTCTTCGGTTAATCTCTTCCCTCCTTCTTTCCTGCCTTCCCTCTGAGATCTTTAAGTCTCTTTCATGTGTCCGTGTCTGTGGTCCTATCTTGTTTGTGAATTTATATATTTTTTATATCCTTTGTTTTAAAGTCTATTTTGTTAGATATAATTATTGTTACCCCAACTTTTTTTTCCCATTTCCATTTGCATGAAATATCTTTTCCATCTCTTTACATTTAGTCTGTGGATATCTATCATTGTGAAGTGGGTCTCTTCTAGACTGCATATATATGGGCCTTGTTGTTTTTTTATCCATTCAGCTAACCTATGTCTTTTGATTGGAACATTTAAGACATTTATGTTTAAAGAGATTATTGATAGGTAAATATTTATTGCAATTTTATTTTTATAACTATGTTCCTTTGTTTTCTTCTTCTTCCTCCTCTTCCTCTTCTTCCTCTTCTTCTACCTCCTTTTCTTCTTCTTTTAGATCTTCTTAATAAAGACCCTTCAAGAATTCTTGTAATAGTGGTTTGGTGTTATTGAACTTCTTTTGCTTTTTTTTTTGGTCAGGGAAGTTTTAATTTCTATTTTAATTTTAAAAATTTAATTTAAATTCTATTTTTATTTTGGGGGGGAGATTTTTTAAAATTATCTTTATTGTTGAAAGTATTATAGATACCCCCTTTTTTCCCCCCATTGATTCTCTCCACCCCACCCCCACCCTCACCCCTAGGCCTTCACCACACTATTGTCTGTGTTCATGGATTATGTATATATGCATATAACTTCTTTGATTAATCTGTCCCCACCCAACCCCCCCACCTCCACTTTCCCATTGAGAATCAGTCTGTTCCATGCATCTATGTCTCTGGATCTATTTTGTTCCTCAGTTGATTTTGTTTATTAGATTCCCCATATGAGTGAGATCGTGTAAAATTGAATCAGGAAGATTCAGAAACCTGAATAGGCTAATAACAACTGATGAAATCGAAGCAGCAATAAAAAAAAAAAAACAAAAAAAAACTAAAAAACCTCCCAGCAAACAAAGGCCCTGGTCCAGATGGCTTCACAGGGGAGTTTTCTAACTCTTTAAGTTGTAGGGTTAGATAGTTTTCTAAAAATTTTTCTTGATTTTTGAGGTAGGCCTGTAGTGCTATGAAATTCCTTCTTAGGACTGCTTTCACTATGTCCCATAGATTTGGGGTGATTGTGTGTTCATTTTCATTTGTTTCCAGGAAGTTTTTTATTTCTTTCTTGATCTTATTAGTAACCCATTCATTAGTAACGTGCTATTTAGCTTCCATGTGGTTGAATGTTTTTGAAGGTTTTACTGTAGTTGATTTCTAATTTCATGCCTTTGTGATCCGAGATGCTTAATATAATTTCAGTCTTCTTGAACTTGTGGAGACTGGTTTTCTGTCCTAACATGGGGTCTGTCTTTGAGAACAATCCATGTGCACTTGAGAGGAATGTATATTCTGCAGCTTTGGGGTGAAATTTTCTGTAAATATCAATTAAATCCATTTAGAGTCTCTGTTTCTGTGTTGACTTTTTGTCTGGATGATCTAACCAGTGAAGTCAGTGGGGTATTAAAGTCCACGACTATGACTGTATTGATGCTGAACTCTCCCTTAAAGTCCTTAAGGTTATTATTGATAGGTCTTTATTTATTGCCATTTTAATTCTTTATGCCTAAGTTTCTCTCTCTATTTCTTCTTATTTTTAAAGCAGTCCCTTTAACATTTCCTGCAATGCTGGTTTGGTGGTGATAAACTCCTTTAGCCTTTTTTTTTGTCTGGAAAACTCTTTATTTCACCATCTATTTTGAATGATAGGCTTGCTGGATAGAGTAGTCTTGGTTTCAGATCCTTGTTTTGCATTACCTTGAACACTTCATGCCATTCCCTCTGGCCTGTAGAGTTTCTGATGAGAAATCAACTGACAGCCTATGGGAGCTCCTTCGTAGGTAATGGATTGCTTTTCTTTTGCTGCCTTTAATATTTTTTTTTGTCTTGAATTTTTGGCATTTTAATTATGATGTATCTGGGCTTGGGCCTCTATGGAATCTTCTAGCTTGGGACTCTTTGTGCCTCCTGAACTTGTGTGACTATTTCCTTGACCAGGTTAGGGAAGTTTCCTGCCATTATTTCCTCAAACAAGTTCTCTAATCCCTGCTTACATTCGACCTCCTCTGGCATTCCTATGATGTGAATATTGTTATGTTTCATGTTGTCCCACAGCTCCCTTAGACTGTTCTCCTGTTTTCTAATTGTTTTTACTTTTTGGATCACTGAGTGATTTTTTCTACCCTGTCTTCTAATTTGCTGATCTAATCCTCAGCTTCCTCTAATCTGCTGTTTATTTCTTTCAATGTATTCTTTATTTCTGCTATGTCATTTTTCACTTCTGAATAGTCTTCTTTCATAGTTTCCATATCTTTTTTCATGCTGGTGAGCATCTTTAAAATCAGTATTCTGTACTCTGTATCTGGTAGATTGCTTAACTCTATTTCATGTAGCTCTTTTTCTGGAGACTTCTCTTATTCTTTTATTTGTAGCTTGTATTTTTGTCTCCCCATTTTGGCTGTCTATTTGGGTTTCTTTCTATGTATTAAGTAGGTCTGCTAGGACTCTCAGTCTTTTTGGAAGGTCTCTGGTGCTGGCCAATGACAGATGCTCTTTGTGACTGGCCTCGAGTACCCTGTTTGGAGCTATCGACAACTCACAGCTTGAGGTCTCCTCTGCTGCAGCTGGGTGCAGTTCAACAGGATCAAGATGCACACCAAAGTCTGCTTTCCAAGGCCTGGGACCAGAAGCAAATGAGGCAAAAAAAAACCCTCAAAGCACTCTGAGGCCTGTCTCTGCCTGAAGGCTGAATAATTTGATTCTTTTAATGAACCTCAACCTGTAGAAACGCCACGGGGTGGGGCAGCTGATTGTTAAAAGGCTCTTAATGAGCTTCAGGCTGTAGAAACTCCTTTCAGTACTGTGAGAGTATTTTCAGGAGGGTGGGGCAATTGCTCTCCCCCAAGCAAAAGCATAAAAATGTCTGCCTGAGAAAGATGTCCTCTGCAGTATGAGGGAATGACTTGGCACAGAAATCCAGATGGGTGTCTCCAGAGCCCACAACCCTAAGTTTTCCTCACACAGTTTCAGTCCACTCTGCTCTCCCTCTGCTGGAACCCAAGGTGAGTGCCTTCACATAAAATTTTATGCTTTGGCTCTTTAAAAGGGTGCCTGCACTTCCAGCAGTCTCTCCCGGGCAGACAGAAACCTGGCTGCTTTTCACAACCAGGTATTATGTGGGCAACTTTCTCAGTTCTGGTGCTCTTGGCTGGAAAGCCCAGCCTGGGGTTTAGGCCCCAGAGTCCTCAATGGGAATCCCCCACAGCTGAGATATCCCTCTGGACCTTCAGCTGCTGCCTGTGGGAGCCCAGCCAGCCCTCTCATCCCTCCACACTTCCTACCAGTCTCTATGTGGTCTCCATTTTATGTCCTTTGTTATGAGGGTGGTCTCCAGCTCATCTTCAGTTGCAGTTGATTATTCAGGATGTTTTTTCTATATTTTAGTTGTAATTCTTGTTTGGAACCAGAAGAGTCAGTGTAGCTTCCACTCAGTCTGTTGACATCTTTAATCTCTTTAGACTGACATCTTTTTTTTTTTTTACTTTATCTTTATTGCTGAGACCATTATGATGCCCCCCTTTTAACCCTACTGATCCCCTACACCCCACATCCATCCCACCCCCAGGCCCTCCCCACACCAATCTCCATGTCCATGGGCCATGCCCATAAACATACAAGTGCCATGATTAATCTCTCCCCACCCAAACCCCCTTCCCCGCCTTCCCTCTGAGATCCATCACTTTGTTCCAAACCTCTATGTTACTGGATCTACTTTGTTCATCAGTTTATTTTGTTTATTATATTCCACATATAAGCGAGATCATTTGGTATTTGTCCTTTTCAGACTGGCTCATTTAACTTAGCATAATACTCTCTAGTTCCCTACATGCTGTGCCAAAGGCCAAAAGGTCCTTCCTCTTCATAGCCACATAGTACTCCATGGTGTAAATGTGCCACAGCTTTTTTATCCACTCATCTACTGATGGGCACTTGGGCTGTTTCCAAATCTAAGTTAAAGTGAATTGCACTGCTGTGAACATAGGGGTGCATAAATTCTTTGCGACTGGTGTTTAGGGTTCCTTAGGATATATTCTTAGAAGTGGGATCACTGGGTCAAATGGCAGGTCAATTTTTAATCTTTTGAGGAAACTCCGTACTGCTTTCCATAGTGGCTGCACCAGTCTGCATTTCCACCAGCAGTGTACTAGAGTGCCCTTTTCTCCACAACCTCGCCAGTACTTGTAGTTCATTGACTTGTTGATGGTAGCCATTCTGACAGGTGTGAAGTGATACCTCATTGTGGTTTTAATTTGCATCTCTCTGATGATTAGCAACATTGAGCATTTTTTTATATGTCTCTAAGCCATTTGTATGTCCGATTTGGAGAAGTGTCTATTTAGGTCCATTGCCCATTTTTTAATTGGATTGTTTGTCTTCCTTTTATTAAGTTGTATAAGTTTCTTATATATTTTGGATATTAACTCTTTATCAGATGTGTCATTGGCAAATATGTTCTCTCATATGGTGGGCTCCCTTTTCATTTTGTTGATGGTTTGTTTTGCTGTGCAGAAGCTTTTTATTTTGATGCGATCCCATTTGTTTATTTTCTCCTTAGTTTCTCTTGCCCTAGATGTATCAGCAAACATATTGCTATGAGAGATGTCTGAGATTTTACTGCCTATGTTTTCCTCTAAGATTTTTATGGTTTCATGCCTTACATTTAAATCTTTTATCCATTTTGAATTTACTTTTATGTATGGTATAAGTTGGTGGTTCAGTTTCATTTTTTTTTGCATGTATCTGTCCAATTTTTTCAACACCATTTATTAAAAAGACTGTCTTTACTCCATTGTATGTTGTTGCCTCCTTTGTGAAATATTAATTGACCATAATGTCATGGGTCAGTTTCTGGATTTTCTGTCTGTTCCACTGATCAATATGTCTGTTCTTGTGCCAATGTCAGGCTGTTTTGATTATAGTGGCTTTGTAGTATAACTTGATATCTGGTACTGTGATCCCTCCAACTTTGTTCTTTCTCAAGATTGCCGTGGCTATTCAGGGTGTTTTTTGGTTCCAGATACATTTTTGAAGTGTTTTTGCTAGAATTGTGAAATATGCTGTTGGTATTTTAATAAGAATTGCTTTGAATTTATAGATTGCTTTGGGTAATATGTACATTTTAATGTTAATTCTTCCAATCCATGAACATGGTATATCTTTCCATTTGTTTATATTTTCCTCTATTTCTTTTTACAGTGACCTGTCCTTTTCTGACTATAGGTCTTTTACATCTTTGGTTAAGTTTATTCCTAGGTATCTTATTTTTTTAGTTGCAATGGTAAATTGGATTGTTTTTGTAGTTTCTGTTTCTGAGAGTTCATTATTGGTGTATAAAAATGCCAGCAATTTCTGGGTGTTAATTTTATATCCTGTTGCCTTGCTGAATTCATTTATTTAATCTAGTAGTTTTCTGGTAGAATCTTTAGGATTTTCTATGTACAATATCATGTCATCTGCAAAGAATGACAGTTTTGTTTCCTTCTTTCCAATTTGGATGCCTTTTATGTTTTCTTCTTGTCTAATTGCTGTGGCTAAGACTTCTAGTACTATGTTGAATAAGAGTGGTGAATGTGGACACCACTGTATTGTTTCTGTTCTTAGGGAAAATGTTTTTAGCTTTTGCTCATTGAGTATGATGTTGGCTATAACTTTTTCATATATGGCCTTTATTGTGTTGAGGTACAATCCCTCTATTCCCACTTTGCTAAGAGTTTTTATCAGAAATGGGTGTTGGGTTTTATTGAATGCTTTTTCTGCATCTATTGATAAGATCATGTGATTTTTACCTTTCAATTTGTTTATGTAATGTATCACGTTTATTGATTTGCAAATATTGTACCAGCCTTATATCCTTGGAATGAATCCCACTTGGTCATGGTGTATGATCTTTTTCATATATTGCTGGATCCTATTTGCTAATATTTTGTTGAGTATTTTAGCATTTATGTTCATCAGGGATACTGGCCCTTAATTCTCTTTCTTTGTAGTGTCTTTATCTGGTTTTGGAATTAGGTTAAAGCTGGCCTCGTAAAAAGAGTTTGGAAGTGTTCCTTCCTCTTGGGTTTTTTGAAATAGTTTGAGGAGGATAGGTGTTAATTTTTCTTTGAGTGTTTGGTAAAACTCTCTTGTGAAACCATTCAGGCAGGGCTTTTGTGTGCTCGGAGCCCTTGGATTACTACTTCAACTTCATCAGCAGTTATCAGCCTATTTAAACTTTCTGACTCTTCCTGATTGAGTTTTGAAAGGTTGTCTTTTTCTAAGAATTCATCCATTTCATCCAGGTTGTCCAGCTTGATGGCATATAGTTGTTCATAGTATTTTCTTACAATTCTTTGTGTTTCTGTTGGGTGAGTTGTTATTTCACCTCTTTCATCTCTGATTTTGTTTATTTTTGTCCTCTCTCTTTGTTTCTTGAGGAGTCTGCCTAAAGGTTCATCAATCTTTATCTTTTCAAAGAACCAGCTCTTGGTTTCATTGATCTTTTGTATTGTTTTTTAAGTCTCTATGTCATTTGTTTCTGCTCTGATCTTTATTATTTCTTCCCCTCTACTTACTATAGGCTTTTCTTGTTGTTCCCTTTCTAAGTTTTTGAGTTGTAGGGTTAAAGAGTCTATTAGAAGTTTTTCTTATCTTTTGAGGTAGGCTTGTAGTGCTATAAACTTCCCTCTCAGGACTTCTTTCATTGTGTCTCATAGATTTGCAGTTGTTGTATGTTCATTTTCATTTGTTTCCAGGAAGTTTTTATTTCTTTCTTCATCTCTTTGGTAACCCATTCATTGTTTAAAAACATGCTTTTCAGTCTCTATGTGTTTAAATGTCTTTTAGTGTTTTTATTGTAGTTGATTTCTAATTTAATGCCATCGTGATCTGTCTGAGAAGATGCTTGATATGATTTAAATCTTCTTGAACTTATAGAGACTTTTATTGTCCTAGCATGTGGTCTATCTTTGAGACTGTCCCATGTGCATTTGAGAAGAATGCCTGTTCTGAAGCTTTGGGGTAGAATGTTCTGTAAATGTCAATTAAATCCATCTTATCTAGTGTGTCACTTAGGGTCACTGTTTCCTTGTTGTTTTTTTGTTTGGAAGACATACCAGTAAAGTTAATGGGGTGTTAAAGTCCTCAAGTATGACTGTATTGCTGTCGATCTCTCCCTTAAAGTCCTCTAAAAGTTTTTTTATAAATTTAGGAGCTTCTATATTGGGTGCATATGTTTATCAGGGTTATATCTTCTTGCTGGATTGATTTCTTTAGTATTATGTAATGACCTTTCTTGTCTCTCATTATGGTTTTCATTTTGAAGTCTATTTTGTCTACCCCAGCTTTTTTTTCATTTCCATTTGCATGGGAAATTTTTTCCATCCCTCCACTCTCATCCTGTATGGTTCTTTTGTTCTGAGGTGGGTCTCTTGTAGACAGCTATAGTTGGGTCATGTTTTCTTATCCATTCAACCACCCTACATCTCTTTATTGGGGGATTTAATCCATTTACATTTAAGGTTATAATTAAAGGATACGTATCTACTGACATTTTGTTTCTTTATAGCTGTTTCTCATTCTCTTTATTTCTACGTCTAATTATAGTAGTCCCTTTAACATTTCCTGTAATGCTGGTTTTGTAATGATAAAGTCTTTTAACCTTTTTTTTGTCTTGGAAGCTCTTTATTTCACCATCCAGATTGATTGATAATCTTGCTGGATAGAATAGTCTTGGTTTCAGACCCTTGTTTTGCATTACCTTGAATACTTCATGCCATTTCCTTCTGGCTGGTAGAGTTTCTGATGAGAAGTCAGATGACAGCCTTATGGGAGCTCCTTTGTAGGTAACAGTTTGCTTTTCTCTAACTTCCTTTAAGATTCTCTCTTTGTCTTGGATTTTTGAGAGTTTAATTATGATGTGTCTGGTCGTGGGCCTCTTTGGATTCTTCTTGCTTGGGGCTTTCTGTGCCTCCAGAACCTGTGTGCCTTTTTCCTTGACTAAGGGAAGTTTTCTGCCATTATTTCATCAAACAGGTTCTCTAACCCCTGCTTACTTTCAATCTCCTCTGGCACTCCTATAATATGAATATTGTTACATTTTATGCTGTCCCACAGCTCTCTTAGACTCTCCTCCTGTTTTTTAATTGTTTTTTGTTTGGGGGTCTCTAATTGAGTGATATTTTTCTACCCTGTCTTCTAAGTCACCGATCTGATCCTCAGCTTTTTCTAATCTGCTGTTTATTCCTTCTACTGTAGTCTTTATTTCTGCTATGTCATTCTTCATTTCTGACTGGTCATTTTTCATAATTTCCAAATCTTTTTTCATGCTGTTGAGCATCCTTACAATCAGTATTCTAAACTCTATATCTGAGAGGTTGCTTATCTCTGTTTCATTTGGCTCTTTTTCTGGAGACTTCTCTTGTTCTTTCATTTGGACCTTTTTTTCTTGGTCTTCCCATTTTGGCTAAATGTTAGGTAGATCTGCTAGGATTCTCAGTCTTTTTGGTGGGTCTCTAGTACAGGCCAATGTCAGGACACAGTTTGTAACTGACCCTGAGTACCCCGTTTGGGGCTATCGACTACCCTAGGCTTGAAGTCTCCACTGCTGGGGCTGGATGCATTTGGACAGGACTGAGATGGACACCAAAGTCTGCTTTTCTGAGGCCGGGGTCCCAAAACAGATCAGGCAGAAACTCAAAGCACCCTGACTTCTGCCTCAGGGTGGGGCAGCTTATTGTTATCAGTCTCTTAACAAGCCTCAGGCTGTAGAAACTCTTTGGGGCAGGATGAGAGGCTTTCCAGCAGGGTGTGGCAATTGCTTCCCCCTTCAGGCAAAAGCGGAAAATTTTCTGCCAGAGAATGAAGTCCCCCACAGTCTGGGGGAATTACTCAGCACAGGAATCCAGACAGGCCCTGACCTCACTCTCCAGAGCCCACAACCCCAGACTCTCCCCACACAGCGCCAGTCCACTCCACTACCCCCTCCGCGGGAGTCCAAGGTGAGTGGCTACACGCGAAACTTTGCGGGTTGGCCCTTTAAGAGGGTGCCTGCCTTTCCAGCTCTCTCTACTTGGCAGACAGAAATCCTGCTTCTCTTCACAGTCAGTTGTTATGTGGGCACCCTTCTCAGTTCTGGTGCTCTTAGCTGGGAAGCCCAGCCTGGGGTTTAGGCCCCAGAGTCCTCAGTGGGAGCCCCCCACAGCTGAGATCTCCCTCTGGACCTTCAGCTGCTGCCTGTGGGAGCCCAGCCAGCCCTCTCATGTTTGCACTTCCTACCAGTCTCTATGGGATCTCCACTTTTCCTCTTTGGTTATGAGGGTGCTCTCCAGCTCATCTTCAGTTGTTTTTCAGGAGGGTGTTCAGGATGTTTTTTCTATGTTTTAGTTGTAAATCCAGATTGGTCTCGGGAGAGTCTCAGTGTAGCTTCCACTCAGTCTGCCGCCGTCAATCCAAGACTAACATCTTTATAATGAAAATTTTTGCTCTCCATGAACATGTTATTTTCCTCCATTTGTCCACTTATACTTTCTTATCTTTCAGTATTGTGTTTTATCGCTTCTCACATAAGTTTTGCGGATTTCTTGCTAAGTGTTTTCCTAAGTAGTTTTTGTTTGCTTTGATTTTGTTATTACAAATAAGATCTGCTCTTGATTATTTCTTCTAACTGGTTATTAATTATACATGTGAAGAATAATGTCTACATATTACTCATGTATCCTCTACTTTACTAAATTATCTGAAGTTTCCAACAGATTCTTTTGTGGTTTTCAGTTATTCAATCATAGCATCTACATAAATAGTAATTGCTTTACTCTTCTTTTCTAAGTTAGGCCTGTTGCCTTTTTTACTTTTTGCTAATTGTTTTGAATACAATGTTAAAACAATAGTGGCTACAGTGCATCCTTATCTTGTTTCTCACTTGAATGGCAAAACCTCTACTAGTTTCCCAATTAAGTAAGATGCTGGCTTTGGGAATAAATGTGCACACATGCGTGCGCGCACACACACACACACACACCCCTTACAAATTATCCATTCTCTTTGTTTTTAACATGAACTTAATATATTTTTGCCAAATGCCTTTCAGTATTTAAAAATTACATATTTTACTCCTTAGCTTTATAATTAATTATATTAATAGAGTTCCCAACATTGAACCACCCTTGCATTTCTGAAATAAACCTTGCTTAGTACCTCTTAATAGGGTAGTGTTAACATAGGAGACATTCAAACCTGTGAAGAATTTTTGTGAGTTTGAGCCAAACTGTTGGCATATTCCAGGAAGCAAAATCTCAACAGATTGAGATAATGATCTGGAGAATGGTGTTTTTGCACCTTGCTTTATAAATTACAATCAAAGGAGGAAGTGTAAGTGGGTTACATGAAATCTACTGGTGATAGATTAGGGAGGTGGGAGAAAGCAAAGCAGGGAAACCTCTGGGATTGGATAAAAGTTAAATGACAGACATTTCTTTTACATAGGTAGGTACAGGATAGTTAACAGTCAACAATTAATAAGATTACAATAACAATGAGAGGATTCATGGTTTCTGTCCTAGTGTATTGAGGGTCTGGAAAAAGGGGAAATTGTTTTGCAAAGGCATGTTAATAAGGTATGCTATTTCAGATGTAAAAGACAAACTACAGGCTTAGTTAAGATGAAAATTAACCTTTGTGAAGGAAAATACTGCCTTAAGTTGTGACTACCCACCATAGATTGATTTTAGTTAAAAAATTTTAATTTCAGACCACCTTTTGTGGTTACTTTTATGTCTCTGAGCTTGCAAGGCCATCATGCAGGCCTCCCTTGAGCTTGTCAGGTTTAGTATGTAGCCCCTTTTCATCCACAGTAGGCTAGTTTAAGTTGGAGTAACAAATGGCCCTCAAATTTAGGGCCTAATAAGGGTAATTTTTCACTCATACTACATGTCTCATTATGGGTCTACTATATCTCTGCTATACATCTTCATTCCAGATCCACAGTCCTTGGAGTAGCCACTATAATGGGGAATAAATACACTATACTTATATAAAGCTGCTCATATTAATGTTAGTAAATGCTAATCCCAGCTTGTTACTCAAACCTGATTTTTCTCTCAAAACTAGAGCTTACATGTTAAACATGTTTTTTTAAGTATACTTCACAATCCAGGAGTTTCAGTTCCTGTGTGAACCTAAGGAGCAATCTGACATTCAAGGCTCTGGCTAACACTGACCACCCAGGCACAGGGATTCACTGATAAACAAACAAAACCAGATGGCTGACTCAAGGACCCTTACGATGAAAATCCATATCAGGACCAGCAGGGACACTGCCTTCTTGTCCCTAGCCCCTCCCCCTGATCTCTTTGTCTTGTTTTCCCTCTTCTTATAAAAACCCTCACCTGCACTGAGATCTCAGTATGGGTATTTTGAGGACTGGGAAAAGCCCCATCTTCTCAAGATGCTGGCAGTTGAATAAACCTCTTTCTTTTTATCAGCATCAGTCTCACAAGTTTGTGTTTTGTTACCGCAGGCAGCAGTATTCGGATTTCAGTTAAAATTTTTGGTGATCTGCCAGGGCTACGTGGGCCTCTTAAGGCCAGGAGGACCCCAGCTGGGGGTCCCAGTTGCTTGTGGCAGGCTGACTCCATGACAGACTACAGAGATTTCCCAGCAACTGCCGAGAGTTTGAAGTATAATACTCCCATCCTTCTACTCATTGAAGTGTAGCACTCCCATCCTTCTATCCATTGAAGTATAGCACTCTCATCTTTCTACCCTTACAATCACCATCCTGTAGATAAGCTAGAGCAAAATTTATCATGTAGAAACAGTGACCTCCTCCCCTTTCCTAGCACTTTGTAAAAGATTTCCACCCACACATTCCAGGAAGTAGCTAACCGTAGGTCAGTTAATGCTTAGCTTCTGTATACCGCTTTACTAGTCCCCCACCTGCTCTCCCTAGCCAACTAGGATGTGGTTTTTGCCTGTATATTCTCCCTGCAAAGTCTGTTTGGGGCTGCCGAATTTGTTTAGGGCAGAAGCCCACTCGCAGTCGCTGGCTAATAAATCTTCAAACCGTCAATTTGGTCTCAGTGTAAATTAGTCTCGCGACAGCCAGGTATAACAAGTTCTTTATCTCACAGACTCTCCCTGCTCTCCCTCTCAAGGTATCAACCACCTGAAATGCTTAGCTGGTGAAAGGAAATAGGTCTCTGGGGAGTCACGGACTCCAAGTGTGACTGGGTAAGTCAAACTAGGGTGCATACTTGGAGTCCTCTATCACTGCTGTCTGGGCTTTTTAGCCATCTGGGACAGAGCAATGAGTCATCTGTGGTACCACTTTGGCAGGGGATAGGACCCTGACTTGAATCCCAGTTCCTCTGTAGGAGGGAATCAGTTTCTGTCTGAGCGCTCTGGTCTCTCTGTTCTGTTTGAGTGCTCTCTGAGAGCCCTTCCCTGTCTGAAATGAAACTGGTAACAATTTATCTTCTCCCTGCATTTATATTCTCCCTGCAAAGACTGTTTGGGGCTGCCAAATTTGTTTAGGGCAGATCTTTACTTTTTATTTTATTTTACTTTATTTTTTTAATTTTTTTTATTATTTTTTTTGTTTAAAATATTACAGATGTCCCTTTTTCTCCCCAATGACCCGTTCCACCCTGTCCCATCCCCCTCCTCAGTCCCTCTCCCCACCATTTTTCGTGTCCTTGAGTTGTGCATATATACATATAAATTCTTTGGTTACTTTCTCCCCCTCCACCCACCCACCCTCCTCCCTCCCTCTGACATTGGTCAGCCTGATCTATGCTTCTATGTCATTGAATCTATTCTGTTCATCAGCTTATTAAGTTCTTTAGATTCCATATACAAGTGAGATCATGTGATGTTTGTCTTTCTCTGCCTGGTTTATTTCACTTCGCATAATTTTCTCCAGGTCCATCCATACTGTCCCAAAGGGTACAAGATCCTTCTTCTTTACAGCTGCATAGTATTCCATGTGTGTATATGTCCCACCGATTTTTTATCCACTCATCTACTGATTGGCACTTGGGCTGTTTCCAGATCTTAGCTATTGTAAATTAAGCTGCTATAAACATAAAGGTGCATATATTCTTTCTGATTAGTGTTTCAGGATTCTTAGGATATATTCCTGGAAGTGGGATCACTGGGTCAAAAGGCTGCTTCATTTTTAATTTTTTGAGGAACCTCCACACTGTTTTCCATAGCGGTTGCACCAGTCTGCATTCCCACCAGCAGTGTACTAGGGTTCTTCTGTCTCCACATCCTTGCCAGCACAAGTCGTTTGTTGATTTGTTGATGGTAGCCATTCTTACAGGTGTGAAGTGATACCTCATTGTGGTTTTAATTTGCATCTCTCTCGTGATTAGTGATGTTGAGCACTTTCTCATATGCCTCTTGGCCATCTGTATTTCCTCTTTGGAGAAGTGTCTGTTCAGGTCCTTTGCTCATTTCTTAATTGGATTGTTTGTCTTCCTCTTGCTGAGTAGTATGAATTATTTGTACACTTTGGAAATTAGCCCCTTATCAGATACATCCTTGGCAAAGATGTTTTCCCAGACCATGGGGTTCCTTTGTATTTTGAGGCTTTCTTTTGCCGTGCAGGAGCTTTTAGTTTGATGTAGTCCCATATGTTTATTTTTTCTTTTGTTTCTCTTGCCCTAGGAGATGTATCAGTGAAAATTCCACTACAAGGGATGTCTGTGGCTTTACTGCCTATGTTTTCTTCCAGGATTTTTATGGTTTCATGACTTATGTTTAAGACTTTTATCCATTTTGAGTTTATTTTTGTGTATGGTGAAAGTTGGTGGTCTAGTTTCATTTTTTTTTTCTAGTAGCTGTCCAATTTTCCCAGCACCACTTGTTGAAGAGACTGTCTTTACTCCATTGTATGCTCTTGTCTCCTTTGTCAAATATTAACTGACCATAATGGCGTGGGTCTATTTCTGTGGACTCTGTTCTGTTCCATTAATCTATATGTCTGTTGTTTTGATTACAATGGCTTTGTAGTACAGTTTGAAGTCTGGTAATGTAATCATTCTGACTGTTCTTTTTTCTCAAGATGGCTGCAGCTACTTGGGGTCTTTTTTGGTTCCATATAAATTTTGAAATGTTTGTTCTAGGTCTGTGAAATATGCTGTTGGTATTTTAATAGGAATTGCATCAAATCTATAAATTGCTTTGGGTAGTGTGGACATTTTAATGATATTAATTCTTCCAATCCATGAACATGGTATATTCTTCCACTTGTTTATATCTTCCTCTATTTCTTTTTTCAGTGTCCTGTAGTTTTCCAGGTACAGGTCTTTACATCCTTGGTTAAGTTTATGCTTAAGTATCTTATTTTTTTAGTTGCAGTGGTAAATGGTATTGTTTTTTATTTTCTCTCTCTGAAAGTTCATTTTTGGTGTTTAATAATGCCATTGATTTCTGGATGTTGATTTTGTATCCAGCTACCTTGCCAAATTCGTTTATGAAATCTAGTAGTACTTTGATGGAGTCTTTAGGGTTTTCTATGTAAAATATCATGTCATCTGCAACTAATGACAGTTTTACTTCCTCCTTTCCAATTTGGATACCTTTTTGTTTTATGTTCTGGGGACTTGCTTTGATAATTGCTATTCTGTAACTCATTTGATTTGATCTTGTTTTTGCTTAGATTTTATGTTTCTGTTTTGAAACAAGCAGCTTGTTCTCGGTTTTATCATAAAGCCCATTAGGTCCACTGATCCATTTAAGTCAACGACTAATTAAAATTGTTTTGTCAAAGGTCTGGTAAATAGGATAAGATCTCTTATGTGCAAGCTTGTTGTTACTACATAAGGTTCTACTCAGAAAGGATCTAAATTAATAATTCAGAGGGAAAGCACTCTGAAATATCCCCTTACAGACAGCAATACTCAGAAAGAAAAATATTAGGAAATAAATCCTCTTGGACCTGTGGCAGTCCCAGAAACAATATGAGAATTTATACCACCCACTGTGCAGGCTGTAGAAGCTGAAGGCAAGGGGAGGGAGGGAGGGGAGGCTGTAGAAGCTGAAGGCAAGGGGAGGGAGGGAGGGGAGAGCACTTCCCCCTACTCTCAGTGTAAGGAGTGGTGCTTTTAAGTTCAAAAGGAGGCCTGTTATCTTCCCCCACATCTTTTCTAGCCTCCTTAAATGTTGCCTAAGACGCTAGATAGTTAAACAGCTCACTTTAAACACAGTAAAGGAATGCAACCACCAGGAATCAAAATGGGTGATTTAAGTTTAATTGATGTCCTTAACATAACATAAAATGTTTATTAACATAAAATGTTTGTTTTGCCTGGATTTGCAGGAATAAATTCATGTAATTTATCTCTGTTACAAATGTCAGGAAAATGGCTTGGGTAATAATTGGCTTTAAGATCTCATAATGTTAAGAACTAATAAATAGACATAACTAAAATGAAACTTTTCAATAATAATTATATATACCTAAACACAGTTTTCAGTCTTTGGTGACTTGGAACTTTATAGAGTTTTGTTCGGTTAAATAGTAAAAATTATTAAATATCTGGATATTTTGAAAAAACAGGATATTACAATATTAATTGATCTGTTTACCTACTTTTTGCTTCTTATTGCAGAGAAGCTGGAGGATGGATTTGAATCTGTTAATGAATATATCTTGTATTTTACTTGAAGTATATTTCTTGAAAATATGTTTACCAATGAAAAATCCTGTTTCTAAGTTATGAAATGTGTTCACAAAAGTATCAATCTAAAGAATGTCAATTACTTACTTTTAAGGGTCACTAAGAAAATTAAAATTTCTAAGAGTTAAGAATTTTAAGTTTGAAAAAAATAATATATTTTGGGAATAAAAGGTGTAAAATATGAAAATACTTGTTGAAAGATAAAAGAAAAATAATTTGCTCTAAAACTGGTTAAGAGGGCTTGTGAAAAAAAATTTTGAAAAACAATTATATAGATAAGCTGAATAATGAACCTTGGTAACTTGAGGAACTCACCTAAATTTATACGTATTATAGGCAAAGCCTGATGGCAACTGGGTGGCTTGTCTTCTTTGTCTGGAAAGGCTAATTAAAGTTCAGTCTAGAAATTCCTTGTAAAATTCCAGCAAAGCAGATTTAAGAAACCCTATATAATCAATTGCTGTTCCTGTTGTGTTTATGCAAATAACCAGGCCGAACTGAAGCTAGACTTAATACAATAAATAAATTGGTCTTAATTTAGTCCCTTAATAAAAATGAGGATAATTTTCAGGGGAGATAAATTGTGTTTCAATAGACTCAATACAGTTATGGACATTAGACTGTAGTTCACTTAATTATCTTCAAAATTTTATTTTTTACTTACAAACAGAACTAGATCCTGAATTTTTCTAGCTTCTACCCTAATAACATTGAGGTTTGTAACACAGTTTGTTTCCACCAGGTTATAATCCTCAGGAATTACCACCTCTAGGCACTATCACCAACCACCTCCCATGTCCAGGCCTCACTGCCCCTCTAACAGAGAGCAAGGATCTCTTGGGTGAAGGACAATGATGCAGCCCCCTTCAGCAGGAAGCAGTTACAGCAAAGACCCACCAAAAGACCCTTTGCCTGAAAGGATTCAGAGCCAAGTTCTATGAGCAGGAAATATAGTAGCAGGCAGTTAGACAAGACCAGAGCAAGGATAGTCCAGGTACAAAAGGTCACCAAGGTGGGAAGCCTTGGGTGCCTAAACAGCATGCATAGGGGAAAAATAAATAAAAAGAGGCCCATTGTTATCTCCCCACAGGAGCCCCAGGTACAACTGAGAGTGGGGAACAAACTGGAAGGCTTTCTTGTTAATACTGGAGCAACCTGTTTGGTATTAAATACCAAACTAATTCAGCAAATCTTTGCCTCAGTTGCAGTGATGGGGGTCTCAGAAAAACTGCAGCTGCAAGCTTTCCTCCAGCCATTAAGAGTGTCAACTGGGAGACCTTAGACTGACAACACAGCTTTCTTTATGTGCCTGACTGACCCTACTGGGACAGTATTTTGCAAATTACATGCTTGAGATTTTTTTCTTTGGAAAGGCAGGAGTTTAACTTGCAGGTTCCACCAGAACATACACTCCAACTCCAGATGCTTTTAATCTGTTCAGGGGGACCTGGAAAAGAAGTATTCCCTCCTGATATCTATAAGCAAGATAAGTAAAACTGTTTGGGCAGATGAGACCCCAGGGTGAGCAGTCAATATTCACCCAAGTGGTCCAAGATCTCCCTAGAGAAATTCCAGATGGTGATAAATATTTCTTTAAATTACTCTGTTACCCTGGTGGAGAGTAGCTTACATATCAGCATGTACTTTGGAATCTAAGACTTTAATCACATGAGCCAATGAAACTGCCACTTTACTCGTTAATCTCCATAGGTCTCTAAACTCTCTGGCTAAGGTTCTAAATAATCAAATTGCTTTAAGTTACTTACTATCCTAACAAGGAGGTGTTTCCCTCCTGTACTTACATTAAGATCTCAGCTCAGGTACAAACATCACCAAAACCAAGCAATGGGCTATCTGGCTTCAACAAACATTAGACCACCACACCCCTCTTTGAGGGAACTGGAGATTGGTTTGTGAGTCTATATTTATGAATACCACAAGGGCTCAGGTCCATATTAAGAGAAATTTTAATTTAAGTTTAAACATTCTTTTCTTTATAATGCTTATCTTTGTTTTGAAGCTTTTTAGGGCTTATTGTTCCCGCACCCAATGAGTGCCCCTAAGGAATGTATCTACTTTTAACTCACGAGATTCTGCTTTACAACAGACTCAAATTATTCATTCCCCCAGAAAATTCAAAAGCTCCACTGATATGGAGAAAAAACTTGACAGTGGGGAATTGTAACAGGGAATAAATATGCTATACTTATATAAAGCTACCCATATTTAGTGTTAAACCCAGATTGTTACTGATTTCTCTCTCAAAACTAGATCTTACATGTTAAAAGATTTTTTTTTTTTAAGTATACTTCACAATCCAACAGTTTCAGTTCCTGTGGGAACCTAAGGAGCAGCTTGACCTTCAAGGCTCTGGCCCAGGCACAGGAATTCACTGATAAAAAAAACAGATTGCCAACTCAAGGACGCTGACCAACAAGGACACTGTCTGCATGTCCACAAGCCCTCCCCCTGGTCTTTGTCCTGCTTTCCCTCTCCCTCTTTATAAAAACCGCCGCCTGCACTGAGATCTTAATATGGGTTTTTGAGGACTGGGAAAAGTCCTCCATCTTCTTGAGATGCTAGCACTTGAATAAACCTCTTTCCTTTTACCAGCACTGGTCTCACGAGTTTGGTTTTCATTGTGGCAGGAGGCAGAATCTGGATTTTGGTTACACCACCATTTTGAACATTACTGATCTTAGGGAAGACAGAAAAGAGGACTTGGTGAACCAAAGGCTGGCATTTAAAACTTTTACTCAGAAGTTTTGCATGTCACTTCTACTCAACTCATTGGCCAAAACAAATCACATGGTCACATCTAAGTTCAACAAGGCAGGGATGTATTATCTTTCCATAGAGAGGGGAGATGCATCAAAATATTGTGAAAAATAATGCAATATACCTCACATTATGAATTTTGCAACAACCTTCATGAGGCAGGCTGGTCTATAGTTTCTCACCTTATAAAAATAATCTGAAAGTAAAAATTTACTTATTACTGTAAGGTGGCTGACACTAATAGGGTAGTTATCTAACTTTAAAAGATAAGTGTTATGTGGTGGTGGAGGGACAAATGTCTGACATGAAGCCTTTATACTAACAAAAGGCACTTGTATATGAGGCATGTTTTTAATACTATCATCTCCTTTTCTGCCTTGTATGTTAAAATGCATTTTCTGTACACATTCCTGACAGTGCTTTCAGCTGAGCAACTCTGTTGAATTCAAGCCTTAACACATTGTATGCGGGAAACATATTTATACGTTTTACGTTGGCTGGTAGTAGAGTGAGCGATAAAAACTACCCGCAAACAATGTTAACAGATTACTAAGGAAATGATAATCTTGTGGGTGGAGACTGGAGGTTTTCCTGTCACCTTCTAGCTTCTTTCTTTACACCACCCCCTACCCTCTCTTCTCCATCAGGCCTCCTGTATATATAGCATCTTTTGCCTAGGAGTCCCAACAAAGAGCATAACCATTACCTCACCTGTAAGACAGGCAACTGCTAAATATTTACTCATATTTTTCATATGGACTAATTGAAAACACCAAATAGTCAAGTGGCCTAAGGCTATTTACCTTCAGAAAACCCTCTAGAGCTGCTGTCTATTGAGCAATTCCCTTACTTTTCACTATGCCACACGAGAGAGGCCACTATTTGTCAAGTTTATTTCAGTTCATCTTTCTGGTATGCAACTGTACCAAAACTGAAAGCAATAAAACCTTGTCTTATCAGGTATTATTAAATCCCTGAATTGGTGAATGGAGAATGGTGGGACACATGAATGGCAGGAGGAAGCCAATTATAGAAAAATGGAACAAGTGACAGTAAAATTTGTGATTTATATGAAAGCCAAACAGTACAGACTCAGCATAGTCTCTTAAACTTTTATTAACAGTAGAATCATACTTACTGCCAAATCTATGATGACTACAAACTCCATGCAAAATGCTAATGCTGGCATTCATACCACAGCCAACTTACCTTAACAGGGCTTTGTTTTACTGTTATCTTCAGCTAACCTATACAGTGGTCAAACTTGGTTATCTTATTTTTGGGGTATAGCTCACATTTCCCCCTGCTGAGGCCTTTTTCATGTTGTTCTTCCTGCTTGCAAGGCACTCTCCATGCATGATGTCTGCTTATCAGAATCTTAGACTTTAAGACCTACTGGGACACCACTCCTTCCATGTGTCTCTTGGATTCCTAATTGGTATCTTTCTTCTATATCATTTTAGCACCACTGTGTGAAACTGTTGGCACAGTATTATAATACTCTAACTCTCCAGACCCTTTCTACCCACTCAGCATACTGGCTAGTAAGCAACTTATAAATTAGCCCACGCTGCATTTTTTATAGTTATGGCACATGGGAATCATGCTACCATTTGTTGGCTGTGACCTCTGATTTGTTGGTTGTGCTCTCTCTTCTGCAGTCTTTATAAATCTATAAATCTTAAAAATTCTAGTAAAGTCCTTTTACCAGTCACTGGGTTTCTCCTGTCTCTTTATGGGGTGTGCTGGGGGCATTTGCTCAAATTCTGCTCATGGTAAAAAGTCCCATCTTCCTCTGATAACAATGTGCATTATCCAAAGTGTTTTCAAGGTAGTTAATAGGAGTCAAAGGCTGAACCCACAGTGATTACTGGATATATAGGAAGTAGTGAGTTGCAAATACACATCAATGCTATGCTTAAAGAAGAGGGGAGACAATGTCTATTGCAATGACCAGGTTCCAGCCTGTTCACAATCACCCATGAAGGTATTAATAAGTAAATACATGGTAGTGACTTAACTGGAAAAAATACCTAAGATGGTGGCTTTCAAATACAAATCAGGGAGTTTTCCCCTACATAATACTATTTCCTGTTAGTTGGGTTAAGAAAGCCTTTTGATTTAAATTCTAAATAAACAAAACTGCCAACTGCTTTTATTTCAGAACAGATGGTCCACACAAATAATTTTCTATGATTTGGCCATAGCAAGAAAAGAACTAGCAAACACTAAAAGGAAGTGGAAGTTGTTAGAGAACAGTCATACATGAAGCAATACATAAACTGACATATAGACAATAGAATAGTATACAATTGTTAAAAGAATAAAGCGCCACAAAACTGTACAGAGTTCTGTTTATTTTAAAAGACTGTACCTATTGTAATATTTATCAATGAACACTAGCAAAAGTACTCTCAGGGAAATAGAATTTTCATTGGGTAATCTATTCAAGGAACATATTTTTATCTATTTTTTAACAGGAAAAAAATCAAAGTCTAATACACACACATAGGAAATTCATACAGGCATGACACAAAGAACATATTTTTCAAGAAGCTCCATAATAGAATGATTTTCAACAATTAAAAAGTCTTATACTCTACTAGCATGTTTAAACTTTTATATATATATATATATATATATATATATATATATACATATATATATCTTTATTGATTTCAGAGAGAGGAAAGGAGAGGGAGAGAGAGAAACATCAATGATGAGAGAGTCACTGATCGGCTGCCTCCTGCATGCCCCCAACTGGGGATGGAACCTGCAACCCGGGTATGTGCGCTGACCGGGAATCGAATAATGATCTCCTGGATCCTAGGCGGATGCTCAACCACTGAGCCATGCCCGGCCGGGCTAAATTTAATTTTTTTTAAAGATGCTTGTCTTCAATAAAATTAATAATGTAGGAAAAGAGCTCAAGAATGTTCATTATTGTAGGCAATTATAATTGCATTAAGCCTGTAATACTAAGAGGATAAAATTGGCCTTTTTAAAAAAATTTATCTTTATTGTTGAAAGTATTACAGATGTCCCCTTCCCCCCACTCCCTCAACCCCACTCCTGCCACTTCCCCAGGCCTTCACTGCACTATTGTCTGTGTCTATGGGTTATGCAAATATCCATGTAAGTTCTTCAAAACAAAGTTACCAGATTTCTGTTTTTTGTAGGCTCTGGTGCTCAGAGGGAAGGAAGATCTTTGGCTTTGTAACATGGCCTCCTTATAAAACTAATAAAAACCTAAAGATATGGTTCTCTAATATGTGGTTAAGTTTGGAACGCTGAGGATAAGCACCTGTTAGTTCTAACTTTATGTGCACATACAAATTTTTTAAGCTTTCCAAAATTTGGAATAAAGCAACTATTTTGCAAATCTTTAATTGGGCAGACAATTGGTAACTAAAACAGAAATAAGAAAATAAAACAACAACAATGAAGCAAAAAATTACAAAATGAGAATGTCCACAAGCTACTTAACAATATGAATTTAGGGTAGAGTGACCAAAACAAAAGGCTGTTCTTCCTGAGCATTCTGATGACCTGCTGCTCTCCCATGCTGCTAGTAATATTGGAAAATAAAAAAATTCATATATGATTCAACCCTGTCTCTGCTTAATTGGCTCAAGTAGTAACAGGCACCCGGACCCATTCATTGTTCGGTTCCAGTTCTTTTCATTGATGGAGCTGAACTAAGAGGAGCGCTGGTGAGAAGAGGTGAGAACCAGCAAAAGTCAACAAACATCTTATTAATACTGATGCCTTTTATTCTGTGCTTTGTACAGAGAACTTTCAAATAATTATAAACTTACAATAAACATTTCTGTCTGATTAAATAAAACTTGAATAGCATTCATTGTGGTCAAATCAGAATTAAACCAGAATTATCATATGCCAGCACATACAATCATCCCTCTGGTGGTTGGAAAACTGGCTCAAAGACATAGAGGGTACATGTTGATGAGGGAAGGCCATGCTTGGAGAAAGCTGGGTCTTTTTGATCACCTTTATTCCATTTTTACTTCATCACCACTCTCCCGCCTGAGCTTGAACACAGGAATCTGCTGACCATCCTTGAGCTCTAAGCAGACCTCCTGAAGGTACCACCTGACAGAAACCAAAAGTAATCCAGAAAACATTGGCAAATGACATAATTAAAAGGGAAAAAAAACAGTCTGGAATATTGTCTTAAATTTTTTAAATACTATTTTATGTTATAAGTAGGTTAACATAATGTTTTCACATTATTTGTTTTTATTTTTAAAATTTTTTAAAAGAACAGTTTATTGATTTTTCAAGAGAGAGGAAGGGAGAGAGAGAGAGAGACATTTATTTGAGAGCACATCAATCGGCTGCCTCCTGCATGCCCCACACCTGGGGATTGAGCAGCAACCCGAGCATGTGCCCTTGACTAGAAATCGTACTAGCAACCTCCTGGCGCAAGGGATGATGCCCAACCCACCGAGTCACACTGGCTAGGGCTTAACATTTCATTATAGGGCTCTCATTATTTAATCAGCATCATTGTCAAGGCAAGTTTAACAACGAATGACTGATGGGTAAATTGAAGGGTCATCAGGAAAGAGGAGTAGCTTATTCCCCATTTCCTAATTCACTAGGGCCTTCAATTCTTGGCTAGAACCTGGCCATTTCCTCCACTAATCCCAGGCCTTGTAGTCAATGAGCCCAGGGGGAGGCACCTAAGGGCTGTCTGCTCCTTTTTTCTTGGGGAATTAAAACACATCCTGACTAAAAAGCAAACATCTCTGAGAGAAGCTTTCCCGGGGAAATGAGTGAATGCAGCTATTGGCAATCAGACAAGAAAAACCTATTACATAAAGAATGCGTTGAATAATTCTGGAATAGAAATCCATGTCTTTATTTATTTGTAAAGATTGAGGCAGTAGTGTTAGCACTTGTAAAATTATTGTAGACCTACACTATAACTGTAAAGTTCTTCAAATTCAGCAGAATAAAGAGTGAACAATCTGGTGGATTGTATTGAATAAAATGTCTGGACTAAGCTAAGAGCCAAAGCACTGGCTTGCTGTCCAGAATGTGAAACTTCTCAAGCTTTGAGTAAGTAATTCTTATTGCCACAATTATATAACTACAAATGAAAATGGGAATCAGGATTGTTTCCTTCAGAAGGTTCTTTTCCTGTTCCTCCATACCCACCCACTTTCCCATAATACCTGTTAAAGGGGGCATCTCTGGATGAGCTGACAAAGAGATGGCCTGCTGACTTGGATCCAGAGACAGGAATCTTCAACTGGCAGTGTAAAATGGGATAGATAATTGGATATGTTGCTGTCCTCTCAAGAGATGACAAAATGATACTTTCTAGAGCTAACCCTATAAAAACCAGTGATTATCTACAGAACCTGGCTATTTTCTAACTTAAGTCTAGCTGGAGAAGTCACCTGGTTTTCTATCTGGCTCCCTCCAAATGTCCTGCCCCTCTTCGGATGGTTTGGTGAGGTCAAAGGCAGCCCTCTTATTTGGCAAGGAGACCTTATGTGCCAAACTCAATACTCTGAGTACTTGCAATGATTACTTAAAATCCAGTTAAAATAGAAAAAACTACTTATACATGTGACAACATGGATGAATATAAAAAACATGCTGAGTGAAAGAGCCTTACCCAACAGTATATAATGCATGATTCCATGTTCTAAAACAGGCTAAAAATATCAGGCTAAAAATTATTGTAGACCTACACTATAACTGTAAAGTTCTTCAAATTTAGCAGAATAAAGAGTGAACAATTTGGTGGATTGTATTGAATAAAATGTCTGGACTAAGCTAAGAGCCAAAGCACTGGCTTGCTGTCCAGGATGTGAAACTTCTCAAGCTTTGAATAAGTCATTCTTATTGCCACAATTATATAACTACAAATGAAAATGGGAATCAGGATTGTTTCCTTCAGAAGGTTCTTTTCCTGTACACTGGGGGCAAAATATCAGAAAAGTGATCGCCTCTGCTGGGGCTGGGGGATGTGAGACGGGACAAACTGGTAACATGAAGTGAACTATTGGGTGATGGGAACAGTCTACATCTAGATAAGGGCTTGAAGTGTACTTGTTAAAATTCATCAAATAAGACACTTAGATTTGTACCTTTCACAGAACATAAATTTTAGCTCAAAAAAAGGAGCCATAAACAAATATTAAACTCTAGTTAATGATATACATGCATATGTGTTTAAAGATATATGGATGTTTGAAAATAATGTGTTCATCTAACCAAACTGAGATATGACTATATGAACAGGTGTGGGATAAAGCAAGTAGAGCAAAATACTATTTGTAGAATCCAGGTAGTTACTATATGTGTTCTAGAGCATACATTCTTTTTTTTTTCTTCTATATGTTTAAAACTTTTCACAAAACATTAGAAGAAAAAAAAGGACAATGTCCACTGTTTAAAAAGGGAAACTATTACCAGCAAATTGGCACACATTTTAACCTGGACCACAAAGAACAGGCCTTAAATATGTAAAGGCTTGTTTGAGAAAGACAAGGGAATCCTGGTTAGTTCGTCCTCACCAGTCACCCACCACAGTCTGGGCTCATCCCACATGGACAGGTGCTGCCTGGATGCTGCCATGTCCTGAGTCTGGGCAATCAGCCTGGGAACCTCAGAGTGAGCTGATAGGTGTTTGCTAATATGCTCCTATTTAAAAAAATACTGAATGCAATATTTTTGGTTTCTCAGTGAAAACTAAAGACAATTTGAGGCAAGTGAAAGAGAAACAATGTTGTAACAAGGAAGCTCATCATAAGGTACTGCCCATGGCGCCTTCCAGTGCCCCAGGAGAGAGGCAAAGGTACTTTCCTAGTCTGAGATGGTGTATCTTATCCATAGCAAACTTCCACCAAGAGAAAGAACTACTTTTGTTTTCCAAAATTCTCTATTTAAACACACTTTAAAGACACACGCTATGGGATGGTGGCTCCACACCCCGAGTCACACTAAAGTGATTCTTCAGAGTTTTACTTTTGAAATCAAGCTATAGCTCTTCTCAGGGCATTAAAAAATTAAGCAACAGAGCATACATTGAGCATCTCTGCATGCTAAAAGAAAACCATAAAGGGTGTGTGTGTGATAAACGGGCAGAAGTAGGATTTTGAGGAACAGCAGACACAGAGGGATCAATGTCTGAACTTCCGGCAGTTGTGCCTCTATGGGTGGATGAGGTGCTTTACAGACTGGTTTCTTCACTGTCCAGGGTTTGCCAAAGAGTAAAGCAGGAGTGTTTGGTAAACCAAAGTGTTGGTAGTTAGAGACTATTTTCACACATATATTTGGGAAAAAATACTACCTTATGACAACTACCTTATGAAAAACTGAAACTTCTCACCTCTGAACAAAATAAAGGAACTACAAATAGGGATTTTGGGATAAGATGGCCTGTTATATAGAGGCATCTTTATAAATAGCTGATTGTAAAGGAAGTGAAGAACCCTGACAGAATGTCAAACATACTTCACAAATCAGAAGAGCAAAAAAGGCCAGGGCATCAGGTCTTGAATTCCTGTCACTGTGCTGTCACACTGTTCAGCAGTAGCAGAAGCCAGTGCCCAGCACCACAGTCAACATTGTCACACAGCGCTACCGAGGGTGCTGGGCTGCAGGGGGGAAGAAGCCCTCTCAGCAGCATCTGAGATGTGCTAGAAGACTGGGCTAAAGTAAAAGCTAGGCCTGACCAGAGGAGGTTCCTCACTAAAACTACCTTGGCGTCAACCAGTCACTGGATCAACGGATGAGAGAACTGATGCCGCAAAGGTGCTTGCCAGGCCCTATACTCTGTGCAGGGAGACACTGTGAATAGCTAGACCCAATCCCTGGCTGTTCAGAATCCTTACCCTTATGGAAATCTAGCCAAGTGAACAGAGATGGTGAAACATAGAGGAGCCACATCACACAGAGTGAGGGATTTGAAGACAATGGAAATAAGGCCATTAGGCACAGAGCAGGCACTCAATACATGTTCACTCTCTTCCCTTTTCTCCTCAGGGTTCCCCCTCTTACTGAATGGCACCACTCTCTTTCCACTCAGTGTTCCAATGTTCCATGATGGACATTAGAGCATCACCTTTGACGCACCCCTCTCCTGCTATAAAACTGTTACCAAATCCTATCACCTGGCAACCACAACAGCCTTCATATCCATCTCTCATTTCTCTAGGCCACAGCTCTGGTTTATGCTCTCACCACTGTATGCCCATGTGGCCACATTGTTCTCCTAAAGGCTTCCAGTCCCCAGCTATTCCCAATCTGAATTAATTTACCTTATCACCTAATAAAACCAGGAATGTTAAACCAGGAAAACACACACACACACACACACACACACACACACACACACACACACACAAAACCAGATCAAATATTTATCAGAATACTTGAACATAAATAGCTTTTGACATTAGAAAAACAAAACTATTTCCATGAAAAAATAAAAATAACAACAAAAAAATAAACTAGGTCAAAGCATCACACTCTTATTTTCAAAATACTTCAGAGCTTCCTCTGGCCACAGAATCAAGTGTGTACATCTCACATGATTAGGCTGTAGCCCTCTAGTTGCCCTGCCCACCCTATCTAACCACACTCCCCCCTCAGCAACCCGAACCTCTACTGAGGTCACACTGGCAGGGAACATAGTGAGGTACCTTCCTAGGTATGCTGTTCCTCAGCCTGGCATTTCTTTTCTTCAAAACAATCTCCCAGTCCACTAACCGCTCCATTCAAGGCCTCTACTATAGAATTTGCTCCATCCTGTCTTATTCTGGAGTTTTAAACAATAAACTCCCTGAAAGCCTTCTGCATTTCTGTATTCCCCACACAACTTAGAATCACTTTTCTGTCTCAGAATGTACTCAACACATACTTATTAAACAGAAGAAAAAAGGCATCTTACATTCAGCCGAGTTTTAACAGCTAAACTATGAAAGAAGATAAAATATTGCTGGAAAAAATAGACTAGCATTACACGCAACCAATGTAAATAAGTAAGTTTCAAAACTAAAACTACCACTGGTCATTTCTCTATCAGTTCAAAATGGTGCTTGAGCACAAACACCGCATTCCCTGCCACATCAATTGTCCAGAAAAGAAGAAAAATACTTGGAATAAATTAATCCACAAATTTTTAACAAAAGTCCCAAGTAATCCCCAGTGGCAGTTTTACATGGTAGCTTTTCCTATCCCAAATCCTTACTCCAGCTTCCTCTCAGACTCTCTCGGGATTAGGGTAGCCCCTTCCTCTCCTTCAGTAGGCACCTAGCCTACAGTTTGCTGGGGGAGCATGTTACCTGGGCATCAGCAATGTCCACGAAGTTGTACTTGTCGGTGAGTTGGAGATAGTGAATGTTGAGAGGAGTGCCCAGAGCTTCCAGGGCCTTGGGGTGGCTATGCAGCTGCTCCAGTGCCAACTGGTAATAGGAAGCCCTGGAAAAAGTTTCTAAGTGGGAAAGATAGTTGTTACATTTTTATTTTCTTTATCAAATTTGGTCAAGGAGACTCTTTAGAAAGTTAAATGACACAATTCATGTACAACATGGAACAGATACAAATATGAAATTTATGGATGAAAGAATTAGGTACAATCTACTCTAAACTGCCCATTTTTGAGACTCCAAAACCAAAGTCTACAAAGTCAGGATCTGTGGGAATCTTGCAGATGATGCTGGGAAAAGTACTTGACCTTTCTGTGCCTCAACTTCTCCACCTTTCATTTCCTCACCTCATTTACTACACCTCATTTCTTCATCTAAGGGGCTAGATCAGATCTTCTCTAAAGCTCCTTTTGGTTCTAAAGTCCTAGGATACCATGATTTGCTCAAAGTGACACAGTTGGTTCAAGGCAGAGTTGAGGCTGGAATCTATGAGTGAACTTCTAAACATTGCTTCTTCCACTAAGATGAAGGTGATGATAAAACAGCATAAAATAGACCATAACATCAATAACAACAAAACCCTCAGGCCAAGATATAGGACATTAAAATGCTATTTTTTTCAAGTTAACAGTTTTATGCTGACATTTCATGTGGATAAAAGATATAACCTGCTCTGTCTTTAGTACCCTTCTTGGCCCAAAGTATACTTGGAACTCCAGGAAGTACCTCCCTAAAATTGTAAGGTACTAGGGAGAGAGCAAAGGTAGGCTTCCCAAGGAAGGTTTTTAGTTTGACAACCAGAAAATATTTCCCTCCTATACACCCGACCACAGTAATAAAAGGGAGAATCACCTTGAGCCTGATGAGGCCAAGGAGAAGGCCCCTCCTGTCCTGCTTCCCAGGAATGGGACTACAGGGGATGCTGTGGGACTGAGCAAGGTGCCAGCCATGACAAGAAAAGCAGTAGCAGATGCTAGGTCCAGACAGTTAAACTTTATTGTAGATTTCCATGCCTAGATGCTGTTCTCAGTATTACATATATCTTACAATTCTCACCATCTCACAGGTTATGAGATTTAATTTTTACAACCTCATGCATAAGTACTAGTATTATCCCTCATCACACAGATAACTGAGGCCCAGGAAGGTGATGAACTCCTTCAGAAGCCACACAGCTAGTCAAGAGCTGGAGGTGGGATTCAATGACTTGGCGGCAGAGCTCAGCTGGGCTGTCTAATTGGCTGACTCCAGCTTCCTAAGGGGGAAAGGCTATCAGTCCCCCAACCAGTAAAATGCATCCATTCCTGTCATGTTCTGCCTCTATCCCTTTGGTAAAAGGGAGAGGAGGCTGAGCTATTCTAGTCCGAATTATCCCTGGGAATGCTCATTTTGGGTCATTGCCAGACTCAAAGGCCTCTGGGTCAACTGAAAGAAGGTCAGAAAGAATGAGTGGAGAGGACACCGTGCTTTGTTTGACTGTTGGTGATTCTAACATCCTGGCAAAAAGTGAAAATGCTGTTGAGTGAGGGTGAAAAGCCAAGCTGAGAAGCCATGGAGGAGCTTCAAAAAAAATTATTCTTGCCCGGTAGGGCATGGCTCAGTGGTTGAGCATCGACCTAGGATCCAGGCGACTGGGGTTTGATTCTCGGTCAGGGCACATGCCTGAGTTGCGGGCTGCGGCCTATCAATGACTCTCTCATCATTGATGTTTCTCTCTCTCTCCTTCTCCTTTCCTCTCTCTGAAATCAATAAAGATATATTAAAAAAAAAAATTCTTCTTAAAAACAAACAAACAAATGCTATTGCTTCACAACAGTAGCAATTAAATGACCTTAAATGTCCTGGTTACTCACAACCGTGGCTTGTCTTTACAAATTCAAATTTGAATGGAGTGGGGCTGGAAGCCACATCTGTCAAGGTTTTTGCCATCTGGACTATTTTTACTTTCTGCTCTCACCAGAGAGTCCCTTGCTCAAGGTCCCCTCCTCCACTAAACATTAAAGAATGGCAGACAAACAGGCTGAGCATACTTGAGAAATAGAGCCAATTTTCCCCACCTGTGAACCATCTGGTATTCCCCCTTCCCTCTGTTCTTTGTTTTGTTTGTTAATCCTCACCTGAGGATATTTTTTCCATTGCTTTCCAGAGAGAGTGGAAGAGAGGGAGGCAGGGGAGAGAGAGGGAGAAACAGAGATGTGAGAGACACACATCAACCATTTGCCTTCCGCACAAGCCCTGGCTGGGGGTGGGGAGTGAACTCCAAGCCCAGGTACCTACCCTTGACTGTGAATTGAACATGATACTCTAACTACTGAGCCACACTGGCCAGGGCCCTCTGTTCTTCATATAATCTCAACAATCTTGGATGTCCAGTGTGTGCACTGAAATGAATGCCCATCTTGCGTTTGCAAACAAATCCTGATCCTTTTGTTAGCACAGGTAGCTAGACATTAATAAGAGACGAGAGCAAAGGGAATCAGACATTAAGAAACCTAAAAAACTGGGAAGCTGAATTCAATATTGGGCCTGCTTAATTGGAAAGCTACAGCTACACAAACTCCCCAGGGAACCACCGGTCCATTCCTGGCAGATAACTGGGTATAGGGATAGAACAATAAAGGAGAAATTCCTCTGCTGGGTGCAAGCCCAGTAGAAGCCAAGATGGTGCAGGGGGAGGTGCGTCTACTATGAGGAATGTGTCTTGTCTAGCCTGAAAAAAGATTGGATTAGATAAAGGACATAGAGCCCCCCAAAATATAGGAAGTGGACTGGTTAGTGGGAAGAACCAGGAGAAGCCTGTGAAAGACTGGGAAGTTGATTGGTTATTTTGAAAGGGGACCTGGTCCTTCCCAAGCCCAAGATAATGAAGTATGTAACCCTCATTTTTCAATCATGAAGCATGTAACCTTCATTTGTAATCTGTCAACCCTGTTCTATAGCCCTGAACAAACAGTTACAAGCTAGGAACACACAGTTACAAGCTAGTGCAAGGAAATAGCCAACTGTAACAGTTGAACAATGCTTGTTTCGGCTTCTGTATATTGTTTTGCTAGGTTCCCACCCCCTCTCCATGCCAACCAGGATGCAGTTTTGCCTTTAAATTCTCCCTGTGAAGACTGGGGCTGCGAGTCTGTTTAGGGCATGAGCCCCTTGTAGCCGCTGGCTTAATAAACTTCCAAACGCTCAATTTGGTCTCTGTGAATTAATTTCGTGAAAACTGGGTATAACAATAATATAACCCAACCTTAACAAAGCTCTTGAGCTGTCTCTCACTAGGTGACATAAGCTCACCCTGTTCATTTGCACTCTCTCTAGGTAACAGCCATGTGGGCCTAGCAGCACCAGAGTGCAGCCTGCAACAGACTACACTAGTGAATGAGAAGAGACATGGACCAAACTGGACTAAGCTTGGACACCTGCCCTTTGTACTGGGCCTGAAGAACACAAGGCTGGACTTTTTCCACTATGGGACACAGAGATGAGACATTGGGAATCTGGGGGCTGTCTTCTATTTCCACCCAATAAATCTTACCACGAGACCTCATCCTCCCTTGTGGGTCCCTGGAAATGCTTTACTTGTGATACCACAAGGACCCCATTTCCACTGGTGCGCAAGGTGGGGCCTGGTAGAAATATTGGCTTTTGGTAAGAAAGCTAAGACCTCACATCCTATGTTGGAAGGTCTTTTCTTCACTTACCTCATCTCCTTCCTCCCTTTTCCCCCCCCTCCCCCTCCCCCCTCTACTGCTGCCTCTGTGCATTTTCTGGTTTCTTTTCTCCTCCCTCACTGCCATTTCAGATTCAAATCCAGAATACCCTTTGCCCCAACTTCGTGGGTGTGGGCCAAGCGGCCTTGCTTCATTGCCATGCAACCACCTCAGACTTCCCCCGTAGGAACACAGCACTCCTGTGAGTGTGGGACCCATTTCCCCTCTGGCAGCCCCAGGTCCCTTTGTTCTTAGCACTGCCCCACAGACCCACAGGCTGGGTATTTCCCTTCCCTCCATTTGGTGCTGGGGTTCCCTGCAGGGCAATGGGCTGATGGGCACCAGGGAACATAGAATGTGGGAAGTGTGCACATACCTACTGCTGTGGTGACTTCTGCTCCTGGCATGTGAGGCCCCCTAAGTGCCTTCCCCCTCTGTAGCTGCAAGTGCTCAGGAGACCAGCCCAGGGACCAAGCCAAACCGAACTGCAGCCACATGGGCGTGAATGAACTGCACCTTCCCCTTTTGCTCCTCTCCCCACCCTAGTGTGCCTGTGTCCCAGGAGCACTGGGGGGAGGGCAGTAGCCCACCCCCAGTGCTTCTGGCCCCTGCTGCAAATGCAGCTGCTTCCATAGGACACTGAGTTCCCTTAGCTATGCAGTATACATGGTAAATCTGCCTCCAAGGCTGAAAACTTCCCAATCCCCAAGCCTGAGATGCAAGCACTCACAGAAATGGGAAGGTTTATATTAAACTAACTGGAAAGTAATGATTAAAAAAAAACCTCCACAAGAAACTAATCTGGAGACTGACTGTTAATTTTCCCACAACTTTTGCATCCTCTCATGCCTAGCAATTTATAATTTTCTTAAAAAAGGCCCGAGTTATAGCACAAGATTTTCCACCCAAGGCAGCAGAGGTGCTAGACACCCCTCATACAGACAGACATGAAGGTGAGGACCTCCGGTAAGGCTAGTTAAGGCCAGAGGCCATCAAAATGGCCCATGTCGAGTTAAATAACCCAACTAACAGTGCCTGACTTTTGGTAAGGCTCCATACCTGGATATAACTGTATTGCAATCTTCTTCAGGGAGGTCTCCTCTCCTGCTGGGGGAGGGTTGAGGCACAGGCTGTGAGACCGACACCACAGCCATCAAGGGCAGGAAAAGGCTGGCAAAGAAGGGGTCACATGCCATCCTGGGATTTTGTCCTATGACACAGGGCTAGAGAGCACTAAGAACGTTCATGCTCCCCTCAGCTACTCAAGTTCTTTCTCTTTTACAAGGAAGAAAGTTTTTGGCAATACTGCCTCCATCCACAGTGCCTCAAGAGACCCCTTTTGGGGCACGTACTTGCCAAGTAGCAGAAATTTAACTTTGGGTCCCTCAAGAAAAGGGCTTATATATAATTGGCTTTTTGAAACCAAAGTCTGTACCTTTTAGATACAAATATGTAGTCTCCAAGAACTCTAATCTGCTCCATCTCTTTTGAAATGCAAATTTCTGGAAGGTAAATCTTATCAAAAGAGAAAAACCTTAGTCATCTGAGCAAATCAATTTAACTTATTTCAGCTGTTCCTTTCTAGAGCAGTATGTCTCTTAAAAGTATGTTTGCCAATAGAAGAGCCTATGTTTCTAGAAGTTATGAAATGTGTTTGCTAATCTAAACAAAGCTTACCTTTTAGCTACCTAATGCAAAGTTGAAGTTCGGTCATTTTCACTCTGTTAAATAGGACAAGAATTTCCTTTTGCTTTATATTTTTCTACCTAACCAAGACTTTGCCTGGAATGTCATGTCTGAGAGAGACATGCCTGGACTCTGGATGTCACCAGAAAGCCTTAAGGAATTAAGATTGACATTCAAAGCTAATAAAAGCCCATTGGAGAAATAGCCTGGTACCTTGCTTATTCCTTGTATGATTCCAGCAAACCAGATTTAAAAGAGTTTATATGATCAATTGCTATTCTTGTGTTTATGCACATAATCAGGCCAAATTAAAACTAGACTTAACTCATTCTCTTTGATAAAAATAAGGGTGATTTTAGGAAGAGAAAGTGTGTTTCAATTTCTCTTCTTAAAACTCCCCCGTTAATTGCCTTTAAAGTTTTGTTTTTCACTTGTGAAAAAAACCGGTTCCTGAATTTTCTAGTTATCTTCGACCCTCCAAACTAAGATTTTATTTTTTTCTCTTATCCTCTGAATAGGAATTATTGAGAACAAAAGCTTTTTTTCTAAGGCTGTGTTTGGGTATGCCACACAAAATGTACTTAAACACCTAATGACATCACCAAAGATGTTTAAACTGCAGATGAAGGATCTATCAAAATGTCAGTGCTCGTTTTCATTCTAGCAACTAGAAGTCTTTCCTTTTTCTTTAATCCTCGCCCAAGGATATATTTATTGATTTTAGAGAGAGAGGAAGGGAAAGAGAAACACTGATGTGAGAGAAAAACATCGATTGGTTGCCTCCCATATGTGTTTTGACGGGGGATCAAATCTGCAACTTAGGTATGTGCCCTGACAGGGAATTGAACCCACAACTTTTTGGTGTATGGGAAGATGCTCCAACCAACTGAGCCATGTGGCCAGGGCTGGAAGTCTTTTCTACTGACAGTCTTACAGACTCAGAAACTGGTTTATGATTTGCAGTGTCATTAACCTGTGTATTTTTTTTCTTTCTTCTGTTTTGAAAGCCCATCTGCATCACTGCCTCCGAAATTGAGACTCAGCAGTTTGACTGGACTGACTGACTTATTGTCAGGACTAGATGGTTGAGTTGGTGAAGTATAAAGTGGTCTCTTGGATTCACGTGAAACTGCTTTCCCTTTTCTGCCCAAATGGTTCACACAGAAAAGGCCTGCTTCAGAAGGGAAATCTCAGAATGTTCCCTTTAGCCTAATTTGAATTTAAGTATGGTAAACAAGAGGGATTCAAACAGGTGCGACACACCTTCCTCCAGGGAAGCCCATCTTCCAATCTGGAACATAGAAAAGTTAGTCCCTTCTTCTATCGCCTGGTTCTTACCTCTCACCAGACCTTCAGTTGCTATAATTCTCTTCATTTTTGGACTAAGCCTTTTTAACCTTTTCGTCAAATTTGTCACCTTTAGAATATAACAAGAATGCCAGCCTATCCAGCAGTGCCATCCTCTAGACATCGCATGTGCCACCTCCCAAGGACAGCAAGACTAACCTGGACTTTACAACAACCCCTTTTTCCCTCCTTGAAGTCTCCTCCTTTTCACTCCTTTTTTAGCACATAGAAAGAATCTCTGGGACTGGGGATAGGCAGGTCTATGCTTTTTGACAGCAAGAGGAAGTTACAGAAGATCAGACCTCCATCCATTTACCCTTTTAAGATTACAAGGCCCAAGGTTCTTCAGGGGGTAAATATGTTAGTGTAGGTAGCAAGATATTAATAAAGGAAGGAAACAAAGGGAATCAGACATTAAGAAGTAAATAAACTGGGAAGTTGAATCCAATATTGGGCCTGCTTTACTAGAAAACTACAGCTTCACACACTCTCCAGGGAACAAGTGATCTGTTCCCCACAGATTACAGGGGGGAGGGACAGAAGAATAAAGGAGAAATTCTGCTGGGTGCACACCCACTAGAAGCCAAGATGGTACAGGGTGAGATGCTTCTACTATGAGGCATGCACAGTAGGAACTAAGATTGCAACCATAAAGACCTGCCTGTCTAGCCTGGGAAGAGGATCTAGAAAATGGATTGGTTAGGAGGATGAAACCAGCAGAAGCCTGCGAAAGATTGGGAAATTGATTGGTTATTTTGAAAGGGTACTTGTCCTTCCCAAGCCCAAGATAATATAACCTAAGCTTATTTAACAAATCTCTCTTGCTCGGTAACACATACGCTCACCCCATTCGTTGGGTGTTCTCTCTCTGCAGCAGCCAGCAGTTGTGCAGACTCCAAGCACTGGTAAGATTAGCCAGAGGGCAGTGGGAACAGAACACATTAGCCGGATGAAGATAGAGATGTACTAAGCTTTGGCATGGGGCAGAACTTTTGGACACAGGCCTTATGTACTAGGCTTAATGAAGACAAGGCTAAACATTTTCATGGCAGGAAGGATGGAGATGAGACACTGGGAACCCAGGGGCTGCTATTTCCACCCAAATAAATCTTTTTTTTTTTTTTTTTAAATATATCTTTATTGATTTCAGAGAGAGGAAAGGAGAGGGAGAGAGAGACAGAAACATCAATGATGAGAGAGTCATTGATCAAGCCCACAACCGGGCATGTGCCCTGACTGGGAATCGAACCCTGATCGCCTAGATCCCAGGTTGATGCTCAACCGCTGAGCCACGCCCAGCAGGGCCCATATAAATCTTACCACCAGACCTCATCCTCCCATGTGGGTCCCTGGAAATGCTTTTCTTGTGTGACAATGCAAGGACCCATTTCCACAGGTAACACTTTTAGTTGTACTTGTGGCTCCTGAAAAACTGGGATTATAGGATAAGTAGGAGGCCACAGGAATGGAATGGTGTACTGGTTCTAAAAATGGCCCCCTCCTCCTTTCTAATCTGCAGAAAGCATGTGAAGTATTTCCTATGATGGAGGAATAGGGAATAAGACAGCTAGGAAGAGGCCATGCCTCAGGCAGTTTGCGAAATACTTACTTTGTATAAGGTAATACACAAGGGCACAGCCCCCACTAGCCATCACACTGGTAAAAAGGAACAGTTTTCCCAGAGGCACTGACATCTTGCTTCCTAGAGACTTAAACAAAAGATTAAAATTTATTGTTAGATTCAGGTTCATATGAAGGGATTTTGTCTGGATTGGGCCCCAAAGGTAAAGAAGAGTAAGGAGGAAGTCAGCAAGGAGGCATCTTTCCTTCTTTGCCTCCTTTCAGAATGCCAGGGCTGGTTCTGGAGCCAAAGCAGAAGTGCCCTTCTGAGGGTGGCCTAAATCTGGGACCCATGCTGTGGGGGTAGTGGCTGAGCACAGAGCAAACATGCAGCCCTGCAAGTGCTACATGGCCAAAAAGCACAGCTACTTTGTGTCATGCTGGCTGGTAAACTGGAAGCTTATTCCTTCTGTGGTAATAGCTGATCTTGTGAGCCTTTGAATGGACCTGAGTGATCACTGGCTGCTTGGGATGACGGAACTGTGGTCTTGACTTTCAGGCTGAATGAACAGTTAGAGAGGAGCCAGCTCAGCCTATTCAGAACAACACACCCAACCCTTGTCCCCGGAAGATTTGGGTGGAGCTAGGAGCAACCAGTAGGCCTTGATGTGGCCAATTATCCTCTTTTTGGAGAACATTTACCCATGCTCAAACCTGGGTCTGGGTCTTTCTGGAAAGCTGTAAAGTACCCAACCATAAAACAGTAGGATACTGGCTTACATCAGGGTTTATAATTGAAAAGCCCGCAGGGCTAGAAAAGTCACATAAATGGGAGCAGATATATGGGCCAAGTCTGGATGAGTCTTCCAATTTTTCAAAAGGTCTTTAATGAGAAATTGCCTAAATTCTAAAATTTGACAACCAATTTAAAAACAAACAAACAAACAAAAACTAACAAAATACATCTGTGAGTCAGATTCTTTCTGTAGGCTTCTAGTTCGCTGTGACTACTCAAGCTGCATCAGGATATCCTTATCCTAGGTGAGAAAAATTTCTCTCTGTCTGTCCTTGCTGACATTTCTCAAAAAAAAAAAAAAAAAAAAAGATTTTTGAGCTGATATGGAAATTCCAAGTTTAGGTAAAGCAAAAAATGACCATAGTGTTTATGTCCTGAACATTTAACCTTAGATTTTATGAGCTTCTTTAGAAAACAAAGCCTTTGGTGTTACCTAATGGGGTGTGAGGCAATACAGTGTAGAACTGGGTATAATGCTAAATCTGTGAGTCAAGGTAAACACATTCTTACCGTCTGCTTCTCTGCCTTCTAGAACATGAAGAGTAATAACAACTGTCTACCTATTATTTCCAGAAATGTGCAAGTAAATGAATCCATAAGAAGGTCTGTTGGAAAAAGTTCATGTGGCTATTCTTCCTGGAAACCGGCAATTAAACAAACCCTTAAATAGTGCTAAAGTTGACTAATTTCATACAGAAATAACCTTGAATCCAGGTTTATGCATATAATAAATTTTGATCAAATTATAAAATTAAGCAAGGTAAAGTTTTAGCTTATCCTCATATTATTTATTTATAGTTTTGTTCAACTAAGAAAAGGCAGCTGAAACCCCAAATAAATGTACTGCAACTTCTGTAAGAGTTTCAGCTGGTGCAGTATAGTATGCAACAATATTTACCAAAGTTGAGTATAAAGTCAATTAAAATAATGCAATCTGGAAAAAAACATTTAATCTAATAATGAAAATGGTCAGAACATCTCCAAAGAATGCATTAGTTAGATCTTGATTAATTTGAAAGAGCCCTCAACAGGGTGGGATAATGGAGCAAGAGCTCTGCAGAGTTTCTCACAAGATTGCAGTTTCTAAAATTAGCAGGAGGCAGGAGATAAAAGACATACTGAAACAAACAGAGAACAGCCACCTCATCCTTCATGTATAGTTACAGACATAAGTGAAAACTAATGATCAGGAGAAATCCAGGCAGCAACTTTCACCTATTGTTTAACTTCAGGGTACCCTAGAGGGTTCTAATGGGGAACCTGGACAGGAACATTCATTACCTTTTGACACTCTGTAGCACAGCTTTCTTGAAAATCATCAAATGAAATTTGTCCTGCAGTTAGATAATGATTTTACATTAAAATCACTTTTTTGAACCCAATTCTCTCTGGTGTTTAATTTTATAGAGCCAAGATTTATTACCAATCCAAGCTGTAGAACATGAACAAGTTAAGTTTAACCTAAAAAACAAGCCTTGTCTATAAAGGGCGCTAGTTTTCCCCCTTCTCTTCTGCCCTTAGGGGGGAAAATGCAAAGCCTGCTGTTTTCCTGTCTGTGTACTATGTATCTTTTGTTGCCCCAACCAGAAAACTGGTGTGGGCAAAGGAGGGCGCACTGCAATAGCAGTGGGTATGTGACCACAGTGCACACAATCATAGGCCCAGTGAGCAGCCCACAGAAACAAGACACTATCAATATAAGCTTTACACCATGGATTAAAAACAGCTTTTTGGAGTTAAAAAGAAATAAATGCATACATAGCCTTTAATAATATTGATAATAATAGTGAATATTTGTATCTCTTACTATTAGGTGCCTGGTATTTTCTAAGCACTGTACATATCATACTTCATTTAATTCTCACAACAACCCTAGAAGTAGGAACTGTTGTTATCATCTCCATTTTACAGATGAGTGAGGCACAGAAAGGTTAAGTAACGTACCTCACATCACACAAATAAGCGTGTAAATGGGATTCAGACACAGGCAATCTATCTCCAGGGTCTGTGCTTTCAACCACCATGATATACTGACTTTAAAATACCCACTGATTTTGGAAATACTGAAATGTCAACAAATCATGTGTCTCTGAATTACAATATATTTGTAATATTCAGTGCAAAAGGCCTTGTCAGGTATGCCCTCCCCGCTATTTTTCCAGACAAGAACATGGCATGTATATGTACCTTAATTCTTTCTTTTGCTTTTGGTTGTTGAGGGCCGTTTCTGGTCAAACAAATACTGCGGGGAATCCAGATAAATCACAGTAATTACAACACAGATAGGACCACCAAGAACAACTGTGCAACTGTGCATGCCACAACCCTAACAGGATGCCACCAACAGGGTAAACAACTTAGACTCATATACAGGATGGGGTGTGAGTAATGAAACACGGAGTTTACTCTTGTATTATTTCCCATATCAACAACTGTAAACCTACTTTTGCCCCACCTGTATTTATTAAAATGGTTTTCTAACAGTTGGAAGTCCTCTCAAGTATCTTGAAGAAGTGGTGCGTGCCTTTTTCTAATTTGCACAAAGGTGCCTATAGGCAAGCAGCAGCCTGGTTAGTGTGACCAGAGGAGTGTACCAGGAGATGAAGCAACACCAAGGAAGTGGACAGCCCTGCCTGGAGGGAATCAGCAATGGAAACTGACTCTGAGTGGAGAAAAGTGAAGGAGTAGGAGAAGGGGTTCAGATCAGTACACACAGCAAGCAAAGGCTGAGCGGCAGAAACAACAGCTGTAGCACTATGGAGAGCTGGTGGGGAGCCACAGGAAATGGGTCTGCAAAGGGAGGTTGTCACTGCTATGAATGGCCATTTACCCTGCTGGATTCTTCTGTGCAGGTAAGGGGATTCAGAGAGGAAGGCAAATGACACAGTAGGACCAGCTAGGAAACTTTTGTGACATATTAGCAAGGGCTAAGACCTAGGTATTAAGAGTGGATCAAAATGAAAGTTCCTTAAAATATTTAGGATGGTTATTTACTTGCTAATTTGCACACAAGCTTATTCCAAAAAGAATGATGGGGCTAACACGGACATATGCATTAGAAGAGAAAAAATAAATGGATGAGGAAAAGAAGACAAATGGAAAATAATTTTAAGAAGAGAAATACAGTTGGGGTAAATAAAGTTAGTATACAAAATTAAACACTCTCAAGCACTATATATTTCTTCAAGGTGGCCATAGATTTTACACGGAGCTTCATACCTGCTCAGCAGAAAGGGAAAACTGAAATAGCTGTGAGGTCCACAGTGTCCAAATCAGCGGCTGAGGAGGAATATGACATTTTCTAGCAATACACCAAGCCTGAGAAGGATCTTTTTCATGCATGCTTAGAAAAGAATTCTCTGAAGTGGCTGGTGTTGCAAATATCCCCAGTATTTTCTTTTAAGTTCACAATTTTCAAATGACTTTTTTTTTTTTTTTAATATAACATCCCATAATGAAAGGCACAATACAACCCAAAAAAAACAATAAACAGAATTTTACAGTAGAGGCTTAGAGAAAGCTCTAAATTGTATTTATTATTTATTTATTAAAAATGGATTCAATGGAGAGATGAGGCAGTCATGATCCACTGGTCTCATGGGAACTGTTCCATGTGTCAAAAAGTGGGGTGATGGGTCTGGGATAAGGGGGGCAAGAAAAGGGGCTCTGCCCCTGCCTTTTTATAACCTGCTTCAGTTTACTTGCCCCATCAGCAATCTTGAAGAGTCTTCAGTAGCCCCCAAACTCATCAAAAAAAATTCAAAAAGGTACAGTAGAGAACTAGAGATAGATTTTTAGACTATCTCCAGGAAGGCTACATTTTAGAACTAAGCTTTTGATAAGTATTGAAAAATTTTAATTTGATGTCAAAATCTGCAAGAAGCTTATATTCAATTAGTCTACTACTGGAGGGTCAATGAGGATATAGCCCAATTCCCCTGCCCAGTTAGTGGAATGGTGGCCACTTGGCTAGCAGCCACGATGAGCAGAGAAGCTCAGACCCAAGTGTTTCCCAGGTCCTTGACGGCTAACAAGCCTCACCAGACTCTCTGTTTGGTCTTGGTCTGCTTGTAGGCTTTCCCAACACAACTCTCTTCCTCTCCCTCTCCCCTCTGCTAGATAAGCAGAAGCCCGAAACTCACCCCAACATAAATGTAAGTAATAAAGGCTATATCTCTTCCCTCTGGTCCCCTGCATGTTTTTATTCGAACTAGCAAAGAACAGCGTGGTGCTCCATGGGTTGGAGCTCCTCCTATAGTACAACTATGTAGCCAATTAAGGAAAGATTTTTTTGATTTACAGTTAACCAAGAGGAAAGTATTGCAATCCATTTTAAAAAACAGCTCTGTTCTGACACACAAAGGGTAACTTAGGCCCCCCAAAGGCCAATGGTTGAAAATTTCATTTCAAAGTACTAGATCCCTTTCTAGAGCCAATGTGCAAACAGATGCAAGCGCAACTCCTCAAGCTAGCACAGGGTGGAGGCCTCTCACATTTGTCTTCCCTGGAGCCCTAACCAGATGAAGGAGTTGCAGAAAATATCATTAGGGGGATGAAGAGAAGCAACCAGAGGGTTTGAACCACAGGCACAATTGGACCAGGCAGGGTGGAAGCAGTGGGTGGTGCAATCTCAACCTCGGCCACACATCAGAATCACCAGAAAAGCTTAAAAAACAAAAATAAATGTTCAGGCTGATAGTGGGGAAGTGCATGTAATAATAGAGTCACAGATGTTTAATAATCATTCACCTTACTAACTATAGATAAGAAGTTTTCTTACAGACCCTGGGAAACTGGAGGATGAAACAAGGCTATAAAAAGATAAGATGCCTCAGTGGGTCTATTACTCAGAAAAGAAATACATTTTGAGGACAGAACAAGGATAGGATACACTTTGATACGGTTGCTGTGCCTGGACCCTGATCCCTTCCAGGAGTTTGCCTCAGGAAAGCTGGTTATCGGACTTTGAACTCCTGAAGACTGACTGCAGACCCTCCTCTCCCCTTTCCCTGTTATACTTGCAGCCCGCCGCAGCATGCAGTTATCATCTCCCTCACTGGTATATAATCAGCCAATTAGCAAGGGAAGTCAGAGCAGAATATCCAGGGTGACCAACTGCTCTCCCATTTTGCCGGCACTATTCAAATAAACGCTTACATATGATTCAACCCTGTCTCTGCTTAATTTGGAGCAAATAGTGACAGGTGGCCTTGGACCCCTTGTATCTGGTATCAAAGCCACACTCCAGACTTATTAAAATAAAATCTAGGTGGGTAGTAATTAGGCATTGGTGTTTTTTAGCCTCCGTAGGTGATCCTAATATGAAGCCACGCTTAGAAACCAGTGGTCTATATGAACAAAGCACAGAAAGTCAGCAAATGGCCTGAGTTTCAAAGGCTGGTCTGGTGATCCCTTAGGGGTCCTGGGAAGTTAAAGAACAGAAATAATTATTCTTCTATCTATGCCACACACATCACTTACCCTCATCCTATCTTGAAAAATTTAGAGCCTGTGGCAATAAATGGAACAGGCGCCTTCCCAGAGATTCTGACACTGGACTAGAGGCAAACCACCCCAACGGGCCAGGTCAAATGGTAGGAGCCTCAAGTAGAGATTTTTCAGCCCCTGATATAAACTCCCTGAGTTTATTAAGAGGTGAGGTCAGAGACTATCTCAGAAAGACAATCACCAAATCTAGCTAAGAAAGATGGATCAAACTACAGATAAAAATCCTTGATTTTTTAAGAGGCATTTTTTTCTCACATTGTATTATTTCTGGCATTGGGCTATGTCTTACAAGCTGAGTCTATCAAAGTGATTCTTTTCTCTACACTACCACCCCAAATTGTTAAAACCAGGGTTCATCTTAATATGCTAGAAGCAGGCATATAGACAGTTGAAGTAGAAGTGTTTCCATTGTTAGCCAATTATTAAAGGAAAGAGGAAAAAAGGAAGTCAGACATTGTTAAGCATACTCAGCAGGGAAGTGGAGGCCTATCTGCTTCACTGGGAAGCTACAGCTTCACACCCCAAGAAATTACAAAATTGTTCCTCCAAGGGGATTTAACACCCCTCCCTTCCCCCCTCCTGTACCAGATTGTGTGTGTGGGAGGGAGGAACAGGGGGAGATAAGGATAAGCAATAAGTCAAAAGGGTGCAGGGTGAGGTGCTCGACCGTGGAAGTCTGTCAGTCTAACCTGGGAAAAAGATCATTGGCTAGAGGATGGATGCCAAATCTTAGGAAGTCATTTGGTTATTCTGAAAAAGCTCCTGGTTAAAACCCAGGAGAACAAAGCTCTCATTCTTTTATTTATGACCCATGCTCACCCTGTGCATTTGCCACAGGGCTGTTGGCCACGCAGAGCCACAAGCAGGCTCGAGGTAGGGGCCTGGGTACAGCAGCCAAGCAACGATGCAGCCAGGAACACAAGCTAAACTCACCAAATGCTGGAATGGGACTAAGGTTTAATATGGCACAGAATCTCTGAACATTGACTCTATTTCTGGCCCTAATTTTCCATGGCAGGGCAGACGGAGGTTGGCCACTGAAGGTGCATCATTTTGATTTTGCATCACAAATAAATATTACTGCCAGACCTCATTTCCCTTGTGGGTCCCGGGAAATGCTTTTCCTCACAATACCACAAGAACCCTACTTCCACCAACAGGAGGAAGGCCACAAGCCTGTTCATGAATCCAGAGGCCATATGACCTTCCCAGCAGGCTTATAATATATTAATACCCTGTGGTGCTTTCTTTTCTAACTCTGGGCTTTGCTAAGTAGACCCACTCCAGGCATAATCTACCCACGAACTTCATTTTCTTTGGGTGACATATGGCTGGCCTGGCTTCCCCGGCACCTGAGGGACAATTTGGGCCAGGCACAATGCAGGATATTTTATATCCACTAATACTATTTTTTATAATAACTAAGAAAGGTCAGATATTTTTGACATAGGAAAAAAGTCTCAAAAAAGGTTCTGAAACTTGCTCATGGTCACGTAGGTATTCCAAAGCAGAGCTTTTACACTGCACTGTCTGACCCCAGAGGCCATGGTCTCTCTACTGCATGATAAAATCCATGTTACAGACCATGAATTTTAGAACAATAAGCTTCTTATACACGTGGCATGTGCTGTCCAAAAGCTGCTCCAAAAATTCACATGTTCCATCTGAGGAAAATCACTACTACTCTTTGAAATAGTTTTAATCAATGTATCCCCAAGTTGTAATTTTAGGGGTCAAGACAAGACAAAGAGATATAAGATCTACTTAGAGCATACTGGGAGGTGAAGGAGAGACAGATCTTCCCTATTTCTATTTGTTGAATGACACTGACCACTGCTACCACCACCCAGCCTTTACAAAAACAAACTGTGAAGGGGAAAGGAGGGGAGGGAACTATGCTTAAGAAAACAAAGATGAGAGATTATAAGATGGCAGAGGACTGCATGGAAGCTACACTGACACTCTCCCAGAACCAAACTGGAATTACAACTAAATTATAGAAAAACCATCCTGAATAATCAACTGCAACTGAAGACGAGCTGGAGAGCACCCTCATAACCAAGGACCTAAAGTGGAGACTGCATAGAGACTGCTGGGAAGTGTGGAGGCACAAGAGGGCTGGCTGGGATCCCACAAGCAGCAGCTGAAGGTCCAGAGGGATATCTCAGCTGTGGAGGTTTCCACTGAGGACTCTGGAATCTAAACCCCAAGCTGGGCTCCCCAGCCCACAGTACCAGAACTGAGAAAGATGCCCACATAACATCTGGTTGTGAGGAGCAACGGGGTTTCTGCCTGCCAGGGAGAGATGGCTGGAAATGCAGGCACCTTCTTAAAGGGCCAGTGCACAATATTTCATGTGCAAACCACTCCCCTTGGGCTCTGGCAGAAAGAGGGCAGAGTGGACTAGAGCTGTGTGGGGAGAATCCAGGGGTGCTGGCAGGGAAATAGTGCTCAGAAGGCAGCCATCTGGAATCCTACGCTGAGTGATTCCCCCATATGGCAGAGGACATCTTTCTCAGACAGACATTTACTTTCCAAGCAGCTTTTGTGGGGGCGGGGAGCAATTGGCCCACCCTTCTGGAAAACTCTCACCCATCCTGTGGAGTTTTTACAGCCTGAGTCTCATTAGGAGACTGAATAACAGCCTTTGGGTGCTTTGAGTCTGCCTGATTTGCTTCTGGACCCAGGGCTTGGGAAAGCTGAACCTGGTTCTCCTCTGGGTCCTGTCCAAACACACCTAGCCCCAGTAGAGGGAACCACAAGCTGTGGAGTGTGAAAAACTTCAAAAAGGGTACTCAAGGCCAGTCACAAACAGTGTCTGACATTGGCCTGCACCAGAGACCTTCCAAAAAGACTGAGAATCCTAGCAGATATACCTAATCCATAGAAACAAATCCAAAGAGGCAGCCAAAAAGGGGAGGAAAAAAACACAAACCCCAAATGAAAGAACAAAAGAATTCTCCAGAAAAAGAGCTAAATGAAATGGAGATAAGCAACCTATCAGGTAATAGAGTTCAGAATACTGATCATAAGGAAGCTCAACAACATAAGAAAAGAAATGAGAAATGGAAACTATGAAGCAAATTAAGAATGACGTAGTAGAGCCTGGCAGTTGAGCAAAGACCTAGGATCTAGGAGATCCCAGTTCTCAGTCAGGTCCCATGCCCAGGTTGTGGGCTCAATCCCCAGTAGGGGAAATGCAGGAAGCAGCTGATCAATGACTCTCTTATCATTGATGTTTCTAACTCTTTCTCTCCCTTCCTCTCCCTCCCTCTTCCTTTCTCTCTCTGAAATCAATAGAGATATATATATATTAAAAAAAGGATGACATAGTAAAAATAAAAAAAATCAGAAGGAATAAGCAGCAGATTAGTGGAAGCTGAGGACTGGATCAACGAATTATAAGACAGGGTAGAAAAAAATAACTCAATCAGAGATCCAAAAAGAGAAAACAATTAAAAAATAGGAGGACAGTTTAAGAAGCTGTGGGACAACATGAAACATAACAATATTCGCATCATAGGAGTGCGAGAGGAGGTCGAATGTAAGCAAGGGTTAGAGAACCTGTTTGAAGAAATAATGGCAGGAAATTTCCCTAACCTGGTCAAGGAAAAAGTCATACAAATTCAGGAGGCACAGAGTCCTAAGCAAGAAGAATCCAGAGCCACGCCCACACACATAGTTAAAATGCCAAAAATTCAAGAAAAAGAGAGAATCTTAAAGGCAGCAAGAGAAAAACAATCTGTTACTTACAAAGGACCTCCCATAGGCTGTCAGCTGATTTCTCATCAGAAACTCTATAGGCCAGAAGGGAATGGCATGAAGTATTCAAGGTAATGTAAAACAAGGATCTGAAACCAAGACTACACTATCCAGTAAGGCTATCATTCAAAATAGATGGTGAAATAAAGAGCTTCCCAGACAATAAAAGGCTAAAGGAGTTTATCACCACCAAACCAGCATTGCAAGAAATGTTAAAAGGACTGCTGTAATAGAAGTTGAAATAGAGAAAACGAGACACATAGGCATAAAGAAATAAAATGACAATAGATAAGTACCTATCAATAATAACCTTAAATATAAATGGATTAAATGCTCCAATCAAAGGCCATAAGGTAGCTGAATGGATAGGAAAACAAGACCCAAATATATGCTGTCTACAAAAGACCCACCTCAGAATCAAAGACTCACACAGGCTGAAGAAAAAAACCCAACTTTTGGAGGACTTTAAAGGAGAAATTGATAGCAGTACAGTCACAGTAGGGGGCTTCACTGGATAGATCTTCCAGACAAAAAAATCAATAAGGAAACAGTGATTCTAAATGACACACTGGATCAGACGGATTTAATTGACATTTACAGAACATTTCACTCAAAGATTCAGAATATGCATTTTGCTCAAGTGCCCGTGGGGCATTCTCAAAGACAGACCACATATTAGAACACAAAACAAGTCTCTACAAGTTCAAGACTGAAATCATATCAAGCATCCTCTCAGACATTTACACCATGCAATACTATGCAGGTGTAAAAACGAAGGATCCCTTACTCTTTGAGACAGCATGGTGGTACCTGGACAAGTATTATGCTAAGCGAAATAAGCCAGTCAGAGAAAGACATGTATCACATGATCTTACTCATATGTGGAATCTAATGAACAAAATAGATCCAGAGGCACAGAAGCTTGGGACTGACGAATCTCAGAGGGAAGGCAGGGGTGGGTGGGTGGCTGGGAAGAGATTAACCTAAGAACTTATATGCATATATGCATAACCCACGGACACACACAATAGTGTGGTGAAGGCCTGGGAGAAGGGGTGCAGGGTGGAGATCAATGGGGAAAAAAGGAGACATTTTTATTATTTTCAATAATAAAGATAAATTTAAAATTAAAAGAAAAGTAAAGATGACAAAATTAAGGGAGTAAAAATTAAAATTAGTATGAAAGAATAAGAAACAAATAAAACCAAAAAGACCAAAACTAGAGAAAAAAGTTAGAAATTAAGAAAAAAAGTATGATTAGCAAAATACAGAAATAAAAGAAGGATAAACTTTAAAATACTGAAATGTATAATATTTGAGATAAAGGAGACAAAAAGGCTAATACCAAAAACAAAAAGATAAAAGCATGCAAGCAAATATGATAAAAGAGTTTAAAAAATTAAAAGAACTTAAATGTTCTCACCCCCAGAAACAAAAACAATAAACAGATAAATATGCAAGGTGATGGATTTGTTAATTAACCAGACTGGGAGAATCCTTTCACAATGTACAAGCATATCAAATAATCACAATGTACACTTTCAACACTTTACAATTATATGTGCCAATTATATCTCAATAAAAAATAAAAAGAGGTGATACGTTAATATGACTGGTGTCTTTATAAAAAGAAGCTATACCAGGAATGCAAACACACAGAGAAATCAAAGTGAAGAGGCAGCAAGAGGAAGGCCATCTACAAGCCAAGGAAAAGGGCCACAGAGAAAGCAAACCTGTGAATACCGTGACATTGAACTTCCAGTCTCAGAACTGTAAGAAAATAAATTTCTGTTGATTAAACCCCATACCCACCCCAAATTAAAAGACTAAGAAGTTAAACATTCAAAAAATTAAGCATACAAATGTTAAATGCCAGCTTTCAACCCTAGTTTTGCCCCTGGAGTCTTAGAATTACTGAATGCTTCTAGAAAAAGTTTTGTATTAACGTTTTCTTTTTAAAAGGCTAATCACGAAGAAAGCACCCTGGCATGAGTGACCTTCCCCCTTTAGTTAAGCTGAATTGAGAATGTTAATAAAAGACTGTCCAACATTCTTTCTATCAAAAGTATGTTAGTGATTCCAGATAGACTGTGACTACCTGGAGAGAGGGTTCCAGTGTCAATGAAAAGGATTAACATTTTTTTAAGGACTAATAAAATGTAAGATAAAAAAGACAACACCTACTTTAAGAGGGCACCAGGCTACCACCTCCCGACATGAATTTACAAATCACATATTAAAAACACCTATAAAAACACACACAAGAAAAGACAGAAAAAAAAGTAGAACCTGATTTGAACAATAACAATTTGCTAGAGTCTGGGAGAAACATGGATAGAGACAGAGAAACACACCAATGGATCAAATGCACCCTTGCCTTTGAAGGGGAATGGCACAGCACCCAGAAAGTATGTGGGAAGATAGCTAAACTCTTCACCTCTCTCTATCCCTAAGCCAAAATTTATGGGTTTGTTGCTATCAGAAAACAGGTGGGCCAGCCCCACACTGGGTGAGTCCTGACAGCCACTCTCCCCTGCCCATCCAGCAGCTCTTTTTCTATATCCATTCTGAGACTATAATCGTAGTAAGTACAACCCCACAGTAAATAGAGTCAGGACTGGCCATGGCAACAATTTACTCTAGGAAATAAAACAATATGGAGAAAAGCATTGATTTGGACACTTAATTGGTATACAAAAAGACTGTCTGTAATAACCAAGTGGAATGGGAATAAAGAGGTGCTATGCCAAGAAGGAAATGGGAGAAACTCAGAGGAGAGATTTCAAGGAAACTAGAAAATGCAACAGCAGAACTGACATAAGCACAGGAGAAGAAAAGCAGAATTAACATGGCAATAAAGCTGAATTCATAACGAAGAAAAGTTATATTCAAGAACTTTTCCCATAATGTAGATTAAAAGGACAAATATATGAAAATACAAAGTGAGAAAAATGACAAATGCAGATTTTAGAACCAAGAGTTAACCAAACAAATCATTGTAATTACTGTTAAATGAAAAATGAGATAAAACAAAAATTGTACTACAAAAAACCAAAACAAAACAAAAAACCAGAGCTGAAAAAGACAACAATGCACCACGTTCCTGTTCTATTCACCAATACTGGCAAAATTTTTATATTACAGGCAAAAAAAGAAAGAAATCAGTTCCTAAAAATATACATATAAAGGATAGGAATTCCCTCCCAGAGACAATGAAATAATAACAATAAATTCCTGAGAAGTAAAAAGTGTGATCCAAGAACTCTATAACCAACCAAACTATGACGACAAAAGGAAGGCATTATACATTTGGAAATAACTCAGATATTATATAATCTACAGAGCCTTCCTGAAACATTAGTTGAAGATATATTACATCTTATAAAAAACATCCAAATTCCTTAGAAATAATGGTATATTAGGACTGACAACTGAGGACAATTAAATTAGTTAGATCTAAGTAATTATTGATAGTATGGTTACAAAATAAATAAAAACATCTAGTACTTTTTAAAAAAGATTATATATAGTACTTACATTTACGCTATAGTCTAAAATTTCAGATAACTAAATATAAAATGTGAGTAAAATCATGCTGAAGGCCTTATTCATTGTAATTGAGGTAAAAATATTGTATTTTTTGTCTTGATGTTGAGAAATTAATAAAATTAATAGTATGATGCAAATTCACTAAAGCAAACAAGCCTTAGCCATAGGAACAATATCATACTAATTAAAATAATAAATGTAAAAGGTTTAGATAATCATATTATGTTAGGAATGTCAAAGTAGAGCTGTCTAGCTGGAGACAGGCCTCATCCCAGAGCCTCCTTGCCCAGGACCAACTAGTAGTCCTGCTGTTTCATAATTGATCTGTAACACTATTGAGCAGTTCTACAGTCCTACTGTATCACAACTGAGCTGTTTGCACTAAAGTTTCCTTCTTCACTGCACCTCAAATTGGGGGTTCCTGTCGGTGTTGAAATGGCACCAAGGATGGTTAGCTGACAGTAGGCTCCAAAGATGGCCTTCAGTGAACCACACCGCCTGGTATTTCAACCCTCTTACATGAATCTGGGATTGCTCTGTGACTCATTGCAATCAATGAGGCAGAATTGACGCTGCGGCAGTTTTCAGGAAGCTTGGAAGCTTCAAAGAGGCTTGCAGCTTCCACTTCAGCACTCTGGTGAGCCCTAAAATGCCCTATAAAAAGTATGGTTACCCTGTCAGAAAGAACATATTGCAAATACCATGTGAAGAGGCCACCTGGTCTGAGACTAGACAGAAGATAGATAGATACTGATACCCCACTCTCCCAACATTCCAATTGAGCCCAGCCATCCCTACAAGCCACATGAATGAGCTATCATGGACATTCTAGTCTATGTGAGCCATCAGATGACCACAATATTAGCAGAGTTCATGGAGCAGAACTACCCAGCTGTTCCAACCATGAATCATGAGAGATAATAAAATGGTTCTAGTTTGCCTGGCCAGCATGGCTCAGCAGTTGAACATTGATTGACCTATGGTCCAGGAGATTATGGTTCAATTCCCAGTCAGGGCACATTCCCGGGTTTCGGGCTCAATACCCAGCAGGGCACGTGCAGGAGGCAGCTGGCCAATGAATCTCTTTCATCACTGCTGTTTTTCTCTCTCTCCCCCTCCCCCTTCCTCTCTCAATAAATAAATCAATAAAAATACATATTCTTAAAAATGGTTCTAGTTTGATGCAACTAACTATAGAGATGGTTTGTTATTCAGCAAAAGAAAACCAAAAATCTTAAAAAGCTCTTTTGAAAGGATTAAAAAAACTATTTCAAATGTATGTTACTTTTAGAGCAACAATTTAAAAAGCAATGAAAGGCTTCAAAATAGAAGATCTGGCATATTCAAACAAAAACAAAGCAGAGTAATATTAAAAAACTAAAATTCAAGGCAAAATGCATTTATTTTACTCTTTTAAAAAATTTTATTTTTCAATTACACTTTACATTCAATATTATTTTGAATTAGTTTCATTTGTACAGTATATCGGTCAGACAATAATATACTTTACAAAATGTTCACCTTGATATTCGACCCCTCATTATTATTACAGTATTATTGACTACATTTCCTATCATGTACTTTAAGGCAAAATGCATTTAATTGGGGAAAAGACAGACATAAAAATAGAAGATCTGTGATATTCAAACAAAAACAAAGCAGAGTGGAAATATTCAAAGAGTAGAATTAAAGGCAAAATACATTTAATTAAAAAAAGACAGACAAAAATGTAATAGATATAAACATTAGTAGCAAACAACATAACACTAAAATATAGAAAGCCAAAAACTACTAAAGATATAAGAAAAAAAATTAAAAACAATAGTAGGAACCAACATGTCATTTTCCATCTTTAACAAATCTAATACTGACATAGAAGTATGGAACAGACTGAAGAATCTCAGAATGAAAGCAGGGGTAGGTGGTGGGGTGGGTGGGAAGAGATTAACCAAAGAATTTATATGCATATATGTATACCCCCTAGACAAAGACAATAGTGTGGTGAAGGCCTGGGACGGGGGCAGGGCTAGGTAGAAGGGGTCAATGGGGAAAAAAAGGGGACATCTGTAATACTTTCAACAATAAAGATAAATTTAAAAGAAAAGCAGTCAAGAACAGTAAATTTGCATATATTTTTAACCTTGCAAAGTTCAACATGTGTATGCATGTATGTGTGTGTATGTATCTGTGGATACATATTTGAACTTACTGAGACATTCCTGTATGTAGCAGGTGGAATTCATCCCATAAGGCTTGTGAGAATGACATAAATGTTCTCCTATTCCCATTGTCCAGTCCTGTGACTACTTCCTGGAGAATAAATCTGTACAACTCTTGAGAAGAGAAAGCAAGAGTAGATCAGCAATTATGTATTTAAACCAATTCATGTGAACCATAGTGGAAATTCATCTCACAGGATTGCAAATGGCAAACTATTATCCTTAATTTTGAAGACTAAAATTTGAAACTAAGTTTTAAATAAGAAGAAAAAACTTAAATCAGCTTATTATCATTTTCAATAAGAATAAAATAAACCAAAAATGTTAAAGGTTTTTATCTATTCATTTATCAACAACTTATTGTCAAATGTGTCCAAAATACTAGGCACCATGCTATGCGCTGGAAATACAGCAGACAACAAAACAGGCTGTTTATGGACTTTATATTGTAGTAGGAGGACACAAACACACACACACACAACCAACCAATGAGATTAGTTTAGTGAAAAATACTTTGGAATAAATAGAGTGTAAAGAGAATAAGCAAGCCACAGACTAGAAGAATATATCTTGCAAAGGATATATCTGATAAAGGACTGTTATCCAAAATGTACAAAGAACACATAAAACTAATCAATAAGGAAATGAACAACCTAATTAAAAAATGGGCAAAAAATCTGAAGAAACATCTCACCAAAGAAGACATACAGATGGCATATAAGCATATAAAAAGATACTCAATGTCATATGTCATTAGGGAACTGTAAATTAGAACAACAATGAGGCACAGTTATGGACCTGTTAGAACTGCTAAAATCCAAAACACTGACAACACCAAATGCTGAAAGTGGAGAAAGCACTGTTGATGGAAATGCAAAGTGGTATATCCATTTTGAAAGACAGTTTGGCAGTTGCTTACAAAAGCAATATATATAAATACATATGATATGTAAGAATAAGAAAGTGTAAAAGAGCAATTTTAGCTGTTAAGTGAAGAAAGGCCTCTCTGCCAAGGTGACAACTGACTTGAGACTCAAGGACTAATTTGAAAACCAGGGGAAAGCAAAGTAAAGCAGGCTAAGGCCTTGAGGCAGCCACCAGCTTGGTATATTCCAGAAGCAGAAAGCAGCTAGTGTGGTAAAAGAGGGAGGGCTGGTAGGAAGGGTCTTCACAGTAGAGTATATAAGAGAGTATGGTTTTTATTCCAAGCATAATGAGAAGCTGCTGAAGGTTTCAAACAAGGGATGACATAGTCTGGCCGGCTTTTCTTTTAAAAATTTCTCTAGAAAGAGTAAGAATGTAAGTAGGAAATCCTTGAAGATATACCACGTTAGGACACAAAATAAGTCTTAACAAACTCAAGAGGACTGAAATCATATCAAGCACTTTCTCTGACCCAAACGGTATTATGCTAAGAGAAATAAGCCAGTCAGAGAAAGACAAGAATCACAAGATTTCCATTATATGTTGAATCTCATGAAAAAAATAAACTGGCGAACAAAACAGATCCAGAGACATAGAAGCATGGAACAGATTAACCAAAGGATTTATATGCATAGCCCATAGACACAGACAATAGTGCAGTGAAGGCGGGGGGGGGGGGGCAACAGGTGGAGGGGATCAATGGGGGGAAAAGGGGGGGGTACATTAGTAATACTTTCAATAAAGATAATTTTTTTGAAAAAGGAATGAAACTAGAAAACAACTACAATTAGAAAAACCCACTGGGGAGTTTCCACTTGGCACTGAGCAGTTATGGCCTGGGAGAGGTGCTGATGCAGACAAAATGAAAATTTAGCATGGAAAGCAAGTTATGAAGCCACATTTACTCTAAAGAGTCTTTTGCTGATCTTAAAAATTAGAACCTTTGTTTTAATGGATTCCCAGGGAGATCAATACAGAAATAAAACTGAGGGCACTTAACCTAAGATCCTCCTGATAATAAGCTGGACTCCCAAAGGGCTATATTTTTAGGATGAGAATAATCTGAAGTAGATTACAACCTAGGATCGAACTGCTTTTCTCAAACTTTATACTTGGTTTATAATCTGTCCCAGACTGGAATATTTCCAAGTATCATCAGAGCAAATGCAAGTTGTTTAAGTACCTACCCTGTGGTCCTAAAAATATTCTTAAATAATTTTTCAAATGTAATATCTGGGGTCCAGTGAAGGATAACGTAGTACACAGGGAAACTAAGCAAGAATAAGAATAAGCAGGAACAACAGACATAAAAGAGACAGAAAATAACCTTAGGAGTTGGAATTATCAGATGCAGACTACAAAACAACCGTGTTTTCTGTGATACAATAAATAAAAGACAAGCTGGAATTTTTAGCAAAGAACTGAAAACCATACAGAGTGACATAGGTTTGAAAAAAGAAAAAAATTAGAAATCTAGAACTAAAAATAAAATATAATTACAAAAATTAAGAACTGAATGAAGAGATTTAAAAAAAGATAAGACACAGCTTAAGAGATGTTTAATAAATGGGAAGATGAGAAAAGCCTAGAGGTATGCAAGAGCTGGCTTGAATCAGTTTGTGAGAGCCAATTATGTGCAGCAACTTCGAACTCTGCATCAGTTATGTTTGTTGCCTGAAACTGCCCTTGACAATATTTACACTATGGAAATCAACAAATGTTACAAATCAGGGCTTTTTCTCCATGGAGAGCCAGTTTACCAGCATATCACTGGAAGTAACCATACAGAATTCAGGACAGGGAAACAAAAAGATGATACTGCAGAAGAGAGAGTAAGAAATGTAAAAAGTATGCGAGAAAGTTCAATATATTATTTAATTGGAGTTTCAAAGGAAGCAAAGACATTGAAGAATGACAGAATGATAGAAGAAACATTTGATGAGATAATGGCTAAAGTTTTTCCAGAACTAATGATAATCACCAAATCATAGATTTAGGAGGCCCAATGAATACATTACAGGATAAATAAAAAGAAATCTGCATTGAAGTAAGGCTGACTGCCACACCATTAGAGTAACCTATATTTTTCAATCTATGACTATGGGTCTTTATCTTTAAAAATTATAAGTGTTACCAGCTAGACAGGGATTTATTTACATTAATTTTGCCTAAAACACAATGAAGGCTACACCTTAGACCTACAGATTTAGAACATGTTCAGCTCAAGAAAGGTTTCTTCTGCTTTTATTTTTTGCTTCCACTAGATTTATTCTGATTTCTCTTTTAGGAACATCTTATTATTTATAAATAGTTTCTCCTCTCTCTGTCCTCAGTATCTGTCATTTTCACCAACATCACCTTACTTTCCCTTTCCTCTCATAATTTTCTTCTCATTCTGGACAACTTCAAACACTCTCTAAAGGATTAATTTTGTTTTCTGAAATATCAACTCTGCAATTTACAACTGCCATTTAAGACTTCTATCTTGCGGCATTTTCAGTATTTTTGTTTTATTTTGTTTCAGTCGTCTTCATTCCAGACTTTTTCTTATGACTTTTTTTAGAGGTCACATTATTTGCTCTCTTGCTAAGAATAAAGTCTGACATTTTCCTGAAATACATTTTCCTGGAATGTCTTCTGTATATGACAATAAATCATTTTCAGATTTAAAAAAAATGGAACTAAGGAGTTAATTATAATTGAGAGAAGGACCATGAAGGGGAAGTGTCTGGTGTGCCCAAAGCATCTATGAAGTCCAAGCTGGTCTGGGGAACCACAGAGAGCCCTTCTGAGAAAGTGACTTTTTGCCTAAGACCTGAAGCATGAGTGGACATTCGACCCTGGAAGGACAGAGGGTGTCAAAGGAAGAGCTGCCAGCAGAGAAACCACACTTCAGCTGGGCAGACACCTGGGTGGAAGAAGAAGGTGACAAGAATCCAGTGTGGTGAGCTTGGAGAAGGAGGAGGACTGTGAACTGACTGATGCTGAGGAAAGACAAAACCTGCTGAGCTGAGCTGAGTGGGTATTGCTGAGTAAAGTCACCAGTTCCTAGGTGGAGGAGGCTCCAGGTTGTAGAGTAGCTCTGCTGTCATCTAGTGGACAAAGAGGGAAGTGTAGAAGGAAAAGGCTTGCCAAATAGGTTTTTTTCCCTTCCCTACATTGTTGTTTTGATTCCTTTCTCTTTATTTCTTGTATATATCTTGTAGATTTTTGGTTTGTGGCTACCATGTGCTTTATATATACCAAGCTATGTTTATAGCAGTCTATTTTAAGTCGCTGGTCACTTAAGTTCAAACACATTCTAAAATCACTACCTACCATTTTTACTCCAGCTGTTTGTTTTTGTCATTATTTTGTACTTCTTTTTTTTGTGTGTGTATCCCTTAACTTATTGTTGCAATTACACATGATTTTCCTACTTTTTCCTTTTAACCTTTGTACGAGCTTTAGTGTTGGTTGATTCACTGCTTTTATTATGTTTGCCTTTGTCAGTGATAATATTTTTTCTTTGTGAAATGTTCTTACTTTTTCTTCTTAAGTCCCTTTAATACTCTTTGTAACACTGGATTGGTGATGATGAACTCCATTTTTTCTTCTCTGGGAAACTATCTCTCCTATTCTAAATGGTAGCTTTGTTGAGTAATTTTGGTTGTAGATCTTTGCTTTTTATCACTTTGAATATTTTGTGTCAATCACTTTTGGCCTGCAAAGTTTCTGTTGGGAAATCAACTGACAATCTTTTTTTATTTCTAAATTATTTTTTTCAATTGGTCTACCTACATTCAATCTCATTCTACATTAGTTTTATATGTACAGCATAGTGGACAGAAAATCATGTACTTTACAGAGTGGTCCCTCCTGATGCTTCAAGCATCCACCTGGCCCCATACATAACTATTGTAATATATTATTGGCTATATTCCCTATGCTGTAATCCACATCTCTATGACTATTCTTTAACTACCAATTTGTACTTAAAAAAAAAAAAAATCTTTTATTGATTTCAGAGAGGAAGGGGGGAAAGAGAGAGAAACATCAATGATGAGAACGTCGTCACTGATCGGCTGCCTCCTGCACCCCCCGTACTGGGGATCGAGCCTACAACCTGGGCATGTGCCTTGACTGGCAATCAAACCTCGATCTCCTGGATCCTAGGTCGATGCTCAACCACTAAGCCATGCCCGGCTGGGCCAATTTGTACTTCTTAATCCTTCCACCTTTTCCACCAAGCCTCCTACCCTCTTCCCCTCTGACAACTGTCAGTCTGCTCTCTGTATCAGTCTGTTTCCATTTTGTTTATTTTGCTCTTTAGCTTCCACATTTAAGTGAAATCATATGGTATTTGTCTTTCTCTGTTTGACTTCTTTCACTTAGCATATACCGTCTAGGTCCGTCCATGTTGTTGCAAAAGGTAAGATTCCACTGTGTATATGTGCCACATCAGCTGACAATCTTATGGAAGCTCCCTTATAGGTAACTAACTTCCTTTCTCTTGCTGCTTTTAAGATTCTCTCTTTGTCTTTACCCTTTGGCATTTTAATTATGATGTGTCTTGGCATTGTGGACTTCTTGTTCATCTTTCAGATTGTCTGCACTGCCTGGACTTGTGTGTCTATTTCCTTCACTAGGGAAGCTAGAGAAGTTTTCAGTCACTATTTCTTTTCTTTTTTTTTTAAATAAATAAATATATTTATTTCTTCAAATAGGTTTTCTTTTTTTTTTATCCTTACCCAAGGAAATTTTTTCCATTGCTTTTCAGAGAGAGTGGAAGAAGGGGGAAGAGAGAGAGAGAAACATCGATGTAAGAGAGACACATCGACTGGTTGTCTCCTGCTCGTGTGCTGACCGGGGCTGGGGATACGCTTGATGTTGTCCCAAAGGTCCCTTAAAATATCCTCATTTTTAAAAATTCTCTTTTCTTTTTGCTGTTCTGATTTGGTGTTTTTTGCCACTTTGTCTTCTAAATCACTGACTTGATCTTCTGCTTCATCTAATCTGCTACTGATTTCACCTAATATACCCTTCATTTCAGTTTACTGTATTCTTCATTTCTGACTGGTTCTTTTTTTTGTTTTCTATCTCCTTTTTTTTTGTTAATCTTCACCAGAGGATATTCTTTCCATTGCTTTTCAGAGACAGTTGGGGGGGAGGGGAAGAGAGAGAAAGAGAGAGAGAGAAAAACATTGATGTGAGAGAGACTCATCGACTGGTTGCCTCCCACACACGCCTGACCAGGGGCGGGAAGTGAACCACAATCCAGGTATGTGCACTTGACAAGGAATAGAACCCGCAACCCTTCGGTGCACAGTCTGACGCTCTAACTACTAAGCAACACCGGCCAGGGCTCCACCTCCTTTTTAATGTTTATTTTCTCTCTGTTGAAGTTGTAAGTTCCTCTACTCTTCCCCTAAGTTCACTGAGCATTTTTATAACCAGTGTTTTGAACTCTGTATCTGATAGATCAATCGCCTCCATTTTGTTTAGCTTTTTCTAGCTTTGTTCTGGTCTTTCATTTGGGACATGTTTGTCTCACTTTGGCTGCTTCCTTGTGTTTGTTTTTTTTCTGTGTATTAGGTAACTTTGCTATGTCTCCCTGTCTTGACAAAGTGGCCTTATGTAGTAGGTGTTTTGTGAGCCCCGGTTGCAAAGTCCCCCTGGACACCTGAGCCAGGTGCTCCAGGGGGTATCCTTTGTGTGGGTTGTGTGCACCCTCCTATTATAGTTGAGCCTTGATTGCTGTTGGCATGTCAGTAGGTGGGACTGACTCTGAGGCTGACTGGCTGTGAGGAATGACCATGACTACAGAGGACAAGCTATTGTGTGGAAGATGACCCCACAAAACAGGATATGCTTTAGCGGGGCTTTGGTGCTTGCTGAGTCCACCTGTTGGGTGTATCATTTGTGGCACTAATTGGGTGGTGCTCTGGTATGGTCTGAAGCCAGCCATTGGATGCGTTGGTTCTGGGACCTCTTGGGTGGAGCTCCAGTAAAGGCCAAGGTCAGCTGGTAGGAGCTACAAAGTGAGCTGTGGTAGGTAGCTTTTGGTGCTAGGTCTATATAAGTGAAGGGTATATTAGGCACCTGGGAGAAGCTATGCTGTGAACCAAGGCTGGCTGCCACTAGTGTGAGGCATGGGACAGCTTAGCAAGAGATACAGGGCATGTTGGGCCAGCAACTGCTTGTTTGGTGTTTCTGGACGTCTGAGAGATTTTAGTCCATAGCATGGGCAGACACAGGCCACCTATGTGGATTAGCCTCTGAAAGAGATTTGGGCGAGGTCTATAAATTGGTTGGGTTGGGATCTCAGAGAATCTCCAGGATAGGGTGAGAGTGTGGTGTTAGCCAGGTAAATGGACACTCAGATTTAACCTCCACTTGTACCTGCAGGCTGTATGGGGAAAGGGGTAAACAAAGGAACAATGGCACCTGCTAGCACTTCAGTCCTGAAGAGAGGTGCCCCTCTAGACCTTGCCCTGATTCCAGACAATTCAACTCAGTGCTTTTTGTGCTGCTGTCCCTTGGCTGAAACTGAAAATGAATGTTTGTAAATGAGTGAATCTATGGTTGGGCCCTTTAAGAGGATGTCTCGGTCTATAGCAGCAGCCTTCTGTCTCACCCAGACTGAGTCCCTACTGATTTTCAGGACCAGCTGTTGTGAGGACTCCTTTTCCTGGCATTGGTGCTCAGGGCTGGGGAGCCCGATGTGACGCTGGGACCCCTTGCTCCTTAGTAGGGACCTCTGTAGCCAAGATATCCCTCCTGATTCATAACTGCCACAGGTGGGTGTGGGACCAGCCTGTTTTCCATCTCCACTCCTCTGACCAATCTCTACTTGGCTTCTTCTTTATATCCTAATTATAGGAGTTCTGTTTAGCTAGTCTTCAGGTGGTTCTCAAGGGTGACTGTTTTATAATTCAGTTGTAATTCTGATATGGTCATGGGAGGAGATGAATACAGCATTTATCTACTCTGCCTTCTGGACTGGAGTCTCCAGAGTTATTTTAAAGTCTTTTCTCCTCAACTTTAGGTAAATGATTCCCTTATTTTATGCTACAGATTTCTTTCATAGTCTCCATGATTATTATCTTTGCAGGAAGACATTGTACAGGTTTTAAAATGGCAGAAAATACAGATCATCTTTGATTCCTGTCAGTATCTACTAGATGGTGAAATTTTGCCCACATCTTAATTTAGTCAAGTTTTCTGTGTACAGACTGATGTACACAGGCTATGACTTAATTTATAGTACTCAGTGGGCAATATAACCATGCTAGACTGAATTGGGATTGCCTATCATTCCCTCTTCTTACACTGTGAGATGAATTTACTCCTATATTATCAGGAACATGCTATACTTTGTCTTTTGACAATCTAAAACTCTCAGAGCATAACTCTTTCAGGGTTCCTCTTAACACCACCTCTACTGCTGAATCACATCCATGAAATGCAATATCCTAACAGTTTCCTTTCATTCCCTTCCTTAATGCATATTTAAAAATTTAGTCTATTTAATGGATACATAAAGAATAGTGTTGAAGGTAGGTTTGGAGGGGGTGAGTGCTAAGGGGAGATACAGGAATATCTAGTCAGATTAATAGCACTGTAATATATAATGCAATACATAATATGAGGGAAATAGTACACATTTGCAATAGTCATTCATTATAACCTGTATCTTGAGGTATGAATAAACAATGGGACTAGATCAAAGCCTCTTTCTAACTACTTCCCATCTAATTTTATTCTCCCATTTCAAAGTCAAAGTATAAACAGACCACTAAGGCTTTCTGTCTACTCCAACTTCAGTGCAGCAAGTAGTTAGTGGAAATACCTTTATAACTGAGAAGTGTTTGACTGCTACTTTGTGGTGCTGTTTTGAGACTATATGAGTATTTTAATGGGAAGCTGGAAGAAGATATATTACACATACTTAACCTAAAACAAATATTTTTAAATAATTATATATTTTTAAAAAAATAAATATATTTTAATCTCTATATTTGAACAGATACTTGACTAAAGTGTTATGGTGACAGGCACTGACTAATAGAAAGAGTGAAATAATTACAATTATTTCACAACAAAGTGATGAACACCAAGACTTATAATGAATGTACACATTTTAAAAAGCCTATAGTAATGATTTTATACATGATGATATAAACACTGATTTCTTTTCCATACCACTTAAAAGTATGAAAGAATGATTTTTAAAAGTTCTACTCTTAACCACTACTCAGTAAACAGAGAATTTATTCCAGAATGTGATCAAAGTCAATGACAGAAACAAGTTTCAAAAACAATTAGTTTAATTTACAGATGATAGTTCTAAATAGACAAGTAAGGAAAGCAAGGGTTACTTTAAGTATATGTCCTAACCACACTTGCTGATATTCTTGAGAACAATTACTAGAATTCCATGCCCTCAAATTACCAGAACAATTACCAGAATCTGATGTACCCCTCCCCCCAAGATTTCAAATTAAGGAAAATTTTATCACTTTTTTCTTTTTATATATCATAATAAACATTTCAAGATGAGCTCACGATTTCTAACAGGAGTATATTCCCAAAAGTATTTTGTAGTCTAGAGAGTTTCCTTTAGTTAATAGCTAACATTAAATGAACCTTTACAATGTGCCAGTTACCTTTCCAAGTACTTTACATTAATTCACTTCTCCAAAGGAATACTATTATTATCACCATTTTAGAGATAGGGAACTTTATACGTGGAATCTAAAGAACTTAATAAACTGATGAACAGAATAGATTCAATGACATGGAAGCACAGAAGAGAATGATGAATGTCAGAGGGATGGAGGAGGGCGGGTGGGTGGAGGGGGAGAGAGTAACCAAAGAATTTATATGCATATATACACAACCCAAGGCCATGGACAATGGTGGGGAGAGGGACTGGGGAGGGGGAAGGAACGGGGTGGAACGGGTCACTGGGGAGAAAAAGGGACATCTGTAATATTTTAAACAATAATAAAATTAAAAAAAAAAATAATAGAGATAGGAAACTAAGGACTCAAAAGCCAAGAAATTTGCCCCAGGCTTTTATTCTAGTTACTACTACTGCATAAAAAGTTATACCAACCAAGCCCAGCCAGTGTGACTCAGTGGTTGAGCATCGACCTATGAACCAGGTCACAGTTCGATTCCAGGTCAGGGCACATGCTTGGGTGTCGGGCTTGATCCCTAGTAGGGGGCATGCAGGAGGGAGCCGATCAATGACTCTCTCATTATTGATGAGAAACATCCCTCCCTCTCCATTCTTCTCTCTGAAATCAATTAAAAAAATTTTATATATAAAAAAGTTATACCAAAATGTAGCGGCTTGAAAAACAATTTTATTATATATAAATTCCATGGGTCAAGAATTTGGAAATTTGGACAAGGCACAAAGGCTATGTATGATATCTGAGGTTACAACTGAGATGATGCAACAACCAGGAATGACTCAATGGCTGGGGGTTGGAGTCATCTGGGGAAATCTTCACTTAAATGTATGACTGTTAATGCTGCTATCAGCTATAATCTCAGCGGGAGTTGTCATATGGAGTACCTACATGTGGCCTTTCTTGTGACCTGGGCTTTCTTCACAGCATGGCAACTTCACAATAGCAAGACATCTTACATGGCAGCACCGGAATCTAAATGCAAGTGCCCCAAAACACAAGGTGGAGACTGAACTGCCTTTTCTGACATAGCCTTTGGCATCACACAGCACTTTTGCCACACTATTAGTCATAAGCAAATCACAAGCCTATGCAGATTCAAGAGAAGGAGACAGAGAGACTCCTCCACTCAATGGAAAAATGTCATGATCATAGACTATAGAAAGCAAGAAGTTGGAAGTACAACCATCTTTGGAAAATATAACATGCCACCATTTATAGCAGAGGTTCACAGTGCATGTTCTTAACTACCATACTTGACCGCTAGCTCAAAAAGTGGCACACTTCAGAGTATTACCAACCATGCTCTTCACCTAATCCAAAAGCTTTAGTGTAGCCTATAATACCATTCAGAATCTGGAATGGGCAAAGGGACCAAGGAGAGAATGAATTCTGAAGAAACTTCTTTAGGCTATATTTCTTTCACATTCATCTTCCTCCGGAAGTCATCAGTGAAGACAGAGGATTCTTATACACTCTCCATCATGGTAGCTCCCAGAGGTGGCCAATTCCATCACAGAAATCATTTTAAGTGCTTGTGAAAGAGCAAATGGGATGCCTCATGGATATCCTACTTTCTCAGAGTTAACTTTCGGTCTGCTCACCATCATCTGGTGCCCAATATTACAGACATAACCAAATCAGACCTTGATTTCTGAGGTCTCATTAAACCTCCACAACACAAGATCTACATTATTTATAAATAAATAACCAAATATTTTATATTCAGATCAGAATCTGGAATTCTAAGAACAACTTTTTTGGTGTGTGGAGGAATTGAAGGAGCCATTCAAAGCAAATGGTAATTCTTTAAATCAATATATTTAACCAAAATTTACTACAAATTTTTCTGCCAACTTCAAAGGGTTTAGAAAGGCTAAAGCAGAATTGAGAGAACCGGAGAATCAGTCTATTTGATAAGGGAAGTTTGGTCTAAAATGGCCAACAGCCCCCCCACCTCAGGGCTTCCCCTATTGCCATCCTGCTATGTTCCCAGGCGCCAAACCAGAAAGGGCTTTTCCTCGCCCTAAGCAAGGTATAGCTACCATGTAGGCGGAAGCATGGACGGTACAGGACTCTTTGTCCCACTGTGCTCTGGGCTCAGACTTTGGAGTTGGACTCCTCTGGGCCCGCCAGCGTAAAATAAACCTCCTGAACCCGGAGCCTCTGAGTGCCACTTGGTCTTTCCGTAAGGTGAACGTCCCCGGTTCCTCAACATATTTAGACACTATCCAATATTAAAGCTTTCGGATTCAGGTCCTTGGCACAATGCCAGGCAAACACAAGAAGCAAACTGACTGGACTAGACTAAATACTTCACCCTTCATTAGCTGCCAGGGAAGACTGTACTGACAGAAAAAGGCCTTTCTTTTTCTTTGCTGTGGCCTTCCACAATTTATGAGAAGCACCTGGTAATTAAACCTCAAGACTGTTGTCTCCTGTTTCAAACAGCTTCTCTGTTCAAACTGCAAGACAAAATAAGCTACTCTCAAGGCTACATTCTTGCATACCCCTCCTCCTGTTGTGGAACCGGAGATGTTCACCCACGGAAAGACCAAGCAGCATTCAGAGGCTTGGGGTTCAGGAGGTTTATTTTACGCCGGAGGGCCCAGGAGTCCAAGTCCAAAGCCTGAGCCCCAAACACAATCGGGCAAGGAGTTATATACTGTACATGCTTCTGCCTACGCTGAGGTAGGAGGGCTGGGCTAACCTATCTAGTTTGGCACGGGGGGTGGGGAGGGGAGAGGGGGTGGATGGGACAGGACTGTTGGCCGTCTTAGACCCAATTTTTCCTTATCACTCCCTGCTATTTTCACAACTCAGGGATAACTCACACCAAGGAATCTCTAGTACAAAGTTCCCTTCCTCCTCCCCTTCAAACAAGCCTCTTTTGAACTTCTCACAACTTTTGCTCTAAGTATGTTTTATGGGCTTGGGAAAAATACTGATAAACCCTAGGACATCTGCTGGACTGTCTCCTGGAAAGCAAACAACGTAAAACTTTTCAAGATAACCTCTCTGGTATCTGGTCAACTTCAAGACAACCCAAACCCTTCCTTCCTAGTCGCCTAGCAATGATACCTGCTTAAAACCCCAGGCTGCCCTTTGTTTCTTGCCCTAGTATTCGTCAGCATGCATCCGCCCTTTCCCTTCTGTGGGGAAAGTTAAACAAACTCTCTCTTTGCATCTATCCCTCTTCTCAGTTGTGAAATCTTTCACTGCCCCATGTTACCACCCAAAAACCCTAACAAAGACTAATATTTTAAATTGGTACAGTTATTATTTGGGTTGTAAACACACACCTTCCCATTAACAGTTCCTCAGAATACTATTCTAAAAACCTTGGCATTACCAAAGAATTTTCATTAAACCTGGTTTGTTTGTTTTTTTAATAATAAAGTCAGCATCTTCAATAAAGTGTTAGTTGATATAAAAAGAAAAAACATCCTGGCAAAATTAGCATAACTGGTTAAGTATTACTAATTTGGAAATATCAGTGCAGTAGTAATAAAAAAAACCCAACTGCTTAACAAGTTTAACTTTATTTCAAGAATTCAAGTTAAATTTTCATTTTTAAAAAAAATATATCTTTATTGATTTCAGAGAGAGGAAAGGAGAGGGAGAGAGAGAGAGAGAGATATCAATGATGAGAGAGTCATTGATCGAGTCTGCAACTCGGGCATGTGCCCTGACCGGGAATCAAACCCCGATGGCCTGAATCCTAAATCGACGCTCAACTGCTGAGCCACGCCTGGCGGAGCTAAATTTTCATTTTGAATAAAATTTCAATTATCACAAACAACTTGGGCTGGACTATTAAAACAACCAAACAGTAGAGGAGACATTTAATGAATAAACTCCCCTGTTAACACTTTGCCTAAGTAAATTATTCCAGAGGTACTGTGTTCTAGCTACATAACCATGGCTTTCTTTCTCTCAATAAATTATAGACAAGAAAAAGGTGGAGAGGGGACTTTAACAATCACAATCTACATCAGGCTGCCATGTCACTTTTTGTCCTTTGCTGGTTCACTGATTACTCATGAATTCACAATACCTAAAAAAAGTGCTAGCCCGGCTGGGAGTGGCTCAGCGGTTGAGCATCAACCTAGGATCCAGGTGATCGGGGTTCAATTCTCGGTCAGGGCACATGCCCAAGATGCAGGCTTGATCCCCAGTTGGGGGTGTGCAGGAGGCAGCCGATCAATAACTCTCTCATCATTGATGTTTCTATCTCTCTTTTCCCCTCTCCTTTCCTCTCTCTGAAATCAATAAAGATTTTTTTTTTTTTTAAAGTGCTATATTTATCTTTACAGCTACAAAGCTGTCCACTCAGTTCTAAGTATGCCTGCCTTTGTTTTCAATGTATGCACAGTTTTGGAGAAAAAGACCTTTTGCGTATATGACACTACCCTGTGCTATAATACAAGTATAAAAAACAACATTTATACAACATAGGTGAGTTTCTATGATAATACTGGCCTGAGCTTTATTATTTTTTAATGACTGCTACATCAGAAGAAAAATGAAGCAATGTTGGCTTTTGGACCCTTTGGCCTCTAGTTTTCCAGAGACCCTAAATCCTTCTTCCTGTATTTTGTTATCAATGGGTCTTACTGTTTCCATTATTTTCTTCTTTTATACATGCAAATCTGTCAAATATTTCCTGCTCTTAAATTACCTGCTCAAAGTTACCTAAGTGCCAAGTACTGCTTCCCTGGCATGCATTATATTAACTCTAGCTCAAAATCTGCCCTCCAGTTACCTTTTCCCACATATAGTCATTGCCATGAAAGATTTCACAGATCCTTCTAATTCCAACTTGTTTTAAGCTTCTATATAAGATATATTTTTTAAAAGGTGTAAAAAGAGACATTTAGCTTTCATCACTATCAGATAATAAGACAGGGAAAACAAGCTTGCCTACAGACATTTTAAGTGCTTCCTTGCTGGCTTGAAGCTTAAAACTACCATGACAAATCCATCACTGTCCTAGGGAGAAAGATGGGGAGGTGGGGGAAACAAAAAATATACATGCATCCTAAAAATTCTTTGACTAGCTTGAACAATAAAAAAGCAAAATGAGCCCGCCAGATGTGGCTCAGCGGTTGAGCGTTGACCTGGGATCCAGGTGATCGGGGTTCAATTCCCAGTCAGGGCACATGCCCAGGTTGTGGGCTCCATCCCCAGTCAGGGGCGTGCAGGAGGCAGCCAATCAATGACTCTCTCATCATTGATGTTTCTCTCTCTCTCCCTCTCCTTTCCTCTCTCTGAAATCAATAAAGATTTTTTTTTTTTTAAAAAAGCAAAATGAAATCTACACTCCAAATTTGTCATAAGAGTTTATGATAATAAAGCCAAAAATGTACACTGAATTTTCCCAAAGTGTACTCAATAATAATTTTGACATGAAAGTTCAAAACATGTGATAAAGGTTCTTTAATAGTTAGTAACTAAGGGTAAAGACCAAATCCAAAAAGAAAATAGCACTTCATAGACAGTTTCAACATGTCATTCATTTCTCCATATTTTATTTCAATTTATCTTTTGAGAATCCCCAAACCTAAAAATCTCTTTACAATTCAAGAATGCGATTAAGATCTGTACCTCCACAAACAGGAAAATGAGGCTGAGAAAGACTTCATTTCATAACTCCACTATGATGTAAGACTAAGTCATCAAATTCCTAAAGTTCTCAGTCTTTTAGTTAAGATCAAGTGTAGAATTATCTACCTCCAGTAGCCCTTAACCTTTCTGTTCTTTATCAAATGCATCACCATTTGTTCATTCATTCAAGATAAATATCTGGGTATCTTCTTCACTCTGCTTTCATTAGTCAGAATTAGGTTAAACTGCATATAGCCACATACAACAAGAACAAAAACACATAAACAGACACAACCAATGGTTTACATAAGATAGGAACTGATTACATGCTCACACACACGAAAGAAGCCCAGATGCAGTCAGTCTAACTTATAGTAGTTCATATTGTCAGGGGCTCTTTCCCTCTTGATGATGTGCCATTTTCAATATGAGCGTTCAAGGTCCAAGATGGCTGTTTGAGCTCCAGCTATCACATGCACATAATAAAAACCCAATAAGAAAGAGGGGAAGCAGGGCTCAATTCTTTTTTTTTTTTTAATGCTCACTGGAGGATATTTTTTCCTTGCTTTTCAGAGAGAGTAGAAGGGAGAGAGGGAGGGAGGAAAAGTGGGAGAGAAGGAAGGGGGGGAGGGAGAGAAACATCAATGTGAGAGATACAATGATTGGTTGGCTCCCACACGGTCCCGACCCAGGGCCAGGGATTGAGCCTGCAACCAAGGCACGTGCCCTTGATGGGAACTGAACCCAAGATTCTTAAGTCCATGGGCTGACATCTAATCACTTAGCCAAACTGGCTAGGGCCTCAATCCTTTTAATAACACTTTCTACAGGTTGCATACAATGCTTCTGCTTTCATCTCACTAGTCTGAATTTAGTGATACAATCACATTAAGCTACAAAAAGAACTTGAAAATATAATATTTTCACTGAGCAACAATATGTCCAGTTAAAAATTAGGTTTCTATTATACAAAGGAAGAATGTGGATGCTGGGATTGGCAAAGTACAGGCTCTGTGATACTTCCTTCTTACCTACACATGGAAGTCCTCTCAGTTTTTTATCATTATTCAGCTAATATAAGCATGGTTGTAATTCACCTCATCATCACCTTTGCTTGGACTGTAACTTATCTCCTTGACCCATGAGAAATTAGCTATTCCATTTGGATACAGAAATTAAAAACAATAGCTATTGGTATAAAAACATGGAAAGAATCATCTGAGTGGGAGGCACCATGCCTTTTCCTTCAGGCTCATACAGGCCATCCTGGCAAAGGAGGAACTCTCCACTCTTCTATGCAAATGTATTAAGGCCCTCAGAGGAAAGGCAGAGAGACTGACTGCAATCTTGTGCCTGTTTGTGGGGAATCTTGCTGGAGTTTAGTGGTCAGAGATGATGGTCTTCACAAGGCAGAGAATCAGTCTATGTGTCAGAAAATACTTCCCAGTGGGCAGAATGTTGGGCCAGAATAAAAAAATTGTCATCCTAGAATTCTGTACTCACCACAAATATATTTCATAAATAAAGGCAAAATAAATATTTTTCTAGACAACTAAAAGCTGAGAGAATCCACTAAAAGCAGACGTGCAATACAGGAAATGTTTTTCTTTATTTTTAACTTTGTTTTTATTGTTGACACTATTACAGATGTCTCCATCTACCTGCCCCCTACCCCCACACACACCTTGCTGGCTCCCGCCCAGAGAAATGTTTTTCTTAACTGAAATATATTTGACATATAACATTGTGTAAGTTTAAGATGCACAACATACTAATTTGATACACTTATACATTGTAATATGATTGCCAATGTAGTGATAATTAGCAGCTCTATCACTTACATCATCATTATTTTCTTTAGAATAATTAAGTTCTAGTTTCTTAGCAAGTTTGACGATTATAATACAATATTATTTATCTCTATTCACAGTACTGTGCATTAGATCTCTAGGACTTATTTATGACTCATTGCAAGTTTGTACCCTTAAACAACATCTGTCCTATCCTCTGGTAACCAACACTTTATGTTTTTGTAAGTTTGGCTTTTTTATAATCGACATATAAGTAATATCATACAGTATGTATCATTTTCTGACTTATCTCAAAAGAAATGTTAGTTCTTCCAACAGAAGGAAAATAGCAAATGAAAATCTGGAACAACAAAAATAAAGAAGCCTACAATGGAAAACATGTGACCAAATGTTAAAGACATATTTTCTCATTTCTAACCTCTTTAAAAGTTAATTGAAGTAACATCGGCAAGAGGGCAGAACAGACATTTTCTATCACCTTCCCTATAAAGAACACTGATTATGACAATACCGAAAACCCTTGATGTAACTAATTCGGGCAAGGGGGTATCAGTTAAAGCCGAAAGTCTGTTATGTAATAAATAAAGTAAGTTTCCTGAATGCATGATAAAAATTTGACAAATTGGATCCAAGATGGCGGCAGACTGAGTGGAAGCTACACTGACACTCTCCTGAGACCAATCTGGATTTACAACTAAAACATAGAAAAAAATTCCTGAACACCCTCCTGAAAAACAACTGAAGACTAGCTGGAGAGCACCCTCATAACCAAAGAGGAAAAGTGGAGACCCCATAGAGACTGGTAGGAAGTGCAGACGCGAGAGGGCTGGTTGGGCTCCCACAGGCAGCAGCTGAAGGTCCAGAGGGATATCTCAGCTGTGGGGGGCTCCCACTGAGGATTCTGGGGCCTAAACCCCAGGCTGGGCTTCCCAGCCAAGAGCACCAGAACTGAGAAGGGTGCTCACATAACATCTGGCTGTGAAAAGCAGCTGGAACTGCAGGCAGCCTCATAAAGAGCCAACCCACAACGTTTCGTGTGCAGCCACTCACCTTGGGCTCCAGCGGAGGGGGAGTGGATTAGACTGGAGCTGTGTGGGGAGAGTCTGGGATTGTGGGTTCTGGACAGTAAGATCAGGGGACACCCACCTGGATTCCTCTGCCCAGTCATTTCCCCTGACTGTAGAGGATATCTTTCTCTGGTGGTGAACTTTCAGCTTTTGCCTGAGAGGGTAAGCAATTGCTCCACCCTGCTGGAAAGCCTCTCAACCAGCCCAGAGGAGTTTCTACAGCCTGAGGCTTGTTAAGACACTGATAACAATCAGCCGCCCCACCTGGTGGTGCTCTACAGCCTGAGGCTCATTAAGAGAATCAGATTATTCAGTCTGCAGGCAAAGGCAGTCCTCAGGGTGCTTTGAGTCTTTGCCTGATCTGCTTCGGGACCCAGGCCTTAGAAAAGCAGACTTTGATGTGCACCTTGGTCCTATCCAAACGCACCCAGCCCCAGCAGAGGACACTTCAAGCCTAGGGTTGTTGATGGCTCCAGTGTACTCAGGGCCAGTTACAAACTGCACCTGACGTTGGCCTGTACCAGAGACCCTCCAAAAAGACTGACAGTCCTAGCATATCTACCTAATACTTAAAAAAAAACACCAAAAAAGTAGCCAACATGAGGAAACGAAAAAACAAGCCCCAAATGAAACAAGAGAAGTCTCCAGAAAAAGAGCTAAATGAAACGGAGATAAACAATCTCTCAGATATAGAGTACAGAATATTGATTGTAAAGATGCTCACCAGCATGAAAGAAGATATGAAAACTATGAAAAATGCCCAGTCAGAAATGAAGAAAAACATAGTAGAAATAAAGAATACACTGGAAGGAATAAACAGCAGATTAGAAGAAGCTGAGGATCGCACCAGTGAATTAGAAGACAGGGTAAAAAAATCGCTCAATGAGAGACCCAAAAAGAAAAAGCAATTAAAAAATAGGAGGACAGTTTAAGGGAGCTGTGGGACAGCTGAAACAAAACAATATTCGTATTATAGGAGTGCCAGAGGAGGTGGAAAGTAAGGAGGGGTTAGAGAAACTGTTTGATGAAATAATGGCAGAAAACTTCCCTAACATGGTCAAGAAAAAAGTCACACAAGTTCAGGAGGCACAGAGAGTCCCAAGCAAGAACAATCCAAAGAGGCACACGCCCAGACACATCATAATTAAAGTGCCAAAAATTCAAGGCAGAGAATCTTAAAGGAAGCTAGAGAGAAGCAATCTGTTACCCACAAAGGAGCCCCCATAAGGCTGTCATCTGACTTCTCATCAGAAACTCTACAGGCCAGAAGGGAATGGCATGAAGTATTCAAGGTAACGCAAAACAAGGATCTGAAACCAAGACTACTCTATCCAGCAAGATTATCAATCAAGAGAGATGGTAAAATAAAGAGCTTCCCAGACAAAAAAAAGCTAAAGGACTTTATCATTACAAAACCAGCATTACAGGAAACATTAAAGGGACTGCTATAATTAGAAGTAGAAATAAAGACAATGGAAACATAGGCATAAAGAAACAAAATGGCAGTAGGTAAGTATCTTTCAATAATAACCTTAAATATAAATGGATTAAATGCCCCAATAAAAAGATATAGGGTGGTTGAATGGATAAGAAAACATGACCCATATATATGATGTCTACAAGACACCCACCTCAGGACAAAGACTCACATGGGATGAGAGTGAAGAGATGGAAAAATTTTCCATGCAAATGGAAATAAAAAAAAAAAGCTGGGGTAGCAATATTCATATCGGACAAAACAGACTTCAAAGTGAAGACCATAATGAGAGACAAGAAAGGTCATTACATACTACGAAAGGGATCAATCCAACAAGAGAATATAACCCTGATAAAAATATATGCATCCAGTATAGGAGCACCTAAATTTATAAAAAAACTTCAAGAGGACTTTAAGGGAGAGATCGACAGCAATACAGTCATACTAGGGGAATTTAACACCCCCACTGACTTCAATGGATAGGTCTTCCAGACAAAAAATCAACAAGGAAACAGTGACCCTAAATGACACAGTAGATCAGATGGATTTAATTGACATTTACAGAACATTCTAACCCAAAGCTGCAGAATATACATGCTTCTCAAGTGCACATGGGACATTCTCAGAGATAGACCACATGTTAGGACACAAAACAAGTCTCTACAAGTTCAAGAAGATTTAAATCATATCAAGCATCTTCTTCGACCACAGTGGCATGAAATTAGAAATCAACTACAATAAAAACTAAAAAACACTGAAACGCATGGAGGCTAAAAAGCATGTTTTTAAAGAATGAATGGGTTACCAAAGAGATCAAGAAAGAAGTCAAAAACTTCCTGGAAACAAATGAAAATGAACACACAACAACCCAAAATCTATGGGACACAGCGAAAGCAGTCCTAAGAGAGAAGTTCAAAGCATTACAGGCCTGCCTCAAGAAACAGAAAAATTTCTAATGAACTATCTAACACGAAGAACAAGAAAAGCCCAGACTAAGTAGAAGGAAAGAAATGATAAAGATCAGAGCAGAAATAAATGACATAGAGACTAAAAATACAATACAAAACATCAATGAAACCATAAACAAGATCTGAAAAGATAAACAAGATTGATGAACCTTTAGCCAGATTCCTCAAGAAATGGAGAGAGAGGACCCAAATAAACAAAATCAGAAACAAGAGGTGAAATAACAACTGACCCAACAAAAATACAATGGGCTGTAAGAAAATACTATGAACAACTACACGCCACCAAGCTGGACAACCTTGATGAAATGGATAAATTCCTAGAAAAATACAACCTTCAAAACTCAATCAGGAAGAGTCAGAAAGTCTAAATAGGCCAATAACTGCTGATGAAGTTGAAGCAGTAATCAAAGAGCTCTCAGCACACAAAAGCCCTGGCCCGGATGGCTTCACAGGGGAGTTTTACCAAACTTTCAAAGAAGAATTAATAGGTATCCTCCCCAAACTATTTCAAAAAATCCAAGAGGAAGGAACACTTCCAAACTCATTTTACAAGGCCAGCATTAGCCTACTTTCAAAACCAGATAAAGACACTACAAAGAAAGAGAATTACGGGCCAATATCCCTGATGAATACAGATGCTAAAATCCTCAACAAAATATTAGCAAATAGGATCCAGCAATATATGAAAAAGATCATACACCATGACCAAGTGGGATTTATTCCAGGGATGCAAAACTGGTACAATATTCACAAATCAACAAATGTGATACATCACATAAACCAACTGAAAGACAAAGATCACAGGATCATATCAATAGATGCAGAAAAAGCATTTGGTAAAATCCAGCACCCATTTCTGACAAAAACTCTCAGCAAAGTGGGAATAGAGAGATCATACCTCAACATAATAAAGGCCCTATATGACAAACCTACAGCCAACATCATAATAATGGGCAAAAACTAAAACCATTTCCTGTAAAAACAGTCTCTTCGATAAATGGTGTTGGGAAAATTGGACAGGTACATGCAAAAAAATGAAACTAGACCACCAACTTACACCATACACAAAAGTAAACTCAAAATGGGTAAAAGACTTAAATGTAAGACATGAAACCATAAAAATCCTAGAGGAAAATATAGGCAGCAAAATCTCAGGCATCTCTCATAAAAATGTTTGCTGATACATCTCCTAGGACAAGAGAAACTACGGAGAAAATAAACAAATGGGACTGAATCAAAATAAAAAGCTGGTGCACAGCAAAAGAAACCAACAACAAAACGAAAAGGGAGACCAACTGTATGGGATAACATATTTGCCAATGACACATCTGATAAAGGGTTAATATCCAGAACATATAAGGAACTCATACAACTTAACAAAAGGAAGACAAACAATCCAATTAAAAAATGGGCAAAGAACCTAAATAGACACTTCTCCAAAGAGGACATACAGATGGCTAAGAGACATATGAAAAAATGTTCAACATCGCTAATTATCAGAGAGATGCAAATTAAAACCACAATGAGGTATCACTTCGCACCTGTCAGAATGGCTACCAGCAACAAATCAATGAACTACAAGTGCTGCCAAGGGTGTGGAGAAAAGGGCACCGTATTCTTGCTGGCAAAGAATGCAGACTGGTGCAGCCACTATGGAAAGTAGTACGGAATTTCCTCAAAAGATTAAAAATTGACCTGCCATTTGACCCAGTGATCCCACTTCTAGGAATATATCCTAAGAAACCCGAAATACCAATCACAAAGAACTTATGCACCCCTATGTTCGTATCAGAGCAATTTACAATAGCTAAGATCTGGAAAGAGCCCAAGTGCCCATCAGCAAATGAGTGGATAAAAAAGCTGTGGCACATTTACACCATGGAATACTATGCAGCTGTAAAAAAGGATCTTTTATCCTTTGGCATAGGATGGAGGGAAGTAGAAAGTATTATACTAAGTGAAATAAGCCAGACAAAGACAAGTACCACATGATCGCACTTATATGTGGAATATAATAAACAAAATAAACTGATGAAGAAAATGGATCTAGAGACACAAAAGCATGGAACAGACTGAGAGATCTTAGAGGGAAGGTGAGGAGTGGGAAATGGGTGGGAAGAGATTAATTAATAAGTTTTAATGCAATAAATATTAATATCCTTTAAGAAATTAAAAAAATTAAAAATAAAAGTAATAAAAATTCAACTATAAAGTAAAATTGACAAATTAGTATCTGTTTTTACTTATGTAGAGATGTTTATGTAATTAAAATTAAGTAAGAAAAGTTTACTTCACAGTAAAGTTTTCTCTATGTATTACTGTAATTTTAAATTTATACTGAATAGATCTAGTAAATGTGTGCATTCACCAGTCACCACCAGTAAACAAATGAGCATGGCTGAGGCGTGGCTTAGTGCAGTTGGTACAGCAGCTGGCATGAGTTAAAGTGCTGCAGAAAGTCAGGACACCCAACAGAACCAATTATCCAGCTTGATGCCCTGTGATCACGTGCGAATCATTCTTCAGACACTGCTTATGAGCAGTGACTCTTGGATTTAAATACGTAGACTATAGTTGTATACATGTAATATTTGTTTATGTGAGAGAAATCACTACAGTGTTTTTCCAACATATGGCCTATTCACTAAAATTTGTTAAAAATAATAGTGAATTAATAACAAAAAAGTAACGTTTTAGTTTAATAAGCAAATCTTGGTTAAAAGCATTTTAAAATTAACATGGTGTTAATTTTCACATATTACATATGGACCAGAAATTTTGTCTTTTAAACTGAGGTCTGCAAAATCCAGGGTTTACTGTAATTCCAGTACTCCACAGAGGAGGAAAGTTCCTCTGTGGAAGTCCAGGAGTCCAGCACAGAAATACCAGCACACTACTAGAGCAAAAGAAAAAAAACCCACCAAGAGTAGGCCCATTTAAGAGGGTGACTTTACCCCAGTCACCTCTCCCCCAAGATGGCCAAGTTCAGTGCCATAAGACCCTCTTGCCAGCAATTTCTCCCAAGAGGGAAAGTGAGAGTATATGAGCGCCTACCCTCCCCAGCTGATGCTGCCAAAGAGGTCTACTTCTTTCTTGCCCCATCCAGAATACTGAGTTGAACCCCACTATTGATAGACAGAGAAGGGCTGAAAGAACAGCAGTCAGGGTTGGGAACATAGCACAGGAATAAGGATCCTATTAACCATTTCCCAGACTTCATCAGTAAGCCCACCCTTGAGCTGCTGGGGATGCCTCGCCTGGGATTCCCCCAAATCAGCACCTCCAACTCTCTGCATACCTCATTCACATATACTCCCCATCCAGTGGGCCAGCTCTCTGTGCATGTGTCCCCAACCCATGCCCCACAGAGAATGGATGTGTTCAACATTTTATATGCAAATAAAATTGTTTAAAGAGATGCACATATATGTATACCTAATGGAATATTATTGAATCATAAAAAAACAAAGAAATCCTGCAATTTGCAACAATATGAATGAACCTGGAGAATATTATGCTAAGTTAAATAAGTTAGAGAAATATAAATACTGTATGATCTCACTTATATACATAATTAGAGGAGTGGGGGGAGGGGGGAGGAGGAGGAGGAGAAAGTCAAACTCACAGAAACAGAGTAGAATGGTGGATGCCAGGGGCCAGAGGTATGAAAACAGGGAAAGACTGGTCAAAGGGCAAACATTTTCATTTATAAGATGAGTAAGTTAGAGGCTCTAACTACAGCATGCTGACTATAACATACAGAGCAGGGGTGGGGAATGTCTAGCCCGTAGGCTGTTTGGTCTGGCCCTGCCAAGGAACCCATAGGCAGAACTCGAAATTCAATAAATCTAGGGACTTTTTTCATAGATAATTTTTAAGTTGGTAATTTTGTATGGCCTGTGAAGAATAACTGCTAAAAAAATAAAACAGAAGGTATAGCTAATAAGCCAATAACAAAGATAAAATGGAATCACAAAAATACACTATTAATCCAAAAAAGCAGGAGAGGATGAAAAATGGAGAACAAAGACAGCTGAGACAGAAAACAAAAAGAAAAATGGTAGATTTAAACTTCATCATATTGCTGATTAAATGTAAACTGTCTGAACACTATGATTAAAAAACAGAGATTATCATAATGAAGAAAAGAAGCAAGAGTCAGTGATTGGTCCATGTCACTGACTAATGTCCCTCAGCTCTACAAAGATATGGAATATCCTCTTCCCTCTACCTGGGAAATAACTGGGTAGTGCAGGAAAGAGGGCCCAGTAAGGTCCTCACTTCATAATGGGTCAAGATTTTTCATCAATAAAATATTTCCCTACCAGGGAATGAGTAAATGCAGAAAGTCAGATTTATGGATTCTGCCTTTCTGGTAGTTCTAACAGAATCTGCTGAGCAGATAGAAACTTTGTGTGAATTCAAGCCTCCCAACCACATAAAGAATTACATTAATTTGAAAGGGCTAGAAAACTCAGTTGTCCTAACTATTTGTATCTCACTGAACTACTGAGGCTTCAGAAAAATTGAGCCCACCACAGTGCCCAGCTCGGGTGATTGAGGAGATTTTGCCACTGGATCCTACAGGATACCTAATACATAAGGACACTCTACCAAGCCTGGGAGACATAGCAGCTCTACTAATACATAGAAACAAACACAGGGAGGCAGCCAAATTAGGGGAAAAAGAAACATGTCCCAAATGAAAGAACAAAACAAAACTCCAAAAAAGACCTAAATAAAATGGAGACAAGCAATCTACCAGATGCAGAATTCAAAACACTGGTTATAAGGATGATCAATGAACTTAGGGAAGAGTAGATGAACTCAGTAAGATCTTCACAAAAGAGTTAAGAAACATAAAAACAGAGACAGAAAATGTAAAAAAGAGCCAATCAGAAATGAAGAATACATTAACTAAAATGAAAAATACATTACATAGAATCAACAGTGGAGTAGATGAAGCAAAGGCTCAAATCAGAGATATGAAATATAAGGAAGCAGAAAACACCCAATCAGAACAGCAAAAAGGAAAAAGAATCCTCCAAAATGGGGATAGTATAAGAAACCTCTGGGAAACTTCAAGAGTACCAACATTTGCATCATGGGTGTTACAGAAGAAGAAGAGAGAGCAAGGAATTGAAAACCTGGAAAAGGAAATACACATACAAATCCAGGGAATGCAGAGAGGCCCAAACACGATGAACTCAAAGAGACCCACACCAGGAACACCTTAATCAAAATGCAAAAGGCTAAAGACAAAGAGAGAATCTTAAAAGCAACAAGAGAAAAACAGTGACTTACAAGAGATCTCCCATAAGACTGTCAGCTGACTTCTCAACAGAAACTTTGCTGGCCAGAAGGGATTGGTAAGAAATATTCAAAGTGATGAAAAGCAAGGACCTACAACCAAGATTACTCTAGTCAGCAAAGCTATCACTTAGAATGGAAGGACAGATAAAGAGCTTCCCAGACAAGAAAAAGCTAAAGGAACTCATCACCACCAAACCAATATTACAAGAAATGTTAAAGGGTCTTCTTTAAGAAGAAGAAAAAAAAAAAAGATAAAAAATATCAACAAAATGGCAATAGATACATACCTCTCAACTATTACTTTAAATGCAAATGGATTAAATATTCCAATTAAAAGACATGAAAAGATGCTGAACATCATTAATCATCAGAAAAATGCAAATTAAAACTACAGTGAGATATCACCTCACACCTGTCAGAATGGCTATCATCCATAAATCAACAAACAAGTGTTGGTGAGGATATGGAGAAAAGGGAACCCAAAACACTAATTAAAAAAACATATGCACCCTTATGTTCATTGCAACGTTACTTACAATGGCCAAGATCTGGAATCAGCCCAAGTTCCCATCAGCAGATGAGTGGATAAAAAGCCATGGTACACAATGGAATACTAGTCAGCAGTAAAAAAGGAAATTTTACCTTTTTGAGAGAGGATGGATGGACCTGGAGATTATTATGCTAAGTGAAATAAGCCAGTCAGATAAAGACAAATACCATATGATTTCACTTACATGTGGACTTTAATGAACAAAATAAACTAACAAACTAAATAGAATCATAGATACATAAAACAATCTGACAGCTGTCAGAAGGGAGAGGGGTTGGGAACTGGGTGAAAAAGGGTGAAGGGATTAAGTAAAAAAAACACACAGACACAGACAACAATATGGTGATTGCTGCAGGGAAAGGGTGGTGGGGGGAGGTGGAAGAAGGCAAAGGAGGGATCAATGGTAATGGAAAGAGACTTTACTTTGGGTGGTGAGCCCATGATGTAGTATGCACATGATATGTAATGAAGTTGTACAATTGAAACCTGTAGGACTTTATTAACCAATATCACCCCAATAAATTCAATAAAAAAGACAAATGTAGGCTGAATGGATAACAAAACAAGACCCTTACACATGCTGTCTATAAGAGACGTACTTCAGTTTGAAAGACATATGCAGACTGAAAGTAAAAAGAGGGAAATAGATCTTTTATGAAAATGGAAACAAACAAAAAGCTGGGGTAGCAATATTTATACCAGGCAAAATAGACTTTAAAAATAAAGCTATATAACAAGAGACAAAAAATGACCCAGCAATTCCACTTGTGGGCATTTATCTGAAGAAACCCAAAATACTAAATCGAAAAGACATATACAGCCATAATATGTTCATTGCAGCATTATTTACAATAGCCAAGATATGGAAGCAACCTAAGTGTCCATCAAAAGATGAATGGATAAAGAAGTGGTATATATATACAATGGAATATGTTTCAGCCATAAAAAAGAATAAAATCTTACCATCTTTAACAACATGGATGAATCTAGAGGATATTGTGCTGAGTAAAATAAGTCAAAGAAAGACAAATGCCAGATGATTTCACTTATATGTAGAATCTAAAAAACAAAATAAACCAATAAGTTGATCAGAAACAGATACACAGATACAGAGAACATTTTCACAGTTGCCTGATGGGAAGGGTTTTGGGGTAACAGTGAAAAAGGTGAAGGGATTAAGAAGTACAGATTGGTAGTTACAGAATAGTCATGGGGATGTAAAGTATAGCATAGGGAATATAGTCGATAATATTTTAATAACTATATATGGTATCAAATGGGGACTAGATTCATTGGGGTGATCACTTAGTAAGTTATATCACTGGGTTGTACATCTGAAATTAATATAATATTGTATGTAAACTGTAATTGAAAAATCAAAAAATATTTAAAGTAAAAAAGAAAAGTGAGCCCATCATTAATTCTACAATATCAATTAATTCTACAACAGCCACTGGGTAATGAGAGAAAACTTAGTACTGGATCAAGTCAAGCATTACATTATTATAGATGTGTTGGCCACATCTTGGCTAGTCAGGCTGTCAAACATTCACTGTAGCCTGTGAGCAAGTCAGCCCAATAAATAGGTAACCAGCGAATGGTCTAGCATCTTCCTTCTGTCAACTAAGAAACAAGATATGTGTCTTACCCAGTTGCTTTCATAAATAACAAAGCCATGAGCAGCTGCATTTGAAACCATGCAGGTAGCTTCCTTAATAAACATCGTAAGTTGACAAAAATAATTTCTTGAGAATCAGTACATGGTGTTTAGGAGTACTGTATCAGTATCTGCCCTTGAATTCTTGGCCAGTGTCAGCCAAGAGTGGAAGAGTTTCAAAATTTTATGTAGTCTCTTAACATTGGTTGTATTCTGTAAAGCCAATGAGCAAATACTAAGAAGGTATGTCCTATGGGCAGTCATAGCTGACTGAGAGTAGACAGTCTTATAGTGGGTTGTATTATTCAAGGATCTACATGAGAAAATTAGAGTCAGAGCATGTAAGGAAAATTAGGTAGCCAATGAAATAATCAGATGATGAGGGAAAAGAGAAAGCCAAAATGGGTGACTTTCTGAGGAGCAGTATAAGTATTTGTATTAGTTTCCTATGGCTACTGTAACAAATTGCTACAAACTCAGTAGCTTAAAACAGCACAAATTTATTATTTTACAGTTCTGTTAATCAGGAGTCTAACATAAATGTCACTGGGCTAAGATCAAGGTGTCAGTAGTAAGCATTCTTTCAGGGGCTCTATGAATTTGTTTCTTTGCCTTTTCCATCTTGTGGTCATCCATTTTCCTTGACTCATGACCCCTTCCCTCCATCTTCGAAGCTAGCAACAGCAGGCCAAGTCCTTCTTGTGCTAGTCTCTCTGGTTCTCTCTTCAAATTCCCTCTTCCACTTTTAGGGAACCCTGTGATCACACTGGGATCACTGAGTTAATCCAGGATAATCTCTATATTTTACTATGAGCTGACTAGCAATCTTAATTCCCCACTGCCATGTAATCTAATATTTAGAGGTTCCAAGGATTAGGATGAAAACATCTATGGGGGCAGCAAAAGCATTATTCTGCTTATCAGAGTGCCCCTAACAGCTTTGCATGGGGATTCTCCACTGGTATGCATGGATAAAGAAAACCAGCGAAGAGATAGCACAGATTGGGGAAAAAGTATGGGTAACCATTGTGGTTCCAAGTCTATGATCTTTTGGAGGGGGTCCAGAAAAGGCTGCCAAAGAAACATCAACAGTACAACAAACTGGACTGGCTCAGAATAGAGTGGCTGAAAGATTAGTGCCAACTATGAGAAACACAAAGAGACAGAAAAGGCAAGGGGGTGGGGGGGATAGTCAGGGTTTGATACCAGAGTCCAAGATCTGGCACTAAATCTGTATGATCCTACTAAGGCAAGTCATTTAATTTCTGTGTCTTACTTTCCTCATCTGTAAAATGAAAATGTTGATCTAAATTACAGTAGTTCCCACTTATCAATGAAGAACATGTTCCAAGACCCCCAGTGGATGCCTGAAACCATAGAGAATACCAACCCTACATATGCAAAACTTTTGCTGATACATACTGTTATATGGGCCAGGTACAGAAACTAGGGTACAGAGATTCACCAGGGAAGGAAGCCCTGGGGTGCTTAGCAAGGGGCAAAACTGGGAAAACAAGAACCTTGTCCCCAAGGTAATCTATTCTCTGCTAGCATATTGCAGGTCATGTGGTTTAGGCCTCAGCTGTATTTCAGCTCCAGGCCCAGATAAGCAGCAAAACCAGAAAAGTGGCACAGTGGCTGACTCAGGACCAGATACATTTATTAATGACTCCCTGTCCTGGCACCCACCAATCAGTGGAGACCTCGTCCCTGAAAGAGCACACATGGAATGCTGATGAATATTCTATTAAGACCCTCTCCTGAGACCTCCCCTAAGATTCCGGCCTTTAAGAAAGAGATAAATACGCTCAAGACAAAGGGTCCAGCGCACACTCCTCACCAGGGGAGCATACCAGTGCCATCTCCATCCCTCCAAGGAGACCTCACAAGACTTGCAAGCAGATGAGCAATGGGCAGCAGCAGCTCATCTCAGGCTTACCCCCTGAATCTGTCTCCAAGGTCCTGCAACCTGTCTCCAAGGGCTCCTTCTCTCTCTCTGACTTTTCAGTGAGCCAAAGCAGCCCAGCCTAGGATCTCCTGTTGCTTCTTCTAAGCTCGTTCTTGTTTCACTGTCCCAAGTATATATTCCTGCAATCATAAACCCAATAACGATTGGCTTAGCACTATGTAGCCCTTCCCCTTGGATATCTCCATTCCCTTTTAATAAATTTAATTTTTCTTCATTCACCCATCTGAGATGGCTATTTAGCCTACCTGTGCACCACCACTGACCATTAACCTTTCACATACCTATGATAAAGTTCATTTTATAAATTAGGCACAGTAAGAGAAAAACAATCAAATAGAACAATTATAACAATATACTGTAATAGAAGTTATGTGAATGTGGTCTCTTTCAAAAGATCTTACTGTACTATACCCACCCTTCTTGTAATGATATAATGCCTACGTGATGAGATGAAATAAGGTGAACGACATAGGCATTGTGACCTGAGTTAGGCTACTATAAGGGTTACTTAAATACAAGCACTGCAGTACCGTAACTGTTGATCTTGATAACCTAGATGGCTACTAAGTGACTAAGGGGTGGGTAATATATACAGCGTGGATACGATAAATGAAGGGCTGATTCACATCCCAGGTGGGAGAGAGCAGGACTGCATGAGATTTCGTCATGCTACTCAGAATGGCATATAATTTTAAACATGAATTTTTTTATTTCTGCAGTTTTCCAATTAATAATCTTGACAGTGGGTAACTGAAATGGCAAGAAGCAAAACCACAAAAAGAGGGAGAACTACTCTATCTTCTAAAGCCTCTTCCAAGTAAAAAAGCTGTGATGTAATAGGGGAGAGAGAAAAAAGATACCAGAAGTTTACTTTCCTTAAATTTGAAACCAAGACTTAGCATTTCTTCTTCCAATGGGAATGGAGAATAAAAAAGTAGACTTTTTTATTTTGAGGCCAAATAAATGATACCTTGAAAACAGTAAGTATATTGAAAAATCTGACTCTCTATTTTCATCAATGAAATTTAACTTAATCTGTTTAAGTAAAAAGCCAACAGATGATATATTTTGATGATTCCAATTAAAACACATAAAATAATAATATACCATTAGAAAAAGAAAAAGATTTTTAGAAAGTTAACCAATTTTTGGTGTCAGGGAGGAAGGATTGGGAAAAGTGGAGGAATCAGTTCCTAGGAAGTAGAAAATATCATTCAGGATAAATTTTTTAGGAGTTACGAAACTGGAAACCAACTGATTAATAAACAGTATAGAATACACCTTAAAAAAAAAATTAAGTGAACGGCCAGTCTACATGATCTCAATATACTAATTTTAAAAAGATAAAATACTTAAATATATTATGTAGTTAATTCTTAATACACAAGAATACTGTCTATGATAAGTGAATACATACTGATTATAATTAATCCCAGGTATTGAATATAACTAAATCCCTAAAATCAGTACCTAGCTTTTTTCCCCCAGAAAAAAAAACATTGATTATAATTATTAACATCCTACACAAATTTACCAGAGGAACACTGAAAATTATAAGGAATTACAGTCAACCTAAAAGTACAAAAAAATTCCCTCTAAAATAATAATCTAGATGTCCACTTTTTGGCCTGAATTAACATTTATACAAATATTAGTAAGGTAGGCTTTAAGAATTCAGAAATAAATTTATCTGGGTAATTTAAACAGTAACAAGAAAGCTACAGGTTTTGTTTTGTTACTTTATAAGTGATTGCCTGCTCTAAATAGTGAATGTGTAAAAGAAAACTATATGCAGCCAACATTTTAAGGACTTCATAGCTGAATTTATGAATAGAATATTTACAGAGGGATCATGGAATGAAAGTTATGATTCTGGTGACAATTGAAAGTTTGGAAACCTGAGCCCTAGTTCCCACAATCTCTAAAGTAAAGTAATAAGATTCTAATAATTGAAAGGATGACTTATTTTTCACATTCACATTCAAATATTAATAAACTGTTGTGTATATATACATTATCAAATGAAAGCCTTATGATGAACAAAGGAATAATTTTGTGTTAGAAATTACCGTTAAATATTGCAACATACCATCAAAGGAGCCTGCAAATAATTTTTTGTTTAATAGTAAACTTTATTTTTAAAGGAGTTTTAGCTTCACAGAAAAATTAAGCAGAAAGTAGAGAATCCCTATATGTGCCCTGCCCCTCAGGTGCACAGCCTCTCCCACTATCAACATCCTGCACCAGAGTGGGACATTTCTTAATCAACTACAGTGATACAGCAATAATCATCGTAAGTCCATACTTTACATTAGGGTTTACTCTTTGCTACACATTCTATGGGTTTTGACAAATTATAATGATATTTATCTATAATTATAGTATCCCACCGAATAGTTTTACTGCCCTAAAAATACTCTGGGCTATGGCTATTCATCCCTCCACTCATCCCTCCCTCTGCTAACCCTTGATAGCAACTGATCATTTTACTCAAATTACTTTTTTTTAAAGGGCAAGGGCTTACCTAGAACAAAGCAGCACAGAGTTGGGAAGATTTGTTATATGAACATTCAAAATCCTAAGCTGTCTTTATTCACTGTCATACAACATCACAGAGCACCTGATCTGTATCACTATTATGACACTGCTCAGTATAAGAAAACTAACATGATAAAAACATTTTACTTAAGAAATTTAATATTAGTAAGTTACTGATGTGTTTATTTATATCACTATTATGATAATGTACTCACCTAAACTTTGAAGGTTTTAGAGAATGTGGTACAATGTGACTATCTGAAAGAAAGCAGGCAGTACTTTTGCAATTGCCACTTTCCCCAATGATCGTTAATATTTATGATGTTATTTTCAATTAGCTTTATTCTTCAACAGATGGTAAAGGTATAGCTAAAATGAAAGAAACTGGTGTTTTCTGCTCCTGATAGTAATAAAAAGTCTTCATCATAATGTCTTACCAACTTTTTGCTCCCCAGGTTTCTGTCAAAAAATGATAAATGAAGTTCATTGTGTTGCTTATTCTATAGATAAAAAAACAAGCACTGGAGAGATCCAAGATAGAAGCAGATTGAATAGAAGCTACACTGACACTCTCCCAGGACCAAACTGGAATTACAACTAAAATATATAAAACCCACCCTGAATAATCAACTGCAACTGAAGACTAGCTGGAGAGCAACCTCATAACAAAGGACAAAAAGTGGAGACTGAATAGAGACTCCTAGAAAGTGTGGAGGCACGAGAGGGCTGCCCAGACTCCCATAGGCAGCAGCTGAAGGTATGGAGGGATATCTCAGCTGTAGGGGGTTCCCAATGAGGACTATGGCGTCTAACCCCAAGCTGGGCTCCCAAGCCCAGAGTACCAGAACTGAGAAAGGTGCCCACATAATGTCAGGCTGTGAAAAGCAACTGGGTTTCTGTCTGCCAGGCAGAGGTGACTGGAAATGCAGGCATACTCTTAAAGAGACAGCACACAAAGTTTTGTGTGCAGCCACTCATCTTAGCTCCAGCAGAGGGAAGGCAGAGTGGACTTGAACAGTGTGAGGAGCATCCAGGGGTGCTGGCTGGGGGAAGAGATCTCAGAGGGCACCCATCTGGACCACAGTGCTGAGTCATTTCCCATTACAGCAGAGGACATCTTTCTCAGGCAGACATTTTCCTTCCAAGCAGCTTTTGCCTGGAAGGAAGCAATTGCCCCACCTTGCTGGAAAACCTCTGGCCCCATCCTGTGGAGTTTCTACAGCTGAGGCTCCTTAAGAGATTGATAACAATCTTTTGCCCAACCCAGTGGAATCTCTACAGCCTGACGCTCATTAAGAGAATGAATAACAGCCTCTGGGTGCTTTTGTCTTTGCCTGATCTGACTCTGGGCCCAGGGCTTGGAAAAGCCGACCTTGGTGCACATCTTGGTCCTGTCCAAACACACCCAGCCCCAGCAGAGGAAACCAGAAGCTATAGAGTGTGGAAAACAAAACAGGGTACTCAAAGCCAGTCACAAACAGCGTCTGACATTGGCCTGCACCAGAGACCACCCAAAAGACTAGGAGTCCTAGCAGCTCTACCTAATACAAAGAAACAAATCCAAACAGGCAGCCAAAAAGGGGAGACAAAAAAATAACCCCCAAATGAAAGAACAAAAGAATTCTCCAGAATGAGAGCTAAATGAAATGGAGATAAGCAATCTCTAAGATATAGAGTTCCGAATACTGATCATAAGGATGCTAAACAGCATGAAAAAAGATACAGACACTATGAAGGAAATTAAGAATGACATAGCAGAAATTAAAAAAATTTAAAAGAAATAAACAGCAGATTAGTGGAAGCTCAGGACTGAATCAGCAAATTAGAAGACAGAAAAAAAAATTAATCAGAGAAGCAAAAAGAAAAAACAATTAAAAACAGGAGGACAGCCAGGATGGGCATGGCTCAGTGGTTGAGCATCGACCTAAGATCCAGAAGATTGTGGTTTGATTCCTAATTGGGGCACATGCCCAGGTTGAGGGCTCAATCTCCAGTGGGGGGGTGGAGGAGGCAGCTGATCACTGATGTTTCCATCTCTCTCTCTCCCTCTCCCTTCCTCGCTCTGATGTCAATAAAGATATATTTAAAAAACAAACAAACAAAAAAACCCCAAGAGGACAGTTTAAGGGAGCTGTGGGACAACATGAAACATAACAATATTCACATCATAGGACTGACAGAAGAGGTAGAAAGTAAGCAAGGGTTAGAGTACCTGTTTGAAGAAATAAAGGCAGAAAACCTCCCTCACCTGGTTAAGGAAATAGTCACTCAAGTTCAGGAGGCACAGAGAGTCCTACGCAAGAACCCAAAGAGGCCCACACCCAGATACATCATAATTAAAATGCCAAAAATTCAAGACAAGGAGAGAATCTTAAAGGCAGCAAGAGAAAAGCATTCTGTTACTTACAAAGGAGCTCCCATAGGCTGTCAGCTGATTTCTCATCAGAAACTCTACAGGCCAGAAGGGAATGGCATGAAGTATTCAAGGTAATGCAAAACAAGGATCTGAAACCAAAACTACTCTATCCAGCAAGATTATCAATCAAGATAGATGGTGAAATAAAGAGCTTCCCTGGCAAAAAAAGGCTAAAGGATTTAATCACAAACCAGCATTGCAAGAAATGTTAAAGAGATTACTGTAATAAAAAGTTGAACTAGAATGAAAAACATAGGCGTAAAGAAATAAAATGGCAATAGATAAGTATCTATCAATAATAACCTTAAACATAAATGGATTAAATGTCCAATCAAAAGACATAGGATATCTGAATGGATAGGAAAACAAGACCCAAATATATGCTGTCTACAAGAGACCCACCTCAGAACAAAAGACTCACACAGGCTGGGAAAAACAAAGAAACAAACAAAAACTTCTGAAGGACTTTAAAGGAGAGATGGACAGCAATACAGTCATGGAAAGGACTTTAACACCCCACTGACTTTACTGAATAGATCTCCCAGACAAAAAATCAACAAGGAAACAGTGACTCTAAATGACACACTAGATCAGATGGATTTACTTGACATTTACAGAACATTCCACCTCAAAGTTGCAGAATATACATTACCCTCAATAGCACATGGGACATTCTCAAAGACAGACAACATGTTAGGACACAAAACAAGTCTCTACAAGTTCAAGAAGGCTGAAATCATATCAAGCATCCTCTCAGACATTTACACCATGCAATACTATGCAGGTGTAAAAACGAAGGATCCCTTACCCTTTGTGATAGCATGGTGGGATCTGGAGAGTATTATGCTAAGCAAAATAAGCCAGTCAGAGAAAGACATGTATCACATGACCTTACTCATATGTGGAATCTAATGAACAAAATAGATCCAGAGGCATGGAACAGACTGACAAATCTCAGAGGGAAGGTAGGTGTGGGTGGGAAGAGATTAACATAAGAATTTATATACATATATGCATAACCCATGGACACAGATAATAGTGGGGTGAAGGCCTGGGGGGAGGGATAAGGGGGGAGGGGATTAATGGGGGGGAAAAGGGGGCATGTGTAATACTTTCAACAATAAAGATAAATTTAAAAACAACCAAACATTTATTTATTTATTTAAGCAAGCAAGCAGTGGTCAGAATATTAGAAATTAATAGCTGTCAAAGCCAAAAGCAGAATCTGCCAATTTATTCAGTATGTTTTACAGTTAAGAAAAGCATGGTTACCATTTCTCAGAGTTCTTCCCTGACTCAGACCTGACCTGTAGCTGTGCAGGTATGGATAACCCAAACTGTCCTGGGTAACTGGGCGAGGCCCTGTGATTTAGAGCATGTTTCCACTGGCCAAAACAGCTCATTTCCAGTCAGGCAGGGGTAGAGCTGATAGAGGAGGTAGAAAAGACCATAATCACTGTCTTCAACTGCAATGCACTTCCAGGAGACCAGTTTTCAGATTTTAAAAAAAATTATCTTGGATTTTTCAAGCCTTCTTCTATGTATCCTTACATACCTCAGGAGAGAAATACATCATGACTTGGACTATTTAGTTTACTCTATAACCTAAGGCCAGTACATTTTGATATAAAAATATTTCTTGTTGTTTAAGGTAGGCAGCATAAGACCACTTTTAAAAAAATCAAATCTTCCCCAGTAGAGGAGCTAAGTGAATTGAAGAGGGGTGCAAGTGCAGCTTCTGGATGTGAAACATTCTGCTTCTTGATTTGGGTGGTCATTAAATTGAATGCGAAGGTATGTACTTTTCCTTTTTTTAAAATATGTTTTTAAACAAAGTTTATTGGGGTGACATTGGTTAATAAGATTATAGTATAAGTTTTAGGTGTACAATATTATAATACATCATCTGTATATTTCATTGTGTGCTCATCACCCAAGTTTAGTTTCCTTCCATCGCCATGTATTTGACCCCTTTTACCCTCTTCAGCCTTCCTCCACCTCCTTTCCTACTCTTGTCTGTGTCAATGAATTTTTGTTTGTTTTGTTCGTTCCTTTGGTGCTTTCCATTTTATATCCCACATATGAGTGAAATAATATGATTCTTATCTTTTTCCATCTGACCTATTTTACTTAGTATGATACTCAAGATACATTCACGTCGCAAATGGCAGTATTTCATCTTTTCTTATGGCTGAGATCAAATACTGCCATTTGCAGTATTGTACTTTTTATCAGTATTCATGATACTTCAACAAAAAAGCTCAAACCCAAACAAAAATCAAACACTAAGCAAAAGAAAAAAAAAGTGATGGATATGAATAGGCCATTTCACAAAAATTCAAAGAACCTATAAACTTTGAAAACATGCCCTTCCCCTCTCAAACTCTTTCTCTATGCCCTCAGAAACACGTCTATCATTCCCAATTACTCAACCGTACCTCAGAACGTTCCAGAGTAGGACACAACCTTGGATGCACATATAATCACTTTGCAATAAAAAAAAATTACCTAGCCCAGCCGGGTGTGGCTCAGCAGTTGAACATCAACCTAGGATCCAGGAGATTGAGGTTCGATTCCGCAATCGGGCACATGCCCGAGTTGCAGGTCAATCCCCAGTCGGGGGCATGCAGCAAGCAGCCAATCGATGATTCTCTCATCATTGATGTTTCTCTCTCTCCCCCCCTCTCCCTTCCTCTCTCTGAAATCAATAAAGATATATTGAAAAAAAAAAACTACCTAAGCCTGAGCTTCACCCCAGATATTCTGAGTGCAAATCTCTGGGGGCTGAGACCCAGAAAATGGTATATTTACAATCCCTCCCTGGTGACTAATGTGCAGCCAGAGCTGAAAGCCAATGCTAACTGAAACCTGGCTCTTTCCGAAGCCCACTTCAATACTAGCAGCCTTCATTCTCACACCCTTTTTCTCATTAGGCCTGGAGATGGGGTAGCGGTTCCTATTTCTTGTCACCACTTTCTTTTCTTTTTTTAAAAGTATGTCTTTGTTGATTTCAGAGAGAGGAAGAGAGAGGGGGAGCGAGATAGAAACATCAATGATGACAGAGTTGTTATTGATCAGCTGCCTCCTGCATGCCCCAGACTGGGGATCAAGCCCATAACCTGGGCATGTGCCCTGACTGGGAATCGAACCACAATCTACCTGGATTCTAGGTTGATGTTCAACTGCTGAGCCACGCCTGGCCAGGCACTACTTTCAAACTACTGTCTTACCTGCTTCCTTAAAATTCCAGCTTTCAACTGCACATTATCAGACCACAGCATCCTTATTTCTTCTTGCAGTCATTGACAAATCCCAATCCTACTCCTTAAAGATTTTAGCTCCTGGCCATGATACTCAACCCGACAATATTCTTATCAAAATGTGTGATGGTAAGATACATAAAAAAAAATACAGTGAGACAAATGAAATGCAAATACAGTAGAACCTTGGTTTTCAAGCTTAATTTGTTCTGGAAGGCTGTTCGAGAAGCGATTTGTTCGAAAACCATTTACCTCTAATGAGGAATCACTTTCCTCATTAGAAGTAATATAAATTGAATTAATCCATTCCAGACCCCCAAATGATTCCGTTTTAACCTGTTTTATATATATTACAAGTCTAATGTACTGTTTAACCTATAAACATTTTAAATAAAAAAGAGTCATGAAATGTAAATGAAAATTTAACAAAAAGGAAATGAAATGTATAGTAAAAAAAATTTACAAACATATTAGCGCTTACCTTTTTTTTTTTTTCCAAATATATCTTTATTGATTTCAAAGAGAGGAAAGGAGAGGGGGAGAGAGAGAGAAACATCAATGATGACAGAGCCATTGATCGGCTGCCTCCTGCATGCCCCTGACCGGGGATCGAGCCCGCAACCTGGGCATGTGCCCTGACCGGGAATCGAACCACGATCGCCTGTATCCTAGGTCGACGCTCAACCACTGAGCCACGTCTGGCTGGGCTAGCGCTTACCTTTAACGTTGAGAGCTACTGCTGACACAATATGGAGAGGAGGGATGGAGGGATGTTCCTGTTTAGAAGGGGAGTCCCCTTCCATAAGACATCAGGTAGCTGATCTTCTGTAATTCTTTTTCTCTTCATCTCTTTGCTCCACTAGAACTTGCTTCAGGCTCACTGGGCCTCTGTCTCACTAAAAACCTATCCAATGATGTTTGTTTTTGCCTGTGTTTTAACACTTGCCTGAAGTGAAACACCGCACCATCACTGAACAAATTTATCGCACTCTTTGCTACTTCTTTGTATAAATGCTTTCTCTCAATAAATATTCACAGCACAATTTCCTGAGATGTTAATAATTCGAGGTTTAGTGGTAAACTGACTCATACTCATGCATTCTCTCCTTTGTTTGTCACCTGAGAGATCTGTGACTGATCATACAAATATTAACATGACAGGGTTGTCAGGTTGAGAACCGAAGTTTTGTTTCCATGAACAATTTGGTTGAGAACCGAACTGTTTGAAAACCAAGGTTTGACTGTACAATACATCAAAACTTATAGGATGCAGTAAAAGCAGTTCTAAGAGTTTATAAAAGCAGCACATAACAATAAATGCCCTACATTAGAAACAAGAAAAATCTCAAATAAACAAGTTAACATTATACCTCAAGGAACTAGAAAAAGAACAAATGAATCCAAAAGTTAGAAGAAAGGAAATAACAAAAGATTAGAGCAGAAATAAATAAAACTGTGACAAAAAACACAATAGAATAGATCAAAAGAATGAAACTAGGCTATTGGTCACCTTACATAAAAATTAACTCAAGATGGTTCAAAGACCTAAATATAAGACCTGAAACAATGAATTGCATTAAAGAAAAAATACGTACCATACTTATGGACATGGATCTTAGAGAGGATTTTATTAACTTGACCTCAAAGGTAAAAGAAGCAAAAGCAAAAATAAATCAATGGACTATATCAAACTAAAAAGCTTCTGAAAAGCAAAATAAACAATCAACGAAGACAAATCCCTTCCAGTCCCCTCAATGCCCCCCCCCCCACAACTCAGATCTGTTGGTCTGTTCCATGTATCCATGTCTCTGGTCCTATTTTGTTTGTTAGTTTATTTTGTTCATGAGCCAAAGAACATATATGCATAGCTCATAGACACAGACAACAATGTGGTGAAGGTCAGGGGGAGGGGGCATTTGGAGGGGAAGGAGGCAAAAGAAGAAACAATGGGGAAGAACATCTGTAACTGTGTCAACAAAAAAAAAATATTAAAAAAAAAAAAGGCCACAAATCAGGAAAAAAAGAAAATAATTTCTAAATAAATATAAGAAAAAAAGGGGCAACAAACCTTATGGGAGAAGATATTGGCAAACAACACCTCCAATAAGAGGTTAGTATCCAAAATCTATAAAGAAGTGATACAACTAAACAATAACAACAAAATTCAATTAAAAAATGGGCAGAGGGCCTGAACATACACTTCTCCCAAGAAGACATATAAATGGATAACAGATTATGAAAAGGTGCTCAACTTCATTAGCATTAGGGACTGGCCAATCAAAACTCAAAATGAGATACTGTTACTGTTGTATTTAGCTAGGTAATAATAATAATAGAAAAGGGAGGTCAGACATTATAAGCATGGCCACCTGGGCAGCTTCATCAGGACACTTCCCAGAGAATCACTGATCCATTCCTACCAGACCACTGGGTGAAGGGGTCGAACAAAGGGGAGATCGGCACATGTGCAGTGAAGTAGGGGGTACATAGGGAAGATGCCTGTCAGTCTAACCTGGAACAGAGATCATTGGCCAGAGAGCATGGGGCCACTGAAAGCTTGCAAAATCTTAGAAGGTTAACATCCCAGACAAAGGAGTTCTTTTATTTTTAATTTATGGTTATTGTTTAAAATATTACAGAAGAAAGTTTTACTGAAGTTCCCCTTCTTTCCCCATTGATCCCTTCCAACCTGCATCCCCACCCCCCAAACTTCACGACACTATTGTCTGTGTCCATGGTTTATGTACATATGCACAACCTCTCCACCCCACTACCTTCCCTCTGGGATTCGTCACTTTGTTCCATGTTTCTATGTCTCTGGATCTATTTTGTTCATCAGTTTATTTTGTTCATTAGATTTCAAATATGAATGAAATCATGTAAAACTGAATAAGGAAGAACCAGAAAACCTGAATAGGCCAACAACAAACAACCAATGAAATCGAGGCAGCAATCAAAAAACTCCCAGCAAACAAAAACCCTGGTCTGGATGGACCCACAGGGGAGCTCCACCAAGAATTATACTTCTTACTACAGCAGTCCCTTTAACATTTCTTGCAATGCGGGTTTGGTAGAGATAAACTCCTTTAGCCTTTTTATGTCTGGAAAGCTCTTTATTTCACCATCTATTTTGAATGATAGCCTTGCTGAATAGAGTAGTCTTGGTTTCAGATCCTTGTTTTGCATTACCTTGAATACTTCATGCCATTCCCTTCTGGCCTATAGAGTTTCTGATGAGAAATCAGCTGACAGCCTATGGGAGCTCCTTTGTAGGTAACAGATTGCTTTTCTCTTGCTGCCTTTAAGATTCTCTCCTTGTCTTGAATTTTTGGCATTTTAATTATGATGTGTCTAGGTGTGGGCCTCTTTGGGTTCTTCTTGCTTGGGACTCTCTGTACCTCCTGAACTTGTATGATTTTTATCTTGACCAGGTTAGAGAAGTTTCCTGCCATTATTTCTTCAAACAAGTTCTCTGCCCTTTGGTCACTTTCTTCACCTTCTGGTACTATGATGTGAATATTGTTATGTTTCATGTTGTCCCACAGCTCCCTTTAAATGTCCTCCTGATTTTTTAATTGATTTTTCTTTTTGGATCTCTGATTGAGGACTTTTTTCTATCCTTTCTTCTAATTCACTGATCCAATCCTCAGCTTCCACTAATCTGCTATTTATCCCTTCCAATGTATTCTTTATTTCTGCGATGTCATTCTTAATTCCTTTCATATTTTCCATATCTTTTCTCATGCTGTTGAGCATCCTTAAAATTATTATTCTGAACTCTGTATCTGATAGATTGCTTATCTCCATTTCATTTAGCTCTTCTTCTGGAGAATTTTCTTGTTCTTTCATTTGAGGATTTTTTGTTTTGTTTTGTTTCCGTTTTGGCTCCCTGTTTGGGTTTGTTTCTATGTATCAGGTACATCTGCTAGGACACCCAGTCTTTTTGGAGGATCTCTGATGCAGGCCAATGTCAGATGCTGTTTGGAACTATTAGCAATCCACAGCTTGTGCCTTCCTCTGCTGGGGCTGAGTGCATTTGGAAAGGACCAAGATGCACTCCAAGGTCTGCTTTTACAAGCCCTGGGTCCAGAAGCAGATCAGGCAAATACTCAAAACACCGAAAGCTCTGCCTCTGCCTGTAGGCTGACTGTAATTCTCAGTCTCTTAATGAGCCTCAGGCTATAGACCACAGCAAGGAGTAAACTCCACAGGGTGGGGCAAGAAGTTTTCCAGTGGGTGGGGCACTTGCTTCCCCCATCCAGGCAAAAACTGCCTGAATGGTAAAGGTTTGCCTGAGAAATATGTCCTCTGTAGTATGGGGGAATGACTTAGCGCAGGAATCCAGATGGCCGCCCTCTGAGCTATATCCCCAAAGCCAGCACCCCTAGCTTCTCCACACAGCTCTAGTCCACTTTGCCCTCCCTCTGCCAGAGCCCAAGGTGAGTGGCTGGACACAAAACTTTGTGCACTAGCCCTTTAAGAGGGTGCTTGCATTACCAGCTGTCTCTCCCTGGCAGACAGAAACCCTGTTGCTTTTCACAGCTAGTTGTTATGTGGGTACCTTTCTCAGTTCTGGTGCTGTTGGCTGAGGAGCCCAGCTTGGGGTTTAGACCCCAGAGTTCTCAGTGGGAACCCTCACAGCTGAGATATTCCTCCGAAACTTCAGGGGCTGCCTGTGGGAGCCTAGCCTACCCTCTTGTGTCTCCTCACTTCCTACCAGTCTTCATGAAGTCTCCACTTTACATCCTTGGGTTTAAGGGCTCTTTCTAGCTAGTCTTCAGTTGAACAATCAGGATGGATTTTTTCCAAAGGAATTCTTGATCTCTCTTGTTCCTCTGGTTTTGCTCCTGCTTCCTTGCATTTGCCCATGTTCCTAGAGGTACATGGCCCCATACATAATGGATTGATGGACTATAGCTGGGAACACAAACTAAGCTAGCCTAATACTGGACTGGACTGTGCTCCAACATAGAATGAAAACTGTGGGCAATGGCTTTAATCCTAGCTTTGCTAAGGACACAGCTACACTTCTTCCAAGGTGGGGCGGAAGGAGAGGAGACCTTGGAAACTCAGGGTTTTAATTCCACACAAATAAATGCCACTCTTTCTCCCATGCAAGTCTCAGAAAATTCCTTTTCTCATGACATTGCAAGAAGCCTATTTCCATTAGCAACAGGTGGGGACACTGAAAGCTCCCCACTGAAAACAATACCACCTCACATCTGTTGCAGTGGCTATCATCAACAAGTAACAGGTTATGGAGAAAAAAGAATCCTCATTCACTGCTGGTGAGAATGTAAACTGGCACAGCTACTATGGAAATCAGTATGGAGGTTCCTTAAAAAATTAAGAATAGAGTTACCATATGACCCAATAATCCCTCTTCTGGGTACCTATCCCAAAATTTGTAAACATTTATTTGTAAAGATGTACGTACCCTTGTGTTCACCGCAGCACTATTTATGGTGAACAAAGAAATGGAAACAACCAAAGTGTCCTTCAATAGATCATTGGATAAAAAAGATGTGGTATATATATACAATGGAATACTACTTAGTCACAAGAAAAGATGAAATATTACCATTTACAACAACATAAATGGATCTTGAGAATATGCTAAGCGAATTAGCATATGGAAAAAGATGGAAAAAGTCAAGAGCCATATCATCTAACTCATATGTGGGATATAAAAGTGAAAACAAATGAACAAATAAGCCAAATAAACAAACAAAAACTCACAAAGACAACAGTATAGACTGGAGGGAAAGGGGGTTGGGGGAGATAGAAAAAAGTAAAGGGGATCAAATATATGGTGACTTAACTTTGGGTGATCAACACACAATGCAATATACAGATGACATATAGAATTTCACACTTGAAACCTACATAATTTATTCTTATTTATTGATTTGAGAGAGAGAAACAGACAGAGAAGGATCGATTTGTTGTTCCACTTACTTATGCACTCATTGTTGCTTTTCATATGTGCCTTGACTGGATATTGAACACACAACCTTGCCCGGCCGGGCATGGCTCAGCAGTTGAGCGTCGACCTAGGATCCAGGTGATCGGGGTTCGATTCCCGGTCAGGGCACATGCTCTGTTATGGGCTCGATCAATGACTCTCTCATCATTGATGTTTCTATCTCTCTCTCTCACTCTTCTTTCCTCTCTCTGAAATCAATAAAGATATATAAAAAAAATAATAATAATGAACACACAACCTCAGCGTATTGGGACAATGTTCTAACCAACTGAGCTACCTGGTCAGGGCTGAAACCTATATAATCTTATTAGCCAATGTCACCCCAATAAATTTAATAAAACTTATTTTTTTAATAAAATAAATAATCAATGAAACTAAGAGCTGCTCCTTTGAAAATATACACAAAATTGACAAACCTTTAGCTAGATTAACCAAGAGAAAGAGGATTCAAATAAAAATCAGAAATAAGAATTATTACAACTGATACCACAGAAACACAAAAGATCATTAGAGACTCCTATGAGCAATTATATGCTAACAAATTGGATGACCAAGAAGAAATGGATAAATTTCTAGAAACAAAATGCATGATGATTTAAATATCTGCATAGATAATCCTGGCATCCTCCTCTCCTTTCAGAATCCAGTCCTTCACTTGAATATGACACTCATCCCCAAAGTTATATTCTAAATTTGTCATTACAAATAACTTGACCCCCTCCACAATCTCAATTTCTAGCATCTCACTCTCCAGCCACCCCCTATCTTTTCAAATCACCTCCTCAAATATCTTTGTTCCAGTATTTTTAACCCTCGCTTCTACAATCCATTGATTATACCACATTTTCCTGTCATTTCCCAGCTTAGAGCCCATGCTCATCCATCACTATAACCCCCCTCCTTTGAACAATTCCTTAACTATCTTGCCCCCTCTTCCTCTATCATTATCACCAGGCAAACTCAATCCTAGATAAATCCTACTTTCTACCTTATTTGCACAGGTGAATTTAGTTGGAGGAAAAAAAGAAAAACAAAACTTTGCTGACTAACCTCATTATACATCTATGACCACTGACTCTGAGTGGGCCTTGGTGCAGCCTTGTATAATCAGACCATATCTCTAGTCTCCTAGATAATTAGGTCACAGCTTTTCCTCTCTTCTCACTTCTATAAATCCTTCCCTCTCCTCAGGCTGAAGATGGCCTTGCTTCCCAATTAACTGAGAAAAATAAAAGCAATCAGAATTTATCAGTTTACCTACATTTGTGCCAAAGTACTATTGCCTTCTCTTTGCCACTACAGATGAAAGTGGAAAAAATCAGTCCTTTCATGGCATGCTAGATCCCATCTCCTTTCATTTACGCAACCTCATTTCAGCAATTCTCTCCTCTCTCCTATGCATCAATTCCCCCCTCTTTACTATATTATTCACATCAGCATCAAACACACTAAAATAGCTCCTATCTTTGAAAAAACTCTTAATCCTGTATCTACTTCCAGCAACATTCCCATTTCTCTACTCCCCTTTGGAAAGAAATTCCTCAAAATAGATATTTTTGCTCTCTCCAATTCCTGTCCTCCCATTCTCTCTTGAGGGCACAAGGACATAGCCTTTATCTTCTCACTACTCCATGGAAACAGCTCCTTTAAAGTCTCTAATGACTTCCATATTGTTAAAATCAAAGGTCAAGTCTCAGCACTCATCTTACTTGATCTATCAGAGCATATTTGATATCACTGACCCATCCTCCTTTGAAACCGTTTCTACACTTAGGATATTTACTCACTCTTGGTTCTTACTGAACGCTCCTTTTCAGTTTCCCTTGTTGGTAAGCCTCATCCTCCTGACCTCTAAACACTGGATTGGCCCAAGGCTCCTCTTGAACTTCTTTTCTATCTCTACACTCATTTCTTCATCCAATCTGAAGGCTTTAAACCGCTAGTGTAGGTTGACATCTGTACATCTAGTTCAGATCTCTTTATATATTCCAGACTTACGTATTTACCTGTACACTCAACACCTTAACCTCAATACTGAGGAGGCATTTAGAACTTGTTCAAAATCAAACTTCTGATTTATCTCTAGAAAATATTCACATACAAAAATGAATGTTTAGCTCATAGATAAATCAGACATTTAGATAAATTTCAGTGACATCAATACAACCAACTTGCTCTTATAAGCAAGATTGTTTTTAAAAATCTCAAACGTGAAAACTGATACACTATTCACAGATGCAGAGGCTGACTGGTATAAATTAAAAACCTCTCAATACTGTGGTTTCCTTGTTGTAATACACTGTAAAGATACTGAATACTTGCCATCCACTAATATTTATACAGAACCTTTGCGAATCAGGACAAAAGGCAAAGCAAAACCTGCTTTATAACCATAGTTAAAGAGTTGATGCACAAGGCAGCCAATGGCCAAAAATGATGACAGCCAACTAGCATGAGGACAATTCTATTACGATAATGACTTGTAGAAATTGTGTTAGTGGTCCTGCGGGTGAATCATCAGTGGCTTGCCATATTTGCCCACGATCCTGGGTATTTAGTTTCCAAGCACATTTAATCTAAACTAGAATGTGCCTATTATCAGTTGTTAACTGATTAAATAAGTCACTTTACAATTAGACATTACTTGGAAGGCACACAAGCACCCACTTTTCTACCACACAAATGATCCATCTGGACATTTGAAAGTTATAAGCACTCACCATCACCACCATATATTAGCATAAACGCTTTTACAATTGTCAACCAAAATGTTTTAAATTCCCCAGGGTTTTATTTTAGCACTGAAGAAACATCTAGTGCTTAGGAAAACTCAGAACAGGGCGGATTAGATAAATTACAATTATATCTTGACTACCTTCATCAAGTTATAGGAGTGGGAGATAAATTCATCAAGTGAGAAACTCATAAAATAACACACCCTTAAAGGTGAATCCAGCACTCTGACACAATAGAATAAAATTCTGAAAAAAGTCACATATACTCCTTATTTGGTGAATTTTACAGGAAGCACAATGAGAAGTACATAGTTTATACATCGTGAGAAGAGAAATCCATGGGGCTTTCTGTCTGTAACAAGGCAATTATGATTTCATTAAAAGTTCTTATTCACTTTATTATTTTTGGAGTTAACTGTCTATTTAAAATGAACCATGGGATTTTCAGTCAACTTATTATTTGGGGGGGGGGGGGGGACGACAGACTTTTTCCCCCTGAAAGACTGCTGCAATAGGGGAACTCACTTTAGAGATTTAATATGGCTCCAGCAATAAAGGCATCTGGAAAATGTTGAACTCTCTGTGTTTAACTTTCTGTGACTGTTTAACTCTCTGTAAGCCTCATGTTTAGCTGACTACCCAGAACGCCAGAATGCCACTCAAAAATAAACATTAGGCCCATAGGAGGTTAATGAATGTATAGAGTGTGGATGACTGCCTGATGTTATCTGTTAACTCAGAAATGCATTGTTCTTTCTGGTGGTCTACATGGCTACACAGCATATGGTTTCACTATTAACCCCCTGCTGTAGGCAGCAGGACCGGCTAGGTGTGGGACTCATGGGGTCAGACAGGACCTGGGTTCAGCAACCTCCGTACTTGAGTTCTGGCTAGGAAAGAATTCGGACACAAGACTCCAACTATGAGAACATTTATTTGGAAAATCACAGAGGCAGAAAAGTAATTCCTAGAAGAAATGGGCTGAGGAAACAAGTTATAGAGACAAAGGAAGGGCCCTTGGAACTCGGGAGTGAGGAAGCTAATGGTAACTTGCCTAGGGAGGGAGGAGGAGGAGGAGGGGGAGGGAGAGGGGATGTGGAAGGGAAAGGGAGAGGGAAAGGTATAGGCCTGCTCCCAGGAGGGAGAGCGCACTAGATCCTCCCTCCTATGGGTTTTAAGCTGGAGATCTGAGGGGAGGTCCCAAACGAAGATCTTATAATATTCAGCAGCTTCCCAGGTACGTCCTTTCAGGATGGATTCTCCACTGATTGACTGGTCTGCACCAGGGGAGGGAGTGATTACCCAATGCAGCTGGTTCTGAGGTCAGTTGTGGTTGGTTTTATTGCTTTTCTAGGCCTGGAGCTGAAATAGAACTGAGGTGTAGATGTTATCTCCAGGGAAGAAAGGTCAGGAGATCCAAATGACTTGACCAGTAATATGCTAGGGGAGGACAGGCCACCCTGGGGGCAAGGTCCTACCCTACAATTGCTAGGCACCTGGCGCTTTCCACCCTGATGACCTTCTATACCTAGTCCATCGTTCTTGCTCTGCTCATGTCTGTCTAATTGACTACAACATCCCTATAAAAAGAGACCCTGTCCTGGGAGGGGCATGGACTTTTTCTGGGCCAGCCACCACTGGGAGCAAGCAGCTGCTCTGCCTATGTAAGTAAGTGTCTCCTATTAAAGTGATTGTGAATTTTTTAAACATATGTTTTTATTAATTTCAGAGAGAGGAAGAGGAAGAGAGAGAGAGAGAGAAACATAGATCCAGCCCACAACCTAGGCATATGACCTGACTGGGAATCGAACAGTGACCTCCTGCTTCATGGGTCAATGCTCAACCACCACTGAGCCATACTGGCCGGGCAAAGCGCTTATGAATTTGAATAAGTCTACCTGTCAGTTCTTTGGAATCGATCCTAAGTTTAGATTTCTGGGGTTTTTCCTCCAACAATTGGCAATGTGAGCAGGATTCCGAAGAACCCACGAAAGCCAGGGGGAAAGTGGGCTCTGAGGAGGAAATCCCAGGGTAACCAAGTACTCATGCTTTGGGCCAGTTGGCACAAGCATTGAAAGCTTGGGTACCGGTGCGTGAGTATGGGGACACCCTGAAAACACCTTCTGGAGTAGCAGAGTTATGGGAGAGGATGAAGGTAAATAAGGAAAAAGAAGATGTGAAGGACCCAGTGGCCATGGTAGCCTAGCCCCTAGGAATCACATTTGGAAGAGGATCTCCAGTTAGAAAGCTAATCCTTCCTGGCACAGGCAGACACTACTGAAAGGCTCTCACGACGTCTATGGGATAGTACTGAGGAGGTGGAAACCTTAAGTCTGCAGGTAGCAAAACGGGGAAAAAGGTGAGTGCCATACCACCAGGTCCAGGCAGTCATGGTTAGGGCAAACTGGGATCCCAACACTTGGGACCCCATGGAGGATTTATCCCTATCCTTCCCCTCATTAGAGGAGGAAGAGAGGGGGCATGATAGACATACCAGACTTACAAGCATGATTGGTGGTGAACACAAAGATTAAGACAGAGCAGCTGTGGCTACAGGGAGTGAATGTGGCAGATTGTCCTGCACCAGAAAGGTATAAGTTCGCTTCCATGAGGGAATATATCTCAACTGAGTTAGGACCTTTAAGAAACAGGTATAGGCAGAAAGGGAAGGAATTTTAGCAGGCTGGATGCTGCATCTGTAGGACTCCCGTGCCAAAGGCATCCTCCGGACATGGGGAGAAATGTTGAACTTAGCCTCCGTAAACACACAACTAACTCAAACAGCACTTTTATGGAGCTGTGAATGAAGAGTGGGACTCCTTGCTGGCATTGATACAGGGGGCATGCCAGGGAGCTTGGCCGAATGTGGGCGATCTGCGCCCCCACCCCCGCAGACCACAGAAGACTTCCAGAATTAGAGAGCTAAGAATGAAAAATGCTATTTATGCGCAGCATTTCCCAGGGCCTAATAATCAGTTCTTTACCTCTGGCTATAGTGCCAAGGTAAGAAACATTTAAACCTGTGAAGAATTTCAGTGAGTTTACTGGAGCTAAACTGTAGACAATTACTGGGAAGCAAAATCTCAAGGGATTGAGATAATGCTCCAGAGAATGGCAGTTTTGCACCTTTATACATTACAATCAAAAGGGATGATGCAAGTAAGTTACATGAAATCCATTAGTGATAGATTAGGGAGTTAGGAGAAAGCAAAGGAGGGGGGAACCTCTGGGATTGGATGAAAAGTAAAATGACAGACATATACATACATCTTTTACATAGGTAGGTACAGGATAGTTAACAGTCAACAATTAACATGATAAAACAATGAGAGGATTTATGGTCTCCACCCAGGTGCACTGGTTGTGCCCAGTGGGGTCTGAAAAAGGAGAAGTTACCCTGACATTACAAAGGACAATAGACAAGCTTAGTTAAGGTAAAGATTGATCTTTGTCAGGGAAGATACCAGCCTAGGACATGACTACCCACCATAAACTGCTTTAAGCCAAAAAAGTTTTCATTTCAGACCATCCTTTGTGGTTATATTATGTCTCTGAGTTTGCAATGCCTCCATGGAGGCCTTCCCTGAGCTAGTCTGGTTAGCCTCTTTTTGTCCACAACAGTATTCCTCTGAGTTTGCAATGCCTCCATGCAGGCCTTCCCTGAGCTAGTCTGGTTAGCCTCTTTTTGTCCACAACAGTATTCCCCTAGTCAGTGGTATGGAACCCTGGTGCCGATCCTGAACCCCATGGTTAAACTGCCGGCAAATCAAGTGGCCCAGGCTATTGCAGATTTAGGAGAAACTGAGAGAGCCAGAAGACGGGCTAATATTCAAGGAACAGGCAAGAAGAGTGGGAAGTGCAGAGAGAAGGGCCTGATCAGGGTATCTAGCCAACAACTGTGGTTTGATTTAATGAAAGCAGGTAAGCTATTAGAAAGAATTGGCAAACAGGTGAATGCTGTTTTGGTACAACTGTGGCAGAAACTCAAGCCTGAACAGTAACTTCAGAAGCTGCCACCTAAGAAGGGGCTATTCATGGACAGGTGTCATTCATGGACAGGAGCCAGGCAGCACCTTCCACTCCTCCCTCCACTTCCCTTTATGGGAGGAGCCAGAACAGCTGGACTAGGAAACGAGCCAATGTCCCTCGGTAAGGATGGTGGAGGGAAACCAGAGGCCCCATGTAGAGCTAACTACCCATTGGACACCACAAAATAAACAGTGGGTCTCGGCTCTAGTAGACACTGGAGCAGAATGCACACTGATCATGGTAATATCCATAAGTTTACGGGCCATGTTATTGCTATAGATGGCTATGGGAGTAGTTCCATAAAGGTGAAGCAAGTTTTGCTCTGTATGCAGATTGGTAAGTTGCCCCCGAGGTCCTATCAGGTGTTTATTTCACTCCTACCTGAATATATATATTGGGTATCAACATCTTAGCGCAGTTTAGGTCAAATACCTACAATAGGAGAGTTCCGTTTGTGGATACCAGCAATTAAGCCCAAAAAGGTTTCAAAGGAAGTATGATTTCAGACTTGTTAGCCTCCGGAACTATAAGACAATATATTTCTGTTGTTCTAAGCCATCCTGTTTATGGTTCTTTGTTATGACAACTAAGCAACTAACTAACCCAGAAACTAACGTAGATGGCAAAGCCATCTCTCTTCTATGCCAACCATCTTAGATATTCTTAGGGGAAAGGTGAAATGGACACCTGTAAAGCTCCCTGCACTGAGGCCGGTTATATCCGTAAAACATTATCACTTGCCTGGGGGCATGCAGCAATCACCAATATGGTGGGAAAAAGCTATATGAAGTGGGCATAATTCATCCCACCCACAGTCCCTTTAACAGCTCTGTTTGGCCAGTCTGTAAACCAGACGGAAACTTAGTAAGTAGTTCTCCAAATCCATGCTGCAGTTCCTAATACTACCCAATTATTGAATGAAGTCATTAAGTCTCCGGGAACATATCATTTAGTATTGTATCTTGCTAATGCCTTCTTCAGTATTCCCACAGAACCACAAAGCCAAGACCAGTTTGCCTTCAGCTAGAACAGAGAATGTTTCAGGTGTTACCACAAGGCTACCTGCATAGCCCCACCTCTGCCATGGTTTAGTAGCAAAAGACATATCTATGTGGAAAAGTGGGGAGGGGGTGGCATTACATCATTATTGATAACATTATGCTAAATGGTAATGACCTTGCTATTTTACATAGCGTCGGAGAATATACTGAAACATTTAGGACGACAGGGATGGGTTATAAGCTGCAACAAGGTGCAAGGGCCTGGGTCCTTTGTCAAATTCTTGGGGGTTGTTACACAAAAGTCACTCAAGCTGCTGTGTTAAGATTCAAAATTATCCTATGCCAGAATTAGTGAAAACAATTGCAAACATTCTTGGGAATGCTTAGATATTGGAGGTGTTTTATTTCCACTTAGCTCAACTCTAACATCCCTTGTATAGATTAGTAAAGAAAGGAGCAATTTGGGATTGGAGACAAGAGCACACTGATGCCTTTACAAGTGCAAAGGTGGCAGTAAAACAAACTGAGGAATTGGGAGTAGTGGATGCAACCAACACTTGTGAATTAGATGTTTCGTCTATCCAAAGGGCTTTGGGTGGGGCTGATAGCAAAAGCAGGATGGGAGGAAGGTGGCCCTAGGTTTCTGGCCTCAGTTATGGAAGGCAGCTGAACAGAGGTATAGTCTTGTGGAGAAGCAGCTGTGGCAGTGTACCTTAGTCTACAGCATGTAGAGAGCATCATCACAGCCTTGCCAGTGACACTAAGGACACAATATCCCACTGCTGGATGGATCTAGGAATTTGCTTAGTCCACTACCCTGCAAAAATGGTTTGCGTACCTGCAACAATGTGATCTATTGACTAGTCCAGTTAGTGCTGAGCTGCGTGCCATTTTGGGCTCAGTCACATATATTGGTGAAATGCCTATGGACACTGACATGGGTTTGTGGACACACCAACTGTTAGTCATGTATTAAAGAAGGCTAAGCACCAATCCCTGAAACTGTGGCACACCGATGGGTTCGCTAAAGGCAACCTGCCCCACTGGACTGCAGTGGCCATATAGCCAAGTACAGACACTATATGGCTGGATGGAGGAAGCCAGCAAAGCAGTCAATGGGCAGAGCTGCAAGAAGCTTGGATAGCACTGATGCATAAACTGAGCCCTATCACTATGGTGACTGACAGTTGGGCTATCTATAAAGGCCTCACTTTATGGATAGGACAATGTAAAAAGGACACCTGGAAAGTTGGGGAGATGAAATGGGGAATGAGATCTGGGAAGGACAAGAGGCTTGGAGGTCACAGTGTAACATGTAATAGCCCACAGTGTTACCTCCCTTCCAGGAAATCAGGAGGTGGATCACCTGGCCCAGGTCCGATACATAGAGAAAAGCAGTGACCCCCAAGAAGTTGCCTGTTGGCTACATAGAAAAACTGGACACAGTGGGGCACATACTTTTTGGAAAATTGACACACAGATGAGCATGAACCTACAGGGACATAGGCAACTGGACAGCCCATAGACATCCGCAGTGACCAAGGGACTCAGTTCACTGGTCACCAGATGAAGGAATAGGCCAACCAGAACAATCAATCTACCTTATAATCCTAAAGCCTCTCGTTTGACTGAGAGGATGAATGGACTATTGAAACAGGCTCTGCAAAGAGAAACCCACTCTAAAGGGGTAGACACGTAGGTGGAACTCAACAGCTATGCCAGAAAAGCACGTCCTAGTGCATATCATCTCTTAATCAGTGGACCAATGACAGCAATGAAGATTTAGCTGGAGACCTCAACTGCTGAATGGACTCCACAGTTGGAGCCACAATATGCCACATTGTTGATGGCTCCACAAGACCTAGGGCCAGGGACCAGTCACTTACGAGTATCTTGGGTGTGGCAGGTTCCCCCCAGATGGTCTGCACTCATTGTGAGACAGGACAATAAGCCAGGACAAGTAGAATAGGGGAACTGTTAGATGAGACAGGTACAGACACTAGGGTACAGAGATTCACCAGGGTGGGAAGCCCTGAATGCCTAGCAAGGGAAAAAACTGGGAAAACAAGAACCTTGTCCCCAGGGTAATCTATCCTCCCCTAGCATATCGCTGATCATGTGGCTTAGACCCTTTGAGAATTCCTCCCTTAAGATAACATCTAGGCCTCAGCTGTATTTCAGCTCCAGGCCCCCAAACCTGTCTCCAAGGCCCCCTTCTCGCTCTCCAAATTCTCAGTGAGCCAAAGTAACCCAGCCTAGGTTCTCCTGCTGCTTCTTCTATCCTCCTTCTTGTTTCACTATCCCAAGTATATTTTTGCTGCCAGCATGGGCCCACTACCCTTTGGCGCAGTGCTGTATAGCTCTTTCCTTTGGATATCCCCATCCCCTTTTAATAAATTTTTCTTTATCCACCTGTCTGAGATGGCTACTTAGCCTGCCCTCGCACCACCTCTGACTGTTAACCTTTCAGAAACTGAGACAGATAGCTGAACAAACTGACAGAGCAATTTACTACAGATATAGAAGGTCACCTCCCTAGAAATGACATCTAGGCCTCAATCGTATTTCAGCTTCAGACCCAGAAAAGCAGCAAAACCAGGCGGGTGACACCAGGACCAGCTGCAATGACTAACGAACCCCTACTCTGACCAGTGAAGACCACGACCCTGAGGGAGCACACCTAGAAAATTGATGAATATTCAGTCAAAACCCTCCCCTGAAACTTCCCCTAATATTCTGGCCTGTGAGAGATAAAAGCCTCAGGACAAAGGAACCAGTGCATAGGCTCTCCTTCCCAGGAGGACACCAGTGCCTCCCCCTCTTCTTCCCCCACAGGAATGCATCTCCTAAACTCCAAGGGACCCCCACAAAGCTTGCAACCAGGGCAGCAATGGGCAGTAGCAGTTTGTCCCAGACAAATCCCCTGAACTTTTCCCCAAGGCTCCCTTTTCTCTGACTTCTTAGTGAGCCAAAGCAGACCAGTCCAGGCTCATTTCCCCATCCCTTCCTTGTTTTATTGTCCCCAGCTTTAATAAATGTCCTCTAAAATTCACTTGGACTCGTTTTGTGAAATTATTCCTATACAAAGTCCTATACTGGCTGGCTCTAGGCAGACCTGTTCAGAGTCAGGTCTCCTCTTTCCAGTAACTATAGAAACCTCGGGGGAGGGACAAAATCTTAACTTGCAGGTATCTCCTTGGTGGCTTCTAACACCCCGTTTTCGGCTGGTGGTGCAGAACCCATCAGAACAAGCACAACACTAAACACTGATTAAGGGTACACCCTTTGCAGTGATTTGGAGTATTATCATTCCTCCCCTTATGTTAGTGCCCCCAACTCCTGCGGGGAATTTGGTGTAGAATTGTAAACCAGGGCAGAAACTGCTACCAGGCATGGTTCTTAGTACAGATGACAAAGTAGCCTGTATTTTGCCTGAAGCTTATGATTTATCATTGCTTATACTTGTAACTTCTTTGTTTTTCCTGCCACAGCGTTCAGGGTAGCTTATTCACCACCTGGGCTCATACCCTGGCAACACTCCAAAATAACAGCAACTGCAGGGTCTGCAGAAAAATTCCCTCTTCTGCAGCCAACAAACTCCCATGGAAGATCCATCCCACCAACCTTACTGCCTGGTGTGCAGGCTTGCTAGCTGAAGACCTGCAGTGATTTCCCTCTGTCCTGTAAAGCAGCCACTGCTCCTTTTTTCTCTCTTTAAGGGAACAAGAGGAATTAATCCTCTGCCCATTTGGTTTCAGTCTTTATCACTACCTTGGAAGGGGACTCTGTGCATCTGTCGAGTATACTGTTGCTGTGCCCTCCAACTCTAAACCATGATGGTGCAAAGGGTCCAAGGGAATTTGTAAAAGACTGGGATGCAGAATGGAAGGACTCATATTACAGGTAGGGTGAAGTGTAGAGGAATTCACTTTAGAGATTTAATATGGCTCCAGCAGTAAAGGTATCAGGGAAATGTTGAACTCTGTGTTTAATCTTCTGTAACTATTTAATTCTCTGTAAGCCTCAGGTTTAGCTAGAATGCCACCCAAAAATAAACATCAGGCCCCAGGAGGAGGTTAATGAATGTACAGAGTGTGGATGACTGCCTGGTGTTACCTGTTAATGTAGAAATGCATTGTTCTTTCTGGTGGTCTACATGACTACCCACCATATGGTTTTACTATTAACCCCCTATAAAAAGAGACTCTGTCCTGGGAGGGGCACGGATTTTTTTCTCAGCCAGCCACCACTCGGAGCAAGCAGTTTCTTTGCCCAGGTATGTAAGCTTCTCCCATTAAAGCTGTTATGAATTTGAATAAGGTTACAAGTCAGGTATTTGGACTCAATTCTGAATTTAGACTTTTGGGACTTCCCTGCAACAACTGCTTAGATTTCCACTTGACAGCACCACTGTCACATAGGCACAAAAAAGAAATCTTAAACAATTCTGTTGGATAATGTTTTAATTGATTCTATGTATCCTAGATGCTTAATTGATGTCCACACACACCGGAATGCTATTAATATCCCAACACCTAATTAGCATACCATAGACACTATCATTTCAGAATGAGAGCTATCTTAGAAGTTAAGGCCAGAGGCATTTGAGAAATGTGGTGAGAGAGACATTAGGCCAGAAGTGGAGAATTCTTGGGGTATGAATATGTTAGGGGCAGAGATGTTGATCATGCTCAGTTGACCATGATTGTTATAGTTATAAGAAACATTAATCATGTTCTGTTAACTGTGATTGTTCTAATTAGAAAAAGCATTTTCTAACCTGGCTGGGAGTTGTATGCCCTGGGGCATGGGAATTATCCTTGGAAAATTATCCATTCTCCTTTTCTTATCATCATGGAAAGATTAACATTGTTCCCGAAACAATGGAATCCCTGAGGCACCTGCCCTTTGTGATTCCCCCCAGCCCACCTTGCCTACTTCCCTATGCCTGTAATTCCTACTTTCCCATGTAATCTTTGTCCTTCTACCCAATATAAGCAGCTGGCCTATGCGGGGCGGCACAGCAGATTTTATGTGGACAAATCCTGCTGCTCTCCCAATTTGCTGGTAATATTGGAATAAATGTTCTTATATGATTCAACCCTGTCTCTGCTTAACTGGCTCAAGTGGTGACAGGCAGACTGGACCCATTGTTGTCTGGTTTCAATTAGAGTCAGCTAGGGCCTGGGAGTATTTTAGGTTCATTTTTAGTCTGTCCTTTTTACTTTTCATTTGGTATGTCAACATAAGAAACATTCAAACCTGTGAACAATTTTTGTGAGTTTATTTGAGTCAAAACTGTTGACAATTTCTGGGAAGCAAAATCTCAAGGGATTTTGTTAGGTATGTAATTACAGCGGAACCTCGGTTCTCGAACTTAATTCATTCTGGAAGGCTGTTCAAGAAGTGATTTGTTCAAAACTGAATCATTTTTTCCTGAGAATGGCAGTTTTGCACCTATTTTACATATTACAATCAAAAGAGGAGACCTATGTGGGTTACATGAAATCCACTGGTGATAGATTAGGGAGAAAGGAGAAAGCAAAGCAGGAAAACCTCTGGGATTGGATAAAAAGCAAAATGATAAACACATACTTCTTTTATATAGGTGGATGTAGGATAGTTAAGTCAACAATGAACTCAGTGAGGGGATCTGTGGTCTCTGCAAAGTGGTGCCTGTGCTTTGAGGGGTCCGGAAAAAGAAAATTTACTTTGACATTTCAATGCTATATTATCATAGATTCAAAAAGACAATAAACAGGCTCAGTTAAGGTAAAGATTGACCTCTGTCAGGGAAGATACAGCCTAGGACATGACTACCCACCATAAACTGCTTTAAGTCAAAAAAGTTTTCATTTCAGATCACCCTTTGTGGTTACTTTAGGTCTCTGAGTTTCCAAGGCCTTCATGCAGGTCTTTCCTGAGCTAGTCAGATTAACACGTGGTCCTTTTCATCCACAGGGAGATCTCTGTTAGGTATGTAATTACAGTGGAACCTTGGTTCTCAAACTTAATTTGTTCAGGAAGGCTGTTCAAGAAGTGATTTGTTCAAAACGGAATCATTTTTTCATTAGAGATAATGTGAATTGAATTCATTTGTTCCAGACCCCTAAATGATTCCATTTTAACCTTTCTTATATACGGTACATGTCTAATGTACTGTTTACTCTATAAACAAACACTTCCTTTCTTATTGGACCACCCCCTACTAGCCTTAAATGAATCACTTTTAACACTCTTTCCAGGGATGCAGCATCTTCTCTTTTTCACATATCGCTGCCTCCAAAATGCTGTCACCAACTAACTGCTTTTAGTTTATCCAAATCAACAAGTTTTTCTACCTCTTCAATCGCCTGCGATTGTATTGTAAGCACTCTCACACCCAGCAATATCAGCACATTTGATAGCCTCTTTATGTTTTAAAATAGTGATAACTGTCCATTTCACCAACAACAAAAGCAAAAAAAGGAAAAACATTCACAGCACAATTTCCTGAGCAGTAACTGACTGGCAGTTTCTCCTTCACTTGTGGCCCCAAAAGATGCTTTTTGTCATGCTGATATATCAGCATGAAAGGGTTGTCAGGTCTAGAACTAAAGTTCTGTTAGAAAATGAAGACATTTTTTCTCTAACTTGGTCTAGAACCAAATTGTTTGAGATGGGAGATGTTTGAGAACAGAGGTATGACTGTCTATGCAATTATATTTATATAGTTAACTCACTTTGTAAGTACTTTAAGGGCAACCGAAGACTTAACTTCTAACTCATTAGTGTACCCCTGCTAAACAAAAATCAAGACTATAAATCTAGGATGCTGAATGATTTTTGGTAGATTTTGTACAAATTATGCTCTACATATTTAGCAACACCTAGTGGCAAATTTATTCTTTCAATTGAAGAAAAAAATGTGGTCCACAATAAGTAGTAAGTAAAACCTCAAATCACTAATAGCATCCCAATATCAGTGCAAATTAAAGCTTTTGGTAATTGTTGAATTGAAATCATAAATATATGAGTGTCATCCTATGCTCTTTAATTTTGTGCATGTATAAAAATTTCCATTGGTAAGGGAAAACAGTCTAAAATGGCCAAAAGTGCCCCCCTTCCCCCCCGCCCACTTCCCCTATTACCATCCTGCTATGTTCCCACACGCCAAACCAGAAAGGGCTTTTCCCCGCCGTCCTACCTCCATGTGGGCGGAAGCATGTACGGTATATAACTCCTTGCCCGATTGTGTTCGGGGCTCAGACTTTGGACTTGGACTCCTCTGGGCCCGCTGGCGTAAAATAAACCTCCTGAACCCCAAGCCTCCGAGTGCCGCTTGGTCTTTCTGTAAAGTGAACATCTCCGGTTCCACAACATTTTGGTTCCCTGACTGGGAAGCCCAACTGCACTGGCCCCCTGCAGCCACTGGTTTGGGTGGAAGCGCGGGGCAGCGGACGACAAGGAGGAATCGCAGAGGAGAAGGCGCGCTTTGCAATGATTTTGCAGTCTCCCATCGGGGTGCCTCCACAAGGCCCCGCACCGCAGTCCCCACCGGACTCGAGAAGGTGAAGTGGGACAGGACAAGGACCAGGGCATCATATACGGTCAGGCCCTGGGGCCCCCATTGAGTTAGGCCTGCCCCGATGGGCGGAAGGGGAGCCTGATCACCCCCCAAGGACCTCTAGTGGTCCCCAGGTAGGGTTAACCAGGAAGGGAATGTAATAACCTCTGAATGACTGTGAGAATGACTGTGAAAGTGAATGTGTCTGTGATCCCACAGCGCTAGCCATGGGATTTGAGTGGGCCCTAATCTGTATCTGTAGTCGGCCGTAGCGACATACCAGTGACTCAGCTTTGGCTGATCAGGCCCGTGGACTCTACAAGTGCACCTTAGTCAAGGCAGGCTCAAGTCGCTACGAGGCATCAGACAGACGGGCATCTGAAAGGTCCCTCCAAGGACTCCCCCACCCTTTGTCTGTATTCGACACCATACACAGGAACATGGGAGGAGATCAGAAAAAGCCCACCATCCTAGACTATATGCTGAAAAATTTCGAGAAGGCTTTTCTGGGGACTCTGGCATCAAAATTACTCCTGGCACTCTTCGCACTTTGTGCAAACTTGAATGGAAGACCTTCTCGGTCGGTTGGCCGGGGGGTGGGGGGGGACCCTGGATGTCCCCACAATATGCCGCATCTGGCAAGTTGTCACTGGAAACCCTGGCCACCCAGACCAGTTTCCTTACATAGATTCCTGGTTAGAAATAGCACAGACTCTCCCCCCTTGGGTACGGTTCTGTACCAATAGGCCGGAAGAGGCTAAGGTCTCCGTTGCTCAGCCTGAAGGAAAACAGAACCATTGAGTTTTTGTGGGAGACCAAGAAGATGAGCCTCCATCAGGCCACCCCCCTATCCCAGAGGAGAACCTATTGCCTCTCTGGTGCCAGATGTTAATACTCCACCACCGTTGGTGTCACCTCCATCCCAAGAAGGAGAAGGCCCTCCCACACCCAGATCAGCTGGGAGACTTGGCCAATGCCAAGGAGCCCTCCAGATGCCAGTCAGAGAGTCTCGAGAACCTGAGAGGCTGAATGACGATGGTACAGTTCAACCTGGCCGCTCCATGATGCACCACCAGCCCTTCTCCACCACTGGCCTCCTCAATTGGAAGCATAATATCCCGCCATATTCCGAGAAGCTGCAGGCCATGACAGACCTCATGGAATCCCTTTTCCAGACACACCAGCCAACCTGGGAAGATTGCCAGCAGCTCCTCCATACCCTGTTCAACACAGAGGAGAGGAGTTGGATTATCAGGGAGACCCATCAATGGCTAAAAGATAACACCCCCACAGAGGTGAATGATCCAGCAGGCTGGGCCCTAAGGGCGGCCTCCGAGAAGTGCCCCAGCTGGGACTTCACCACTGAGGAAAACTAGGGCCACATCCAGCACTACCAGGAGGCAATCCTCTGTGGAATTCGAAGGGGGATGAAAAAGCCAATGAATATGGCCAAAATCTCCTCAGTGACACAGCAGCTGGGGGAAACCCCTGGGAACTATTATGAGAAACTCAGCAAGGCATACCGGATCTACACGCCCTTTGATCCCGAGGCACCAGAGACCCAGCAAATGGTCAACACTGCCTTCGTGGCACAGGCCACCCCTGACATCCAGAGGAAACTTCAGAAACAGAAGGGTTTCGCCGGCATAAATATCACTCAATTGATAGAAATAGCCAACAAAGTCCCACTAACAGAGAAGTTGCCACCGAGTGGGAAGCTGACAAGAAGATGAAGAAGAAAGCCTCCTAGCAGCGGCCCTCAAAGAGGAGGGATCAAGAGGGCAAAAGAAGACTCGCCCGCCAAAGAGGAGAAATCAACGGACCTCACTGGCGGCAGACTTAATATGTCTATTGCAAGGAGACTGGGCACTGGAAAAATGAGTGTCCCAATAAAGGAAAACATCAGAAACCTATCAAATATCAAGGTACCACACTCAACTGTGTCACTCATGAACAGCCAAGGGCACTGGTTCTTGTTATACCCAGGTTACGCGAGACTAATTCACACAGAGATCGAATGGTTTGGAGGGTTTTTTTTATTAGCCAGAGGCTATGAGAGGGCTCCTGCCCTAAACAGACTCGCAGCCCCAAACAGTCTTTGCAGGGAAAATATAAAGGCAAAAACCACATTCTTGGTTGGGAGAGGGTATGCAGGTGTGAGCTAGCGAAGCGGCACACAGAAGCTAAGATAAGCATTAATCAACCTTCTCCGGTTAGCTATTCTCCGGAATTCTGTGGGCTCCAATCTTTTACACAGTGCCAGGAAAGAAGAGGTCATTGTTTCTACATAATAAATTTTGTTGCTCTTATTTATCTTAAAGTAGCGGTTGTGAAGGCTGAAATGGGAGTGCTATACTTCACTCTCAAACTTTGGCCTAGCTCAATATCAGGGGTGACTCTGCGAGAACCCCCACATCACCCCGGAGATCTTAAACCCTGCCACGTTCCTCCCCACAGAGGAAGGTGAACTGGATCATGACTGCGCGGAGGTAACTGATGTCTATGAGCGTCTCCTGGACCTGTGGGACCAGGCCATCCAAAACCCGGAGCTAACACTGTTTTGTGATGGCAGCAGCTATCTCCAGGAAGGCGTCCGCAAGGCCAGGTATGCAGTAACCACATGTGAAGAGATCTTAGAAGGCCTTGCCCGCTGGGTGGTCAGCACAGAGGGCTGAACTGCAAGCTCTGATCCAGGCCCTAACCCTTGGCAAGGGCAGGCAGGTTAACATCTACACTGACTCCTGCTATGCATTTGCCACGGTCCACATACATGGGGCCATCTACAAGGAAAGAGGCCTCCTCACAACAGTGGGAAAAACTATTAAGAATAAAGCAGAAATCTTAAAACTACTAGAAGCTCTTTGGCTCCCAAAGGAAGTAGCCATTCCCCACTGCAAAGGACACCAGAAAGGAATTGATCTCATTGCGAAGAGAAACCGCTTAGCGGATGAGGCGGCGAAAACAGTTGCCCAGAAGGAGCCGCCCCATCCAGGCCCGACCCTGGTCCTAGCCCCAGTAAAAGAATTCCTCCGGCATAAGTACACCCCTGAAGAGACTAAAAGGGCCAAAGAGGAAGGAGCCACCCTCACGGCACGGGGCTGGTGGCAGATGCCAGACAGCCACATTATAGTCCCGGCGACCCTCGGGCCTCACTTGGTATCTGAGTGCCATCAGCTCACTCATCTTCGAAAAACTGCCCTGGAAAACCTTCTGAAAAAACAGTATTACATCAGCCACCTGCCGGCGCTGTGCCGAACAGTAGGGGAACGGTGTGCTACCTGTGCCAGGAAAAACGCGCATTCCATGCCTCGGACCTCTCCTGGAGTCCAGAAAACACTCCTTTTGAGGACCTAGAGATAGATTTCACAGAGGTCCTGCCCAGTTGCGGGTACAAGTATTTCCTGGTTTCAGTTTGCACATACTCAGAATGAGCCGAAGCATTTCCCACCAGGAGTGAAAGAAGCAGAGAAGTCGTGAAGGTCCTCCTACGGGAGATCATCCCTAGGTTCAGCCTACCACTGAGCATCCACAGTGACAATGGACCGGCCTTCGTAGCTGAAATTATCCAGACCCTGTTGAAGGCCCTCGGCATATCATGGAAACTCCACAGGGCATATCGGCCTCAGAGCTCAGGGAAAGTAGAGCGCATGAACAGTACCCCTAAGGAAACATTAGCCAAATACAGCCAAGAAACTAGTCTTTCCTGGGTAGATCTACTGCCCTTGGCCCTGCTGCGTACTCGTTGCACCCCTCGAAAGTTAGGCTTTTCCTTTTTTAAGTTAGTGTATGGAAGGCCTCTCCAAAGTTTAGGAAGCATCCCGGGAGACCTACATCAAGTAGGGGACCGGAGCCTGACAGAACAACTCCAGGCCCTGGGAACTACCCTGTCAGAACTACAGCAGTACACAGTTGGAAGGGCCCCCATCCCTCTAGGGACCCCAGTCCATCCATTCCGGGCTGGAGACTTAGTATGGGTCAAGAATTGGAAAAAGGAACCCCTCAGGCCACGCTGGACAGGATCCCACACTGTAGTTTTAACCACCCCCACTGCTCTTAGTTACAGGTATCACCCTGTGGGTCCATCATTCCAGAGTCAAGAAAGCCCACGATATTCCTGAGGAGGAGCGAGATGATTGGAGAGCCAGCCCGGATCCAGGTGACCCCCTCAAGATCCAGCTAAGGTGGACAGCTACCTGATGAGCACAGAAGAACTCTGATTCCTAGTTGCAGCTGTATTCATTACCCTGATCCTTGGACTTGGACTTGCTGTGACAGCCCCTCCTGAGTGGACTTTGCTTGCTAGAGTTGTATTGTTTACTATTTACTGTACCCTGGCATCATGCATTTTCTTAGGAGAGGAATGCTGCTACTTCACAAGTCAGTCAGGAATAGTAGTTACCAAAAGTAAAGGAACTCAGGGAGAGAATCAAACAACGGAGAGAGCAAGAAACTTCCGGGGATGGTGGGGACAAGGGCAATGGCCCTCCTGGTTACTCCCCCTCGCAGGGCCACTTATCACCACTGCCCTCCTTGTCACAATAGGTCCTTGCCTCCTCAACCTACTAATGAGGTTCACTAAAAATTCAGTCTCCCGCCTAACCAAAGCCAAGGTCTGAGCTTTACGAGGGGTATTGGCCGCTATTTGACTTTAATGATGCCCTCTAAGGCTCATTGCCTCTGGGGCATCAAAGGGGGGAACGATAAGGGAAAACTCGGTCTAATACGGCCAAAAGTCCCCCCCCGCCCCGCCCCGGGGCTTCACCTACTGTCATCCTGCTACGTTTCCATGTATACCAAACCAGAAAGGGCTTTTTCCCACCCTCCTACCGCAACATAGGCAGAAGCATGTACGGTATATAACTCCTTGCCCGATTGTGTTCGGGGCTCAGACTTTGGACTTGGACTCCTCTGGGCCCACGGGCGTGAAATAAACCAACTTCCTGAACCCCGAATCTCTGAGTGCCGCTTGGTCTTTCCGTAAGGTGAACATCTTCGGTTCCGCAACACCATAATAAGAAAACAAAAAGAATAAGCCTCTTTTGAAAGCAGTCTGATTTGTCTCACAGAACAATTCTACATCCTTTTGACCTCAGATTTCAAATATAATTTCTGGTAACGTCATAGGAAAAAAATGGCAGAAAAACCCTGATCAGTTTTTATTTTTTGTTTTTTTAATGAAGAATATACATGAGGGGGGAAAAAGAAACCTTAAATGTATAGTTTAATACTCAATGCTCATACTGACCATACTACATTACAAAAGTTCCATTAAAAACATACAAACCATGAGATGGCAAATGCTCTTTCTTTACTGAAAGGTAAAAGTTGGTGAAAAATTGAATTTATTTAAGGAAAAGGGGATGAGGGATGGGGATATCAAAAAGGAAGGGCTACACAGCACTGAGTCAAGGGGTATTGGGTCCATGATGGCAGCAAAAGTATACTTAGGAAGGTAAAACAAGGAAGATGCATAGAAAAAATAACAGGAGTGCCAAGGCTGGGTTGCTTTAGCTGAGAAGTCAGAGAGAGAAGGGGGCCTTGAAGACAGTTTCAGGGCGTTAGCCCAGAACGAGCTGCCACTGCCACTACCCATTGCTCCCCTGGCTGCAAGTCTCATGGGGTCTCCTCAGAGGGAAGAAGGTGGAAGAAAATGGCGCTGGTGTGCTCCTCTAATGGGGAAGACTAGCTGGGTCCTTTGTCCTAAGGGTATTTATCTCTTTCTTGCAAGTGAAAAATCTTAGGGGAGGTCTCAGGTGAGTGTCTTAATAGAATTTTCATCAGCTTTCCAGGTGTGCTCTTTCAGGGTCCTGCTCTCCAGTGATTGGTTGGTGCCATGGCAAGGGGTTATTAGTCAATGTAGCTGGTCCTAAGGCAGCCACAGAATTACTTGTCCGGTTTTGCTGCTTTTCTGGGCCTGAAGCTGAAATACAGCTGAGGCCTAGATGTTATCTTTAGGGAGGAAACGGGAGGGGGGGGGGTTTAAACCACAAGACCAGTGATATGCTAGGGGAGCATAGGTTACCCCGGGGACAAAGTTCTTGTTTTCCCAGTTTTGCCCCTTGCTTTCTGCCCTGGTGAGTTTCTGTATCTGGCCCATTGTCCTTGCTCTGGTCATGCCTAACATTTATAGTTTACAAATATAGCGAGTTAAGAAAATGAAGGCATAACAATGCTGGCCTCAGCATCTAGAACACACACCTCTCTACTAGGTACTCTGTAAGGAAGTAAGTACTTCTCTGGCAATTGGAAGCTCAAAATGGGTTCCATGTCTCACAGTATAATATGGACTAACATATCATTTTGTCAACTGAGTTATGAGTTTATGTCAATATATCCTGCCTATTTTACCTATCTTCATACCTACCAAAAAAAAGCTACAAACAAAACCAAAAATATTATGTAGACTAAGAGCAATGTATTAATTTGAAGAATCCTTTTCATAAGTTAATATACTTCTTTATCACTAAATTATTTTTAAAGTATAAATTATAAAATCTTTTAGTAACTAATGAATTAGAGACAAAATTTCATTGTTTTATATTACTTAAAAGACATTTCTTTTATATTAATGCTTAAAGTATTTTGATTCAAAAGCTAAAAATATATGCACTAATATTAGAATCTTCAGTGATTCTCCTTTCTGGTTTATGCCTTGAAACCGTTTACATTCTGGTTTAGCTCTTTACTTACTCTATAAAACTTCCTAAGTAACTAGAGGTTAATGCATAATCTAGAAAAAAATGTCACTTAAATTTACTGGAGAAAATAAAGAAAAAGTTTACTTATATAAATAAGGGGAGTGCCCGGCCAGGCGTGGCTCAGCGGTTGAGCGTAGACCTAGGATCCAGGCGATTGGGGTTCGATTTCTGGTCAGGGCACATGCCCGGGTTGTGGGCTCGATCAATGGCTCTCTCATCATTGATGTTTCTATCTCTTTCTCCCCCTCTCCTTTCCTCTCTCTGAAATCAATAAAGATATATTTAAAAATAAAAAATAATTAAAAAATAAATAAATAAATAAGGGGAGTAGGACCAAATAAGGATTACTTCAATCACCATTTCATTATGAGTATTAGGAATATTAGTGTGCAATAAGACATTTTTTTAAAAGGGAAAATCATATTTTTAAAATGCTCATTAATATCAGTTTATATAAATGATATAACTGTATAGGAAGACAGTACTAAATTATTACTGAAAACTATTACTATAGAATCAATGAGTTTAATCAAGTGTGGTGTAAATGATAATCATAAAAATCAACCATGTTCTTATAAATATTCACAAGAGAAAATATAAATTTCAAAACTATTCCATTTGCAATTAAAAATATATATTACAAATTATCAATTTGTTAGTGGCAGAAATATTAATCATGCTCTGTGAACCATGATTGTTCTGTTCTGATCAGAGAAAGCACATCTAACCTGGCTGAGAGTTGTACACTCTGTACATTTGGAATGCAGTCCATTCTCCTGGAATGATTAACAACCTTACTGCTGAAACAAAGGGGTCCTAGAGGCACCCCACCCTTCTGCAACCCCCCCAGCCACATTTCCTGTAATCTGTAACCATTATACCCATTCTTATTCCTTTTGCCTACTTCCCCATGTAATCTTTGTCCTTCTTCCCAATATAAACAGCTGGCTTATGGGTGGGGAGGAAGTGGAGAGCACACTTGGATGACGTGCTGCTCTCCTATTGCTGACATTATTGGACTAAACGCTCATATATGATTCAACCCTGTCTCTGCTTAATTGGCTCAAGTAGTCACAGGCAGCCCAGATCCATTTGTTGTCCAGTTTCATATTCTGGCGACCCAAGTGGGGGACTCCTCTGGGGTGAGTACTGGGGTCCCACTGCTGCCTATCCTGGGGGTTCCTAGGGCTGAGGCCTAGACTCTTTTAATAACAGTGCTGCTAGGAATTTTTCTGTTTTGAATCCCAGACACAGTTTCAGCAATCGCCGTCATCTCACCTAATTAACCTGAGATTGCCTACTTTTGGCTTCTTATTACAGAGGATCTAGAGAATGAATTTTAATCTGTTAATGAATATGTCTTGAATTTTATTTGAAATATACCTCTTAAAAATGTGAATGTATTGCTAATCTGAGGAATGCTAATTACTTACCTGTCACCAAAAAGGTCAAAGTTTCTAAGAACTAAGAATTCTAATTAAATTGGAGAAAAATTATATGGTTTTGGAAATATAAAATTGAAAATACGTGGTTCTAAAGTTGGTTTATTTCTCAATGAGTTAAGAGAAAAAAATTATATGGAGGGAAGAAGCAAAAAGAAACACATAGGTAAACTGAATACTACATTAAATCAGATAAATGGATCTAAAGTAAACTAATACAGAATTTATTTGGTCCTTTTCAGTCTGTTAAAAGGGTAGAAGTTTTTCCTGTATTTGCCTAGAAAGCAAAGGTTCTGCATATTATTGAAATGGTTATATAGTACGTTATATTAATCAAGTACTTGATTACTTAAAAAAAAAGCCATCTTCTTAATCATGGGAACTGAAGTTGTGCTAGCCTATGTTTGTGTTTAATATCTTTTGTTGTCACTTTGAATGAATAATTTAATACTGTTTCGTAATAATAATGATATATGATCTTTTGGTCAAATAAGTCTGACAACCTTCCCAGGGTTTGAATTTTAAGAAACTTTTCTTGACCTAGAATTGGCTTAGGTCATGCCACTATGCCCTGGAATGCCTCTAGGACTTTGTTTTCTCTCCTTATAAAGGAAAACTTTATACTTAAGGTACATGAGAAATTTTGTCACATAAAGAATAACTGTGTACTATTTATATATGCATATTATTAAAATAGATGTTCTGGAGATTACATAAAAATCTCCAGGGGTCTATAAATTCTGATATTCTTTCATTTAGAACCCCAATTGTTATTCTAGAAAATTGTGTTTTGCAGAAAGGACAGGATTCCATGTCAATTGCATTATAATCAAACCTATAACTGTGTCATTTTAAATTTCTTCCTGTCATTTAGAGGCAGTCACTGTTTTGTTATAATGCATTTGCAAAAATATTACATCTTCTAAGGGGTCCACAGAAAGGACTCTGGCTTATTTTAAATTACATATCTCTGAGAATAAAATTTCAGATCATCCCCTTCAAACTGGATGAAAGAACTCTATAGAGTATCTAGAGTTATAGAAGTACTGGCAAGAAAAATCACAAGAAACAAAACTTGACTATGGGACTGAATAAACTGAAAATAATTATAGTTTTTGTAATCTTTTGTTAAAAGTATTGCTTATTTTTAGTCTTTTTGATTTTCAGATATAAGAAAACATTTTTAAAGAAATTTAATAAATTATATATTTTTCTCCCTATCTGATTCCTCTAGAATTTGGCAATTCTTAATGAGTGAGTCATGACAATACGTTTCTTTGCATATTTGAATTTAGTAAGACCAGTTTCCAATTGTGGTTTTATTAACCAAGACTTTGACTGGAATGTCAGGTCTAAGAGAGAGAGATGCCTAGCTCTGGATGTCGCCAGAAAGCCAGAAGCCAATAAGAGCCCCTTAGAGAAAGCCTGGTACCTTGTTTGATCACATGGTTCATGGCAGTCTTTCCACGTAAGGAATGAAGGTTGTTTTCCTGGGAAATGGCAAGGAAGGAACCTCAAGACACTGAGGACCTCAAGAACTTGAGGAATTCACCCAGGTCTATAGGTATTGCAGGCAAACTTGATGGCAACTAGGTGGCTCAGCTTCTTTGCCCTGAGGAGCTGATCAAAGCTCAATCATGAGATTCCTGCAAAGCAGATTTTAAAAAGCCTATATGATCAATTGCTATTCTTATTATGTTCATACAATCAATCAGGCCAAATTGAAACTAGACAATACAGTAAATAAATTGGTCTTAATTTGGCTCTTTAACAAAATGAGGGTGATTTTAGGGGGGAAAATTGTATTTCAAAAGGAAATTATTAGAACTGAAATGGCTTTTCCTTCCACTGGACCATTTGTCATAATTCTTGTTCTAGCTTTGCCCCGATAATACTAAAATTTGTAACACAGTTTGTCTTCACCAAGTTACAATACTTACCCATACTCAGGGAATACTACCTATAGGTACCATTACCACCTCCCTCTGTATCCAGGCCTCACCGTCCTGACAGAGAGCAAGGATCTCCTGTCTCTGAAGCAGCTACAGAAGAGACCCTGAACCCCTTTGCTCTGAAAGAGTTCACAGCCAAGATCCTTGAGGGGTAATGTAACAGGCAGTTAGACATACATGAGCAGAGCAAGGACAGTGGGAGAGGTACGGAAGGTCACCAGGGTGGAAAGCCCCAGGTGCCTAGCAAGGGAGAATTATAGGATAGGGTGGGACCTTGCCCCCAGGGATTTTTCTGTCACAGGTTCCACTACATTCCTTCAAATCAGGAGACAGAATTCTACTCAAATGGAGAAAACTGGATTGCCAGATGATCAACTGGAAGAGAAACGGACAGGACCCACTATCCGGGAAAAGGACGCAGGGATGTTTTCTCTAAAGGCTGCTGCAGTAGCTTCCTGTGGTGAATGCCTGACTTTTACTAGGTGTTCTAGTTATTGTCTTTCAGTATTTAATAACTAAATATGAATTGTTCTGATAATTTCACCCTCCCTTATAGTAATGGACATACTAAGCTGCTGGCTGGTTGGTTTCTGGTATGTGGGGTAACTGTTTATTCATATATCCTGGCGAATAGCAAGAGGGGTCCTTGTTCTTTAGGATGCAACTGACCATCTTTATGCCCCAGAAATATCACAAGGTCCGAACCAAAAAAGACTCACACCTGTGGCACCAGACTGCAACAACGATCTTCACCTGTGGAGCCCTGATGACTATACTGCTTTAACCATTTTTGTTATGCTGGTAATGGTAAGCTTCCTTAGTGTAGAAGTGGCCAGGCTGGCTTGTAGCGTGGCAAAAGCCCTGAATGCCACTTCCAGGGCTATACATGGGATAAATCAAGAGCTGAACCAAGTCAAGGAGGCAGTTCTGGAGAATCAGGCAGCAGAAGATTATTTGCTGTTGTGGCATAACTACTGTTGTGAGGAATTCAAAGGAATGTGCTGTTTTAATCTTTCTGACAATTCTCAATTGATAGAAAACAACATTCAACAAATTAGGGAAACCATCTCCAAGGTAAAATGAGATTTTTGGGATTTGACTTATCCAAGTTAACCTCCTGGCTACCCAACCTACCTGGGTTGTGGGAATTCTTTATAATTTTTCTGTTTATTTTTTGTAATCTGATTGCTTGCTGCTGTATTCAATGTCTTCCTCTTTTTAGATCCTGCATTAGCTGTATTCCATCCCTACAAACTGCTCTCGAGGCAGAAGCAAATGCAGTCTGGGAGGATGAAACTTTTCACCTAAAACTAATCTCATAAATATGAGGTGATAGAAATAGCAGTGGGGAATGTTAGGGGCAGAAATACTAATCATGCTCTGTTAATTGTGATTGTTCTGTTCTGATTAGAGAAAGCACATCCTAACCTGGCTGGAGTTGTACGCCTCAGGGAATCTGGAAAGCAGTCCATTCTCCTTAACTGTCTGTTATCATGGAAAGATTATCAACCTTGCTGCTGAAACAAAGGGGTACTGGAGGTGCCCCACCCTTTTGCAAACTCCCCAGCCCATATTTCCTGTAACCTGTAACCATTACACCCATTCTTATTCCTTTTGCCTACTTCCCCATATAATCTTTGTCCTTCTATCCAATATAAGCAGCTGGCTTATGGGGAGGGTGGGATGGGGTGTGGGGTGTAGAGCAGACTTGGATGACCTGCTGCTCTCCCATTACTGCTGGCATTACTGGAAATAAATGCTTATATATGATTTAATCCTGTCTCTGCTTAATTGGCTCAAGTAGTGACAGGCAGCCCAGACCCATTTGTTGTCGGTTTCAAATTTAACAGGAAATATATGAAATTATTATAAAACCACATAACTCTTGGCATAAAAATAAGGTTTGGAAAAATAGGAAAAAGTACCAAAAAAACTGATAGCTTCAACTACAATTAAGACTTTTCTACAGTGAAAATTAAAAGAAACAAAAAAATGTGGTATAAGAGTTTCATTATATTTCTGTTACCTTTAAAAAAAAGTTGTACTGCATAATAGGTACCACAGAAACACAAAGTATCATACTAGAATACTATGAAAGACTATATGCTGCCAAATTCAATAACCTTGAAAAAATGGATACATTCCTAGAATTATAAAACCTTCCTAGACTGAAACAAGAATAAGGAAATCTAAATAGACCAATCAAAAGTGAGAAAATTGAAACCACCATCTAAAATCTCTCCCTGCAAAAAAGTCCAGTACTAGATGGCTTCACTAGTGAATTTTACCAAACATTCAAAGAAGATTTAAAAGCTATCCTTCTCAAACTCTTCCAAAAAAACTGAAAAACAGGCAATACTTCCTCACACACTTTATGAGGCCAACCAAAGCCTGATACTGTTATGTCCGGGAATCAGATCCCCTATGCGGCGGAAAGACAATCACTCCAGAGCTGATAATGTAACAGCAAAAGGGACTTTTATTCCAGCTACCTGGGGTTCCGTCGTATCCAACGCAGTGGAATTCTGACTCGAACCCTGATCTAAATTTACAACAAACTTATATAGGGCTATAGTGAGCAAGTAATTCTTTAGGAAGGGTGGGCTCAGGATGTTTCTCAACCACAGGCGCCTGAAGCTTGAGTGCACCTGGTATTTGTCAAGCCCACCGATTTAAGTTAATTCCTGGAACTGCCTCCACCCTCTACAGTTTACTGAGTCACTGATGTATGCCTTTTGTCCTGCCCCGGGGCCTAGGGGCCTGCCTCTGTCTTGGTGGGTCCTCACAATACCAAAACCTGGCAAGGATAACACAAAAAAAGAAACCTACAGACCAATCTCTCTGATGGATATAAATACAAAAATCCTAAATAAAATACTAGCAAATAAAATAAAACAATATATTAAAAAAATAATATATCACCATCAACTGAGGTTAATTCCAGGGACACAAGGATGGTTCAACACATGCAAATTGATCAATGTAATAAACCACATTAACAAAACAAGGGATAAAAATCATATGATCTTATCAATAGGTGCATTTGATAACATACAACACCCATTTATGATTTAAAAAGTCAATAAAATGGGTACAGAAGGAAAAGTACCTTAACATAATAAAGGCCGTATATTGATCTGGGCTCATAGTAATCTGGGCTTATGGCGCAAGGCCCCACCTGGACTCACAAGCTTGGGAAAAGAAATCAACTGAAACTGTGATTAAACTCTGACCTTTACACAAGGGAATGTTTTTTGAAATTGCACCTGGTTTCAGGAATGGAAACTTAAGATGGTGCCTAAGATAAACTGACTAATGCTTGTTTCAGCTTCTGTACCAACCACTTTTGCAAGACCATTAAAACAGCTCATCCCCCTCCAGCCAAGGAGGATATGAGTGATTTTTGCTTTAAATACTGCTAGTGTAGGGGACGGCATATTTGAGTGCGGTGCCCGTTGTCCACTAGCGCAATAAACTTTGCTCCTACATTTGACTCTGAGTGTGGTGTTCTTTGTCGTTCTCGCTGTTATGCTATCACAATATGACAAACCCTGAGCTAAAAGCATACTCGATGGTGAAAAACTGAAAGCTTTTCATCTAAAATCAGGATTAAAACAAAGATGCCCTCTCACCACTCTAATTCAACATAGTTCTGAAAGTCCTAACCAGAGCAATCAGGCAAGAGAAAGAAATAAAAGGCATCCAAATTGGGAATGGAGAAGTAAAAGTGTCTCTTTTTTCAGATGACATAATTCTGTATACAGAAAAAAACTAAAAACCCCACTAAAAAACTCTTAGAGACTATACACCAATAAAGTTGCAGATACAAAATCAATGTACAAAACACTGTTTCCCTGCATACTAACAATGATATTTCAGAAAAAGAAATGGAAAAAAATTAAAACCCAACAATTCCTTTTGCAATTGCAACCAAAAGAATAAAATATCTAGGAATAAACTTAACAAAGGATGTATGTTAGGGTTTTCAGTTAGAAGATTTCACAACTAAAAGAAGAGGTACAGAGAGAAAGTTTATTTTATGTTCCCCCAGAAGGGAAAGGACCAATGCATGCTAATCAGTACGAGGGCAAGAAACAAAAGAGCCAGCCTGGCCAGCAGGGTGTAACTCAGAGGTTGAACATCAACCTAGGATCCAGGAGATTGAGGTTCGATCCCCAGTTGGGGGCATGCAGGAAGCAGCCGATCAATGACTCATCATTGATGTTTCTCTCCCTCTCCCTTCCTCTCTTTGAAATCAATAAAGATACACTTAACAAAAAAACAAAACAAGAAAGAGCCAGCCTGCTCTCAGGCAGGGAATGTTGCTAGGCGACAAAGAAGGGAGGGTTTGGGTTGTCTTGAAGTTGAGCAGATACCACAAAGGTTGTCATAAAAAGTTATACTTTGTTTGCTTTCCAGGAGACAGTCCAGCAGATGTCCTAGGGAGGCGTCTTATCAGTATTTTTCCCAAGCCCATAAAACATACTTAGAGCAAAAGTTATGAAGAGTTCAAAAGAGGCTTGTTTGAAGAGGAATGAGAAGGGAATGTTCTGCTAACTAGAGAGAGACTCCTTAGTGTGAATTAACCCTGGGCTGTGAAAACAGCAGGGAGGAGGGGAATGCAAGAATGTAGCCTTAAGAGTAGCTTATCTTGTCTGCAGTTTGAACAGAGGAGCTGACTGAATCAGAGGAGCCAACAATCTTGGGGTTTAATTAAGAGGGGCTTCTCATAAATTGTGGAAGGTCACAGCAAAGAAAAAGAAAGGCCGTTTTTTCCTCTCCCTACAATAAGACCTATAAACTGAAAACTATAACGGATTATTAAGAGAGACTGAAAAAGCCACAATGAAATGGAAAGATATTTCATGTTCATGGATTGAAAGAATCAACATAAAATTAACATAGTTAAAATGGCTATATTAACCAAAGCAATACACAGATTTATGCAATCCTCATCAAAATCACAATGTGTTTTTTTAAAAATACAAAACATTAGATTGTACAGAACAACAAAAGACGCTGAACAGCCAAAGCAATGAGAAAACAGAACAAAGCCAGAGGTATCACACTACCTGGCTTCCAATTATACCACAAAGCAACAGTAATCAAAACAGAATGGTATTGGCAAAGAAGAGAAACACAGACCAATGGAACAGAACTGAAAACCCAGAAAAAAAACTACATGTATATGGGCAAATAATTTTTGACAAAGGATCCAAAAACATACAATCGATAAAAGAAAGCCTCTTCAATAAGTGGTGCTAGGAAAATTGAAAGGCACATGCTAAAGAATGAAACTAGATTACAGTTTGTCTCCATCTACAAAAATTAATTTAAAGTGGGTCAAAGACCCAAACATGACATCTGAAACAATAAATTATACAGAAGAAAACAGGTACTTAAACTTATGGACCTTGGTCATAGAGAACATTTATGAATTTAATCCCAAAGCAAGGGAAGTAAAGGCAAATGTAAATGAATGGGACTATATCAAACTAAAAACCTTCTGCACAGCAAAAGACACTGACAACAGAAACAAAAAGGCAAGCAACTGAATGGGTGATGATATCTGCAAACAACAGTTCTGACAAAGGGTTAATATCCAATATGTATAAGGAACTCATACAACTCAACAGTAAACAAACAATCCAATTAAAAATGGACAGAGGATCTAAACAGACACTTCCCCCCCAAAAGACATACAAATGGCCAACAGATACGTGAAAAGATACTCAGCTTCACTAGCTATTAAAGGAATGCAAATCAACACTACAGTGAGATTCCACCTCATACTGACAGGGTGAAAGAATAAAGGTGGTCAAAAAGTACAAGTTTCAAGTTGTAAAATAAATAAGTCATGGTGATAAAATGTACGGCATTGGTGACTATGGTAATACTGTATTGCATATTTGAAAGTTTCTAAGAGAGTAAATCTCGGTAACTATGGTGACAAATGTTTAAACTTATTGTGGTGATCATTTCATAATATATATAAATATTAAATCATTACATTAACACTTGAAACTAATAATGCTATAGGACAATTATACCTCAAAATATCTTTTATGTTTATTTTCATGTGTATCCAACATATATAAGAATATACAAAATATCTATGTGTGCATATGAAAAGAAATGAATGCAATAAAATCCCCTATATTCACTACCTATTTCAAACACAGATCATTACCAGGCCCTTAAAGGACCTGATTCCAAACCCCTTTCCTCTCCTGAGATAATCATTATTCTGACTTCTGTATTAATCATTCCCTTAGTTTTCTGATTAGTTTTACCTGTAATACATAACAATAAATGTATCTCTGAAAAATATGGGTTTTGTTGTTGTTGTTGTTAATTCTCACCTAAGGCTATTTTCCCATTTATTTTAAGAGACTGGAAGGGAAGGAGGGAATGAGGGAAGGGGAGAGAGGCAGAGAGAGAGAGAGAGGCAGAGAGAAAAACATCCATATGAGAGACACACATGTATTGGTTGCCTCCCACATGCCCCCTGACCAGGGCCAGGGATCAAACCTGCAACCCAGGTAGGTCCTCTTGACTGGGAATCGAAGCTGTGCCCCTTCACTGCACAGGCCAAAGCTCTAAGCACTGGGCAACACCAGCCACGGCTGAAGAATGTTTTTAAAATTGAAAATCTGAACAGAAATCACAACCTAGAAACACAAAGGCAGTGTTCCCTTATAAATGAAGGTAGGTAAGGAAGGATAGGGAAAGATAAACTCCAGTCTGGCATCACTGTTCAGTCTGAGCTTTCCAGAAAGTTAACAAAATTCTTCTCTGAAAGTTAGAAGGTAAAGACATGAATCCTAGAAATCATAGGTTAACAACAATCAGGGCTTCTAGTAGGGTAGCTTAGGCTAGTATCATTTTTCAATGTACAACAGGAATATAGGTGAGAGAGCAGGCTACTGTGTATCTTTTGTTTCTCATCTTCCAATAGCTTTTAATAAAGGGGGCAGAGGAAGCATAAGTAAATAGAACAAAGAAAGAAATTTAACATAGAAATCATAAAAAAGGGACAAAAAAATTCTGGAGGTGAAGAATACAATGTATAAAATGAAAAAAGCAATAAGGAATATCAACAGGATAATGGATCAAGCAGAAGAAAGAATCTGTAAAGTAGAATACATGATTTTTGAAACTATCCAGTCAGAGAATGAAAAAGACGGGAGAATGCCTATGTGAACTATGGAATACCATGTAGAGAAATAAGCGATAGTAGTCCCAGAGGAGAAGAGAGGAAAAAGGGGCAGAGAACCTGGCAAAGTTGTCCTTCAGAAGTGAGAATGATAGTCCCAAACAAAAAAAGCTGAGAGTTCTAACCACCATATGTGGCTTATAAGAAATGATGAAAGGAGCTCTACAAGCTAAAATAAAAGGACACTAATTACTAATATGAAAACATATACAACACACTGGTAAATGTAAATACACTCATGTGTCTCATAATGACATTTCAGTCAACTACAGACTGCATATACAACTGGTCTCATAAGATTATAATGGAGCTGAAAAATTCCTATCACCTAGTGACTCTGTAGCCATTTGAAGATCCTAGCGCAAATAAATAATCATGTATTTGTGGTGATGATGGTGTAAACAAGCCTACTAAGTTGCCAGTTTTATAAAAAATATAGCACATACAATTATGGGCAGTGCATACTTGATAATGATAATGACTATGTTACTGGTTTATGTATTTACTATACTATATATATATATATTTAAATACATCTTTATTGAATTCAGAGAAAGGGAGAGAAAGATAGATAGAAACATCAATGATGAGAGAGTAGTCATTAATCAGCTGCCTCCTGCACCCCCCAACTGGGGATCGAGCTCGAAACCCAGGTATGTGCCCTGACCAGGAATAGAACCTCGATCTCCTGGATCTTAGGTCAACGCTCAACTGCTGAGTCACACCGGTCAGGCACTATGCTATACATTTAATCATCATTTTTGTGTAATCTTTCTACTTATCAAATAAAAGTTTTCTGTAAAACAATATGCCATGTTACTCCAGCAGCAGCCTCATACATCTGTTTACAGTGTCTCTGGATTGTGTCATTTTCCCTTATACTTGATTTAATCTCCTGTTGTTTTGTATACACGCTGTACAGGCTTGTATGGTAGGAGCAATAGGCTATGCCATATAGCCTAAGTGTGTAGTAGGCTATACCACCTAGGTTTGTGTAAGTACACTTTATGACGCTTGCACAATGACAAAATCACCTAATGACACATTTCTCAGAAAGTATCCTTGTCATTAAGCAGCACCTGACTGTTCATGGTCAAATTCACAATATTCTAATACTGTAATACTTAACTCTAGCATAAAGGTTAAAGGAGAAAAGTTTAAAAATAACTACAGCCACAATAATTTGTAAATGACTTACAAACTGTGACATCGAAAATATAAAAGGTAAGGGGGGAATAAAACGGTAGTTTTTGTATGCAATCAAATTTAAGTTGTTATTGGTGTAAAATACTTGTATCTATAAGATGCTTTATGTAAGTCTAACAGTAAACAAGAAGCAAAAACCTGCAGTACGTACACTAAAGATAATTCGTAGAGAATCAAAGCTATGGAGATAATCAATTCACAAAGGAAAACAGCAAGAACTACATAACAGCCAGAAAACAATAACATGGTATTAATCTATTTTTACTTATCAATAATGGTTTTAAATGAAATGGATTTAAGTGAAAATGTTAATTCTCTAATCAAAAGGCATAGAGTGGCTGCGTGGGTAAACATCAAAACACAACTATGTGAGGCATAAAGACAAACTTCTGCTTTAGGTATACACAGAGGCTCAAAATGAAGGGATGAAAAAAATATTCCATGCATATGAACACTAAAAAAAGAGCAGCAGTTTCTACATTTATTTCAGAGAAGAAAGACTTTTAAGTCAAAAGCTGAAACAGAGACAAATAAGTTTTTATATAATGATAAAGGAGTCAATTCATCAAGAGGATATATCAACCACATATATGAACCCAACAAATGGGGCACCTACATATATATTAAAACAATATATTAAACAAACAATATATATTAAACAAACAATAACAGATATAAAGGGAGAAACAGGAAATACAAATATAATAGGGGACTTCAATATTTCACTTGCAACAATGATTAGATCGAGGACACAAAAAACCAAACCAATAAGGAATCAATGTATTAATATTTAAGTATATATTAAACCAAATAGACCTACCAGACATATACAGAACATTCAATCCAAAAGCAGCAGAATATACGCTCGTATCAAGTATACACAAAGCATACTCCAAGATAGATCATATGTCCAGTTGCAAAACAAGTCTCAGGGCCCTAACTGGTGTGGCTCAGTAGGTTGGAGCGTAGTACCATGACAAAATGCAGTCATATGGAACTACATTTCAATTCAAGGTCAGGGCACATACCTAGGTTGTGGGCTTGATTCCTGGTTGAGGCATGTGTGGGAGGCAACCAACAGATCTCTGACTGTGTGTCTGTCTCTCTCTTCCTCCCTCCTTCTCTCTAAAATCAATTTAAAAAACAAAACAAAACAAAAAATACAAGTCTCAACAAACTTAAGAAAACTGAAATTATACTAGGTATTTTTTCTGACCAAAACGGTATGGAACTATAGAAATCAGTAACAGGAAGAAAAAGGAAAAGGTCACAAATGTATAGAAGTTAAACAACACATTTGTGAACGACCAAAGGGTCAAAGAAAAATTCAAAAAAAAATTTTTTAAATATCTTGAAACAAATGAAAAAACAAACACAGGAAACCAAAATATATAGATGCAACACAAGCAGTTTTAAAAGAGAAATTTATAGTGATAAACACCTACATTAAGAAAAAAGAAAGATCTCGCCCTGACTGAGTAGCTCAGTTGGTTGGAGTGTGGCCCCATACACCAAAAACGTTGTAGCTCAGCCGGTGTGGCTCAGCAGTTGAGCATCGACCTAGGATCCAGGAGATCGAGGTTCAATTCCCGGTCAGGGTATATGCCCAGGTTGTGGGCTCAATCCCCAGTCAGGGGTGTGCAGGAGGCAGCTGATTAATGACTCTCTCATCATTAATGTTTTTCTCTCTCTCCCTCTCCCTTCCTCTTTCTGAAATCAATAAAGATATATTAAAAAAAACAAAACAAAACAAAACATTGTGGGTTCGATTCCCAGTCAGGGCACATACCTAGGTTGCGGGTTCAATCCCAGGTCAGGGCACATACAGGAGGCAACTTATTAACATTCGCCTCTCATATCTAGGTTTCTCTCTCCCTCCCCCTTTCTCTCTCTCTCATATCAATAAAAAAAGAATCCTCAAATGAGGATTACAAAGAAAAAAAGGAAAGAAAAAAGAAAGATCTCAAAAATCAGCCTAACCTTATACAATACAATAATTTGGAACTAAAGACCAGACTAAAGGAACTAAAAAGACCAAACTAAGCACAAAGTTAGCAGAAGGAAAAAAATAAAAATTAAAACAGAATAAATAAAATTTGTACCAGAAAACAATAAGTCAACAAAACTAAGAGCTGACTTTTTTAATAAAATAAACAAAACTTACAATACTTTATTTAGACTGAAAAAAAAGGAGAGAAGACTCAAAATCAGAAATGAAAGAGGAAACATTACATCTGATACCACAAAAATACAAAGGATCAGAAGAGACTACTATAAACCACAAATTGTATAATCTAGATGAAATAAACAAATTCCTAGAACATACAACCTACCAACACTGAATCATAAAAATATAGAAAATCTGAGAAGACCAATAACAAGTAAGATAGAATCAGTAATCAAAAAACCCCTAAGGGACAAAACAAAATAAAACAAACAAAAAAACTAGGACCAGGCTAATTCTACTAAACATTTGACAAAGAATTAATGCCAATCCTTCCTAAACTTTTGCAAATAACTGAAGAGGAGGAAGCACTCATAAACTTATTTTATGAGGCATGCATTAACCAATATCAAACCCAGATAAGGAAACTATAAGAAAAGAAAACTATAGGCCAGTATAGCTGATGAATATGGATGAAAAATTTTTCAACAAAATATTAGCAAACCCAATACTAAACAGCCCGTTAAAAGGTCATAGGCCGTAATCAAGTGCAATTTATCCCTGGGATACAAGTACTTGTTCAACATCCACAAATCAATGAATGTGATTTAACTGAATAAGGAATAAAAGTTGTATGATCACCCTCCATAGCTGCAGAAAAAGCATTGACAAAAATTGCACATACTTTCATGATTAAAATTTGTCAACAAATATGGTATGTAAGGAACATACATCAACATAAGAAAAAGCATATATGACAAGACAACAGCTAATATCATACTCGACAGTGAAATGCAGAAAGCTTTTCTTCTAACAGCAGGAATAAGACAAAGATGCCCACGCTCACCATTCCTATTCCACACAGTACTGAAGTCCTAGTTAGAGCAATTAATCAAGAAAAATAAATAAAATGTATCCAAATAAAAAAAGCAAGAAGAAAATTCTGTTTGCAGAGGACATGATCTTACATATAGTAAATCCTGAAGACCACACACACACACACACACACACACACACAGAGTTAAAACTAATTCAGCAAAGTTACAAGATACAAAATCAACATAAAGAAATCAATGTATTTCTATATATTCACAATGAAATACCTGACAAAGAAATAAAGAAAATAATCCCCTTTGTAATAGCACCATAACAATAAATACTTAAGAATAAATTTCGCCAAGGAGGTAAAAGATCTGTACTCTAAAATCTATGACACTGACGAAAGAAATTGAAGACGACACAAATAAATGAAAATGTATCGTGTTTATGAACTGGAAGACTCAACATTGTTAAAATTGTCATACTACCCAAAGCCACCTCTAGTTTTAATGCAATCCTTATGAAAATTCCAATGGCGTTTTTCACAGGCATAGATCATAAAATTTGTATAGGATCACAAAAGACCACGAATAGCCAGAGAAATCCTGAGAAAGAAGAGCTAACCTGGAGGCATCACACTTCCTGATTTCTAACTATATTATAAAGCAGTAATAATCAAAACACTATGGTATTGGCATAAAAGCAGATACATAGGCCAATAGAACAGACAGAATAAAGAGCCCAGAACTAAATCCATACAAATATGGTAAACTAATATTTGACAAGAGAGCCAAGAATAGTCATTGGAAAAAGACAGTTTACTCAAGGTCCTACTGGGTTTGGCACTGTAGGGGAGCTGAACAGGACTGGGAATTTCGACCCTGTCCTGCTGGGTCTGGCATGCAGGAGAGCTGGACTTTTGGCCCCATCCTGCAGGGTTCAAAGCACCAGCAGAGCAGGAATTTTACAGCCCCACCCTACAGAGACAAGCCACTCGAAGAGATTGGAGTGCCATGCATGGCAGACCTTCAGCCAGTCCTGCTTGGCTCAGTGGTATATGTACAGGGGGTGAGGGGTAGATGTACAGAGCTAGAATTTTCAGACTATGTCTCCTGGGGAGGTTTGTGTCCAGGAGCCAGACATGTGAATATGGGCTGTGTGGCTGCATTGCAGGGAGGCAAATTCTGGCTCTCCTGTGAGTTCAGTCTGTGGTACCCCAGGAAGGAAAAGAAGTGCCTGCCCCCATCCTACAGGTTGCAGGCATCATCCTCAGTGGGAGACTATATCAACCTGCCAAGTCCTTGATACTCCACTGGGTGTAGTTCCGTGGGGGGAAAGGAGAGCAGCTCAGAGCAAGGTCATTCAGAGTGAGACCCTTGGAGGCTATTGTTTAGGAATGGGACAAAGGGCTTAGCCCCTCCTGTGGGCTGTGCCAGCATCATCCTCAATGGGAGACTCCTCTGATCTATTCCCCTGAGCCCAGGGATGCTGAGCTTGTTCCTCAGAGGAGATGGCTGGATGTACCCAACCTGAACCTGCAGTGAGGAGCCCTAGGGGGAACTACAGTTTGAGACTCTGGCAGACACCGAGGGGTTTGGCTTTGAACCAGGAACTAACTTCCCCTCATTGAGTGCCTGACTGTGATCCCCAAGTAGGGGAGCCCCTAGCTTTATCTCGGCTACCCAGGCTCACCCAATAGTCTCTCTCTGGCTCGGTAGGAAGACCAGGTAACCTCAGGGGAAGCAGAGTAGCTGACAGGTGGAGGCAGACCTCAGGAAGCCTTGGTCCTTTCATAGATCTACCCCCAGTTATGAGCTGGAAGAAACTGACCCTTTTACACAGACTGGCCCCTCCCACATACACTCAGGTCCAGTAGATACAGACACAAACAGGGAACAGAGTGATAACTACAGACAGGTAGGCCAAGGCAAGTTACACACAACGTCTGAGAGAGACCCGTTTCTAAAGCCTATCCAAGTGGACCCAGAACTAACACAACCAGAGGTGGGTATCAGAACACAACAATTCTACCCAACTAGCCACACAAGTGGCACAATGAAAAGAGTGATTCTGGCAGGTACCGGACCCTACTGGGAACAACCCTGTTTCGGGGACAGCCCCTGCACAGTGTTTCATACATAGTGATACAGATTTACCCCTTTACTCACCCAGCCTGAAGGGTTAACTCCATCCACGAAGGGGCTAACAGCATTTAATCCTTGATTACAACAGGGGGTGCATATAACCCACAAGAAACATTCCTGGAGAACTGAGCTCAGGTTATTTGAAAGACTGTGCCACTGAGCCCCACATGACACCTCAAGACTGCACCAGCACAGCAGCTTGCACACTGTGGTTGGGGTTAAGCCTCACAGTCTGCCAGCCTGACAGTTGATCCGACCCATGTACAGGCTAACAGCAATCAAGATCCAATTAAAACAGGAGGGCCAACATAACCCACAGAGGGACACTGCTAGAGCACCCGGACCAGAGGTCAAGGATATTGCATCACTGGGTCCCACAGGACACCTACTACATATAGCCACCCCATGAAGTCTGGTAAGCATAGCAGCTCTATCTATTACATAGAAACAAACAAAGAGACAGCAAAAACTGAAAGCCAAAGAAACATGCCCCAAATGAAAGAACATGAAGAATCTCCAGAAAAAGACCTAAAAGAAATGGAAGCAAGCAATTTATCAGATATAGAGTTCAAAGTAATGGTTATAAGAGTGATCAAGAAACTTAGTGACCCCTGGCACCAGTTGAGGTGCGTGCAGGGGGCAACCAATCAACGTGTCTCTCTCACATCTCTCTCTCTCTGAAAAGCAATGGAAAAAATATCCTTAGTTGATGATTAAAAAAAGAATGCACTAGAAGGAATAAAAAATAAGTTGGATGAAGCAAATGATCAAATCAGTGACTTGGAAGACAAGGAAGGTAAAAACACACCCAATTAGAACAGCAAAAGGAAAAAAGAATTTGAAAGAATGACGATAGTTAAAGGGAACTTCGGAATAACATGAAATATAACAACACCTGTATGATAGGGGTTCCAGGAGGAGAAGAAAGTGAGCAAGGGATAAACTGTTTGGAGAAATTACAGCAGAAAACTTTCCTAACCTGGTAAAAGGAAAAAAATCACTTAAGTTCAGGATGCACAGACAGTCCCAATGAAGATGAACCCAAAGAGATTCAAACCAAGACACATCATAATTAAAATGGCAAAGGTTAAAGACAAAGAGAGAATCTTAAAGGTGCAAGAGAGACAGTTAGTTACTTACAAGGGAGTTCCCGTAAGGCTGTCAGCTGATATCTCAACAGAAACACTTCATGCCAGAAGGGATTGGCATGAAGTAAGGAAGAACTGCAAACAACACTACTCTATGCAGCAAGGCTATCATTTAAAATTGAAGGCAATGCAAAGAGCTTCTTTGTCAGAAAAAAAAGAGGGGCTGCGCTAAAGATACTCATTACCACCAAAACAGTACTGCAGGAAATGTTAAAAAGAAAAAAATGGCAATAAATAAGTACCTATCAATAAAGATAAATGTATCTTAATTAAATGCTCCAATCCAAATGCATATGGTAGCTGAACAAATAAGAGAATATGACCCATATATATGCTGTCTACAAGAGACCCAGCTCAAAACAAAAGATTCACACAGGATGAAGGAGAAGTGATGGAAAAAAAATATTCCATGCAAATGGAAATAAAAAGAAAAAGCTGGGGAAGCAATACTTACATATGACAAAACAGACTTCAAAACAAAGGCCATAACAAGAGACAAAGAGACTTTAGAGTCCCTACTAAAGGGACTGGTAGAACAAGAGGATATTGCCTTTGTAATCACATATACACCCAATATAGGAGCAACTAAATATACAAAGAATATCTTTCTGGACTTTAAGGTTGAGATCAACAGCAATATGGTCAGAGCAAGGGATTTTAATACCTCACTGTCATCAATGGATAGATCTCTCAGAGAAAAAAAATCTACAAGGAAACAGCAACCTTAAATAACACACTATATTAGATAAATTGATATTTACAAAACATTTCATTTCAAAGCAGCATTATACACATTCTTTTCAAGGGCAGATGGAACATTCTCAAAAATAGGCAACATGTTAGAACATAAAATCAACCTTAACATATTCAAGAAGATTGAAATCATATCAAGCATCTTCTCAGATCAGAATAGAATGGAACTAGAAAACAACAATAAAAAAAACAAAAATCCCAAAAACATTCATATAAATTGAGGCTAAATAACATGTTATTAAGCCATGAATGGGTTACCAATGAAATCAAGAAAATAAAAAATTACCTGGAAACAAATGAAACTGAACACACAACAACCCCAAATCTATGGGACAAAGGAAAGCAGTCCAGAGAAAGTTCATACACAGCATTACAGACCTACCTCAAGAAGCAAGAAATATCTCAAATAAACAACCTAACCCTACACCTGAAGAACTAGAAAAAGATCAACAAAGCAAGCCCAGAGTAACTAGAAGGAAGGACATAATAAAGATCAGAGCAGAAATCAATGACAGAGACTAAAAAACCCCACAAAAAAACACAAAAAATAATTAAACAGATCAATGAAACCAAGAGCTGATTCTTTGAACAGATATACAAGATTAACGAGACTCATGGGGGGGGGGGGGGGGGACCAAAACAAATAAATTCAGACATGAAAGAGAAGTAACAACTGACATAACAGAAATACAAAGGATTTTAACAAAATACTATGAAAAACTATCTGCCAACAAATTGGACAATCTGGGCAAAATGGACAAATTAGGACAAACATACATACAATCTTCAAAAACTCAATCAGGAAGAATAAGAAAACCTGAATAGATTGATAACAAGTAATGAAATTGAAGCACTAATATAAAAAACAACAGCAACAAAAACACCCAGAAAACAAGTCCTGGACCAGATGGCTTTACAGGCAAATTTTACCAAACATTCAAGGAAGAATTAATACCTATCCTCCTCAAACTATACAAAAAAAATCAAGAGGAGGGAATACTTCTAAGTTGTTTTATTTACGAGGCCAGCATTATCCTAGTATCAAAACCAGATAAAGATACTACAAAGAAAGAAAATTATAGACCAATATCCCTGATGAACATAAATGCTAAAATCCTCAAAAAAATATTAGCAAACCGGATTCAGCAATACATTAAAAAAAGTATACACCATGATCAAGAGGGATTTATTCCTGGGATGCAAGGTTGGTATAATACTTGCAAATTAATAAATGTGATACCTCACATAAACAAAATGAAATATAAAAATCACATGATCATATCAATAGATGCAGAAAAGCATTCAATAAAATCCAGCACCCATTCATGATAAAAACTTTCAGCAAAGTAGAAATGGAGGGATATCTCAACCTAATAAAGTCCATATATGAAAAACCTAGCGTGAATATCATACTCAATGGGCAAAAACTAAAAGCATTTCCCTTAAGATCAGGAACAAGACAGGGATGTCCGCTTTCACGATTCTTATTCAACATAGTAGTTGAAGTCCTAGCCACAGCAAATAGACAAGAATAATAAATAAAGGGCATCAAAATTGGAAAAGAGGAAGTAAAACAGTCATTCTTCACAGATGACATGATATTGTACATAAAAAACCCTAAAGACTCCAGCAGGATACAAAATTAATATCCAAAAATCGATGGCATTTTTATACACCAATAATGAATTATCAGAAAGAGAAACTAAGAAAACAATCCCAGATACTATTGCAACAAATAAAATAAGGTACTTAGGAATAAATTTAATCAAGGTGGTAAAAGACCTGTATTCGGAAAACTATAGGTCATTGAAGAAAAAACTGAGGAAGATCCAAATAAGTGGAAGCATATTCATGGATTGGAAGAATTAACATCATTAAAATGTCCATACTACCTATCAAAACAACCTATAGATTCAACATTATTCCTATGGCTTATTTCAGATCTAGAACAAAAATTCCAAAAATTTATATGGAACCAAAAAAGGCCCCAAATAGCCTCACTAATATTGAGAAAGAAGAACAAAGTTGGAGGGATTGCAATACCATATATCAAACTATACTACAAGGCTCTTTAATCAAAACGGCCTGGTATTGGCCTAAGAACAGTCTTATATATGTATGCAACAGAACAGAGAGCCTAGAAATAGACCAACATCTTTATGGTCAATTAATATTTAACAAAGGAGGCAAGACAGTCTCTTCAAAAATTGTACAAGTTCATGCAACAACAAAAAACTAGATCACCAAACTAGATCACCAACTTACACCATACACAAGAATAAACTCAAAATGGATAGAAGTACTAAATGTCAGTCACAAAATCATAAAAATACTAGAAGAAAACATAGGCAGTAAAATCTCAGACATCTCTTGTAGCAATATTTTTGCTGATATATCTCCTGGGGCAAAGGAGACAAAGGAAAAAAACAAATGGGACAACAACAAATAACAAAGCTTCTGCACAGCAAAAGAGACTATCAACAAAATGAAAAGTGAACTTACTGGATTGAAGAACATCTTATAAAAGCTTGATTTCCAAAATATATAAAGAACTTATACAACTCAAAACTGAGAAGACAAACAATCCAATATAAAAAATGGGCAAAGGACCTAAATAGATACTTCTCCAAAGATGGCCAATAGACATATCAAAAAATGCTCAAATGTCACTAACCACAGAGAGATGCAAATTAAAACCACAATAAGATATTTCCACATACCTGTCAGAATGGCTACCATCAATTTATCAACAAACCACAAGTGCTGGAGAAGATGTGGAGAAAAGGGAACTCTAGTGCACTGCTGGTGGGAATGCAGATTGGTGCAGTTTCTGTGGAAAACAGTATGGAGTGTCCTCAAAAAATTAAAAATGAAACTGCCTTTTGACCCTGTGATCCTACTTTTGGGAATATATCCAAAGAACCCTGAAACACCATTCAGAAAGAATATATGCACCTCCTATGTCCATAGCAGCGTTATTTAAATAGCCAAGACATGGAAACAAACCAAAAGCTGTGGTACATTTACACAATGGAAATCATGCAACTATAAAAAAGTAGGAACTCTTAACCTTTTGCAACAGCAAAAATGGACCTGGAGAGTATTATGCTAAGTGAAATAAGCCAGTCTGAGAAAGACAAATACCGTATGATCTCACTTATATGTGAAATCTAATGAACAAAAGAAACTGACAAAATAGAACCAGAGGCATTGATACATGGAACAGACTGACAGAGTGGAGGGCAGTTTGTGTGTGTGTGTGGGGGGGGGGGAGGAGCGACTGGATGAAAGAAGGTGAAGAGATTAGCCAAAGAATATAGAAGTATAACCTACAGACACAGACAACAGTGAGATGGTGGCCAGAGGGAAAGGATTAGCAGGGGCTGGGTGAAGGTGGACAAAGGGGGTAAAATGGGGACTTCTGTAACAGTGTCAACAGTAAAAATAAAGTTTTAAATAAATCTTTCAAAAAAAATTGTTTACTCAATAAATGTCATTGGGAAAACTGGATAGTTACATGCAAATGAGTGAAAGCAAAACCCTATCTTACACCACTCATAAAAATTAACTCAGAAATGGATTAAAGACTTAAATGTAAGGCCTTAAACCATAAAACTTCTATCAAATAACATAGGAAAAAAGCTCCTTGATAGCAGTCTTGGCAATGTTTTTTAAAAATATGACACCAGAAGCACAAGTAACAAACCCTCTTATAAGTAATTCTTACAAAATATATAAATGTATCAAATCATCATTTTGTATACCTTAATATTACACAATGTTATATGTTAATTATATCTCCAAAAATCTGACAAAAGATCTTAATAGGAACATTAATATAAAATAAATGTCAAAAATCCTTGTAAAAACCAAAAAATACTATAAATATTTTGAAGTGATCATTCTTAAAATAAAAATTTTAAATATGCCATGTATTACTTGCCCTGTTCAATAGTCTTTCTTGACAAATATTCCAGATGTGAAAAAAGTTCATTCCTTTTGTGGTGACATTGGTCAAATTCAGAATGCATTAAAAGGCATTTTCACATTGAGTGTTATGTTACAAGTTGCTTCACGTAAGCTTCTTTACTTAATGATAAACTATTTTGTCTGCTTACTGACTTTGGTTTTGCCTTTGAAATTAATATTGCTTTTACTAATTCAGCTTTTAGATTAAGTTCATAAATGTGGGATTATTCACAAAAACATTCATACCTTCTTTGCATTTCCTTTGTAAAGTATTTATAAAAAACTGTAGTCTACAGTGAATATTCTGAACTCAAAAACACCAACAAATATTATTGGGTAGTATTTACATAATGACTTGAAATCTCATAGCAAGATTAACAGTACTAAACAGAATAACGCGTTGTAACTCCTAATTTACAGATTTACTTAACTCCCAAACTTGTTATGTCTGCTCATAGGATCTATATGAAATATAATATGCATATAACCCTAATATTTATTCTATTTATAACTCACTGTTAGCAGCAGGGCGGACACATAAACATATATATATATATATATAACATAGCAACAGCTACAAGTAAGTCTGATGCTTAGATCATGATTTTTTCCTAGGTGCTCCTGTCCCAGTTCCCAGAAATGTACACCTTTACATTCTACACAGTGTGTCTGCATGGCTTGCTTTTGCTTTCCCCTGAATGTCAGTGGAGCTCTTAGAACGAATGGTATCCCAAAATACTGACTGTTGAGGTTTAATACTCCAGTAGAGTTTATTTTTTGTTTCTTTACTTTATATAAATGACTTTCTTCAGGATTTGGGATTCAAATAAACACAAATATCCTGAGAAATGCTAGGAATGCCTTCCCTTATGGAAATGCTACTTTATCCAGAAATTATCTGCTTTGAACTTTCAAAACGTGTCCCAAGGTGAACAGCATCCATTGGGAGAGTTACTTCTCAGCAATATTCACCCAATCTTCCTTATTTTATCTCCCTGTATCCCAATTTCAAGAAATAACTGGTATTGCAGTTCTTGAGTTTTTTGAGGATTTACAAGGCAAATATGATTGGTTTTGATTTTTCCCTCTGCCAACTTAGGTTGCCTATGAGTCCTGGGCATCTAAGTTTATTTGCACTCATTCTTGGGCTATTCAGTTTTCTAAATTGTATTGCTATTGTCTCCTTTCTTGATGCTGTTGTCCTTTTGGGGTTTTACTGTAGCTTTAGGAGGGTTTCAATAGGGAGTAAGATTTGAAAATTCAATCCATCATCTTTTTAAATAGATTAAAGAGTTAAATAGCCCGGTCGGGCGTGGCTCAGCGGTTGAGCGTTGACCTGGGATTCAGGCGATCGGGGTTCGATTCCCATGCCTGGGAATTGTGGGCTCGATCAATGACTCTCTCATCATTGATGTTTCTATCTCTCTCTCTCTCCCTCTCCTTTCCTCTCTCTGAAATCAATAAGGATATATTAAAAAAAAAAGAGTTAAATATTAACTCTTAATTAACTGTCCTGATTTTCTGAAGTGAAAACTTAAAGCAATTGTTTTCCAACTGACAAGAAGCATCACAATTTTTACTGAATTTATTGGGGTGACACTAGTTAATAAAATTATATAAGTTTCAAGTGTACAATTCTGTAATACCGTATCTCTAAATTGTATTGTGTGTTCACCACCCAGTCTCCCGTCACCATTTATTCCCTCCCTCCCCCAGTCAATCTACCATCTTAATCCCACAGGAGTTGTTAAAACAAGTATCTTAAGTGATTCAGATGCAAGCAGGCCCAAAATTACACCTTCAAACACTGAACTAGAGGATAATCTCTAGGGAGTGCCCAGAATAGTAAATACAGCTAGAAATAGTAAAAGAAGCTGAAGATGTTTATCTAAAAGAAAATTCTAGGAGCTACAACAGCTACTTCAACAGCTAAAAGGCAAATGGGGTAAGAGAAGTTAGGCTTGTTCTCTATGCCTCTGTGGAAAACTAGAACCAGTATGTGAAACTGCAGGCCAGAGACTAGGTACAGGATTGAGAAGAATTTCTTAGCACACAAAATTATCCCAAGAAGGAAGGAATTAACTGCCTTGGCAAAAAACAGACTCAAGAACAGGCTGCACAACCATCACATTTTTGGGATGATGCTAACAGCATCTAAGCCCTACATAGTTTTGCAGTCCAACTGGTTGCTTAGGCAAGGTTAACACATGAAAAATAAAGTTAACACATAATTAAATGCTAGAAGGATGAAATTATAAAAATAAAGTCATTTTAGGCATACTGAGTAGAAACTACTAAATATAAAGGAATATTATGGGTAAAAACTGCCTGGTCCTAAATATCATTTTGTCAGGTGGAATGTAATTTTTTTCCACACAGACTCTGCACTCAGATGTTCATTTGTCCCTTTATTTATTATGAGTGATGAAGTGATGAGTTCCTCATTGCTATTAAAATATCCAAGTCATAAACCTAATTATTAAGCATATTTTCCTTACCTGAAATGCATGTTGGCTTAAAAACATGTCACCTGGCATCTATTCTCCTCACCTCCCCCAATCAAGGAACAAAGAGGACACCAGATAGGATGGAACACAGTGAACAAGGGAAAAGAGACATGATATAAGGCTTTAGCAGAAAGCAGAGAAGCCGTATCACAGGGTTGGGAGAAGAGAGAAACGTGCTGGGTGAAGTTAAATACTTCAGGTTTACTTTAAGTATAATGGTAAATAATAAGAGTTTCAAGTAGCAGATTGACATGATTAGACTTTATATCTTTTGAAATAGCTTTTAAAAGGGAACCCTTGTGCACTGTTGGTGAGAATGCAGATTGGTACAACCACTGTGGAAAGGAGTATGGAGTTACCTCAAAAAATTAAAAATGGGCCTGGCCAGGAGTGGCTCAGTGGTTGAGCAGCAACCTAAGATCCAGGAGATCGAGGTTCGATTCCCAGTCAGGGCACATGCCCAGGTTGCGGGCTCGATTCCCAGTCGGGGAGTGCAGGAGGCAGCTGATCAATGACAACTCTCTCATCCTTTATGTTTCAACTCTCTCTCTCCCTCTCCCTTCCTCTCTCTGAAATCAGTAAAGATATATTTTTAAAAAACAAAAACAACAGTAATTAAAAAAAAATTAAAAATGGAACTGCCTTATGACCCAGTAATTCCACTTATGGGAATATATCCTAAGAATCCTGAAACACCAATCAGAAAGAATATATGCACCCCTAATGTTCATTGTGGTGTTATTTACAATAGCCAAGATATGGAAGCAGTCCAAGTGTCCATCAGTAGATGAGTGGATAAATTTAATAGCTATGGTACATTTACACAATGGACTAGGGCTACTCGGCTGTAAAAAAGATGGACCTGGAGAACATTATGCTCAGTGAAATAAATAAGCCAGTCAGAGAAAGACAAATACCATATGATTTCACTCATATGTGGAATTTAATGAACAAACTGAACTAACAAGCAAAACAGAGACGGACTCAATAGGCAGATAGCTCTGTTGTGAGGGTGGGGGTGGGGGATGTTGGGGAGGTAGAAAGATTTAGAAAAAAAGAGAAAGAACTCATGGATAACAGTGTGGTGATCACAGGGTAGAGGGGGGTGGGTGGAGGTGGAAGAGGGTATGGGGGATAAATGGTGATGAAAAAAATAAAGAGAAAAAAATTAAATAGCTTTTCTATGAAAAATAAAATGGAGGTAATAATACTTTTTAGCAGATCAATTAGGAAGCAGTATCCAGAGAGACAATAGTTTGAACTAGGATTATAGAGGAAGAAATGAAATGACATTTGAGAAACTCTTCTTAAGAGGTAGAATAAAGAATATGTTGAGAGATTTTAAAGATGGTCAGAGACATCTTCCATGAGCATCTGGATAAATGGTGGTTCCAGTTCCAGAGAAGTAATATACTGCCAGATGTAACTTGCTGGAAGTGTAAGGAAAAAGGGAATCCCTATTTGGGTGGGTTACGTTTGAAAGCCTATGAGTCATCTCAGTGTGAATGTCTCACAAGTTCCACGTCATCATTTCCCACTGCATATCTCCATTAAAGCTTCAAACTCAGGATGCTGACCATCGAAATCTGTATTTTTCTTCTGCATCTGCTCCATTTGCTGATTAATTAATGCTACCAATTGTGAGGAATGTCATAGATGGGGTTCCTACATGTGACAGAAAAAGCTGGAACATAAAATACCGTAAGTCTCACTGGTAAGGTTCTATGACTCACAGATTCATCTTAACAGTGGAGTTATTCATGCCACAAAGGTTAACCTTAAGTGAAGAGTTAACCAATAACTCTGCAAACATTTAAAACCATTTGAAAATAAATATATAAGTATTAAGGGTACTTTTATCCACAGCTTGTTTTGCTAGGAATATTACAAGAGTAGGACAGATTTTGGAATGAATCCAAGTAAATAGATTCAAGAGATAAATGTTAACTTTTAATTAACTGTCCTGGTTTTCTGAAGTGAAAACTTAAAGCAATTATTTTTCAGCTGACAAGCCTCATAATCTTTATTAATGTCCTATTATTGCATAACACTGCCACCTGCTGGAAGATATCACTAGAAAAATGGTTTTATTTCTAATCAAGTTTTAAGTTTCTGAAAGAAAAAAAGAGAGCAGACTAATGGTTGCAGAAGGGGAGGATTAAGGGACTAGATGAAAAAGGTGAAGGGATTCAGCTTGGTAGTTACACAACAGTTATGGGGATATAAAGTACAGCACAGGGAATATAGTCAATAATATTGTAATAACTATGTACCTGCACAGTGCCAGCTGGGTACTGGAAATATCAGAGGGAACATTTTGTAAAATATGTGATTGTCTAATCACTATGTTGTACACCTGAAACTAATATAAAATAATATTGAATATAAGGTGCAATTGAAAAAAGTTTTTAAAAAGAAAGAAACTAAGTTGATTTTGTCCTTTCTTGCCCATTACACTTGGATAAAACCATTAGTAAATGGAAAAGAAAAAAATTCAACTTCACTGATTTCCACAATTAAAAAGCAAACAATGATATTTACTTTTTGGTTTTGGTTACTTGGGCGAGGGAAAGATGTAACCATGAAAAGATAGCATGAGAGATTTTGAAATGAGGTGTATCCACAAATCTATAAAATTCATAGAACTGTAAACCGAAAGGCAAAATTGTCAATTTTACTTTATGATAATATTTTTAAAAATACACTGAATAAGAATAAAAACAGTACCATATATTTTTTTAAAACAGGGAAAAATCATAAGAGGTTAGAATGTGAAGTATTCCCAGAAAATTCAGGTTTTGCCAATTTAATATGTTTTTGAAATATGAAATATGGAAACATATTTAAATACTTCTAGTACATATTGGTAGCTTTAAGAAACACTTCTAGATCTATATTTAAAAATTTCAACATACTGTGTCAGATTAGGACCTGTCTAATTTTGTTTGGGCTTTAGGCCTTTGGGCTAAAAATGGCAAAACTGTTCAATTTTCTGTCAATACTTTTGTGTTCTAATGTTTTATGATTTTCCTTTTTATCCTCTTATTCTGTATCTTTTTAAAAATTAGTACACAGTAAAATTGACTATTTTGCATTTTGGTTTACAATTCTATGAACTTTAACTCATGTACAGATTTGTGTAACCACTACTATAATCAGGATACACCTCATCTCAATAATAATGGTGCTCTCACTACCTTACTCTGACCCTAGCATAGACAGGTCTGATGACAGGTAACCATCTATTACTGGAAACTAGGAATCAGTATTTACCTTAGATTCTGGTAACTGGAAAAGAAGTCTTATAAAGGCATTTTTATTTTATTGTGTTTTGCCTCTCTCAAAAAGCTGGAGTATAAACAGGCTGAGCTGGGTGCTTAGCATCTGTGTAATCTTGGTATTTATGGGATACTAAGCAAGTCACATAAAAATCTAAGCTATGTTCAAGTTCCAAGGGTCTATAGCACCCAAATCCATCTGGGGAACTTTCCAGTGCATTGTAGATGCCAAATGCTATAAGGTGCCAAGAGCACCTTATACGCGATACGTAGAATAGTCAAACTCATAGAGACAAAAAGCAGAATGGTGGTTGCCAGGGGCTGGGTGGTGGGGAGAAGATGAGGAGTTATTGAATGGATAGAGAGTTTTAGTTTGGGAAGATAAAGATGTGGAGAGAATGGCTGGGATAGTTGCACAACAATATGAATGTATTTAACATTACTGAATTATATACCTAAAAATGATTAAAAGCCTGGCCAGAGTGGCTCAGTGGTTGAGCATCGACTTTTGATCCAGGAGATTGAGGTTCGATTACCAGTCAGGGCACAAGCCCAGGTTGTGGGCTCAATCCCCAGGAGGGGGCGTACAGGAGGCAGCCAATCAATGACTCATCATTGATTTTTTTTTTTTCTCTCTCCTTCTCCTTCTCTCTCTCTGAAATCAATAAAGACATATATTTTTTTTTAAATGGTTAAGATGCTAAACTTCATGTTATGTATATTTTACCACAACTTAAACAACAGAGCAAGAAAAATAAAATCCTCCTAACAAATCAGGCCATAGGAAGATAATGAAACCTCGAAATTGTATGTAAAATAAAGAGATGGAACTTTTTTAGAGGGCTATGGTAATATAGCTTTCCTCAGTTTCTCAAAATGTTCAGCAGCCTTAAAAATATTTGAATTACCATGACCTTTAAACCCATGAAATGAGAAAAATATCAAAATAATGTTAATAAGATTTTATAAAACTGTTATTCCCAACATGTCCCTATCAATATAGAACCAACATAGTTACATTCAAGCTCTGTACATATTAAATCCTCAAATAAACTTCCGTTAGCATAAAATAAGTACCACTATTTGATGACCAACTGTCCAGTATAGTTTTTACAAATTTAATACAGTGTATTAAATATGAATGAAAGAATAAAGGAATAACTTCTACAAGTCTGTTTGAAATAAAAAATTAAATGAAACAATAAAGCTAAAGCAGATTACAGAATATTCTTCAATGGCAGGGAGATAAGGAGGCAATGTCTAAAATAATAAACACTCTAAGTTAAATATGTACTAGGAACTCAATTGTCACACTAACCCAGGGAACTCCTAAATCAGTTTCTGTAACTCATATAATTTAACAGCAGTATTCCAAACTACCACCCACAAGCCTTTTAAAAGCAAACACTTGGTTGTCTATGTTCACTGCAGCATTATTCACAGTGGCCAAGACATGGAAACAACCTAAGTGCTCTGTGATAGAGGACTGGATAAAGAAGATGTGGTACATGTACACAATGGTACTACTCAGCCATAAGAAAGGATGAAATACTGCCATTTGCTACAACATGGATGGACCTTGAGAATATTATGCTAAGTGAAATAATCAGTCAGAAAAAGCTAAAAACCATGTGATTTCACTCCTAAGTGGGATATAAAACTCAAACTCATGGACACAAACAGCAGTGTGGTGGTTGACAGAGGGAAAGGGTGGGTAGTGAAGGAGGTCCTAATATATAGTGGCGGGAGAAGATTTGACTTTGGGTGGTGGGCACACAGTACAATATACAGATCTAGTAACACAGAAACCCACACCTGAAACCTATATGATCATATTAACCAATGTCACCCCAATAAACTTAATTTTAAAAAAAAGGAAAACACTGACAGCCCTGAATACAAAAAATGTGAAACATCATTATAGTAAAAGATAAAAAACAAAATTCAGCAGGCAAATAGACTGAAAATATCTGCCATAAATCCAACAATCAGTAGGATAATATCCCTATTCAGAGAACTGTTACAAGTCAATAAGGAAAACACAAAATTCAATAGGGAATGAACAAATTATATAAACTATATCTTCCTGCTTCGTTTTTTCTAATCTCAAAATGCTGTTCACACATTCTTTACAGCTTTTTTTCCTGGGCCTGGTCTTCCACATACAGCACTTGTTGCTCAACTTACTCACTGAATTACCCCTGCAGACCTTAAACACGGTCTTCAGAGAGAGTAAATATTAACCTCATGTGTTTTTCATTTAAAGGAACTATAGCATAATCTACAAGACTTTCATATATCTGATAAGGGATTTATATCTAGAATATATAAAGAATTCTTACAACTCAATGATGAAAAGAATAATAACCTGATTAAAAATGAACAAGGGATATGAACAGACATTTCTCTAAAGAAGATATACAAATGGCCAATAAGCATATGAAAAGATGTTGAGCATCACTAGCCATCAGAAAAATGCAAATCAAAACCATGAGACACACTTCATACCCACTATGATGGCTAGAATAAAAAAGACAAATATTGACAATATTGATCAGGATGTGGAGAAATCAGAACCATCATATACTGCTGATGGGAGTATAAAATGGTACAGTGGCTCTAGAAAACAGTCTGGCAGTTCCTCAAAATGTTAAACATAATGTTACCGTAAGACCCAGCAGTTCTACTCCTAGGTATATACCCAAGAGAAATGAAAACATGATGTTTGCATAAAAACTTATACATGAATGTTTATAGCAGCATTATTCATATTAGCCAAAACAATCCTAACATCCATCAACTGACCCATGGATAAATAAGTGGTGGTATATCCATAAAATGAAATATTACCTAGCAATAAAAAAAATGAAGTACTGATACCTGCTACAACATGGATGACATGAATGTTAAGTGAAAGAAGACAAAAAAGACTACACACTGTACGATTTCATTTATATAAATTATCCAGAGTAGGCAAATATATAGACAGATCAGTAGTTCCTTAGGGCTAGGAGTACAGTGGGATTGGGGAGGAAATCAGAAGACACTGCTAATGGGTTCAGGGTTTCTTTTGGGGGTGATGAAAATGTTTTAAATTTGATCATGGTGTAAAAAAAATGTACATATATAAATGGAGCCCCATTAAAATGCAGCCGGAGTTGCCATCCCAGAAGAACTGCCTTGTGTGTCTTATGCCTCAGATCTTGGAGTGGTAAAACAGAGCAAAATAATCTTTAGAATGGATGGAAAACAACATTGTGCTCCAAAGAACTCTTTACAAAGATAACAAGAAAGCATATATTATGACTACTGGATTGATGACATCTGAACTGAAAATTAAAAATATTGTTTAGAATTAGCATCACTATCTTAATTTATCTGCTCCAACAGAAATGCCTTCCTTCTGTTGATGTAATTGTTCCCCTTCCCTTTCTCATAAATACCTCTGGGCTTCTGCCTGAATAAATGCTTCCCTATTAGCTACCCTTTGGTCACAAATAAATGCTTCTTGCCTCTCACTTTGAAGGACATTTTATTTTTAGGTTAACTGTTGATGCCTGTACATCCTGTGAATGCACTAAAAAAATCAATGTACACTTAAAATGGGTTAGTTCTAGAGTATGTGAACTATATCACAATTAAGCTGTTATTTATTTTTTTAAAGGAGTATAAACTGTATTTTCTCCCCATGATATCCTCACCTCCTAAAACAGTGTTTGGCAATATTAGGCATTCAATAAATTTTGACTAAATGAAAATGTAAATTTCAAAGCATGGGTAAACCATTATAAATCTGTCATACCCAAAGTGATGAAATTACTGCAGGTTGGCATGAAGTTGTGTGTATGTTTACGTGTGTTTTCCGTGAAAGGAGATGAGACTGAGAAATTCAGCAGAACCACGACCTTGAAGGGTCTTCGGCCAGGCTAAGGACCTTTTATTTACCTGAATCAATGGAAATGCCAGTAGATTTTGAGCAGAGGAGGAACAGAGGCTGCTTTTTAAATGTGCGGTTTAAATAGAGAGTTGCTATTTCTATCCAAAGTTGAAATAGACCAATAGAATACCTTGAAGTAGAGCAAAACCCCTCAGGTGAGAATGGGGAGAAGATAGGGGAAGACAAAGGAGAAGCAAGTATCAAAATATAAGAATCTTAATAGGTTTTAATAATTACACTCAGTATACAGCGTGCGCGCGCGCGCACACACACACACACACACACACACACACATAAAAGACTGACACTCATACATGCACATATACGTGCACCATCCCCTACATGGAAAATCATTTGTACAGTCAGCCCAGTATGGAGCTCAAGTGTGGTCGGGACAAAAAGAATTATGACCACTGAGCCAGAAAATTCTACCATCATCTGGACAGGGTGCTTCTCACAGTGTAGTAACTTAGGAACACCAACAAAGTGCCCAGTCACACCTCTTCAGAGGACCCCAAATCTTCATAAATGTAATCTTGAGACATCTTAGCAAGGACTGAAGGACAAGGACAAGGTTAGCTACTCACGGTTTCACAACTCGGGGGTGAGGGGGCCCCTAATAGCATCCAGAGGCGCGGAGCCTACCGCCTGTTTCCAGGCGCCACTTGAAGAGGAGGGAGGAAGCGACCCGGCCGCGGGAGCCAACCAACCGTGACCCCGCAGGGGCCTCCCTTTACGGAAGCCCACCCCGCACGGAAACGCAGCCACCCGACAGCTGAAACAAACCTTTCTGGGCCTACAAGAGACCAGGAATTTCTCCCCGGGGTGAATCTAACTTCTCAAGAATATAAGTACCACGCAGCAAAAGTCTTGAGGGCTCCTGTCGGATGTGACGAGTGGACGGAAAAAGCCGGCAGGCGGCACGCCTGGGGGAGGGGGAGCAGTCGAGACTTCCTGCGTCTCCTCCTCGCTAGGCTAGAGCGTTGGGATCCGGGATTTGCTTGCCCAGTGTGGACTTAGCGGCGACCCCGCTGCAGACCCTGTATTCATATCTCCCGGGCTGCCTGGCTTCAGCTTTCTAGATGTTTGGGCTCACATCAGGTAGGGGTTCGCCTCCTCAAAATCCTGCTTTTTGTTTTCTGGGTCCCGGTAGCCCACAACAAACATTCAGTCCCGCGGCTCTTGCCTAGGAAATTTGAACTACAGGCTCATATTGCTCCTTTCCGGGATCTTGCGCTTGGCTCATCTCCAAGGACATAAAAGCCTGGCAGCTGAGCCCCGCACTCTGGCACTAAAGTCCATGGTGCTCCTTTCAGCTGAGAAAGTTGGCAACAATAAAATTTCTTTTATTCACCAAATATGTACTAAATGCCCACTGTGCTCCAGGTAATGCACCACGGCCCTGGCGGGGTGGCTCAGTTGGTTAGAGCTTTATCCCATATGCCAAGATTGTGGGTTTGGTTTCCAGTCAGGGCACAAAAATTAACCAATGAATGCATCTTTCTCTCCTCCCCCCTCCCCCAATCAATAAATAAATTAGAAAGAAATTTTGAAAAATTAGAAAAAAAGAAAATACTAGAATGGTCTTTGTTCTTGGAGTTTAGTAGTAAAATAGTAATAGTATTTACCTCAGAGATTTGTTGTCAGGATGTAAAGTACCTAGAATAGTATCTGGCATTTTGTAAGAGCTCAGTAAACATTAGGTATTATTATTTTCATCTTGATCATTCTGTAACAGGGAATAAAAACTTTATACTACTCTGACTAATCATGAAATGGAATTAGAATAAAATGTACTAATGAACTGATAAAAGGAACTCACATACTCACAGTTTCCTTATAAGCATACTGCAGGCATCAGCAGTTCCAGTTTCTGCTTGTACAAGAAAGGGCCATGACCGAGACTTCAGTTGACACAACTCACCCAACTGCAGGAATTTGGCTAGCACTGACCAGTTCCAGTATGCTGATACTAAAGATCCATGTTGGGACCAGCAAGGACGTTGCCTGCATGTCCACAGCCCCTCCTCCTGATCTCTTGTTCTACTTTCCCTCTTCCTCCCTATAAAAACTCCTTTCTGCACTGAGATGATAAGAATGGCTATGCAACAAGAGTCCCTCATCTTCTCAGATGACCAGTACTTGAGTAAGCCTCTTTCCTTTTTCACCAGCATCTGTCTCACAAGTTCGGTTTTCCTGGTGCAGGCAGCCAAATGTTGGTTCCAGTTACAATTCCGTTGTCATCACTGTCATCATCATTATCACTACTTACTTTTTTAGTGTCAAACTTGAAGTCCAAATACCTTTCCTCCATGAAGCAACAAGTCTCAGGATTGGTGAGTCACCTAAATTTTATTCCAAAACCAGGCTAATCAAGTTCACTCTTCAAACTGTTAATCACACATCTCTACCAGGAAAAAAATTAGGTTATATACATGTACTCTGGATGGTATTGATATATTACACATACTATAAAACTGTCCTAAGATATCAAAATTTTAAAAGATGAGATAAAACTATGAATAGAAGTTCTGTTATTTTCTTTCCATGCGACAAATAGGTTGTCATCCATATATTCCATCACTTTGGAATCTAATGGCTAAGTACATTATCACAAGGGCCTATCATTAAATAATGAATCCCCAGAATAGCTCTTTTACAAAGAAATAATATAAATCAATCATATTTGAGATGCTTTAATATAAGGACTATCTATATGGTGTCTTACATCAGAGGAAATGAAGAAATAAAATAGGCATACATTGAGTAATCTTAATTGATCCAACATTGATGATTGATTTCTTAAATTTCCAAGGAAAGAGATTAAGATTGCAATGCCTTACACCTAACTTAATATTTTACAGAATAAATAAACTAACAAAAAGCTATGAGGTTTTGTATAGATGTACTTTACATAATATTTATGAAAATGAACCCCAGATCAATTAACTCTGGTACTATACCAGAAATAGAAACATATTTACTTTGTAAATAAGAAAGCATAAAAAAGGTTTTTCTGACCATTTGCTTGATAACTCATAATTTACATTTCTATCACTGGACTTAAATCTGCTAAAGTTTGATCTAAATTTTTAATATGGTTTTAAAAATACTCCATAGTGAATAATGTATCTACCCAATATTTATTCCCCTCGTACCCCTTTTTAACAAAACCCATTTTTGTCCAGTTAGACACACTATTCCCAGTATCAGAAATAATACTGATCTCTAAACCATTCATCATGCAGAATTCATCTAGGAATGATTATTGGTCAAGGGATAAGCAAGTGATATAAATTGGCTCAGTCAGTCTAAAGGAACTTCCATTTCATGCTTAGGAGAAAGTTTCTAACAGATTATCCTCTTGACATTGAAACATCTAGCCCACACTGCTACTGGAAACCATCTTGCCAACCACAAGGAAATAAAGTGGCTTCTGAGGACAACTAAATGAAGTGATAAAGATATTCCAGTCAGAGAAAGACACGTACCATATGATTGCACTTATATGTGGAATCTAATGAACAAAATAAACTAACAGCCCTGCTGGGCATGGCTCAGCAGTTGAGCGTTGACCTAGGATCCAGGCGATCAGGGTTCAGTTCCTGGTCAGGGCACATGCTCGGGTTGCCGGCTCAATCCCCAATCGGGGGCGTGCAGGAGGCAGTCGATCAATGACTCTCTCATCATTGATGTTTCTCTCTCTCCCTCTCCTTTCCTCTCTCTCAAATCAATAAAGATATATTTTAATAAATAATAAAATAAATAAACTAACAAACAAAATAGAAACAGACTCAGAGATACAGAAAACAGACTGACAGCTGTCAGACGGGAGGAGGGCTGGGGGGGTTGAATGGAAAGGTGAAGAGATTAAGCAAAGAAAAAAAGACCTCATAGACACAGACAATAGTATCAGACAACAGTATGGTGATTACATGATTTATTCACCAAGATAGACCATATACCAAGCTATGAAACAAATCTCAATAAATTTTAAAAGATTGAAATTATGCATAATATGTCTCTAAAAATAATAGAATTAAATTAGACATAAATAACAGAAAAATAATCTGGAAAAAAACCTGAGTGGAGATATTTAGGTGGTAATTTAGATCTTTAAATGTGTGTATTAAAAAAGAAGAAAGGTATAAATCATGATGTAAGTTTACACCTTATGAAGCTAGAAAAAAAATAAAGCAAATAAAGTCCAAGAAGGTAGAAGAAAGGAAATAATCAAGATAAAAGCATAAATAAATAATAGAAATAGGGGTGCATGTATCTTTGCAAATAAATGTGTGTTGTATTCTGCTAGATATCTGGAATAGGGGTTGCTCAGTAATATGGTAGCTCTATTCTTAATTTTCTGAGAAACCTCTATACTGTTTTTCATTTTGGCTGTACCATTTTACATTCCCACCAGCAGTGGATGAATGAGGGTTCCTTTTTCTCCACAACCTCTAAAGCACTTATTACTTGTTGATAATAGCATTCTAACAGGTGTGAGGTGGTATCTCATTGTAGCCTTGATTTGCATTTCCCTAATAACTAGTAAAGTTGAGCATCTTTTCCTGTATCTGTTGGCCATTTGTATGTTGTCTTGGGAGAAGTGACTGTTCAGGTCCTCTGCCCACTTTTAATTGGATTGTTTGTTTGGTGTTGAGTTGTCTGAGTTCTTTATATATATATATTTTTTATCATCAACCAAGGATAGGTATGTTTATTAATTTTTTAGAGAAAGGAAGGGGGGAGAAAGAAAAAGAGAGAGAGGGATTGGTGTGAGAGAGAGACATCCATCGTTTGCCCTCCCCCTGGGGATTGAACCAGCAACATAGTTATGTGTCCTGACCAGTAATCGAACCTGCAACCTTTTTGGTTTATGCAATGCTCCAACTGAGTCACCTGGCCAGGGCTCTATATAGTTTCAATATTAACACCTTTTTATTTTTATGTAATCTCATTTGTTTATTTTCTCCTTTGTTTCCCTTGCTCTAGGAGGTGTATTGGCAAACATATTGCTATGAGAGATGCCTGAGATGTTGCTGCCTATGTTTTCTTCTAGGATTTTTACGGTTTCACAATTTACATTTAAGTCTTTTATCATCTTTGAATTTATTCTTGTGTATGGTGTGAGGCAGTGATCTGGCTTCTTTTTTTTGCATGTACCTGTACAATTTTCCCAACACCATTTATTGAAGAGACTGTCTTTACTCCATTGTATGCTCTTGCCTCCTTTGTCAAATATTGAGTGTAAAGTCTTGGTTCGATTTCTGGGTTCTCTGTACTGTTCCATTGATCTATGCCTGTTCTTGTGTCAGTACCACCCAAGGACATGTTTCTATTGATTTGAGAGAGAGAGAAGCAGAGAAGCATTGATGTGAGAGAGCAATATCGATTGATCTGTTGCTTCCCCTAATCTCCCCAACCAGGGATTGAACCAGCACCTCAGGTGTGTGCTCTGACCAGGAATCAAACCCATAACATTTTGGTGTATGGGGAGACGCTCCAACCAACTGATCCACCCAGCTAGGACTGTAGTATAATTTAAAGTCACGAAATGTGTTATCAGTGGCTTTGTTCATTTTTCTCAGGATTACTTTGGCTGTTTGGGGTCCTTTGTGGTTCCATACATATCTGATTATTTTTTTGACCTATTTATTTAAAAAAAAACAACCATACGGATTTTGATGGGGATTGCATAAAATGTGCATATTGCTTTGTGTGATTTGGCCTTTTTAGCTATGTTGATTCTTCCAGTCTATGAACATGAAATATTTTTCTTTTTTGTGTGTGTCTTTTTTAGTGTCTCTGAACAATGCTTTGTAGTTTTCAGTGTATAGTTTCTTCAGATCCTTTGTTAAGTTTATTCCTAGGTATTTTATTCTTTTTGTTACAATTGAAAATAGAATTGTTATTTAATTTTTCCTGAAATTTCATTGTTAGTATATAGTAATGCAATAAATCACTGACAGGTGTTGAGGTGATACCTAATTGTAGTTTTTACTTGCATCTCTCTGATGATTAGTGACTGTGAGCATTTTCTCATATGTCTATTGGCCAGCTGTATGTCTTCTATGTCTCAAGAAGTCTCTATTCAGGTACTATATCTATTTTTCTTTTAATTGGATTAGTTTTCTTCCTGGTCTTGAGTTGTATAAGTTATTTTATATATTTTGGAAATTGACCCCTTATCAGACTTATCATTGGCAAATATGTTCTCCCATACAGTGGTTCTTTTTTCATTTTGTTGATGGTTTCTTTTGCTGTGCAGAAGATTTTTAGTTTGATGTAGTTCCATTTGTTTATCTTTGCCTGAGTTTCCCTTGACCTCAGAGACATATAAGCAAAAATATTGCTGCAAGGGATGTCTGAGATTGTACTGCCTATGTTTTCTTCTAGGATTTTTATGGTTTTGCAACTTACATTTAAGTCTTTTATCCATTTTGAGTTCATTCTTAGGTATGGTGTAACTTGATGGACGTTTCATTTTTTTTACATGTGCCTGTCCAATTTTCGTAACTTCATTCATTGAAGATACTGTCTTTATCCCATTGTATGCTTTTGCATCCATTGTCAAATATTAATTGACCATTGGGTCGATTTCTAGGTTCTTTGTTCTGTTCAATTGGTCTATGCCTGTACTTATGCCAGTACCAGGCTGTATTGATTAAAATGACCTTGTAGTATTATTTGATATCTCATATTGTGATAACTCCAAATTCGTAATTCTTTTTCAAGGTGTTGAGGCTACTCAGGATCTTTTTTGATTTCATATAAATTTTTGGACTATTTTTTCTCATTTTGTGAAATATGCCATTGGTATTTTAATAAGAATTGCATTGAATCTATTGATTGCTTTAGGTAGTATGGACATTTTAACAATATTAATTCTTCCAAACCGTGAACGTGGTCTATGCTTCACCTTATGTGTTTCTTTCTTAATTTTTTTCACCCAGTGTCATATAGCTCTCCAAGTACAGGTCTTTTATCCCTGGGTTAAATTTATTCCTAGGTACCTTATATTTTGTTGTTGCAATATTAAATGGCATTGTTTTCTTAGTTTCTATTTCTAATAGTTATTTATTGGTGTATAAAAGTGCCATTGATTTCTGGATGTTGATTTTGTGTCCTGCAACTTTGCTGAATTCATTTATTAGATCCAGTAGATTTTTGGTGGAGTCATCAGGGTTTTCTATATACAATATCTTGTCATCCAAATAATAACAGTTTTACTTCCTCCTTTCCAATTTTATTTCTTCTCCTTGTCTGAGTTCTATGGCTAGGACTTTCAGTACTATGTTGAATAAGAGTAGTGAAAGTGGACAACCCTGTCTTGTTCCTGATCTTAAGGGAAACAATTTTAGTGTTTGCCTACTGAGTATGATGTTGGCTGTAGGTTTTCATATATGGCCATTATTATGTTGAAGTATGATCCCTGTATTTCCACTTTGCTGAGATTTTTTACCAAAAATGGGTGCCAGATTTTATTGAATGCTTTTTCTGTATCTATTGATATGATCATGTGATTTTTGTTTCTTATTTTGTTTATGTAATATATCACACTTGATTTGTGGATATTGTACCAACCTTCCAGCCCCAGAATAAATCCCACTAGATCATGGTGTATGATTTTTTTAATGTATTGCTGGATCTGATTTGCTAATATTTTTTGAGGGATCTATATTCATCAGACGTATTGGCCTATAATTTTCTTTCTTTGTTGTATTTTTATCTGGTTTTGGTATAAGGATAATGTTGGCCTCATAAAAAAAGATTCAAAGTCTTCCCTCCTCTTGAATTTTTTGAAATAGCTTGAGGAGAATTGGTGTTAGTTCTTCTTTGAATATTGATAAAATTTTCCTATGAAGCTTTTCGGTCCAGAGTTTTTGTTTCCTGGGTGTTTATAGTCCTTAGATTTCAGATTTCATTAGTTGTTATCAGCCTATTCAGGTGTTCAGCTTCTTCATGATACAATTTTGGAAGATTTTAGTTTCTAGGAATTTGTCCATTTTTCCCAGCTTGTCTATTTTATTGACATATTGTTGTTCATGATATTTTCTTACAGTCATTTGTATTCCTGTGATGTCTATTGTTACCTCTCCTTTTTCATTTCTGATTATATTTATTTGGGTCCAGTCTCTTTGTTTCTTGATGAATCTCATTAAATGTTCATCAATCTTATATATCCTTTCAAAGAACCAGCTTTTGGGTTCATTGATCTTTTATGTTATTTTTTAGTTTCTATGTCATTTATTTCTGCTCTGATCTTTATTATTTTCTTCCTTCTGCTTACTCTGGACTTTTCCTGAGGTTCTTTATCCAGTTCTTTTAAGTATAGGGTTATATTGTTTACTAGATATTTTTCTCCTTGAGGTAGGCCTGTAATTCTATGAACTTCCTTCTCAGGACTGCTTTTGCTCTGTCTCAAAGATTTGGAGTGTTTGTGTCTTAATTTTCGTTTGTTTTCAGGTAATTTTTTATTTCTTCCTTGATCTCATTGACTCTCCGTTCATTGCTCAGTAACATGTTATTTAGCCTCCATGCGCTTGAATATTTTTGAGATTTTTGTCATGGTTGATTTCTAGTTTCAAGCTTCTGTGGTCAGAGAAGATATGCTGGTTATGATTTCAATTTCCTCAAATTTATTGAGACTTCTTTCGGGTCCTAACATGTGGTCCATCTTTGAGAATGTTCCACATGCACTTGGGGAGAATGTATATTCTTCTTCTTTGAGATACAGTGTTCTGTAGACATCTATCAAATCTAGTGTGATCTAGTATGTCATTTAAGTTCACTGTTTCCTTGTTGATATTTTGTCTGGAAGATCTACCCATTGATGACAGTGGGATGTTAGAGTACCCTACTATCACTGTATCACTGTTGATGTCTTCCTTAAAGTCCATCAAAAATGTTTCATATATTTAAGTGCTCCTATATTGGGTGCATATATATTTATAAAGATTATACCCTTTTGTTGGATGGATTCCTTTATTATTATGTAGTGACCTTCTTTGTCTCTTGTTATGGCCTTTGTTCTGAAGTCTATTTTGTCAGATATAAGTGTTACTACCTCAGCCTTTGGTGGTTGTCTTGCATGGAAAAATTTTTCCATCCTTTCACTTTCAGCCTATGTGTATGTTTTGTTCTGAGGTGGGTCTCTTGTAGATAGCATATATATGGATTGTGTTTTCTTATCCATTTGGCTACCCTAGGTTTTTTTTTGTTTTGAACATTTAATCCATTTATATTGAAGGTTATTATTGATAGGTACTTATTTATTGCCATTTTTATTCTGTGTTTCTCTCTCTCTCTCTCTCTTTCTCCTCTTTTTCTTAAAGCCGTGCCTTTAACATTTCTTGCAATGTTGGTTGGTGGTAATAAACTCATTTCGTGTTCCTTTGTCTGGGAAGTTATTTATTTCACCCTGGATTTTAAATGATAGTCTTGCTGGATAGAGCAATTTTATTTGCAGGTTCTTGCTTTTCATTACTTTGAAAACTTCATGCCAAACACTTCTGGCCTGAAGTGTTTCTGTGCAGGGATCAGGTGACAATCTTATATGAAAAACTCCCATGTAGGTAACTGACTGTTTCTCTCTTGCTGCCTTTAAGATTCTCTCTTTGGTTCTGATCTTGACCATTTTAATTATTGTTTCTTGGTGTGGGTCTCTTTGTGTCTATCTTGTTTGGAACTCTGTTCTTCCTGAACTTGTGTGACATTTTCCTTTACCAGGCTATGGAAGTTGTTTTTTTTTTCCATTATTTTTTCAGACAGGCTATCTATCCCTTGCTCGCTTTCATCTCTTTCTGACACCCCTATGATGCAGATGTTGTTATGTTTCATGTTGTCCCAAAGTTCCCTTAAACCATCCTGCTTTTTAATTATTTTGTCTTTTTTTTGGTTATGATTAATTTTTTCTGTTTTGTGTTCTAACTCACTGATTCAGTCCTCTGCCTCGTCCAGTCAACTGGCAATTTCTTTCAGTGTATTCTATATTTCAGATATGGCATTATTCCTTTCCACCTGATAAGTTTTCATGGTTTCTATATATACTTCATAGTGCTGTTGCTCTCACTGAGTTCCTTGAGCATACTTATAACTATTACTTTGAATTCTCTATCTGATAAATTGCTTGACTCCATTTTATTAAGCTCATTTTCTGGAGTTTCTTGTTATTTCATTTGGGGCCTGTTTCTCTGTCCCCCCATTTTGGCTGTCCCTTTGTGTTTGTTTCTATGTTTTAGATTGCTATGACTACCAGTCTTGGTGAGGTGACCTTCTGATGCTCCCAGTAGTGCAGTCTCCTTGATCTCCTGACCTGAGTACTCTAGGAATGTGTCTGGTGTGGGTTGTTTAGACCCTCCTGTTGTAATTGGATTGCTGATGGCCCTGTTGTGGTTGGGATTGACCCTCAGGTTGGTTGACAATGAGGCTTAACCCCAACCATGTTGTGCAATCTTCTGTACAGGTGCAGTCTCAAGGTGTCTTGATGGGCTCAGGGGCACACTCATTAACCCTTCAGGCTGAGTGTCTATAGAGGTAAACCTTTATCACTATGTATGAGATGCTGTGCAGCAGTTTCCCCCAGAGGCAGGGTTGTTCCAAGCAGGGTCTAAGGCCCACTGAGATCCAACTTTGGGTAAGCCATTTACTTGTCTAGTTTGGTTGAGCTCTGATGTGGTCTCACGCCCACCCCTTGTGATGGCTCTGGGTCATTTTGCGTCCTTTTGGGTGAGTTTCAGATGTAGATCACTGTCAGAATTGTGTGTAAGTGTCCTGGGGCTGTCTTGTGTAATTACCACTCTGTTCACTGTTTGTGTCTGCATCTCCTAGACCTGTGTTTTCATGGGAGGGAGACCAATCTGTGCAAATGGGTCAGCTTCTTTTAGCTTAGACCTGTGGGCAGATATGTGGTTGGTCTGAGGCTCCCTGTGGTTCACCTTCACCTGTCAGCTACTTTGCCTCCCCCTGAGGTTGCCTTGTCTTCCTCTAGTGCCTTCTGAAGAGTCTTTAGGGTGGCCCCAGGGTAGCCTAGCTTGCGCTAGTGGGCCCCTGCTTAGACATCATACAGTGAGGCACTCAGTGAGGGAAAATTAGTCTCTGCTTCAAAGCAAACTCAGTTCTACAAGAGTGTCCAACTCCAGTTCCTCCTAAGGTGGCCTGCTTCAAGTTCAGGTTGGTTCCAGCCTGCACCCTTCTCTGCAGGAGAAGTTTAAGCTGCCCTGTGCTCTGTGGGATTGATCAAGTATCTCTGGTTGAGAATTTTGCCTGCTCAGCTCACAGAGGGTGCTAAATACTCCCTCCTGGTCCCAGACAATAGACTTTGAGGATCTCACATTTGGAATGTTCTGCTATGAGCACTCTCCCATTACCCACAGAAATGTGCTCAGCAGGGTTATTCAGGACTTCATGGAGCTAAACCAAACAGTCTCCTGTTTGGGGTGCTGTTCCTAGGCTGCAGGAGGGGAGACAGGTTCTACTCCTTCCTGGGACTGTTTGGTTAAATTCACAGGGAGATCAGATCAGCCTTCACACAATGCAGTCACAAAGCCCAGCCTTCATTCACCTGTCTTCCCAATAGAAGCCTTTCAGGGGGATACAGTTCAAAAATTACAGCTCTCTGCAGAATTGGCACCCTAATGCCACAGGTCCAAGCAGGAGAGGTTATGAAATCAGCCCCATATAGGACTCAGATCTATCTGCCCACTGGTCTCAGCAAAGTGGGGGGTGGGGGGGTAAGCGAGATTCCCAGCTCCACTTGTGCTTGCAACTCTCAGCAGTGATGGCCAAAAATTACTGACCTTCCCTGCTCCTCCATGCAGCTAATCCCACAGGATGAGTAGTCTAGAAGTCTCCACAGGTGGAGGGAGGTGTTCCACCCTGCACTCAAGGTAGGAGAATACTTTCCTCTTTCCCCAAGGCAAACAGTTGTATCATTAACTGTGGCTCTGTACAATGCCTTTCCAGAAAGTAGAGGATCCCTCAGGGTCACTGCTGGTTGCAGCCTGCAGGCCCTCTGCTGAACCCAAACACCGTGGTGCCCCCTTTCCTGCAGTCAGCACCCGGAGTGAACTTCTGAGGCTGGAACTGCTAACAATAGGAGTGCTCTTTCACTGGGAAGGTGCGATCCCAGTCTCCCAGGCAGACAGAATTCTCCTGGTTCCCTCTACCTGATGGTACACAGGCTCTTCTTCCAGGCTCTGCTGCTCTGGGTTTGGGATCCCTGTGTGGGGTTGAGACTTCCACACCCCCAAGGGGAGAGAGCTTTGCAGCTGATATCACTGGGCCTCTCAGCTGAGCACCTGCTTCAGGAGGGCACTCCTTTCTTCATCTCCCCTCCTCTTACCAGTCTCTACATTGTTTCCTCAATGCTCCTTAGATATAATATGTCCAATCAGCTATATTTCTCTTGTTTTTTCAAGTACATTGCTCAGTATTTTAGCTGTAAATCCAGTCCCTGGCTGGGAGCTAGGGCACATAGGCTCCAGTTATTCTGTAGCCACCTTGCTTCCCAACTTTTTCTTTCCATAACTTTTTAAAAAACGTATCTTTATTGATTTCAGAGAGGGGGAGAGAGAGACAGAAACATCAATGATGAGACAGTCATTGATTGAGCCCCCAACCCGGGCATGTGCCCTGACCGGGAATCGAACCCCGATCACCTGGATCCTAGGTCGATGCTCAACCGCTGAGCCACGCCCGGCCAGGCTCTTTCGATAACTTTTGATTTTTTTCTATTAGGTTATATGAGTTACTTGCATATTTTTGATATTAACCTCTTATCAGATATATGGTTTACAAATATTTTCTTTTGCTATAGTATAGTATGAAGCTAGGAAAATTCCAGGACAAGCTGAAGAGGGAAACTAAGAGATAAACAGCAGTTTTGTGGCCATCTAGTAAATCCTATCTTCCTTAAACCAAGGACACTTAAGGATAAATGGTTTGCATTTCTCCTCCCCAGCCAGAGGGTAGATAGCTTAAATCACCCTACTCAGGAAGACAGATAACAAATCCAATTAGTGCCTTTTGCCAATAACACCCAAGCACAAATGAAGTTAAGAGAATAAACCTCATTTTGGTACATAGCATAAAGCACATGACTATTCTATTGATCCTCCCCTAAGACCTCCCCTAAATGCCCAGCCTTTAAAACCCCTGATAATGAACATCCCAGCCCCCCCCCCCCCCCCCCGCCCTGGCCAGGAGCACACCAGCACCATTTCCTTCTCCCCTCTTAGGGGACCCCACAAGACTTGCAACCAGGGGAGCAATGGGCAGCAGCAGCTCATCCCTGGACCTGTCTTCAAGGTCCCTGAACCTGTCCCCTTTTCTCTTTCTTACTTCCCACTGAGCCAAATCATCCCAGCCTAGGCTCTCCTGTTACTTCTCCTATGCACCTTCCTTGTTTCACCCTCCTAAGTATATTTCTTCTGTGTCCAATAAATACTTTCTTTTCTATACTTTGTCTCTTGATTGAAATCTTTCCCTCAAGAAGACAGGAACCCATGTCCCCTCACCATCTCCTCAGTAACACTTTCATTCCATAGGTTGTCTTTTTATTGATTGATTGTTTATTTTGCTGTGCATAGTGATACTTTAGAAAACAAATTAATTGATCACTTTTGGTGCTTGTTAAGCACACCGATAGAGTATTCTGAAAATAGAGTAGAAATAAATAAGCCATCACCTGTCTTTTCTATACATACTGTATTTCAGGGTAACCAAATTGCTGATGAAGGAAAATTCTTCTAAGTAGATGAATTCCAACTAATAAATACAAGAAGACTGATAGATTTAGAAAATCACCTGGAACAAGATAGACTGTTGGACATAGAGGGTTTGGAATTTCAGAGAAAATCAAGACAGGAGGTACATGTTTGGAAGTCATTAAAATGTGGCTAATGAAAAAAGCCTTGGGAATTTGTAGAAATCAGGATGAACTAAAAGAGCGCCAAGGGTGTGATAAGGAAAAACTAGGTCTAAAATGGCTGACAGTCATTCCCCCCCCCCCCCGGGGCTTCCCCTATTGCCGTCCTGCTATGTTCCCCCGCTCGCCAAACCAGAAAGAGCTTGTCCCTGCCCTAAGCAAGGTATAGCTGCCAAGTAGACGGAAGCATGTACGGTATATAACTCCTTGCCCGATTGTGCTCGGGGCTCAGACTTTGGAGTTGGACTCCTCTGGGTCCGCCGAGGTAAAATAAATCCCCTGAACCCCAAACCTCTGAGTGCCACTTGGTCATTCCGTAAGGTGAGCATCTCCGGTTCTACAACAGGTGCAACTGGCTGTATTATTTACATGAAGGGGTACACAGAGGAAGTATAACTAGTGAAAGCAGCTGAACTGAATTGGTCAGAGGTGAAGGAAGAGAAATATACAAGGGTAGTTTAGAGGTACAGAAGCCAAGGGAAAAGTTTCATGAAACCTTGAAAAAGGGAAGAACTTTGGAGTAAGAGTTGCAGAGGATGATCATGATGGTAATAAAGTGAAGAGGTTCAATAGGGTAAAGCCTGAGAAGACCGTAATGGTTATGGGATATGCAGTGACAACAGAAGCCAAACTTTAGTACAGTATAAAACACATGTAAGTAAGAAAAAAATTGTTGGTAAGAAATAAAAGAGTGGTCTCAGAGTTATCTAGGATTCATAAGAGAATTTATTGGAATCAAGCAAATTTATAACCAGAGAAAGAGAACTGTGAGGAGAGAATTAAAGAGGAGAAATGAGGGAACATTTGTGGGATTAAAAGATAAACAGAGGAGGGAGAAGATGGTGGCCAAATAGGCAGACCTTTCTTGTACCTCCTCCCAGGGCCAGAATGGAAATAAAACTAAATTGGTGAACATCAACCTGGAATTACCAACTGAAGTCCAGCTGAGGTGGAGACATATCAAGGAAGGACAGAAAACACCTGGAGACTGGTAGGAAGGGTGAGGTTGAGAGAGGGGCTGACCCACCTTCCAGGGGTGGCAGGCCAAGAGTGAAGAGGCACCTCTTGGCTATGAAAGGGGTTTTTCCCTGAGAATATAATGCCTGGAACCCAGTCTGGGCTCCACAGCCTAGAGCATCAGAGCTGAGACCAGCAACCCATGTGGCATCCAGCCATGAAAGGTGGCAGGGCTTTTGGCTGACAGGAAGACCAGATTTGGTGGGATATAAAGCCTCAGGGTTTTTTGTGTGTTTTTTTAAAAAACCCAGAGTACAGGATTTTCATTTCCTGCCACTCACCCAAGGCTTCAGTGGAGGGATGGTAGTTCAGACTGAAGAAGCCTGAGGGGAGGCTGGGGTGGGAAGCACTGGGGAGAGACATGGAAAAGCAATGGCTGAAAGACCTACATTTGGTCTTATCCCCCCAAATCAAAACAGCCATTTTTCTTGAGAGGCACTGGTCCCTCCCAGAAGCCACAGCCCAGGAAAAGGAAAAAAACCCTGCCATAGGTGATACAGTGCACCCCACCATCTGGAGCCCTGCCAGCCACACCCTGCATCATGACCTTTGCAAAGGAGCTAGCAGCAGACCAAGCCTATGGATTTTAAGTCTCAGGGAGTGTCAGTGACTGCCTTGCAGGTGGGGCCATCTGCCCTACTATCCCAGGAACCTGACTGGTGCTTTCCTGTCACAGGAGAGCTGATAGAAACTTCTGGGTTCCAGCTGATCCCACTGGACTGCATATGAAGATCTCTGCACAGCTGAGGACAGGGAAATATTCTTGGACACTCTCATAGGAGTACCTCTGGGATGGAGAAACACACCTAATACTCACTGAGTGATAATATTGAGCTAGCTAGCTAGCAGGCAAAGACAGGTGGAGGTGGAGCCTGGGGAACCTGGGGAAGTTTGCTGACCCATCCTTGGGCCCCGTGCTACTAATAAACCACCTGTAGAGTGAAACTTGGCCCCTCCCGCACACAGCCAAGTCCTGTGGAGAAAGATACAAACTGTGGATCGCTTGAATCTTCAAAAAGATTGCTGAGGGCCAAAGGAGGACGGTTTCTGACAGTGGTTAGCCTCTAAGTACCTCCCAGGAAGTCCAGAATTGGCAGACAAAACAGAAAGCCTCAGTCATTAGAAGAGCAGGATCCAAAGGGAGCTCCCAGGAGACACTAAACTCTGTAGAGATGAATGCCACTTTATTTTTCTTTGTCTTCTTTATTGATTTGTTATTATATCAGTCTCTCTTTTTTCTTTCACATATCTAATTTCCCCTTCCCTTTTCTTACCCAATTTTTTTTTCTTACTCCTGCTTCCTCTTCATTTTTCCTTCTCTTAATTTTGTCAATCTGCTTTCTCCTCTATTTTCCATTTGATAATTATTTTCTTCCTCTTTTATACTGTTTTCCTTCCCCTATTTTTTATTCTTATTTTCTTTATTTCATCTCTGTCCTTTCATATTCCTTTTTCTTCCCCTCATATTTTTTCTTTTCTTGTGTTATTGTTCTCTTTTCGTATTCATATTCTCTCTTCATTTGTGGTTGCTTTTGTTGTTTTTATTGTAGGGGCCTTGTGTATGTTTTTGTTTTGTTTCTTTTAATTGTGTTTAATTTTGTTCTGTCAGCACCTGTACAACAGCTCACGCAATGTGGTCAGGAGTGAGCTTCACAGTCAGCCTGAAAGGAGATTCCACCCACAAATTGGACAACATTCAAGACCCAATTAAAACAGGAGGGCACAAATAACTCACACAAATGACATTCCCATAGCACCAATATCATAAGATCTAAGAGTCTGCAAAACTGGGTCCCAAAAAACACTACACAAGGCCAACCCATGAAGACTAGGAGGCATAGCAGTTTGATTTTTAGATCATAGAAACAAATACAAAGGGAAAGCAAAAATGAGGAGACAGAGAAACAACCCCCAAATAAAAGAAAAGGAGGAAACTTCAGAAAAAGAGCTAAACAAAATGGAGGTAAGCAATTTATCAGATATAGAGTTAAAGTAATGGTTATAAGGATTCTTAGTGATAATTTCAAGAAACATAGAAATACATCAGCATGAAACAAGAACTAGAAACCATAAATAAGAATCAGTTGGAAATCCATTCTGGCAGGAATCAAAACTAGATTAAATGAGGCAGAATCAAATCAGTCACTTGGAAGACAAGGTAGAATAAAACACCCAATTACAGATGGAAAAATAAAAAGAATTAAAAAGCACAAGGATAGTTTAACAAAACTGGGACAACATGAAATGTAACAACATCTGCATCACAAGGATACCAGAAGGAGAAGAAAGTGAGCAAGGAATGAGAACCTGCATAAAGCAATAATGCCAGAAAACTTCTCTAACCTGGTTAAGGGAAAAGTCACATAAGTTCAGGAAGCACAGACAGTCCCAGTCAAGATGAAGCCAAAGAGACCCAATCCAAGACACATCATAATACAAATCACAAACATTAAAGAAAAAGAAAGAATCTTAAAGGCAGCAGGACAGAGACAGAAAGTTACCTACAAGGGAGTAACCATTAGAATGTTAGCTGATTTCTCAGCAGAAACACTTAAGGCTAGAAAGGATTAGCATGAAGTATTCAAAGTAATGAAAAGCAAGGACCCAAGACTACTCTAGCCAGCAAGGCTATCATTTAAAATTAAAGGGGAAATAAAGAGTTTCTTAGACAAAAAAAAAGGCTAAAAAAATACATTGCCACCAACACAGCATTGCAGAAAATGTTAGAGGGAGTGCTTTAAGAAGAAGAAGAAATTGAGAGAGAGAGGAACATAGGTATAAAGAAAAAAGTGGCAGTAAATAAGTACCTCTCAATACTAACCATAAATGTAAATGGATTAAATGCTTCAATCAAAAGACATTGGGCAGCTGAATGGATAAGAAATCATGATCCATATATATATATGCTGTCTACAAGAGACCCACCTCAGAACAAACAATTCACACAGACTGAAATTGAAGGGATGGAAAAAGAATTTTCTATGCAAATGGAAATTTTTAAAAAAAGGAGAAGTAGCTATACTTGTATCTGACAAAACAGACGTCAAGGCAAAGACTATAACAAGAGACAAAGAAGGCCACTACTGCATAATACAAAAGGAATTGGTACAACAAGAGGATATAACCCTGGTTAACATATATGCACTCAAAATAGGAGCACCCAAATACATAAAAAAGCTATTGGAGGACTTTAAAGGAAAGATCAACAGTAATACCGTGATAGTAGGGGACTTTAACACCCCACTGACATCACTGGATAGATCTTCCAGAGAAAAAATGAACGAGGAAACAGACCTTTAAGGATACACTAGATCAGTTGGATTTAATTGACATTTATGGAACATTATAACCTAAAGCGGCAGAATATACATTCTTCTCAAATGCACATGGCACATTCTCAAAGAAAGACCACATGTTAGGATACAAAATAAGTCTCTAAAAGTTCTAAAGGATCGAAATTATATGAAACACCTTCTCAGATCACAATGGTATGAAACTAGAAATCAACTACAGTAAAAACACTCAAAAACATTCAAACACACAGAGGCTAAATAACATGTTATTAAACAATGAGATCAAGTTGGAAATAAAAAACTTTCTGGAAACCAATGAAAATGAACATACAACAACCCAAAATCAATGGGACACAGCAAAAGCAGTCCTAAGAGGGAAGTTCATAGCATTACAGGCCTACCTCAAGATACAAGAAAATTGTCTAATAAACTATCTAACACTAAAACGAAAAGAATTAGAAAGAGAATAAGAAGAAACTCAGAGTAATCAGAAGGAAGGAAAAGATCAGAGCATAAATAAATGACATAAAGACTAAAATAAAGCAATACAAAAGATCAATGAAACGAAGAGCTGGTTCTTTGAAAAGATAAAGAAAAGATTGATAAACCACTAGCCAGACTCATCAAGAAACAGAGAGAGGATCCAAATAAAATCAAATGAAAGAGGTGAAGTGACAACTGACATTACAGAAATACAAAGGATTGTAAGAAAATACAATGAACAACTATATGCCAACAAGCTTGACAACAGGGAAGTAATGAACAAATTCCTAGAAATATACAATCTTCCAAAATTCAATCAGGAACAATCAGAATTTTTGAATAGACTGGTAACAACTGATGAAATTGAAACAGTAATCAAAAAACTCCCTGCAAACAAAAGCCCTGGCTGAGATGGCTTCAAAGGGGAGTTTTAACAAACACTCAAAGAAGAATTAACACCTAATCTCCTCAAACTATTCCAAAAAATCCAAGAGGAATGAAGACTTCAAAACTCTTTTTATGATGCCAACATTATCCTAATCCTAAAACCAGATAAAGACACTACAAAGAAAGAGAAGTATAGGCCAATATCCCTAATCAACATTAATGCTAAAATCCTCTACAAAATATAGCAAATCAGATCCATCAATATATTAAAAAGATCATACACCATGACCAAGTGGCATTTATTACCAGGACATGAGGCTGGTATAATATTCGCAAATTGATAAATGTGATACATCAATAAACAAATTGAAAGAAAAATCATATGATCATAACAATAGATGCAGAAAAAGCATTTGATAAAATCCAGCACCCATCTATAAGAACTCTCAGCAAAGTGGGAATAGAGGAATCATTCCTCAACATAATAAAGGTCATATATGACTAACCTACAGCCGACATTATACTTAATGGGCCAAAACTAAAATCATTCCCCCTCTAAGAACAGGAATAAGATAGGGATGTCCACTTTCAGCGTTCTTATTCAACATAGTGATGGGGTGTGTTAACATATTATAATTTATAGTTTGTATAACTACTTGTGCTTATTTCATAGTATGATGTATGATATATTGTTACAAGTTTTTCCTTTCCATACCCATTGTGTTCCCTTTGAATTCAGCAGACTGTTTTATAGTTGGATGTAAACCTACAGGGTGATAAGAACAAAGTCGTAAATCTAGAGGCACAGAACAGTTAGAGATATGTGCTGACCACAAGACTCAGACACTGTTTTGTCTGTGCATCACCATATTGTTCAAAAATGATAGCTGATGTCTGCAGACCTCCAGGGCTGCATGTACCTGCATTCCATTCCCAGCCTCAACTTACCCTATTCCCCTTTATAATCCCATCCCTTGCACCATGCTGTAAGACAGGTTTTGGATGCTGGTATGCTCCCTATCTTCTTGGTTAGATGGCCTTCTCAATAAACGTGATTCAGCCCTGCCTCCATTGAATTGTACACAGCAGCCCAAACCCAACAAGGGTTTCTCACTAACAATAGTACTGGAAGTCTTAGCTACAGTGATCAGACAAGAGGAAAAAGTAAAAGGCATTCAAATTGGAAAGGAAGAAGTAAAACTGTCATTATTCACAGATGACACGATATTGTACATATAAAACTCTAAAGATTTCACCAAAAAAACTACTAGGTTTAATTTCTGCAATGTAGCAAGATACAAAATTAACACCCAGAAATTGATGGCATTTTTATATACCAATAATGAACTTTCAGAAAGGCAATAACAAAAAGGTACCTTGGAATAAATTTACCAAGGAGGTGAAAGACCTGTACTTGGAAAACTATAGGACACTGAAAAAAGAAATAGAGGAAGGTACAAACAACTGGAAGAATATACCATGTTCATGGATTAGTAGAATTAACATCATTAAAATGTTCATAATACCCAAAGAAATCTATAGATTAAATGCAATCCATATTAAAATACCAACAGCATATTTCACAGATCTAGAATAAATATTCCAAAAAAGACTCCGATAACTGCAGGAATTTTGAGAAAGAAGAACAAAGTTGGAGGGATCACAATACAGGATATCAAATTATACTACAAAGCCACTGTAATCAAAACAGCCTGGCACTGGCACAAGAACTGTCATATAGATCATTGGAACAGAACAGAGAACCCAGAAATTGACCCAAGCCATGCTGCTCATTTAATATTTGACCAAGGAGGCAAGAGCATGCAATGGAGTAAAGACCTTCTCTTCAATAAATGATGCTGGGCAAATTGGACAGGTACATGCAAAAAAGTGAAACTAGTCCACCAACTTACACCATACACAGAATAAACTCAAAATGGATAAAAGACTTAAATAGAAGTCATGAAATCATAAAAATCCTAGAGGAGAACGTAGTAAAATATCAGGCATAGCACATAGCAGAATTTTCACTGATACATCTCCTAGGGCAAGAGAAACAAAGGAAAAAATAAACAAATGGTACTACATCAAACTAAAAAGCTTCTGCACAGCAAAGGCAACCAGCATCAAAATGAAAAGGGAACCCACTATTGCCAGAACATATTTGCCAATGATACATCTGATAAGTGGTTTATAACCAAAACATATAACATACTCATACAGCTCAACAGAAGGAAGACAATCTAATTAAACAATGGACAGAGGACCTGAATAGACACTTGTCCAAAGAGACCATACAAATGGCCAAGAGACATACGAAAAAATGCTCAACATCCCTAATTATCAGAGAGATGCAAATTAAAATAACAAAGAGTTACCACCTCACACCTACCAGAATGGCTACCAACAAGCAAGTTCTGAGAATGTATAGAAAAAGGAATCCTAGTATACCGCTGGTGGGAATGCAGACTGGTACCACCACTTGGAAAACAGTATAGAGTTTCCTCAAGAAATTAAAAATGGAACCGTCATTTGATCCAGTGATCCCGCTCCTGGGAATATATCCTAAGAAGTCTGATACACAAATGAGACAGAATATATGCACCCGTACGTTCATAGCAGTGTTCTTTACAATAGGTAAGATCTGGAACTAGCCTAAGTGCCCATCAGTAGATAAATGGATTTTAAAAACCTCTGGTACATTTACACAATGGAATACTATGCAGCTGTAAAAAGAAGAACCTAGTACCCTTTGAGACAGCATGGAGGAACCTGGATAGTATTATGCCAAGTGAAAAAAGCAGTCAGAGAAAGATAAGTCTCACATGATCTCACTTATATGTGGAATCTAATGAGCAAAATAAACTGACAAGCAAAATAGATCCAGAGACATTGATGCATGCAACAGACTGATGTATTTTCAGAGGGAGGGGGTGAACAGGAGTGGAGGAAAGAGATTAACCAAAGAACTTATATGCATCTATGCATAACCCATGGACAGACTACAGTTTGGTGAAGGCCCAGAGAGGGGTAGGATTAGGATGTAGGGGGTCTATAGGGGTAAAAAGGGGAACATCTATAATACTTTCAATAATAGAGATAAATTTTAAAAATAAATACAAAGACATCACCATAAAAAAAGATAAACTGAAGCAGGCTTGGTGGTTTTGAAAAATATTAAGGTATTGTTGCTGAAACAGTAATTCCCCAAAATGTAATGGCTTAAACCAAACAAAGCTCTCTTTGTGGAAGTCCAGTCAACCCTACTCTATGCTCAAACCTTGGTAGTGTTGGTGACAATTTTTTAATGTTGCCTCATTTTGTTCTAGGTCAGAAGTAAGCAAAATGGAGCTTGTAGCTGAATTTGGCCCACCATCTGTTTTTATAAAAAAAGTTTAATTGGAACATAACTATATGCATTCATTTACATTTTTCCAATGGTTACTTTCACCCTACAACATAGAGCTGATCTGTTGTGACAGAGCTCACACGGCCCATAAAGCTGGAAATATTTAATATCTGGCCCTTTACAGAAAAAGTATGTTGTCTGCTGACCAAAGATGTTGCTTTCTTCCTAGTCAAAGGGGCATGTCACTGTGTGCACTGGATCTACATTTCAGCCAAAAGGGAAGGGAAAATGAGCAGTTGAGGGAACACCTTTGTCCTCTAAGGACATTACTTGGAAATTGTACATATCACTTCACATACTTTCAATTTGGACTTAATCTCATGACCACACCTTGCTGGCAAGATGGCTAGGTATGCACTCTATTCTGGACAGTATGTGCCCAGCTAAAACTTGGGGTACTAAAAGCAGGAGAATGGATATTGGAATTGATTAGTTGATCCTACCTCAGCATTCTGTTTATAGCCTATTGTGATTACTGACTGAACATACCTACTCCAAACACTACAAAGGAAAAGTAGACAATTACCTGTTTTCCAATGCAAGTGATAGGAAATGAATACATTTCCATATGTGACTTAAATAAAAATTAAGATCTGAGTTGGCAAGTCAAAGTCAAAGTCATGAAAATTATGGAAAGATCAATACTTTACCACACCCTAATATCTTTGAAGGGCAACCTTAAAACTTGAAAGAGCCCTAAACTGGAGTGGTGAGCGTGGTTGGCTGATAATGGTCTTAATGACTAAGCACATTTCCAGACTGTTGGAAAGCAGAACTGGGCCAGGGGAGATTTTGCCATACTTTGTCACAGCCAAGAATTTGAAAGCAGAAGGAAGAGCAGAGCTGAGGCAAGCCAGGAGCATTTGCCCTAATGAAGTCAGTACTCACACTAGAGCCAAAAAGGAAGTCTGTGTTAAGGGTTGGGGGTCAAAACACTGAAATGTGGTAGCTAATACTGATTGTTTAGAAAGCATCCTTAAAGCTTGTATATGAACATTTAGTGTTTCTACCTACCCCAAATTCATTCCTGCTTTTGATATTGTACCATTTTGTCTCAAAAGAAATCCCTCCTTCTGCTCATTCTACATGTGTTATATCTAGTCCTCCCAAATCAAATTACTGCATTCCTCTGGAATAATGATTAACCCAGAGAGAGGTACATAATCTACACAGATTCAAGGACTTTACAAGGCTTTGAGTGTAAAGCAGGTACTCTTTGCCACTGGTTTTGAACTTGGGAGGATATGAAAAAATGCCTGTTGTGGCCATCAAACATAATCTGTTCAAGGATTGAGCCAACAAGAAGTAGTTGATATATATAGATAGAGAAACCAGGTTCTGGGACTTTACTTGCAGAATTGAGTCCAGCTGTGCCTGAAGCCACACTACCCTTAGAATTTTGTTAATGTCACAAACCAATACATGTTCTTTTCATTTAAACCATGGTAGATTGAATTTTCTACCACTTTCAACAGAAAAATACTTAACACTGCTAAACACTTTAAATACATTATATCATTTAATTTCAAGACACACGTGTCATAGGTATTATTACACTTTTTTTAAATGAGGTAACTAAAACTGAAAAATTCAATACCTTGCATAAGATGCACAGCTCACTGAACCAAGTTTTAAGGTCATATATAGTTACAAACACCCCACAACAATGTAGTAAAAGTCCTTTTAGTTATGTAATCTGCATGTAAATAATCAACAAAAAAAGTCAAAGTGGATAATTAATTTAAAATGATATCCATGTATCTCATATTTTAACTTAAAACACACATGTTTATTTGCCAGTCTTTTCTGTAGGTTTAAGTTGAATATGTGACTAATGATTACAGTTTCATATCATCTTTCTTGCATAAACCATGCCAGGCTTCATGAAAAGTGTTTAGGGTGTTTTTTTTCTTTAAAGCAATTTGAATGCAGAACCCAATATTTTTTTCTTTCAATAGTTTACAGTTCCTTGCCCACATTTAATTCAATAGCAAGTTTTTCAGTGACTCACTTCTATCAAGTCTTTCCAAAGCAATCATCTTAAATGTTAGAAGCAGTAACTGCTTTTTGCATTAATTATTTGGTTTGTATATTAAATTAATTACAAAAACTAATATAATTGGCATTGGCATACACAGACTCTGCTAGTTTTGTGTGGCTGCCATAACAAAGTACCACAAACTGGGTGGCTTGGAAAAACAGAAATTTGTTATCTCACAGTTATGTCTAGAAGTCTAAAATCAAGGTATCATCAAGGCCATGTTCCCCATAAAACTTTAGAGGAAGTATTTTCCTTGTCTCCTCCTAGCTTCATACGGTTTGCCAGAAATCTTCAGTGTTCCTTGTCTTGTAGCTGCAGCACTTTAATTCTCTGTCTTTACATGTCTGTTTTCTCTCTGTATCTGTTCAATTTTTTTTTTTTTTCATAAGAACACCTACTAGAGCCTACTCTAGTTGATACCGTTACAATTAAACTAGCTATTAATAAAAGGAAAGAAGCAACGGAAAGACCAAATGTTATAGGCATGTCATTTGGGCAGCTTCACCAGAAAGCTATAGCTTTGCACTCCCTATGGAGCCACTAGCCTATTACCTACAGATCACTGGGAGAAGAGACTGGACAGGAAGGAGAATAGATGCATGCCCAGTAAAGTTTGAGTGATGTCAGGAAGGTACTTGCCTTTCAGCCACACCTGGGAACAGGTCATTAGCCAGAATAGGTGTGGCCACTGCAAGGGCATGAAATTTGGGATATTTAATCCCCTAAACAAAGGAGTTCACTCTCAGTTCCTCTTATGTTCTTGGGACCCTTATTGCTCCAGGTGATCTCTCCTGTATTTGCTCACATGGCCCATGGCCATGTGGACCCCATGCACAATGGACTAATAGACTGCTGCTAGCCTGATGCTGAACTGGACCTTGCTTCAACAGGAAAAGAAAACTCTGGACACTGGCTTTGCTTCTAGCTCTACTGAAAACCCAGCTACACTTCTATGACTGGAAGAAGGGAAATGGGACTTTGGAAACTCAGGAATGTCATTTCGTGAAAATAAAGCTTTCTACCATATCTTATCTTCCTGTGGGGGCCTCTGGAAATGCTTATTCCAACAGTACCCCAGGAACCCCACCCCCACTAGCAACTGAGAAAGACCATGTGTGCTTTTTTCCAATAATATAATGAACTCATTTTAACTTGAATACCTCTGTGAAGATTCTATTTCCAAATAAGGTCATATTCTGAGGTACTGGACTTCAGCAGATCTTTATTAGGGGGACACAATCCAATCCATAACAGTCCACTGACTACACTGATGCTTGGTAAATTTATTGCACAGGTGTGGAAACAAAAGTGGGTAGCCACACTATAACTGCAAGTATTTAGCATTGGCCAGTGCATTTTGCAGAGAGAAAAGAAAATATGGGTCAGTAAAAAAGTCAATTAAAAAAGCACAATTATGGAGGAAGCTGAAGGGGGTGGAAAGGTAAAGGATGAGGCAGATAGTTGAATCATTTTTCTAGGTAGACTATTTTTTTATGTAAAAGATATGTAAATTTTTAATAATATGCTCTATAGCTGAAATTATATGAAATAATATTGAATGTAATCTGCAATTAAGTATAAAATAAAAGACTGTTAATATACATCTTATTTGCTTATTTAAACACAATAAACATTGTAAATTGGTTTAGGTACTCTGAACTTATAGGCAAAGATTCATATATAGATTCCAGGTAAGGAAACCAGTAAATGCAAAGATGATATATTATTCTTGAGATTATGGTTGCAATAAAGGCATATGAACTTATAGTTTGTTTTTTTCTATTTATTTGTGTTCTCTTTAATTTTTTTCTTCTCTTTTTTTTATTGTTCAAAATATTACAGATTTCCCCTTTTCTCCCCATTGACCCCTTCTACCCCGCACCCAACCCCTTCCCCAGACTCTCACCACACCATTGTCTGTGTCCATGGGTTATGCATATAAATTCTTTGCTTAATCACTCCCACCCCTACCACCACCACTCACTCCATCTAAGATTCGTCAATATGATCCATGCTTCCATGACACTGAATTTATTTTGTTCATCAGTTTATTAAGTTCTTTAGATTCACATATAAGTGAGATGATGTGATGTTTGTATTTCTCTGTCTGGCTTATTTCGCTTAGCAAAATATTCTCCAGGTCCATCCATACTCTTCCAAAAGGCAGGAGATCCTTCTTCTTTATAGCTGCATAGTATCCTATGGTATAAATGTTCCACAGCTTTTTTTACCCACTAAGCTACTGATGGGCACTTGAGTTGTTTCCAGATCTAAGTTATTATAAATTGCACTGCTATGAACATAGGGGTGCATATATTCTTTCTGATTAGTGTTTCAGGATTCTTAGGATATATTCCTAGAAGTGGGATCACAGGGTCAAAAGGTAGTTCCATTTTTAATTTTTTGAGGAACCTCCATACTGTTTTCCATAGTGGCTGTACGAGTCTGCATTCCCACCAGTAGTGTACCAGGGTTCCCCTTTCTCCACATCCTCGCCAGCACGTGTCATTTCTGAATTTGTTGAAGGTAGCCATTCTTACAGGTGTGAAGTGATACCTCATTGTGGTTTTAATTTGCATCTCTCTGATGATTAGCAACCTTGAGCATTTTTTCATATGTCTCTTGGCCATCTGTATGTCTTCTTTGAAGAAGTGTCTATTCAGGTCCTTTTACAATTTTTAAATTTGATTGTTGGTCTTCCTCTTGTTGAGTTGTATGAGTTCTTTGTACACTTTGGAAATTAGGCCCTTATCAGATGCATCCTTGGCAAATATTTTCTCCCATACCATGGGGTTCCTTTGTATTTTGAGGCTGATTACTTTTGCTGTGCAGAAACCATTTAGTTTGATGTAGTCCCATTTATTTAATTTTGTTTGTTTGTTTCTCTTGCCCTATAAGATGTATCAGTGAAAATTCCACTACATGGGATGTCTGTGACTTTACTGCCTATGACTTCTTCAGGATTTTTATGGTTTCATGACTTATATTTAAGTCTTTTATCCATTTAAGTTTATTCTTGTGTATGGAGTAAGTTGGAGATCTAGTTTAATGTTTTTGCATCTACCTGTACAATTTTCCCAGCACCATTTATTGAAGACACATTATATGCTCTTGCTTCCTTTGTCAAATATTAACTGGCCATAATGTCATGGGTCTATTTCTGGGGTCTCTCTTCTGTTCCATTTATCTATATGTCTGTTGTTATACAAATACCAGGCTGTTTGATTACAATGGCTTTGTGGTACACTTTGATATCTGGTAAAGAGATCTCTCCCACTCTACTCTTTTTTCTCAAGATGGCTGAAGCTATTCGGGGTCATTTTGGTTCTATACAAATTTTTGGAATATTTGTTTTTGCTCTGTGAAATATGCTGTTGGTGTTTTAATGGAATTGCATTAAATCTATAGATTGCTTTGGGTAGTGTGGCCATTTCAATGATATTAATTCTTCCAATCCATGAACATGATATATTCTTCCACTTCTTTATATCTTCTTCTATTTCTTTTTTCAACGTCCTGCAGTTTTCTGAGTATAGGTCTTTTACATTCTTGGTTAAGTTTATTCCTAGGTAGCTTTTTTTTTTTTGGCAATAGTAAATAGTATTGTTTTTAAGTTCCTTTTTCTGAGAGTTCGTTGTTGTATGGTTAAGATAAATCATAACATCATTACAAGAAAGTTAGGGGGTTTTCAATCCCATCTTTATACTGTACACTTGAGAACATATGTGGCCCAACTCACAGGTTTTTCTAAATTTCTTCTGGATGTGCTAGTCTGACTCAGCAAGTAAACATCTGTGAATTCTGCCTAACCAGCATCTCTTCCCCCAGTAACAGACTCCAGCATTTTGGGGAACCACCACTTCTCCCTTTAGTTTTTTTAAAGTGATATTACATTTAGGTTCTAGAGTTTGACTTATGATTTAGGCCTTTCTAGTGAAACTATGGCATTTCTCTAGTGACAGTTATTTTTCAAAAAAGGCATATCATGGCCGAAGAGGCAGGAGTAGGAGTAAGTTGATGAAATAGATAATAAAAAATAAGCAAAATAAATAAGTAAATTATATATATATGATATTATATATATTATATATTATATATTATATATGTTAAATATATATATGATAACACGTGCTATGAGAAGAAATAAAGCAAACTAAGGAAGTCAAGAGCAATGCAGGTGGTAATTTTGAATAGAATGTGTGAGGGTAGTTCTCATTGAAGTGGAATTTAAGCAAAGATAAGGCAGGGTTGGTATAAGCCATACATTCCAGAAAGAGACCTGCCAGTGCAAAAGCCCTAAAGCAGGAGCCTGCCTGACTCACTTAAGGAATAGCAAGATGGACACAGTGACTGAGCCAGAGTGAGCCAGCAGAAGGTAGTAGTAAATGAGGTAGCAGGAGTAATGGAGGAGGCAGATCATGTAGGGCCTTGTAGAATCTTGTTAAGGGTTTTGGCTTTTAATCTGGATTAAATGGGTAATCATTGGAAGATTTACTCAGAGAAGGGATATGATCTTTAATTTTTACATGGCTTATATGGCTGCTGCATGGGGATAAGCTGCAAGAATATAAAGAAGGAGACCATTTCAATGACTCAGGTGGGAGAGGAAGAAAGTATGGGTAAGAACAAATCAGACTCTGGATTTGCTAGGAACATCTAGTCAGCAGAATTTCCTGACCTATCAATTTAGGATGTGAGAGAAAGATGTTAATGATAATACCAAAGTTTTTGGCCTGAACAACTATAAAAATGGAGTTGGTAATAATATAGGAAGTGTAAATTTTGGGGGAAAAATTCAGTGGCACAAATTTGACATGCTAAGATTGAGATATATTTTAGATATCAAAAAGAAGGTATTGAATAAGCTGAATAAGCTGACCTCAGGACACAAGCATGCACTAGAGATAAAAATTTAAGGGCAAGATAAAAAGATGTGCCTCCTTTCTTCACACAAAATAAAACCTCAACTTACCTTAGCTTAACTTAGTTAAGCAGGTTTGTCAGGTCATAAAATAAAGGATGAGAACTCTTTTATTTTTTTTATGGTATGTGAATTATATCTCAGTTTTAAAAAAAATGTTTTATCTTTATTGTGGAAAGTATTACAGATGTTCCCCTATTTCCACCCCCGGTGGCCCCCTTCATACCACTCCTGTTCCCACAACAGGCCTTCCCTACACGATTGTTTGTCCATGGGCTATGGGCTATGCATATATGCATGTAAGTTCTTTGATAAATCTCTTCCAGCCCCCCTGCACTTCCCTCTCAGATACGTCTATCTGTTGCATGTTTCACTGTCTCTGGATCTGTTTTGCTCATCAGTTTATTTGTATATTAGATTCCCCATATTAGTGAGATCATGTGATACTTGTCTTTTTCTGACTGGTTTATTTCTTTTCTTTGCTTTTTTAAAAAATTTATCTTTATTGTTGAAAGAAGTACAGATAGCCCCTTTTCTTCCACACTCACCCCTCCGACCCTGCACCCACCCCCAACGTCACGCCTTCACCACACTATTGTCTGTGTCCATAGGTTATGCATTGATGCATATAAATTATTTGATTAATTTCTCCCCCCAACCGTGAACCGACCCCTTCCCTCTGAAACCCCTCATTCTGATCCATGCTTCTGTGTCAGTGGATCTATTTTGTTCATCAGTTTATTTTGTTCTTTATATTTCGCATATAAGTGATATAATGTGATATTTCTTTCTATACCTGGCTTATTTTGCTTAGCATAATTTTCTCTAGATCCATCCAAGCTGTTCCAAAGGGTAAGAGATCCTTCTTCTTTACAGCTGCATAGTATTTCATGGCGTAAATGTCCCACAGCTTTTTTATCTACTCATCTACTGATGGGCTCTTGGGCTGTTTCCAGATCTTAGCTATTGTAAATTGCGCTGCTATGAACATAGGGGTGAATAAGTTCTTTCTGATTAGTGTTTCAGGATTCTTAGGATACATTCCTAGGAGTAGAATCACTAGATCAAAAGGCAATTCCATTTTTAATTTTTTGAGGAACCTCCATACTGTTTTCCACAGTGGCTGCACCAGTCTGCATTCCCACCAGCAGTGTACTAGGGTTCTCCTTTCTCCACTTCCTCACTAGCACTTATCATTTGTTGGTCTGTTGATGGTAGCGATTCTGACAGGTGTGAAGTGATAACTCATTGTGGTTTTAATTTGCTTCTCTCTGATGATTAGCGACAATGAGCATTTTTTCATATGTCCCCTGACCATCTGCATGACCTCTTTGGAGAAGTGTCTATTCAGGTCATTAGTCCTTTTTTAAATTGGATTCTTTGTCTTCCTCTTGTTGAGTTGTATGAGTTCTTTGTATATTTTGCAAATTAGCCCCTTATTAGATGTATCCTTGGCAAATATTTTCTCCCATACCGTAGGGTTCCTTTGTATTTTGAGGCTGATTTCTTTTGCTGTGCAAAAGCTTTTTAGTTTGATGTAGTCACATTTGTTTATTTTTTCTTTGTTTCTCTTGCCCTAGATGTATATCAGTGAAAATTCCAGTTCCACTATGTGAGATATCTATGATTTTACCACTTATATTTTCTTCCAGGATTTTTATGGTTTTATGACTTACATTTAATTCTTCTATCCATTTTGAATTTATTCTTATGTATGGAGTAAGTTGGTAATCTAGTTTAATTTTTTTGCATGTAGCTATCCAATTTTCCCAACACCACTTATTGAAGAGAGTGTCTTTACTCCATTGTATGCTATTGCCTCCTTTGTCAAAAATTAATTTACCATAATGGTGTGGGTCAATATCTGTGGTCTCAGTTCTGTTCCATTGATCGATATTTCTGTTGTTATACCAATACCAGGCTGTTTTGATTACAGTGGCTTTGTAGTATCGTTTAATATCTGGTAACATGATCCCTCCAATTGTGTTCTCCTTTATCAAAATTGCTGCAGCAGTTTGGAGTCTTTTTTGGTTCCATTTACACTTTTGGAATATTTGTTTTAGTTCTTTGAAATATGTTGTTGGTATTTTAATAGGAATTACATTGAATCTGTAGGTTGCTTTGGGTAGTGTGGACATTTTAATGATGTTAATTCTTCCAATCCATAAACAGTATATTTTTCCATTTGTTTATATCTCTCTCTATTTTTTTTTTTTTTTTCAGTGTCCTGCAGTTTTCCGAGTACAGATTTTTTCCATCTTTGGTTGAATTTATTCTTAGGTATCTTATTTTTTTTTAGTTGCAATGGTAAATAGTATTGTTTTTTCAGTTTCTCTTTTTTTCTTTTTTTAAAAAAAATATATCTTTATTAATTTAAGAGAGAAAAAGGGCAAAGGAGAGAGTTGAAACATCAGTGATGAGAGGGTAATCATTGATGGGCTGCCTCTTGCATGCCCCCAACTGGGGATTGAGCCTGCAACCCAGGCATGTGCACTGACCGGGAATTGAACCGCGATCTCCTAATTCCTAGTTCAACTGCTGAGCCATGCCCGGCTGGGCTCAGTTTCTCTTTCTGAGAGAGTTCATTATTGGTGTATAAAAATGCTATCGATTTTTGGATGTTAATTTTATATCCTGCTACCTTGCCAAATTCATTTATTAAATCTAGTAGTCTTTTGGTGGAGTGTTTAGGGTTCTCCATGTATAATATTATGTCATCTGTGAATAGTGACAGTTTTACTTCCTCCTTTCCAATTTGGATGCCTTTAATTTTTTCTTCTTGTCTGATGGCTGTGGCAAGGAATTCTAGTACTACGTTGAATGAGAGTGGTGAAAGTGAACAACCCTGTCTTGTTCCTGTTTTAAGAGTAATGGTTTTAGTCTTTGCCCATTAAGTATGATGTTGGCTGTAAGTTTGTCATATATGGCCTTCATTATATTGAGGTGTGATCTTTCTTTCCTTTTTTAAAAAATATATCTTTATTGATTTCAGAGAGAGGAAAGGAGAGGGGGAGAGAGAGAGAGAGAAACATCAATGATGAGAGAGTCATTGATCGGCTAGCCTGCAACCCGGGCATGTGCCCTGCCTGGGAATCAAACCCCAATCACCTGGATCCTAGGTCGACGCTCAACCACTGAGCCACGCCCGGCCAGGCAAGGTGTGATCTTTCTAATGCCACTTTTATGAGAGCTCTTATAAAAAATGGGTGCTGGATTTCTTCAAATGCATTTTCTGCATCTATTGATATGAATGTATGATTTTTGTCCTTCATTTTGTTTATATGTTGTATCATATTTATTGATTTGCGAATATTACACCAGCCTTGCATCCCTGGAATAAATCCCACTTGGTAATGGTGTATGATCTTTGTTATTGCTGGATCCTATGTGCTAATATTTTGTTGAAGATTTTAGCATTTATGTCCATCAGGGATATTTTCTTTTCTTTGTAGTGACTTTATCTGGTTTTGGAATTAGTATAATATTAGCCTCAAAAAAATAGCTTGGAAGTGTTTCCTCCTCTTGAATTTTCTGGAATAGTTTGAGGAGGATGTTAATTCTTTTTTGAATGTTTGGTAAAACTTGCCTGAAAATCCATCTAGTCCTGGACTTTTGTTTGCTGGGAGTTTTTTGATTACTGCTTCAACTTCATCAGTTGTTATTGGCCTATTCAGGGTTTCTGATTCTTCCTGATTGACTTTTAGAAGATTGTATGTTTCTAGAAATTTGTCCATTTCACCCATGTTGTCCAGTTTGTTGGCATATAGTTGCTCATTGTATTTTCTTACAATCCTTTGTATTTCTGTGGTGTCAGTTGTTATATTGCCCGTTTTAGTTCTGATTGTATTTATTTGGGTCCTCTCGCTTTGTTTCTTAGTATTGCTAAAGGTTCATTAATCGTGGTTATCTTTTCAGAGAACCAGCTCTTGGATTCATTGATCTTTTGTATTTTTTTTTTAGTTTCTACGACTTTTATTTCTGCTCTGGTCTTTATTATTTCCTTCCTTCTACTTCCTTGGGGCTTTGCTTATTGTTCTCTTTCTAATTCTTTTAAATTTAGATAGTGTTTTATAGATTTTTCTTTTTTCTTGAGTTATGCCTGTAATGCTATAAACTTTCCTCTCAGGACTGCTTTTATTGTGTCTCAAAGATTTGGGGTTGTTGTTTGTTCATTTTCATTTGTTTCCAGGAAGTTTTTGATTTCTTCCTTCATCTCATTGGTAACCCATTGATTGTTTAATAACATGCTATTTAGCCTCCATGTGTTTGAATATTTTTGAATTTTTTTATAGTGGTTGATTTCTAGTTTCATTCCACTGTGGTCTGAGTAGATGCTTGACATGATTTCAGTCTTCTTGAATTTGTAGAGACTTGTTTTGTGCCTGAACATGTTGTCTATTTTTGGATATTCTATGGGCACTTGAGAAGAATATATATTCTGCTACTTTAGGTTGAAATGTTGTGTGTCAATTAAATCCATTAGAGTTAGTCTGTCATTTAAAGTCTCTCTTTTCTTGTTGATTTTCTTGTCTGGGTCATATAGCAATTGATGACAGTGGAGTGTTAAAATCTCCCCTTATGATTATATTGCTGTCAATCTCCCCCCTATGGTGCACCAAGGAATTTTTATATATTCAGGTGCTCCTATATTGGGTGCATATATGTTTATGAAGTTTATATCCTCCTGTTGGATCGATCCCTTTAGTAATATGTAGTGAACTTCTTTGTCTCTTGCTATGGTCTTTATCTTAAAGTCTCCTTTGTCAGAAATAAGTATTGCTACACTAGCTTTTTTTTCTTTTTTTTTTTTCATTTCCATTGGCTTGGAATATTTTTTCCCATACCTTCACTTTCAGCCTCTGTGAACCTTTTGCTCTGAGGTGGGTCTCTTGTAGACAGCATATACATCTGTCATGTTTTCTTATCCATTCAGCTACCCTATGTCTTGATTGGAGCATTTATTCTGTTTACATTTAAGGTTATCATTGACATATACTTATTTAATACCATTTTTTCTCTTTATGCCAATGTACCTTTCTCTCAATATTTCTTCCTTTTCTTAAAGTAGTCCTTTTAGCATTTCTTGCTATGCTGGTTTGGTGGTACTGAACTTTTTTAGTCTCCTCTTATCTGGAAAGTTCTTCATTTCACCATCTATTTTTAATGATAGCCTTGCTGGATAGAGCAGTCTTGGTTTCAGGTTCTTGCTTTTCATTTTTATAAACTTCATGCCACTCCTTTCTGGCCTGGAGTGTTTCTGTTGAGAAATCTGCTGATAGCCTTATGGGGGCTGTCTTGTAGGTCACTGATTGTTTCTCCCTTGCAGACCTTACGATTCTCTCTTTGTCCTTGGTATTTGCCATTTTAATTATGATGTGTCTTGGAGTGGGTCTCTTTGTGTTCCTCTTGTTCAGTATTCTCTGTGCTTCCTGAAATCTTGTGCCTTCCTCCTTCATCAGCTTAGGGAAGTTTTCTCTCATTATTTTTTCAAACAGGTTCTCTATCCCTTGCTCACTTTTCTTCCCCTCTGATACTTCTATGATGTGAATGTTGTTTTGTTTCATGTTTTCACAAAGTTCCCTTAAACTGTCCTCCTGCTTTTTAAGTATTTTTTTCTTTTTGCTGCTGTGATTGTTTTTTTCTATCTTATCTTCTAAGTCATTTATTCTATCTTCTGCTTCATTGAGTCTGCTTTTAATTCCTTCCAGCGCATTTTTTTTTTTTAAATATATCTTTATTGATTTCCGAGAGAGGAAAGGAGAGGGAGAGAGAGAGCTAGAAACATCAATGATGAGAGAGTCATTGATCGACTGCAGCCCGCAACCCGGGCATGTGCCCTGACCGGGAATCGAACCCTGATTGCCTGGATCCTAGGTCAATGCTCAACCGCTGAGCCACACCCGGCCGAGCGATCCAGCACATTCTTGATGTCAGAGATAATATTCTTCATTTCTGCCTGGTACTTATTCAGAGTATATATGTCTTTTTTTATGTTGATGTAGTTTTCAGTAAGTTCTTTGTAATTCCCATTAAATTACTGAATGGTTCCCATTGTCTTCTGGTTCTCACTAAATTCCTTGATCATCTTTATAACCATTACTCTGACTCTATTTCTGGTAACTTGGTTACCTCCATCTCATCAAGGTCTTTTTCTGACAACTTTTTCTTTTCTTTAGTTTGAGGGTTGTTTCTTTGTCTCCCCATTTTAGTGTCTTTTTGTGTTTGGATCTGTATATTAGAAATATTTGCTTTCTCCTAGTCTTGTGGGAGTGTGCTTTTGTAGTGAATGTACAGTGGGACCGAAAGGTGTTTTCCTTATACTTCTGAGCTGTATGCTCTAGGTGTGTCCCTTTTGTGGGTTAATTGGGTTCTCCTATTTTGATTGGGTCTAGATTGTTGTTGACTCGTTCATGGGAGCACTCTACTCTAAAGCTGGCTGAGATGCTCAACCAAAACCACCTTGCAGTGAGCTGCTGTACAGGTGCTGCCAGGGCAAAACAAAACACCACCAACCTGACAGGAAACAAACAGGAACTTACAAAATATCCTGACAATCACAATGAAAACAACCCAAGAGGCAGTAGAAATAAGAAAGCTAAGTGAGAAACACAAATTCTAAGGCCAAAGAGAATGAGAGAAAAGGATATTATTGCTAATAGTAAAATGAAGTAAATAAATAAAATAAAAGCTAAAAAATAGAGAAGCTACTGGGAGATAAAAGGGGCAGAGAAAAGATTCTGAAAGGAAAGAAGGGTGAGCCAAAAAATAAAGGTAGAGAGTAGGAATAGGAAAGCGGTTAAAGAAAAAGACAAAGAAAAAAGTAAAAGACAGGAAGACAGAGATTGAAAGGGGAAGAAAAAATAAAAAATAGTTATCCCAATGGAACAAGAAGAGAGGGAAAGTTAAAGCAAGGGTAAAGGAGGAGGCCACTAAGAGTTATGGAAGAAAAAATAGAGAAAAGCAATCAACTTAATGATTATAATAATAATATCCCAGCAATAAAGCAGAGGATATCAAGAAAACCTTGATAATAGAACAGCAACAAAATAACAAAACAAAACAGAAAAGGAACAAGCAAAGAAAGAAAAAAAAAATCCAAAAAATAATTAAAAAAAAAATTATAACCACCCCCCTTTTTTCTTAAAAAAAAAAAAAAAAAAAGTGAACCAAGTGAGGCTTGTCTGAGCGGATTATGTTGGTTGAGACTCACTATTTTGTATGCTGATTTTGGGTCCCTTTGGAGGTACTTTTGTGTCAACCAATGTCAGGAGCTCTCTAGGTTTGGCTCCAAGTGTCCTTATGTAGCTGTTTGGTCTGAGGCTTCCTGTGGACCACCTCCACCTGTCAGCGAAATCGCCTCCCCTTGTGGTTGTCTGGTCTTACTCCAGCATCTTTCTAAGAGTCTTTTGGGTGCAGGCTGGCTAGTGTAGCTAGGACTGTTGATTGTGCCCCTCATTTAGAGATTTCACTGTCAGGTACTCACTGCAGGGAAGTTGGAAGCCAACTCCTCAGTTTCTATCGTATTCTCCAATTCTAGTTCCCTATAAAATACCCTGCTGCAGGTTCAGATTAAATTTAGTCTGTTCTCTTTTTTGTACGGGCAGTTTCAGAGGTGGTTTTTGATATGTATGATCAAAGGAGACTCTGGTGTGCATGTTGCCTTCCCTGCCCCAGAAGGGTTTTACACTTTTTCTCTGGTTCCTAAATAGTAGTCCCTGAGAGTCTTACTCATGTATTTCCCTCCTGTGAGCTGTTCTCCCTTCCTCCACTGAACTGTGCTTGGGGTGGGGATGAGGGGGTGGGAGGTTTCTTGGGCTCCAGTGGGCTGAACCAGCCCCTTTTCTGTTGGGAGTGGTTCTCCTAGCCTGCAGGAGAGGTAGTTATGCTTTGCCCCTCCTTTCCCATTTCTGGTTGGTTGATTTCACAGTGCCTTCAGTTAAAACTCTCCACAATGCAGGCACAAAACCCAGCTTTCAGTGGTCTGTCTCCCCAGTGTAAGCCAGGAAGTTGGATGTCATGTGGTGCTGACCAGTAATCAAAAACATAAAGTAAAAAACAGACAAAAATATGCATCACAAGGATCTGGTGCCCTTGCACCTTTGATCCAAGCAGGAGGGGTTACAAAATCAGCCCTACCCAGGTTTCCTGCAAAGCTGATCTCGCCAAAGCTGGGGCAGCTCTGCATGCCATCCCGGCTCTCTATGGAGCCGGTCAAAAATCCTGTCTCTGCTCCACCAGCAGGTATGATCTCTCTCTGGCGGTGGGAGTCCCTCTCTGCCCCACTGGCACCTCCAGGCCCCCCCTCTGGTGGAGGAAGTCCCAGTCAGCCCCAACAGCAGCTCTGGTCCCTCTCTGGCAGCGGGAAGGTTCTCTTCCCCTTCCCCATGCAACACAGTTCAAATGCTTTCTGGGGCTCTGTACAGGAAATCAGAGGGGTCACTACTGAGTGCAGCCCTCAGGCCCCTTTCTACTCAGAAGTCACACACTGTGGAACAGCCTTTTCTGCATAAGCACCTGGGTTGAATCTCCTGCCTGGGCTGCCACCATTAGGCATGTTGTTTCACTGGGAAGGTGCAGCCCCTCCTCGCAGGCATACTGTACCCCTGCCACTTTCTGCCCACCCTGCATGGGTTCTCCTTCACTTCTCCACAGCTCAGGGTTCGAGAGCTCTATTTTTGGATGCTAGTCCACACTCCTAAGTGGAGGGAGCTCAGCAGCCTCTAACCCTCGGAACCTGCAGCCAAGCACAGGCTTCAGGGGGGACTCTGCATTTCTACACCTCCCCCTTCCTTACCAGACTCTGTGATATTTCTTCAGTGCTCCTTACTTGAAATATGTCCTTCAGTTTTTCCAAACTGCCAACACAGTATTTTAGCTGTAAATCCAGTGTGTGACTGGAAGCAAGGGCACTCTGCTCCTTGTTGGAGTGCCATCATCTTGACTGGCTTATTTGTTTAGCATAATACTCTCCAGGTCCATCTGTGCTGGCCCAAAGGGCGAGAGACTCCTTTTTCTCACAGCTGCATAGTATTCCATGGTATAAATGTACCACAGCTTTTTTATCCATTCATGTACTGGTGGGCATTTGGGCTGTTCCCAGATCGTAGCTTTTGTAAATTATGCTGCTATGAACACGGGTACATACGTTCTTTCTGATTGGTGCTTCAGGTTTCTTAGGATATATTCCAAGGAGTGGGAATCACTGGATAAAATGGCAGTTCCATTTATAATTATTTGAGGAAACTCCATACTGTTTATCATATAGGCTGCATTAGTCAGAGTTCCCATCAGCTAGTATTTCCTTTTCTCCACATCGCTGCCAGCACTTCTTGATTGTTAATTTGTTGATGGTAGCCATTCTGATAGGTATGATTTGATACCTCATTGTGATTTAAATTTGCATCTCTCTGATGATTAGTGACTTTGAGCATTTTTTCATATGTCTCTTGGCCATCTGTATGTCCACCTTAGAGAAGTGTCTATTTAGGTCCTTTGCCTGTTTTTGAATTGGATTGTTTGTCTTTCTTTTGTTAAGTTGTATGAGTTCCTATATGTTTTGGATATATTCTTTTATCAGGTGTATCATTGAAAATATGTTCTACCATACAGTGGGCTTCCTTTTCATTTTGTTGTTTTCTTTTGCTGTGTGGAAGCTTTTTATTTTGATGTAGTTCCATTTGTTTATTTCTCCTTTGTTTCCCTTGCCTTAGGAGATGTATAAGAAAACACATTCCTGAGAGATGTCTGAGATGTTGCTACCTACGTTTTAAGATTTTATGGTATCATGACTTACATTTTAAGTCTTTTATCCATTTTGAGTTTATTCTTCTGTATAGCATAAGTCGTGGGTCTAATTCATTTTTTTGCATGTACCTGTTCAGTTTTCCCCATAGCATTTATTGAAGAGAATGTCTTTACTTCATTGTATGCTCTTGCTTCCTTTGTCAAGTATTAATTGAACATAATGTCTTGAGTCAATTTCTTTGGGTTCTCTGTTCTGTCCCATGATCTATATGCTCATTCTTGTACCAGTACCAGACTGTTTTGATTACAGTGACTTTTTAGTATAAGTTGATATCTGGTATTGTGATCCTTCCAACTTTGTTCTTGTTTCTCATGCTCACAGTGGCTATTTGGGGTCTTTTTTGGTTTCATATACATTTTTGGAGTATTTGTTCTAGATCTGTGAAATATGCCATTGGTATTTTAATAGGGATTGCATTGAATCTATAGATTGCTTTGGGTAGTATGGACATATTAATGATGTTGATTCTACCAATCCATGAGCATGGTATATTCTTCCACTTGTTTATATCATCCTCTATCTTTTTTCAGCATATATAGTTTTCCGAGTACAGTTCTTTAACTTAAGTTTATTTCTAAGTATCTTAATATTTTTGTTGCAATAGTAAATGGGATTGTTTTTTTACTTTCTATTTCTTAGAGTTCATTATTGGTGTATAAAAATGCCATTGATTTCAGGGCATTAATTTTGTATCCTACTACATTTCCAAATTCATTTATAAAATCTAGTAGTCTTTTGGTGGAGTTTTCAGGGTTCTCCATGTACAATATCATGTCATAACTGAATAGTCACAGTTTTACTTCCTCCTTTCCAACTTGGATTCCTTTTATGATTTCTTCTTGTATGATTGCTGTGACTAGGACTTCCAATACTATGTTGAATAAGAATGGGGAAAGGGAATATCCCTGTCTTGTTCCTGTTCTTAGGGGAAATGATTTTAGTGTTTGCCCATTGAGTATGATGTTGGTGGTAGGTATGTCATATACGGCCTTAATTGTGTTTAGGTATGATCCTTCTATTCACACTTTGCATAGAGTTTTTATCAAAAATGGGTGTTGGATTTTGTCAAAAACTTTTCCAGTGTCTATTGATATAATCATGTGGTTTTTGTTTTTCAAATTGTTAATGTGATGTATCACACTTGTAGATTTGTAAATATTGTACCAGCTTTGCATCCCTGGAATAGATCTCACTTGGTCATGATGTAAGATCTTTTGAATATATTGCTGGATCTCATTTGCTAATATTTTATTGAGGATTTTACCATATGCATTCATCAGGGATATTGGCCTGGCTACAAATCTCTTTCTTTGTAGTGTCTTTATCTGGTTTTGGAATTAGGATTAAAATGGTCTCATAAAAAGAGCTTAGAAGTGTTCCTTTTTCTTGGACTTTTTGGAATAATTTGAGGAGAAGAGGTGTTCTTTTTTGAATGTTTGGTAAAACTCTCCACTGAAGCCATCTGGGCCAGGGCTTTTGTTTGCTGGGAGTTTTTGATTACTGCTTTAATTGTATTTATCGTTAGCCTATTCACATTTTCTGATTCTTCCTGATTCAGTTTTGGAAGTTTGTATTTTTCCAGGAATTAATTGATTTTATCCACGATGTCCAACTTGTTGGCATATAGCTGCTTATAGTATTTACTTATAATGCCTTGTATTTCTGTTGTGTCTGTTATTTCATTTCTTTTGTTTCTTATTCTATTTATTTCTGTCCTCTGTTTCTTGGTGATTCTGGCTAAAAGTTCATCAATCTCGTTTATCTTTTCAGAGAATCAGCCGTTGGTTTCATTGACCTTTTGTTTTTTAGTCTCTATGCCATTATTTCTGCTCTGATCTTTATTATTCCCTTCCTTTTACTTTGGGCTTTCCTTGTCCTCTTTCTAATTATTTCGGTTATAGGGTTAGGTAATTTATTAGAAATTTTTGTGGGTTTTTTTTGAAGTATTGCCATATTATATATTTTTTCTTTCCTTTTTTAAAAAAATTATCTTTTTTGTTGAAACTATTACAGATGTCCCCTTACACCCCCCTTTGATCCCCTCCACCACGCATCTGCACCTCCCCAGGCCTTCCCCATACTACTGTCTGTGTCCTTGGGTTATGCATTTATGAATATAAGTTCTTTAATTGTCTCCCCCAACCCACTCCCTCAGGCTCTCCTTCACTCTGAGATTCCTCAGTCTGATCCATGCTTCTATGTCTCTGAATCTATTTTGGTTATCACTTTATTTTCATTATATTTCAGATATGAGTGAGATCATGTGATACTTGTCTTTCTCTGACTGGCTTACTTTGCTAAGCATAATACTCTTTGGGTCCATCCATGCTGTCTCAAAGGGTAATAGATTCTTCTTTTTTACAGCTGAATAGTATTCCATGTTGTAAATATACCACAGCTTTTTTTATTGACTCACCTACTGATGGGCACTTGGGCTGTTTCCAGATCTTAGCTATTGTAAATTGTGCTGCTATGAACATAGGGATGCATATGTTCTTTATGGTTGGTGTTTCAGGTTTCTTAGGATATAGTCCTAAAAGTTGGATCACTGGGTCAAATGGCAGTTCCATATTTTTTGACAAAACAGCATACTGTTTATCATAGTGGCTGTACCAGTCTGCATTCCCATCAGCAGTGTACTAGGCTTCCCCTTTCTCCCTATCCTCGCCAGCACTTGTCATTTGTTAATTTGTTGATGGTAGCCAATCTGACATGTGTGAATTGATACCACATTGTGGTTTTAATTTGCATTTCTCTGATGATTAGTGACTGAGCATTTTTTCATATGTCTCTTGGTCATCTGTCTGTCCACCTTGGAGGTTTTATTTAGGTCCTTTGCCCATTTTTTGAATTGGCTTGTCTTCCTTTTGTTAAATTGTATGAGTTCCTTATATGTTTTGGATATTAACCCTTTATCAGATGTATCATTGGCAAATATGTTCTCCCATTCAGTGGGCTTCCTTTTCATTTTGTTGATGGTTTCTTTTGCTGTGCAGAAGCTTTTTATTTTGATGTAGTTCTATTTGTTTATTTTCTCCTTTGTTTCCCTTGCCCTAGGAGATGTATCAGCAAACATATTCCTATGAGAGATGTCTGAGATGTTTTTGCCTATGTTTTCTTCTAGGATTTTTATGGTATCATGGCTTGCATTTAAGTCTTATATAAGTTGAGTTTATTCTTGTGTATGGTGTAAGTTGTGGGTCTAATTTCACTTTTTTGCTGCATGTACCTGTCCAATTTTCCCAGTAGCATTTATTGAAGAGTTTGTCTTTACTCCATTGTATGCTCTTGCTTCCTTTGTCAAGTATTATTTGAGCATAATGGCTTGGGTCAATTTCTGAGTTCTCTGTTCTGTCCCATGATCTATATTCCTGTTCTTATGCCAGTACTATGCTGTTTTGATTACAGTGGCTTTGTAGTATAACTTGATATCCTGTATAGTGATCCCTCCAACTTTGTTCTTTTTTCTCAAGCTCATGGTGGCTATTCGGGGTCTTTTTTGATTCCATATAAATTTTTGGAATATTTGTTCTAAATATGTCAAATATGCATTTTATTTGAACAGGGATTGAATTGAATTTACAGATTGTATGGACACTTTAATTATGTTAATTCTACCTATCCATGAGCATGGTATATTCTTCCACTTGTTTATATTTTCCTCTATCTCTTTTTGCAACTGCCTGTATTTTTGAATACAGATCTTTCACCTCCTTGGTTAAGTTTATTCCTAAGTATCATTATTTTTTTGTTGCAATGGTAAATGGTGTTGTTTTTTAAATTTCTCTTTCCGAGAGTTAACTATTGGTGTAAAAAATGCCATTGATTTCTGGGTGTTAATTTTGTATCCTGCTACCTTGCCAAATTCATTAATTAAATCTAGTAGTTTTTTGGTGGAGTCTTTAGGATTTTCTATGAATAATTTCATGTCACCTGTGAATAGTGACAGTTTACTTCCTCCTTTCCATTTTGGATGCCTTTTATGCTTTCTTCTCCTCTGATCATTGTGGGCTGGACTTTCAGTACTATGTTTAATAAGAGTAGTGAAAGGGATATCCCTGTCTTGTTCTGGTTCGTAAGGGAAATGCTTTTAATTTTTGTCCATTGAGTATGATGTTGGCTGTAGGTTTGTCATATATGGCCCTTATTATCTTGAGGTAAGATCCCTGTATTCCCACTTTGCTGAGAGGTTTTTTTTAATCAAAAATGGGTGTTGGATTTTGTCAAATGCTTTTCTGCATCTATTGATATAATCATGTGATTTTTATCTTTCAATTTGTTTATGTGATGTATCACATTTATTGATTTGGGAATATTGTCAGCCTTGCATCCCTGGACTAAATCCCACTTAGTCATGTTGGACAATCTTTTTAATAGATTGGTGGCCCGGCTGGGCGTGGCTCAGCTGTTGAGCATTGACCTAGGATCCAGGCCATCAGGGTTTGATTCCCAGTCAGGACCCATGCCCGGGTTGCGGGCTCGATCAATGACTCTCTCATCATGGATGTTTCTATCTGTCTTTCCCTCTCCCTTCCTCTCTCTGAAATCAATAAAGATATATTTTTTAAAAAAATAGATTGGTGGATCTGATTTGCTATTTTATCATTTATGTTTATTATGGATATTATCCTGTGATTCTCATTTTTTGTAGTGTCTTTATCTGGTTTCAGAATTAGGCTAATGCCAGCTTCATAAAAAGTGTTTGGAAGTTTTTCTTCCTCTTGGATTTTTTGAAATAGTTTGAGGAGGATAAGTGTTAACTCTTTTTTGACTGCTTGGTAAAATTCCCCTGTGAAGCTGTCCAGACCAGGTCTTTTGTGTACTGGGAGATTTTTATTTCTGCTTCAACTTCATCAGCATTTATTAGCCTATTTAGGCTTTCTGGCTCTTCCTGATTGAGTTTTGGAAGGTTGTATTTTTCTAGGAATTTGTTCATTTTGTCCAGGTTGTCCATATTGGTGGATATTTGTTCTTAGTATTTTCTTACATTAATTTGATTTTCTGTTCGGACAGTTGTTACTTTTCCCCTTGTTTCTTGTTTTGATTATTTGGTCCTCTCTTTGCTTCTTGATGAGTCTGGTTAAAGGTTCATCATTCTTTTGTGTAGCTTTTCCAAGAGCCAGCTATTTGTTTCATTGACCTTTTGTATTGTTTATTTTAGTCTCTTTGTCATTTATGCTCTGATCTTTATTATTTCCTTCCTTCTACTTACACTGGGCTTTTGTATTTGTTTCCTTTCGAGGTCTTTAAGTTGTAGGTTAGAAAGTTTATTAGAAGTTCTTGTTTTTTGAGGTAGGCCTCTGGTGCTATGAAAATCCATCTCAGGACTACTTTCATTTTGTCCCATATATTTTGGGTTGTTGTGTGTTCATTTCCTTTTTTTTTTCCAGGAAGTTTGATTTTTTCTTTGATCTCTTTGGTAACCCACTAATTGTTTAATAACATGCTATTTAGCCTCCATCTATTTGTATATTTTTAAATATTTTTATAGTAGTTGATCTCTAAGTTCATGCCATTGTGGTCTGAGAAGATGCTTGATATGATTTCCATCTTCTCGAACGTGTAAAGACTTATTTTTTGTCCTAAAAGGTGGTATGTCTTTGAGAATGTCTCATGTGCACTTGAGAAGAATGTATATTCTGCAGCTTTGGTGTAGAAATTTTTGTAAATGTGAATTAAATTCACTTGATCTATTGTATCATTTATGGTCACTGTTTCTTTGTTGATTTTATTGTCTTAAAGGCCTATCCAGGGAAGTCAGTGGGGTGTTAAAGTGTCCTACAATGACTATATTGCTGTCAATCTCTTCCTTAAAGTCCTCCAGATTTTTAAAATAAATTTAGCTGCTCCTATATTGGGTCCATATGTTTTTTTCAGGGTTATATCCTCTTGTGGGATCAATCCCTTCAGTATTATGTAGTGCCCTTTCTTGTCCTTCATTTTGATCTTCATTTTGAAGTCTATTTTGTCAGATATGAGTATTGCCATCCAAGCTTTTGTTTCATTTCCATTTGAATAGAAAATATTTTTCTATTATCCTATTTTCTTTACTCTTATCCTATGTGAGTCTTTTGTTCTGACGTGGGTTTCTTGTAAACAGCATATATTTGGGTCATGTTTTATTTCCACTCAGTTCACTATGCCTTTTGATTGGAGCATTTAGTCCATTTACATTTAAGATTATTGATAGGTATTTATCTATTGTTGTTTTAATTCTTTATGCTGAAGTTTCTCTCTTATTACAGCAGTACCTTTAACATTTCTTGCAATGCTGGTTTGGTGTTGATAAAATCCTTTATCCTTTTTTGGTCTGGGAAGCTCTTTATTTCAACATCTATTTTGAATGATAGCCTTACTGGATAGAGTAATCTTCATTTCAGATTTGTGTTTTGCATTACCTTGTATACTTTATGCCATTCCTTTCTGGCCTGTAGAGTTTCTGATGAGAAATCTGCTGAGCCTTGTGGGAGCTCCTTCGTAGGTAACAGATTGCCTTTCTCTTGATTCCTTTAAGATTCTCTCTTTGTCTTGAATTTTTGGCATTTTAATTATGATGTGTGTGGGCTTGGGCCTCTTCAAATTTTTCTTGCTTGGGACTCTTTGTACCTCCTGAAATTGTGTGACTTTTCCTTCACCAAGTTAGAGAACTTTTCTGCCATCATTTCTTCAAACAGATTCTCCAACACTTGCTTATTCTCTTCCCCTTCTGCTACTCATATAATGTGAATATTGTTACATTTCATGTTGTCCCATAGCTCCCTTAAACTGTCTTCCTGTTTTTGATTGTTTTTTTCTTTTTGGACTTCTGATGGGATTTTTTTCTACCCTGTCTTCTAATTTACTGATCCCATCCTCAGCTTTCTTTAATCTGCTGTATATTCCTTCCAATGTATTATTTCTATTATGTCTTCCTTTGTAGTTCCCATATCTTTTCTCATGCTGTTGAGCATCCTTACATTCAGTATTCTGCACTCTATACCTGATAGATTGCTTATCTCCAGTTCATTTAGCACTTTTTCTGTTCACTTTTTGGGTTCTATCCTTTGGGGCTTGTTTTTTTGGTTTGTGTGTTTTTTGTCTCCCCATTTTGGCTGCCCATTTGTGTTTGCTTCTATGCATTAGGTAGATCTGCTAGGACTCTCAGTCTTTTTGGAGTATCTGGTGCAGGCCAATTACAGATGCTGTTTGTGACTGGTGTTGAGTGAGTACCGTGTTTGGATCTATAAACAACACACAGCTTGGTGTTCCCTCTGCTAGGGCTGGGTTCATTTGGGCAGGACCAAGGTGCACACCAGAGTCTGATTTTCCAAGGCCAGGGTCCAGAAGCAGATCAGGCATAGACTCAAAGCTCCCAGATGTCCTCCTCTGCCTGCACGCTGATTGATCTTAGTCTTTTAATGAGCCTCAGGCTATAGACCACAGCAAGGAGTAAACTCCACAGGTTGTGGCAAGAGGTTTTCCAGTGGATGGGGCAATTGCTCCCCCCCCACACACACAGCAAAAGCTCCTTGGCAAAGGTCTGCCTGAGATGTCCTCTGCAGTATGGGGCAATGATTCAGCATAGGAATCCATATGGCTACCCTGTGAGCTCCACCTCCAGAGCCTGAAATACCTGGTTCTTCTCATACGGCTCTAGTCCACTCTGCCCTTCCTCTGCTGGAGCCCAAGGTGAGTGCCTGCACACAAAACTTTGTGCATTGGCCCTTTAAGCGAGTACCTGTATTTACAGCAGTCTTTCCTTGGCTGACAGAAACCATGCTGCTTTTCAAAGTCAGATGTTATGTGCGTACTTTTCTCTGTTCTGGTGTTCTGGGCTGGGAAGCCCAGTTTGGGGTTTAGGGCCTACAGTTCTCAGTGGTAACCCCTCACAACTGACAGATCCCTCTGGAACTTGAGCTGCTGCTGTTGAGAGCCCTGCCAGCCCTCTCACACCTCCACACCTCCTACCAGTCTCTCCATGCAGCCTCTGCTTTAGGTCCTTGGTTATGAGGGTTCTCTCCAGCTAGTCTTCAGTTGATTATTCAGGACATTTTTTCTATATTTTAGTTGTAATTCTAGTTTGGTCCTGGGAGTGTGTCAGTGTAGATTTCACTCAATTCACCGCCATCTTGGACTATCCTTCTTATTTCTTAAGGTAGGCCTGTAGTTCTATTAACTTCCCTCTCAGGAGTGCTTTCATTGTGTTCTATAGATTTTGCTTTGTCATGTGTTAATTTTCATTAGTTTCCAGGAAGGTTTTTATTTCTTCCTTGATTTGATTAATAACCCACTCATTGTTTAATAACATGCTATTTAGCCTACATGTGTTTGAATGTTTTAGGGTGTTTTTATTGTAGTTGATCTCTATTTTCATACCATTGTGATCCAAGAAGATGCTTGATATTATTTCAATTCTCTTTTATTTGTAGAGACTTATTTTGTAGCCTAACATTTGGTCTATCTTGGAGAATGTCTCATGTGACCTTGAGAAGAATGTATATTCTACAGCTTTGGGGTGAAATATTCTTTAAATATCAATTCAATCTTTTTGATCTAGTGTATCATTTTGGGTCTCTGTTTCCCTGTTGATTTTTTGTCTAGAAGATCTATCCTGCCAGATCAGTGAGGTGCTGAAGTCCTGTACTATGATTGTATTGCTGTCTATCTCTTCATTTAAGTCCTCCAGAAGTTTTTAAATATATTTGGGTGCTCCTAAATTGGGTGCATATATGTTATTCTTTTGTTATATTGATCCCTTTAGTGTTACAAAGTGGCCTTCATTGTCTTTTTTTATGGCCTTAATTTTGAAGTCTATTTTGTCAGATATGAGTATTGCTACCCCAGTTCTTTTTTCCATTTCCATGGAAAATTTTTTTCCATCCTTTCCCTTTAATCCTGGGTAGGTCTTTTATTTTGAGTTGGGTCTGTTGTAGACAGCATATATATGGGTCATGTTTTCTTATCCATTAAGCCACCCTGTGCCTTTTGAGTGGAGTAATTAATCCATTTACATTTAAGGCTATTATTGATAGGGACTTATTTGTTGCTGTTTTTATTCTTCATGTTCCACCCTCTCTCTCTATCTCCTCTTCTTTCAACTGTGCCTTCAGCATTTCTTGAAGAACTTGATTGGTGGTACTGAATTCCTTTAGCCATTTGTGTGTGTGTATGTGTGTGTGTGTGTGTGTGTGTGAATGTGTGAAGCTCCTGATTTCACCTTCAATTCTGAACGATAGCTTTGCTGGATAGTCTTGTTTTCAGGGACCTTGCTTTTCATTACTTTGTATACTTAATGCCACTCCCTTCTGGCCTGTAGTGTTTCTATTGAGAAATCAGTTGATGATCTAATGGGAGCTCCCTTGTAGGTCACTTTCTGTCTCTCTCTTGCAGCATTCCTTCAAAATTCTTTGTCTTTTAGGTTTGCCATTTTAATTTTGATGTGTCTTGGTGTAGATCTTTTTGTGTTCGTCTTGACTGGAACTCTGTGTTTCCTGGACTTGTGTTACTTTTTTCTTCACCAGGTTGGGGAAGTTTTCTGTCATTTTTTCTTCAGAAGAGTACTCTATGCCTTGCTCAGCTTCCTCTCCCTCTGATACCCCTATGATTCAGATGTTGTTACATTTCATGTTGTCCCAAAGCTCCCTTATGCTACTCTTGCTTTTTAATTTTTTTTCCAGTTGCTGCTCTGAGTTGGTATTTCTTTCTACCTTGTCTTATAGTTTGCTGGTTTGGTCCTCAGCTTCATCTAGTCTACTATTGAATCCTCCCAGTGTGTTCTTTATTTCAGCTATGTCATTCTTCATTTATGATTGATTCTTATTCATTGTTTCAATCTCTTTTTTTCCTGCTGGTGTAGTTCTCACTAAGCTTCTTATAGTTCTCATTAAGTTTCTTGTAGTTCTCACTAAGTTGTTTGAGCATGCTTATAACCATTACTTTGAATTCTTTATCTGACAAATTGCTTGCCTCCATTTTGTTTAGTTCCTTTTCTGGTGCTCCTCCTTTTCTTTCCTTTGGGGGTTGTTTCTTTGTCTCCCCATTTTAGCAGTCTGATAGTCTGGGGTCCTGGGTGAGGTGGGTGGGTTCATAGGGGCAGTTCTGTGTCCAGAGGTCATGCCAAGTCACAGCAGTGGTTTCAAACTTCTGGTGGTCCAGATTGGGCATACTGGGTTTCTATAGAAGGTCTCTCTGTCCTGGGGCATCAGGTCATGGTTACCTGGCAGTTATCAGATGGCAGGGACATTTGTCCAGGGATGCCAGGTCAGGCACAATGGGTCATGGTGGTTCGTCTGTGCTTCTGGGAATATTGAGTCACAATGGCAGGCCTGGGTACTTTAAGTCAAGCTGTGGCCAGTTTCTCAGGGCACCATGTCTGACATGTTGGGTTTGGGAGGCAGGGCCTCTGGGGATCCGCTGTTAGAGGTGCTGGGCTGGGCCTGGAGCTCCAGTGCCAGAGGGGCTGGGCCAGGATGGGTTGGCCTGGTGCTCTTCTGCCACATGGAGCTGGGCCGGTTCTGGGGCTCCACTGCCAGAAGGGGTAGGGGGGCCCCGTTGATGGAGGGACTAGCGTTGGTGGAGTGTATGGGGCAGACAGCAAGCTCTGCTCATTCTCATGGGGCAGGGCTGACTGGGCTCTTCACTGCTGGCTGGGCCGGGGTGGACAGTGAGCTCTGCTCACAGAGGGGGCAGGGCAGGCGGGCACTCTGCTGTGGGTGTGGCCAGCGTTCAGGAATCCTGCTCACCAATATGGCAGGACAGGCCCTATGCACCACCCAACAAAGCCAGGTGCTGGTCCTCTGAGGCCCAAGGTTCAGGTGTCCGGAGTTTCTATGTCTGTCCCAGGTGTCCCAGTGCTTTGAGTCCCAGCTGTGGTGTGGTGCAGGCCTGACTGTTGCTTAGGGACGCTGGGGAGCAGCTGCTTCCCTCATCCTCCTCCTGTGGAGAACTCTGTGGCTCCTCCAAAATGGTGTAATCTCCAATCTCAAGTGGAGAGAAGCACCCACCCAAGCAGCACGCAGCGGCTGACAACTTCTCTGCCAGGAGTACCCAAACTGCCCCAGGAGCTCCTGCTCCTGCCAAAACCTTCCTACTCTCGCACCTATGCACACTCTCCCTCACACTCACCCACTCACACACCATCATTCTGGTCATGCCTGCTGCTATGTTGGATCTCTGAGAACTCTTTTTTGAGTGTAAAGCCAGTCAACCTTACAGATGAGAATCATAATTCTGGGATGATGATAGCATAGGAAGCATCAAAAATATGTCCCCTGACCCTGACAACAATTACACTGGCAGAATCTATCCCAAATAGCACTCAAACAGCATTAAACCATAAGGAGGTAACTGTTTTGGAATTCTGATGTCTGTTGAAGGCTTTTATCCTCCAGAGGAAGACCTGGATGGTAAATTGTGGTTAATTTTACTGAGTTTTGTCTCTTAGCTCAGTAACAGCTACTCATCCTATTCCCAGCCATATGGCAGGCAGCTATGCATGTGTTCATAGTGCAGCTTACACACAGTTTGAAGGAGCCAGGACCTTGACCTCCAAATATCTGTGCTCTGATCACAGATTGCCGCTTAGGATCACAGAGGTACAGTCAAAGAGGTGGGCAGCCACGGTTGTTGCATCTTCCCTCATTGTTGCAAGCATATCCTCTTCAACTGAAGTCACTTCCGGGGGCTTAAAGGGTTATTCCCCACTCTATTTTTGCTCTTTTCCATTTGAGGACTAGACATTAAATACTAGAACATTTTTAAAAACCTGCATATAAGGGGGATATTAGAAAATGACTACACATGCCCAGGGAAAGGCTCACAGAAGACTTGAGAAGATCTTAAGTTTACACCTCAGGCTAATTCTCACAACAAAGACAACACACACACAATAAAAAAACTAAGAAACCCAAAACAATAACAATCAGGAAAAGCAGGAGAATATGATTTCCAGCATTACTACATTATTATATTCAAATGATCAGTGTTCTACAAAAAAATCACAAGGCATACAAAGAAGCAGGAAAGTATAGCCCCTTCAAAGGGAAAAATAATCACAAATTGTCCCTGAAAAAGAACTTGGGGCAGATATACTGGACAAATCTTTTAAAAAACTGTTTTAAATATACTCAAAGGACTAAAAGAATATGTGGAAATATAAAATCTAAAAAAGAATCAAAAAGAAATTGTGAAACTTACAAGTACAATAACTGAAATGAACATTTTACTAGAGGAATTCAAAAGCAGATTTGAGCAGACAGAAGAAAAAAATCAGTGAATATTAAGATAGAACAATGGATATTATTTAGTATGAGATGTAAAGCTCAGCATACGGGATACAGTCAGTAATATTGCTGTAACTGTGTATGGTGCCAAGTGGTACTAGAATATTGGGGGATCACATCATAAATTATATAAGTATCTAATAACTATGCTGTATATCTGAAACTAATGTAATATTGAATGTCAATTGTAAGTTAAAAATTATAACAAAAAATAGAGCAAGCTTACAAAGTGCTTGATATATGCTAGGCACTGTAATAAGCACTTTATGTTATTGATCTAAGTCTTGATTTTTTTCTGATTGAAAGAAGCAGACTGAAGAAAAGCACAAAGCTTGATGAAACTGTGGGATATTATCAAGCAGAATAACATATAAAATATGGAAATCCAAGTAAAAGAATTGAGAGGCAAAGGAGCAGAGGGAATATATGAAAAAATACTTGCTGAAGACTTCCCAAATTTGATGAAAGACATAAATATGTTTCCAAGAAGCTTAATGAATTCCAAGTGAGATGAACTTAAACAGAGCCACACTGAGACACATTGCAATCAAACTTCTAAAAGGCAAAAAAAGGGAATCTAGAAAGAAGGAAGAGAGTAGTGATTGGTCACATATAAGGGATCCTCAGTAAGAATTATTACTGGATTTACCATAATAACTATGGAGGCCACAATAAGAGGATATAGCCCTGGTAAACATACATGCACCCAATATAGGAGCACACAAATATATGTAAAAAAACCTTATGGAGTAATTTAAGGGAGAGATTGACAGCAATACATTCATAGTAGGTGACTTTAACACCCACTGACATCACTGGTGGAACTTCTAGACAAAAAGTCAACAAGGAAATAGCGATTCTAAGTGACACACAAGATTAAATGGAATTAATTGACATTTACAGGACATTTCACCCCAAAGCTACAGTATATACATTCTTCTCAATTGCACACAGGTCATTCTCAAAGATAAACACATTAGGACACAAAATAAATCTATACAAGATCAAAAAGTTTAAAATCATATCAAACATCTTCTCAGATCACAATGGCATGAAACAAAAAATAAACTACAATAAAGACAAGAGAGGGAAGATGGTGGCACTGTGAGAAGCAACAGAATGCCCCTGCTCCCAGCCACAGACTCGATTTCCTCCTAAAATACTACATAGCCAGCTTGGAAAAACCAGAGAAACATACCTGAGTGGACAGAGTGCGAGTAGGGAGCACTAAAGAAACATCATAGAGTCCGGTAAGAGGGAGGGGCATAGAAAGGGGGAGTACCCGCTGAAGCCTGTGCTGGGCTCCAAACCCCAAGGCTTGGAGGCTACAAAGCTCCCTCCCCTTGGGAGTATGGACCGGCACCCAAAAGCGGGGATCTCACAGTCGGAGCGGACAAGAGGGGGAGGGAGAACCCTGCACAGAGGGCAGAGAGACCTAGGGGAGCAGTGTGCCCATGAGGAGGAGATGGTGCCTTCCTAGGAAACAAAGCTTCTAGTGGTGGACACGACCAGTCTCTAATGCTTAGTGTGCTGACCATAGGAAAGGCTGTCCCAAAGTGTGTGGCACCTGAGTAGTAAGGAACCAGAGGACTGTACTGAGCAGCCGCACATGGGGACCCTCTGACTCCCTGTAAGGCATTGTGTTGACCCCCAGAAAGCATTTGAATCTGAGTGGTGTGGGGGAGGGGAAGAGAGCCCCCCCCCCCCAGCCCTGAGCTTCCAGTGAGGAGAGTCGGGGATCTGTGACCAGCCCTGAGGGCTGCATTGGTAGCATATGAAGCTGCCACAGCTTTGCTGAGATCAGTGGTACCAGGAGCTTCCTGGAGCTAATTTTGGGTCCTCTCCAGCTGGGCGCCTTGGCACATGGGCAGTGGGATCTTGCAGGATGGACTCTCTGCCTCTGTGTTGCTTTATGCATTTGTGAGTTTTGACCCCAGAACTGGCTCCCACCTTCCCGGCATGCACTGGGCGACTGACCAGGGGAAGCTGGGAGTGGGGTCTGCACAGTAGACTGTTTGAGGGGCAGGCCTGGTACATCCAGCCAATCAGAGCTGGGAAGGGAGGGGCAGAGCTCTCCTGCCTTTCCTGCAGCCTGGGAGCACCACCCACAAAAGGAAATGGGCTGGTCCAGTTCACTGAGGCCCCAGACACACCCACAGGGCACAGTCCTGAGGGGGAAGGGAGAACAGCTCACAAGAGGACATTACAAGAATAAGACTCTCAGGGACTATTCTTTGGGAACTGGAGGAAATGCCAAAAACCCCTGCAGGGGGCTGGGCAGGCAAAAAGCTCACTGGAATATTCCTTAATTGAACTGACTGAGCCTAGGCTGTTGAAACAGACCATATAGAAAACGACACAGGCTGAAATCAATCTGAAACTGCAGCAGGTCAGAGCATGGGGAACTAGAATCACAGGACAGGGTAGGGACTGAGGAGCTGGCTGTGGAACAGAGACTAACTCCCGCAGAGTGAGCGCCTGACAGAGACACCTCTAAGGGGAGTGATACCGTGAGCTACATTAGCCATCCTGCACACTAAAGACTCTACATAAGACCCTCGAGTAACACCAGGCAACTACAAAGTTGCAAAATAGCTGACAAGAGGAAGTGGCCCATGGAGAACCTCAGATCAACCATCTACCTATTGACACCAGAGCCAAACCTAGACAGCTCCTCACATTGGCTGATGCACAAGTACCTCCCAGAAGAATGGAAAGCACCACACAAAACAATAAGCTGAAGAAAACACAAGCAGCCCAGAAGAAATCCACCTGATTGACTGTCTTATTTTTTTTTTTTTTCCCTTCGCTTTTTCCCTTAGGAAGAAGAGACAGGGGAAAAAATCATTTTTTTCTTTTTAAATTTCATAAAATTAAAAATATATTTTTTAAATTTTTAATTAATCTTTTCCTTATTTTATTTTATTTTTTTTAAAGAATTTTGTTTTCCTTAGCTTGTTTTTGTTTTGTTTCTCTGTTTTGTTTAGTTTATTTGCTTTGTTTTGTTTTATCCTTGCTTCTAATATCAAGACTTTCTTGATATTCCTGCTTAAAGGCTGGGACTTTATCATTATAACCAACAAGTTTACTGCTTTTCTCTGTAGTTTCACCCAAATCTCTTATCAAACTCCCTCCCAGCCCAGGCTTTATCTCTCACTCTCGCCTCTTGATCCATTGGCATAACTTTTTTTCTTTCTTCTCTTTTCTTATTGTTCTTTTCCTTCTTACTTTTCTCTTCCTCCCTTCTGTCTTCCTGTCTTTTTGTTAGGTTGTTAGTTTCTCTTATTCTCTTTAATCTATTTTTATTTTTTCATTTTCAACTATTATCCCATTCATATTCTCTCCCTTAATTGTTTCCTGGCCCTTCTTTCAGAATCTTTTCTCTGCCACTATTATCTCCCAGTAGCTTCTCTATTTTTTACATTTTAGTTTTTTATTATTATTTTCTAAATTTTAGTCATTATTAACAATAATATACTTCTCTCTCTCTCTAAGCTTAACTTTTTTCTCTTTTTATAAGCTATTATTTTTTCTCTAGAACTTGGGTTCTCCCTTCACACTCCCAGTTTTATTTTCACTTGGGTAGTCTCCATTGTGACTGTCAAGATATTACGTAAGATACCCTTTGTTTCCTGGAAGCATAGTTGTACATTGTCCTGCCTTGCCAGCACCCATACAACAGCTTACACGATGAGGTTGGGGCTGAGATACAGTGAGCCAACCTGAGAGGAGAATCCTCCCAAGGACTGGTAAACACTCTACACCCAACCACAACAGGAGAAAGCAAAGAACCAACAAAAGAGACATCCACAAAAGGGACACACCTAGAGCAAAGAGCTGAGAAGTATAAGGAAAACTCACCTCTGAGCTCCACTAGTCTCACAATACAAAATACCTCCCCACAAGACTGGGAGACAGCAAATATACCTAATATATAGATACAAACACTAAAACTTACCAAAATAAAAAAGAAACAACCTCCAAATTAAAGAAAAGGAAAAATCACCAGAAAAAGACTTTGATGAGATGGACTTAAGCAAGTTATCAGAAACAGAGTTGAGAGTATTGATTATGAAGATGTTCAAGGAACTTAAGAAGACACTAGATGATAAGATTGAGGACCTTAGTGAAAACATGAAAAGGACATACAAAACATAAACAAAACTCAGACAGAGATAAAGAATGCTGTATCTGATATCAAGAATGCACTGGAAGGAATGAAAACCAGGCTCAGTGAAGCAGAGGATAGAATAAGTGACTTAGAAGACGAGGTAGAAAAAAAATCACTCAATCAGAGCAGCAAAAAGAAAAAACACTTAAAAAGCTTGAGGGCAGTCTAAGGGAGTTTTGGGACAACATGAAGTGAAACAACATTTGCATTATAGGAGTGCCAGAGGGGAAGGAAAGAGAGCAAGGGATAGAGAACTTGGTGGAAAAAATAATGAGAGAAAACTTCCCTATGCTGGCGAGGGAGAAAGTCACACAAGTTCAGGAAGCACAGAGAGTTCCAAACAAGAGGGAACCAAAGAGACCCACTCCAAGACACATCATAATTAAAATGGCAAATGCTAAGGACAAAGAGAAAATATTAAGGGCTGCAAGAGAGAGACAAGCAGTGACCTACAAGGGAACCCCCATAAGACTAACAGCTGATTTCTCAACAGAAACTCTTCAGGCCAGAAGGGAGTGGCATGAAGTTCTCAAAGTAATGAAAAGCAAGAACATGCAACCAAGATTGCTTTATCCAACAAGGCTATCATTTAAAATTGAAGGTGAAATAAAGATCTTCTCAAACAAAAAAGCCTAAGGAATTCAATACCACCAAACTAGCACTGCAAGAAATGCTAAAAAGACTGCTCTAAGAAAAAGAAAGAATAGTGAGAGAAAGGTACCTGAGCATAAAGGGGAAAAATGGCATTAAATAAGTTTATATCAATAGTAACCTTAAATGTAAACAGAATAAACGGTCCAATCAAGGGACATAGGGTAGCTGAATGGATAAGAAAACAGGACTCAAATATATGCTGTCTCAAAGAGACTTACCTGAGAGCAAAAGATTCACACAGGCTAAAAGTGAAGGGATGGAATAAAATATTCCATGCAAATGGAAGGAAAAGAAAGCTGGAATAGCAATTCTTACCTCTGACATAATACTTTAAAATAAAGACCATAACAAGAGACAAAGATGGTCACTATATAATTCTAAAGGGATAAATGAAACAGGAGGAAATAACCCTTATAAATACTTCTGCACCCAATATAGGAGCACTTAAATATATAAAAAAAACACTTGTGGACACTAAGGGGGAGATTGACGGCAACACAATCACAGTGGGGGACTTTAACACTCCACTGTCAGCACTGGACAGATCATCAAGACAAGAAATCAACAGGGAAACACAGATCTTAAATGACTCATTAGACTAATGGATTTAATTGACATTTATAGAACATTTCATTCCAAAGGAGTAGAAGACACATTCTTCTCAAGTACACATGGAACATTCTCAAAAATGGATCACATGTTAGGGCAGAAGGCAACTCTCTACAAATACAAGAAGATTGAAATCATATCAGGCATTGTCTTGGATAAAAATGCCATGAAACTAGAAATAAACCACTATAAAAAAACTCAAAAATATTCAAACACATGGAAGCTAAATAGCATGCTATTAATCAATGAATGGGTTACCAATGAGATCAAGGAAGATATCAAACACTTCATGGAAAAAAATGAAAATGAACACACAACAACCCAAAACCTATGGGACACAGCTAAAGCAGTCCTGAGAGGAAAATTCATAGCATTACAGGCCTATCTCAAGAAATAAGATAAAGATCTAATGAACCATCTAACACAACTAAAAGAACTATAATGAGAACAGCAAGAAAAGCCCCGAGGAAGTAGAATGAATGAAATAATAAAGATCACAGCTAAAATTAATGACATAAATTCTACAAAGACAATACAAAAAAACCAATGAAACCAAGAGCTGGTTCTTTGAAAAGGTAAATAAGATCGATGCACCTTTAACCAGACTCACTAAGACACAAAGAGAGAGGACACAAATAAATAAAATCAGAAATGAAAGAGGCAATATCACAACTGACTCAAGGAAATACAAAGGATTGTAAGAAAATACTGTGAGCAACTTTGTGCCAACAAACTGATCAACATGGGTGAAATGGACAAATTATTAGAAGCATACAACCTTTTAAAGCTGAATCAAGAAGAGGCAGAAAACTTGAATAAGCTGATAAAAACTAATGAAATTGAAGCAGTAATCTAAAAACTCCCAGCAAACAAAAGTCCTGGACCAAATAAATTTACAGGCAAGTTCTACCAAACATTGAAATAACATTTAACACCTACCCTATTGAAACTATTCCAGAAAATCAAGAGGAGGAAAATCTCCCAAACTGTTTTTATGAGGCCAGCATCATCCTAATCCCAAAACCAGAATAAGACACTACAAAGAAAGAAAATTACTGGCCAATATCACTGATGAACATAAATGCCAAAGTCCTCAATAAAATACTAGCAAACCAGATCCAGCAATACATGAAAAAGATCATACACCACAACCAAGTGGCATTTATTCTGGGGATTCAAGGCTGGTATAACATCTGCAAATCAGTTAACATGATACATCACATAAACAAAATGAAAGACAAATTCATGATCCTATTAAAAGATGCAGAAAAAGCATTCGACAAAATCCAGCACCCATTTCTGATAAAAACTCTCAGCAAAGTGAGAATAGAGGGATTGTACCTCAACATAATAAAGGCCATATATGACAAACCTACAGCCGACATCATACTCAATGGTGAAAAACTAAAACCATTTCCCTTAAAAATAGGAACAAGACAGGGATATCCACTTTCACCATCTTATTCAACCTAGTATTGGAAGTCCTTGCCACAGCCATCAGACTGGGAGAAAACATAAAAGGTATCCAAATTGGAAAGGAGGAAATAAAATTATCATTATTTGCAGATAGCATGATATTGTACATAGAAAAATTTAAAGACTCCATCAAAGTACTACTAGATTTGATAAACGAATTTTGCAAGGTAGCTTGATACAAAATCAACATCTGGAAATCAATGACATTCTTCTACACCAACAATGAACTTTCAGAGAAAGAAACTAAAAAAAAATACCATTTAGCATTGCAACTAAAAAAATAGGATACCTAGGTATAAATTTAACCAAGGATGTAAAAGAACTGTACTCGGAAAACTAAGGGACACTGAAAAAAGAAATAGAGGAAGATATAAACAAGTGGAAGAATATACCATGCTCATGGATTGGAAGAAGTAATATCATTAAAATGTCCATACTACCCAAAGCAATTTATAAATTCAATGCAATTCCTATGAAAATACCAACAGCATATTTCACAGGCCTAGAACAAACATTTCAAAATGTATAAGGAACCAAAAAAGACCCTGAATAGCTGCAGCCATATTGAGAAAAAAGAAGAGAGTGGGAGGGATCACTTTGCCAGACATCAAACTGCACTACAAAGCCATTGTAATCAAAACAACTGGATATTTGTACAACAACAGACATATATATCAATGGAACAGAACAGAGTCCCCAGAAATAGACCCACACCATTATGGTCAGTTAATATTTGACAAAGGAGGCAAGAGCATCCAATGGAGTAAAGACAGTCTCTTCAATAAATGGTGCTGGGGAAATTGGACAGATACACGCAAAAAAATGAAACTAGACCACCAACTTTCACCTTACAGAAAAATAAACTCAAAATTGTTAAAAGACTTAAACATCAGTCATGAAACCATAAAAATCCTGGAAGAGAACATAGGCGGTAAGGTCACAGACATCCCACGTAGTGGAATTTTCACTGATACATCTCCTAGGGCAAGAGAAACAAAAGAAAAAATAAACATATGGGACTACATCAAGCTAAAGGGCTTCTGCACAGCAAAAGAAAACAACCTCAAAATACAAAGTAACCCCACGATTTAGGAAAATATATTTGCCAAGGATGTATCTGATAAGGGGCTAATCTCCAAAGTGTACAAAGAACTCATACTACTCAGCAAGAGGAAGACAAACAACCCAACTTAAAAATGGGCAAAGTAACTGAATAGACACTTCTCCAAAGAAGATATACGGATGGCCAAGAGACATAGGAGCAAATGCTCAAAGTCACTAATCATCAGAGAGATGCAAATTAAAATGACAGTGAGGTATCACTTCACACCTGTAAGAATGGCTACCATCAACAAATCAATGAACAACTTGTGCTGGCAAGGATGTGGAGAAAAGGGAACCCTGGTACACTACTCGTGGGAGTGCAGACTGGTGCAACCACTATGGAAAACAGTATGGAGTTTCCTCAAAAAATTAAAAATGGAACTGCCTTTTGACCCAGTGATCTCACTTGTAGGAATATATCCTAAGAATCCTGAAACAGTAACCAGAAGGTATATATGCACCCCTATTTTCATAGCAGCACAATTTACAATAGCTAAGATCTGGAAACATCTCAAGGGCCCATCAGTAGATGAGTGGATAAAAAAGCTGTGGGACATATACACTGTGGAATACTATGCAGCTGTAAAGAAGATGGTTCTTGTACCCTTTGAGACAGCATGGATGGACCTGGAGAGTATTATGCTAAGTGAAACAGGCCAGGCAGGGAAAGACAAACATCACATGATCTCACTTATATGTGGGATCTAATGAACTTAATAAACTGATGAACAGAATAGACTCAATGACATGGAAGCATACATCAGACTGATGAATGCCAGGGGGATGGAGTAGTGCGGGTTGATGGAGGGGGAAAGAGTAACCAAATAATTTATATGCATATATGCACAACCCAAGTACAGGGACAATGGTGGGGAGAGGGACTCAGGAGGGGAGTAGGATGGAGTGGAATGGGTCTTTGGGGAGATAAAGAGACATTTGAAATATTTTAAACAAACATAAAAAGACACTCAAAAACATTGAAACACACGGAAGCTAAATAGCATGTTATTAAACAATGATCAAGGAAGAAATAAAAAACTTCCCAAAACAAATGAAAATGAACACTCAACAACTAAAATCTATGGTACACAACAAAAGCAGTTTTGAGAGGGAAGTTCATAGCATTACAGATGTACCTCAAAAAATAGGAAAAATTTGCCCCGGCTGGTATGGTTCAATAGTTAAAGCGTGGCCCAGCACAGAAGGGTCAAAGGTTAAATTCCCAGTCAAAAGCATGTACCTGGGTAGCCAGTTTGCTCCCTACCCCAGTCAGGATGCTTGTGGGCGGCAACCATTTGATGTGTCTCTCTCACATCCATGTTTCTCTCTCTTTCTCTCCCCTTTTTCCCTTCCTTCCTCTCTGTATGAAAATCAATGGAAGAAATATCCTCAGGTGAGGATTAAAAAAATTGTTTCAAATACAGTATCTAACCCTACAACTTTAAGAACTAGAAAGAGAACAACACGAAAAGCTGAGAGTAAGTAGAATCAAGCAAATAATAAAGACCAGAGCAGAAATAAATGACAGGGAGACTAAAACACCAACACAAAAGATTGATGAAAACAAGAGGTGGTTCTTTGAAAAGAAACACAAGATTGATGAACCAATAGCCAGACTCATCAAGAAACAAAGAGAGATGACCCAAGTAAATAAAATAAAAAACTAAAGGGGTGAAGTAACAACTGACACCTCAGAAATAGAAAGGATTGTAAGAAAATATTACAAACAACTATATGCCAACAAGCTCAACAACCTCAACAAAATGGACAAATTCCTAGAAAAGTACAATCTCCCCAAACTGAATCAGGAATAATCAGAAAACCTGAATAGGCTGATAAATAATGAAATTGAAGCAGTAATTAAAAACTCCCAGCAAATAAAAGCCCTGATTTGACAGCTTCAGAGGGGAGTCTTATCAAACATTCAAAGAACAACACCTATTATCCTCAAACTATTCCAAAAAATACAAGGGGAAGAAATACTTCCAAGCTCTTTTCATGATACCAGCATTATAGTAACTCCAAAGGCTGATAAAGACACTACAAAGAGAGATAACTACAGGTCAATATCCCAGATGAACATAGGCACTAAAATCTTCAACAAAATATTAGTAAATTGGATCCAGTAATATATTAAAAGATTGTCCACCATGATCAAGTGGGATTTATTACAGGGATGCAAGCCTGGTACAATATTCACAAATCAATAAATGTGATATAACACATAAACAAATTGAAAGATAAAAATCACATGATCATATGAATAGACACAGGAAAAGCACCTGACAAAATCCAACACCCATTTTTGATAAAAGTTCTCAGCAAAGCTGGAATACAGGGATCATGCCTCAACATAATAAAGGCCATTTATCACAAACCTACAGTCAGCATCATACTCAATGGGCAAAATCTAAAAGCATTCCCCCTATGAACAGGAAAAAGAGGGATGGCTACTTTCACCATTCTTATTCAATATAGTACTGGAAGTCCTAGCCACAGTGATCAAACAAGAAGAAAAAAATAAAAGGAACCCAAGCTGGAAAGGAAGAAGTAAAACTGCCATTATTTGCAGATGGCATGATACTTTACATCGAAAACCTTAAAGACTCCATAAAATAAAATTAGATTTAATAATTGAATTCAGCAAGGTAGCAGGATACAAAATTAACACCCACACATTGATGGCATTTTTATACACCAATATTAAACTCTCAGAAAGAGAAACTAAAAAAAAAAAAAAAAAAAAAAATCCCATTTACCATTTCAACAACAAAAATGGGATATTTAGATAAAAACTTATCCAAGTATCTAAAAAACCTGTACTTGGAAAACTACAGGTTTTTGAGAAAAGAAGCAGAGAAAGATATAAACAAGAAGAATATACCATATTTATGGATTGGTAGAATTAACATTATTAAAATGACCATATTTTCCAAAGCAATCTGTAAGTTTAATGCAATTCCTATTAAAATACCAACAGCATATTTCACAGATCTAGAACAAATACTCCAAAAATTTATATAGATCCAAAAAATACCCTGTATAGCGACAGCAATCTTGAGAAAGAAGAATAAAGTTGGAGGGATCACAATACCAGATATCAAGTTATACTACAAAGCCACTGCAAACAAACAGCCTGATACTGGCATAAAAACAGGCATATAGATCAATGGAACAGAACAGAGAACCCAGAAATCAACCCAAGCCATTATTCTCAATTATTTGACCAAGGAGGCAAGAGCATACAATGGAATAAAGATAATCTTTTCAATAAATAGTGCTGGGAAAATTGGACAGGTACATGAAAAGAAATGAATCTAGACCACCAACTTTCACCATACACAAGAATAAAATCAAAATAGATAAAAGAATTAAATGTAAGTTGTGAAACCATAAAAATCCTGCATGAAAATGTAGGGAGCAAAATATCAGGCACCTCATGTATCATTTTCATAGACACATTGCCTAGGGCAAGCAAAACAAAGGAAAAAATAAACAGGACTGCATCAAACTAAAAAGCTTCTGCACACCAAAAGAAACCAGCATCAAAATGAAAAGGGGGCCCACTGCATGGGAGATCATATTTGCCAATGATAAACCTGATAAGGCATTAATTTCCAATATATATAAAGTACTTATACAACTCAACAAAGGAAGACAAACAATCCAATTTAAAAATGGGCAGGGGACCTGAATAGACACTTCTCCAAAAAGGATATATAAATGGTCAAGAGACATGAAAAAATGCAGAATGTCACTGATTATCAGAGAGATGCAAATTAAAATGACAATGAGATACCACCTCACACCTCTAACAATAAATGTACAAACAATTAGTCCTGTTGAGGATGTGGAGAATAAGGAACCCTAGGACACTGCTGTTGGGAATGCAGACTGGTACAACCACTATAGAAAAAGTGTGGAGTTTCCTCTAGAAATTAAAAATAGAACTGCCATTTCACCCAGTGATCCCACTTCTAGGAAAATATGTTAAGAATCCGAAAACACCAATCAGAAAGACTACATGTACCCCTATGTTTATTGCAGCATTATTTACAATAACTAAGATTTGGGAACGGCCCAAGTGCTCATCAGTAGATGAATGGATAAAAATATTGTGCGACATTTACACAATGGAATACTATGCAGCTGTAAAAAGAAAGATCTCTTACCCTTTGAGAAAGCATGGAGGGACCTGGAGATTATTCTAAGCAAAATAAGCCAGACAGAGAAAGGCAAATATCAAATATCAAATTTCACTTATATGTTGAATCTAATGAACAAAATAACTGATGAATAAAATAGATCCAGAGGCATGGAAGCATGCAACAGACTGATGAATCTCAGAATAAACTGGGGGATGGGAAGAGATTGACCAAAGAACTTATACGCATATATGCTAACTCATGGACATAGACAATCATATGGTGAAGGTTTAGGGGAGGGGTGGGAGCAGGCAAGAGAGGGTCAATGGGGGGAGAGGGGAAAGGACATCTGTAATACTTTCAACATTAAAGATATATTTTAAAAAATCAAAAGCTGTGGAGGCCAGATGACAGTGGGGAGAAGATATATTCAAAGTGCTAAAAGAAAGAAACTCAACCAAGAATTCTGTATCTGGCCAAACTATGTATAAAGAGTGCAGAAGAAATGCACACATTTACAGATAAAAAGAATCTGAGTTCTTACCCTCTAGATATGCCTGGAAAGAAATACTCAAGAGAGTCCTGTAAGATGAATTGAAAGGAGACTAGATAACTCAAAGCCACATGAAGAAATAAAGATCTCAATAAAGATAAATACATGGGTAATCTAAAAGTTAATATTATTAAAACAATGGTTTGTAATTGTGCCTTTTGTTTTCTTCATTATTTAATGTTGGGAGCCGGTGATGTGTCTGGACATGGTCCACGCCACCTGAGGGTCTGGAGTCAGGGACTCGACTCTCCCCACAATTACCCTTGATATTGAGAGCCCGCTATGTGTCTGGACATGGTCCACGTAGCCTGAGGGCCTGGAGCCAAGGACTCAATCCTCCCCACAAGTTCCCATTAGGAGCCGAAATAAAGATAATTACCAAGGTCTGGGCTCATGCAGGAGGCAGGGTGTTTACTCTGAAAGAGCGTTCATGCAGCCTTGAAGGAACTACTTTGTATGACCCTCACCGCATTACTAATTGTTTGTTACTTACTATATAATAAAGGCTTTGAAGCCATTTGGTGCTATACCTCATTGGAGGGCAGCCCTCCTGATCCCATAACTTTGTTTGTCTCTTTAATTCCCACTGCTCGAACTCAGGTTTGTTCATTTTTCAGGCTGGCTCCTGACAATTTGAGATACATATATATATTATTATAACTTTTGTTTGTAAATCCAAAGCTTACTTTCTACATAATATAAGAATGTGACACATTTAAAAGAACTATTAGCTTATGTTTGAGACTCACAGTGTATAAAGATATAATTTTGTGACATCAACAACTGAGGAGGGTGGGAACAGAACTGTAAAGAAGTAGTTTTTGTATGTTATTGAAGATAATGTATAAATTAAAATTAGAGTTATACCTTTAAGATGTTAAATGTAATCTCCATGGTAACCACAAAGAAAGTGGCTATAGAATATACTTAAAAAATGAGAAAGGAATGTAAATATTTCACTACAAAAGTTCAACAACAACAAAAACAGAAATACAGGAAATGAGAAACAAAGAAAAAAAATAAGGCTGTTCAGCATCATGGCAAAGTGAGAGAACCTTCAAGTCTCTCCCCTTGAAGTTACAAGTTGGACAGTATAGTTCAACAAAGAATCCCTGCTCAACACACAAAAATGTCTGAGATATTGCACAGAGATACCTGAAGATGGATGCATCTGAGTGAAAAACGGAAACCAAATTAGGAGGGAAAATGACAAGAGACAGAAGCCACATGCAGCCCTACAATCACAGTAGCCCCAGAAGACACAACAGAAATGAACGGCTGGGGTGCAGCCCCTACTGGGCCGACCAGGTGGAAGGGGCAGAGACAGCAATCTGACCTGGGTGACTGGCACACATTGAGGGGCCCAGAGAAACAGTGTAAAAAAAAATCACAGCACTGCAAAGCTCACCAGCATATATATATATTAAAAACTCACAGAAAATTCACCTAATTTATACCTCTGTGGCCTACCAGGCAGCAAAATCCACTTGTGGCAGGTAACAAAAGGGCTGAAAAAACTTTTCTAGCCTATGTGGTCTGTACTCATTGTAGCTAAACCCACGGGGAAGAGTGGAACTGCAAATGCATAAACTTGCTTTCCCACCCCACCTCCTGCCCACCCATTGCTGTGCAGCCTAGTAGAAGTAGCTGAGTCAACTCAGAGCATCCCTGTAGTAAGCTAATGGCTACAGGAATGTGGTGCCACAAACACACAGGAGATCCATAACCCACCCCTTCCAATCCACTGGAGTAGTGCCTTGAGATCAAGGCACTGGGACCTAGAGCGGATGCCCACCTCCTGGAGAATATTGAGCATTTTCCACAGTCCAGGCAACATCTCCCCTCAAAAATCCTGGAAGCCTCAGCAGTGCAGGTAAGGGAATATTAAAAATTGTGCTTCAGTGCCACCTGAAGTAAAACAAAAAAAAACACACACAGCTACTTCTCAACTAAAATTCTATTTCAAAGAAGCTTTTTTTCCCACAAATGCCCAAGCAGAAAAATAATCCACCAAGCACAATGAATAACCAAGATAACAAGGGAATTCAGAAAGAAAATTTAAAAATCTCCTGAAAATAAACTAAAAAACATTAAATATGTGGTTTAAATGAGAAAATTCAAGATTGCAGATCTGAGAAAAATCAATGAGATAGAATAAAATTCTAAAATGCAATTCAACAAAGTGAGAAATAAAATTAACAAATCAAAGGAGTACTTTACCAGAGAGATTGAAGCTATAAAAAAGAATCAAACAGAAATTCTGGAGAATATTCAATAAAAGAAATGAGTAATGAACTGGTGACCTTAGGAAACAGAGCAGACAAGCCTGGCCAGTTTGGCTCAGTGGCTGAGCATCATCCTATGAACCAAGAGATTACAGTTTGATTCCCGGCCAGGGCACAGGCCTGGCTTTTGGAGTTGATCCACAGTAGGGGATGTGCAGGAGGCAGCCCATCAATGACCCTCATCACTAATATTTCTCTCTCTCTCTCTCTCTCTCTCTCTCTCTCTCTCTCTCTCTCTCTCTCTCCCTTCCTCTCTCTGAAATCAACAAAAACTTTAAAAAAAAAATAGAGCAGACAAGATGGAAGAAAAAATTAGTGATATAGAAGATACAAATATAGAAGTGATTTAGGTGTATAAAGACAGAAAATTGGGGAGAAAATCTTCAAGAACTATCTGACTCCGTTAGAAAGAGCAATATAATAGTAGAAGCATGAAAAATATAGAGGAATGGCAGTGTTGGAGATCCCCTTGGGGTATCCTCCTGAAATTTCAACAAGTAGAACAGCTATAACTCAAAAAAGGATTCCTTGCTTAACATAGAGTCATCCCTGAGATATCTGAGCATTGAAGCATCCAAAGGTTAGCAAGTGTGAACAAACAGGAGAGGTAAAAAGTGAGGAGGGCTCAGACTGGCCACAGATTCAGTCCTGTAGCCAGGAGCTCACAGCAGGTTCAGCTCGGAGAGGGGAGGAAGTCAGCTGTGGCTGGCACTTCCTTCAGCCAGGAGGAGCAGAGAGACTTGGCGGGCACTCCTGCAGGAGTGAAGCAGTGCAAACTGGGGCTGAGCAGAGAGACCTGGGCTAGGACACAGCACAGGGGCTCTGCTGCAACTGTTGGGTGGTTGGCATTCAGACAAAGAAAGAAATCCAGAGAGCCCTACCACCCCATAAACTCTCCAAACTTGCCTCTCATTGCCCTTAGTCTCAGGTTGTAGAGCCCTTTTTCTGCAAACCCAAGAACTATTATTAGACAATTATTATTTCCCCTGAGCAAAGTGTGCACTCTGTGACTGAATCTCAGTTGGGGTGTGTTGGGGGGACCCCACAGAGCTTGCTATTAATGTGAGGGCAAAACAAAGAAGGTGGGTGGATTCCCCCAGTCTCACCCACAAGCATCGCAACTATACTATGGCAGCCTTGGGATTTCACAGAGCTAAAAAACTTGTGATTCAGCATTACCTCCCAGAAAACAATGTAAAGACCTCTTCATAGTAATCTGTTAGGAAAGTGCTATTCATACACAGAGAAGGAATCCATCAAATACCATGAAAAACCAAGGTAGCAAGGCAGCTCAGAAAGAAAATAAAAATCCTCCAGAAAGCAAACTTGAACACATGAAAATATGTGATATAAATGACAGAGAATTCAAGATTGCAGTTCTGAAAATACTCAGTGAGATGCGAGAAAATACAGGTAGGCAATTTAATGCACTCAGAAAATAAATTCATGAACAAAGTGAGTACCAAAGAGATTGGAACTTTAAAAAAAGAATCAAATCCTGGAGATGAAGAATTCAGTAAAAGAGATCAGGAATAAACTAGCAAGCAGAGGAAATAGAGCATACCAGATGAAGAAACGAGTGATATCAAAGACAGAAATCTAGAAATGACACAGAGGGAAGAAGACACCAGAGCATTAAAAAAAAAAAAAAAAAAAAAAGAGCTTCATGAGAATTATCAGACTTCATCAGAAAAGGCACTATAAGAATAATAGGCAAACCAGAAAAAAAAGAGGAAGAAGGGTACACAGAGCTTATTCAAACAATTAGTGGATGACAAATTGCCAAATCTATGGAAAGAAGTAGATCCTCAAATCCAAGAACCAAACAGAACAGCTAGTTATCGCAATCCAAAGAGGCCTTCTCCAAGGCACAATGTCTGTCAAAAATTAATGACAAAGAAACAATTATTAAAGGGAAAAGAAAAGAAATGACCTATAAAGGAAAGCCCATCAACTTATCATTGGTTGGACTTCTTAGCAGAAACTCTACAAACCAGAAGAGAGTGAGACCAAATATTCAAACTACTAGAAGAGAGAATTACCAGCCAAGAATGATATATATCCAGCAAACTTGTCCTTGAAACAGAAATAAGAACTTTTATATATGAAACAGAAATAAAGACTTTTCCAGGCATAAAGAAGCTGAGGGAATTCATCACCAGAAGGCCACCATTGCAGGAAATTCTCTAAAGGGTTATTCTACCTGAAACAAAGAACAAAAGGTCACAACACTACAAGTAAGATCACCAAAAAACTTAAAGCATAAACAGGGATAATTTGTGACAACAACCACATAAAAGGGGAAGGATAAAGACCTGAATTTGCAAATGAGGATGGAAATCAGATCATTCAATGAAAAAAAAATTTACTATATATATGAAACTTTTTTTTTCTTAAATATATCTTTATTGATTTGAGAGAGAGGAAAGGAGAAGGAGAGAGAGAGATAGAAACATCAATGATGAGAGAGTCATTGATTGAGCCCGCAACCCGGGCATGTGCCCCGACCGGGAATCGAACCCCGATCGCCTGGATCCTAGGTCGACTCTCAACCGCTGAGCCACACCCGGCCAGGCTGAAACTTTCTTTTTTAAACCTAATGGTACCACACACAAAAACCACTAAAATGAGACACATAGCCTTAAAAAAGGGGGGGGAAAAACAGAGGAAAGAAGTATGGAATACCACCAAACAAAACCAACAAAGAGATACACAAAGAAAAAGAACCAATGGAGGCACAGAGCTACCAGAAAACAAAAGGCAAAATGGCTATGGGAAATCCTCATTCATCAATGATTTCCCTAAATATAAATGGATTGAATTCACCAATAAAGAGGCACAGAGTAGCAGATTGGTAAAAAAATAATTCAACTTTATGCTGCCTTCAAGAGACACATCTAAGCTGCAAAGAAAAAAGTATATTCAAAATGAAAGGGTGGAAAAGGATTCTACAAGGAAATAATATCCACAGAAAAGCAGGTGTAGCCATACTTACACCTGACAAAATAAACCTCAAGATTACAAATGGTAACGAGACAAAGAGGGACATTATATAATAGTAAAGAAAATACTACATCAAGAAGACATAAGACTTTTTAATATATATGCACATGATCAGGGAGCTACCAAATATATAAAGCAACTACTCACAGAACTTAAGGAAGCAGCTGACCAAAACACAATCATATTTGGTGACCTTAATACTCCATTGACAGCATTAGATAGATCATTCAAACAAAATCAATAAAGAAATGTATGCCTTGAGAGGGTTAAAGGTGGCTCGAACTAAGTGGGAGCTACACTGACACTCTCCCTGGACCAAACTGGAATTACAACTAAAATATAGAAAAAACATCCTGAATAATCAACTACAACTGAAGATGAGCAGGAGACCACCCTCATAACCAAGGAGGAAAAGTGGAGACCACATAGAGACTGGTAGGAAGCTCAGAGGTGTGAGAGGGCTGGCTGTGCTCCCACAGGCAGCAGCTGAAGGTCCAGAGGGATAGCTCAACTGTGGGGAGTTCCCACTGAGGACTTTGGAGCCTAAACCTCAGGTTGGGCTTCCCAGCCAAGAGCACCAGAACTGAGAAAGGTGCCCACATAATATCTGGCTGTTAAAAGGAGCCAGGTTTCTGTCTGCTAGGGAGAGGTGGCTAGAAATGCAGTCTCCCTCTTAAAGTTCCAAAGCAAAAAATTTTGTGTGCAGCCACTCACCTTGGGCTCCAGCAGAAGGAGGGCAAAGTGGACTAGAGCTGTGTGAGGAGAACTTAGGGTTGTAGGCTCTGGAGATTGAGATCAGGAGACACCCATCTGGATTCCTGTGAGGAGTCATTCCCCCATACTGCAGAGGACATCTTTCTCAGGCAGACAATTTGTTGTTTTTGCCTGGGGTGGGGGAGCAATTGTCCCACCCTGCTGGAAAACCTCTTGCCCTATCCAGAGGAGTTCCTACAGTGTGAAGCTCATTAAGAGACTGATAATAACCAGCTGCCCCAACTTGTGGACTTTCTACAGCCTGAGGCTCATTAAGAGAATCAGATTAATCAGCCTGCAAGCAGAGGCAGACCTCAGAGTACCTTGAGTCTTGGCCTGATCTGCTTCTGGACCTGGGTCTTTGAAAAGCAGACTTTGGTGTGCATCTTGGTCCTGTCGAACTGCACGCAGCCCCAGAGAAGGAGACCTCAAGTTGAGGGTTGTTGATAACTCCAAACAGGATACTCAGGGCCAGTCACAAACTGTGTCTGACATTGGCCTGAACCAGAGACCCTACAAAAGGACTGAGAGTGCTAGCAGATCTACCTAATACATAGAAACAAACCCAAATAGACAGCCAAAATGGGGAGACAAAAAAAACAAGCCCCAAATGAAAGAATAAGAGCTAAATGAAATGGAGATAAGCAATCTATCAAATATAGAGTTCAGAATACTGATGCTCAACAGTATTAAAAAAGGTATGGAAACTATGAAGGAAATTAAGAATGACATTGCAGATAAAGAATACATTGGAAGGAATAAATAGCAGATCAGAGGAAGCTGAGGATCAGATCAACGAATTAAAAGACAAGGTAGAAAAAAATCATTCAATCAGAGATCCACAAAGAAAAAACAATAAAAAAACAGGACAGTGTAAGGGAGCTGTGGGACAACATGAAACATAACAATATTTGCATCATAGGAGTGCCAGAGGAGGTAGAAAGTAAGCAAGGGTTAGAAAACCTGTCTGAAGAAATAATGGCAGAAAACTTCCCTAACCTGGTGAAGGAAAAAGTCACACAAGTTCAGGAGGCACAGAGAGTCCCCAGCAAGAAGAATCCAAAGAATCCCACGCCCAGACACACCATAATTAAAATGCCAAAAATTCAAGACAAAGATAGAATCTTAAAGGCAGCAAGAGAAAGCCATCTGTTACCTACAAAGGAGCTCCCATAAGCTGTCAGCTGATTTCTCATCAGAAACTCTACAGGCCAGAAGGGAATGGCATGAAGTATTCAAGGTAATAATATAGAACAAGGATCTGAAACTAAGACTACTCTATCCAGCAAGACTATCATTCAGAATAGATGGTGAAATAGAGAGCTTCCCAGACAGAAAAAGGCTAAAGGAGTTTATTACCACCAAACCAGCATTGCAGGAAATGTTAAAGGGACTGCTATAATTAGAAATAAGAAGCATTGCAAGACATGTTAAAAGGACTGCTGCAATAATAAGAAATATAGAGAGAAACATAGCCATAAAGAATTCAAATGGCAATAAATAAGGACCTATCAATAATAACCTTAAGGACTTTAAGGGAGAGATCAAGAGCAATACCGTTGTAGTCATGGACTTTAACACTCCACTGACTTCTCTGGTGTTGTGCTCGCGGGACGCGAAGAAAACTCAAGACACAGAGAATGTAGAATTTAGGTGGAGATGCAGAGGGTTGAGGCTCTGGAGGCGCTGTAACAACCCTCCTTACCATCCAGCGATTTTTATTGTGAGTTACAGAAAGGCAGGTGTGAAAGATAGTGATCAGTAGAAACTATAAAATGGGCATAAACAAATGGCTTTGTTTTATGCTAATGTTTCACATTTGTTCTTAAGGCCATAACCCTCCTGGGGGCAAGCTTCCCAGATCGATAAGGATCTGTTTTCAGTTCCTGTCAGAAATGTCTCCCTCGTTTTCAAGGGGATTTCTGTGATTCTGGGGAAGCTTGCTACCCAACTCCTTCAGTCTGTTTGTTGTTTGCTGGCCTTTTCCTACACTCTGGATAGATTTTGCAGACAAAAAGTCAACACATATACAGTGACTAAATGACCACTAGATCAGATGTATTTAATTGATATTTATAGAACATTTCACCACAAAGCTGCAGAATATACATTCCTCTCAAGTGCACATGGATCATTCACAAAGATAGACCACATGTTAGGACACAAAACCAGTCTCTAAGGTTTAAGAAAACTGAAATTATATCAAACATCTCGGATCACAAGGGCATGAAATTAGAAATCAACTACAGTAAAAACACTCAAAAACACTCAAACATATGGAGGCTAAATAAAATGTTATTAAACAATGAATGAGTTACTAATAAGATCAAGAAAGAAATAAAAAACTTCCTGGAAACAATTGAAAAGGAACACACAACCACCCAAAATCTATTGGACACAGTGAAAGCAGTACTAAAAGGGAAGTTCATAGCACTGTAGGCCTACCTCAAAAAGTAAGAAACATTTTTAGTAAACTATCTAACCCTATAATGTTAAGAATTAGAAAGCTCCCTTGTGAAGCCATCCAGACCAAGGCTTTTGCTTGCTGGGAGTTTTTTTTATTAATGCTTTGCTTTCACCAGTTGTTATTAGCCTATTCAGGTTTTCTGATACTTCTTGATTCAGTTTTACCTGTTCTCATTCATATGTGGAATGTAATAAACAAAATAGACTGAGGAACAAATTAGATCCAGAGACATAGAAGCATGGGACATACTAATGAATCTTAGTGGGAAGGTGGGGGTGGGGGAGTGGGTAGGGAGAGATTAATCAAAGGACTTATATGCATAACCTGTGGACACAGACAGTAGTGTGGTGAAGGCCTGGGGGTGGAGGCCGATGCAGGGTAGAGGGGATCAAAGTATCTGTAATACTTTCAACAATAAAAATAAATTTAAGAAAACAAACAAAAAAAAAACACTCCCTGCCCCCCCAAACAAGAGAAAGAGAAAATCTTAAAAGCAGGAAGAGAAAAAGCAGTTAGTAACCTACAAGGAGCTCCCGTAGGACGATCAGCTGATTTCTCAACAGAAACTTTGCAGGCCAGAAGGGAATGGCAAGAAATATTTAAAGTGATGAAAAGCAAAGAACTACAACCAAGATTACTCAAGTCAGCAAGACTGTAATTTAGAATAGGACAGATAAAGAGCTTCCCAGAGAAGAAAAAGCTGAAGGAGTTCATCAGCACCAAACCAGTATTATATGAAATGTTAAAGGATTTTCTTTAAGAAGGAGAAGAGATAAAGATAAAAAATATGAACAATAAAATGGCAATAAATACATATCTATCAACAATTGAGTCTAAGAAACAAAATTAAATAAGCAGGCAGAACAGAAACAGACTCACAGATCCAGAGAATATTTTCACAGTTTCCAGATGGGAGAGGATTTGGTGGAATGGGTAAACAACTTGAAGGGATTAAGAAATACAAATTGGTTGTTACAGAATAGTTGTGGGCATGTAAAGTACAGCACAGGGAACATAGCCAATAATATTCTTATAACGATGTATTGTGAGAGGTGCAAGATTTATTGGGATGATCCCTTCATAAGTTATGTAATGTCTAATCACTGGGGTGTACACCTGAAACTAATATAGTAATCTATGTCAACTGTAATTGAAAATAAAAAATGATTAAAAAATAAGAGTATTAATTTGCTAGAATGTGGAAAAATTGGAAACTTTGTGCAGTATGGGTAGAAATGTAAAATGGTACAGTCACTATGGAATACAGTATGGTGGTTCCTCTAATAATTAAAAATGGAATTACCATTGATTCAGCATTGCACTTCTAAATATAACCCAAAAGGAATGAAATCAGGGTCTCATGAAGAGATATTTGTTTGCCCATGTTCATGGCAGCATTATTCACAGTCACTAAACTGTGGAAGGATAAACAAAATGTGGATATACATGCAATAGAATATTGTTCAGCCTTAGAAAGGAAGAACACTTTGCAATTCTTTACAACATGAATGAGGACTTATGCTAAATCACAAAAAGACAAATACTGTATGATTTCACTTTTATGAGGTACTTAGAGCCATCAAAACATAAAGATGGAAAGTATAATGGTTTGTCAGGGGCTAGAGGCACAGAATGATGGGGTTATCGTCCAATGAAACTGTTTAAATAATTTCAGTTTTACAAGATGAAAAGGGTTATGAGGATGGACAAGGATTTTTTTCACAATAATGTGAATGTATTTGATACCACTGAACTAAACACTCAGAAATGACTAAAAGGGTAAGTTTTATGTGTATTTTACCATATACACACACACAAACACACAAAGAAAACACACACATAAAACTCCCAAAATCATCTTCACCAACTGTTCAGTGGGGATCTCTGGCTACTAACCCAAAAAGTATCCAACGGTTTCCATGTGGTTGGAGTGGGTCAGAGTAGAGGGCTGCAATGCACCCCACTCCTGGGAGAGCACACTGTGAGGATCCTTGACACCCCAAAGGCCCCAGAATGTGGGCCTAGGGACTACCCTCCTTTCCAGTTGGCAAATGCCTGATGAGAAAAAAATTCTAAGATGTTCTAGATTAAAATTACAGGAGCTGGAGGGTGAGAGACAGAACTGTTAGCCTGTTAATAGCTGTGAGCCAGCTCTGACAAGTCTTTCATACTCATATATATCTATTGGAATTTAGGGGTAATTTCCAGATGGCTATGTCTGTGATTATCCAAAAGAGAATAGCCAGGCATCTTCCAACTCCAGGAGCTTTGGCTTCGTCTTTACACATGAGCTTGGCCCACTGTGCTGTGGACTGTGCCGTATACTCTGCCCAGAACTAGCCCTGCTTCATCCTCTCCTGTCCCTTTTGCCTATAGCTAGTGTAAATTCTTTCAGAACGGCTTACATCTTTCTTCCCTCTACTTGATGTATAAAAATGCTTGCAAAACTTCTACATCTTGGACATGTCTTTTCTACCTAGCCATGCTGCAGGTGTTTTAGACTCCATGACCCAGGACGGGTCCTCTTTGTTTTTCTAGCAATGGCATAATCCTTTCTTTTAAATTCAGCCCTGGGACTTAAAATTTTGTTTAACACGTCCACTGCCCTTACTGCTGCCAAGCAAGGCGCACAGAACAGCTACAACCAAGGCCCTGGTATGCACATAGAGCATGCTCACAGCCCTGAGCAGGGCGCTGGCATGATCCCTTCCTCTCAGGTTCCTTGCTTTCTCTTCCTCCCGCCCGGAGCCCCACCTCCTCCACCCAGCGGCCAATCCCAGTCGGCTCCCGGCTTGTTCGCAGTGCGGTGGCGGAACTTGGAGGCTGCTGGAGAAGCTTGAGCTTTGAGCCCAGCTCCAGGTAAGGCACTTGCTGGGGAGTGGGAGTCGTCTGTGGCTTTACAAAACCGTCCGGCAGGAGCATGAAAACAATGCCAGCGGGAGACCGGCACTGCCGGGAAGGGGCTGGGCCTCGGCCTGGAGCCTCTAATGCAGTTTTGGGGCCGCATACCTGGCGCCGGCCTGACTTCCAGGGTTGAGGACATACTCCCCCAGAGAGGTGCTTTCTATAGTAAACAAAAGAAAAACTATTTTAAAAATTAAATCTATATTTCATTTTACAAAATGTTTATGGTTTCAGTTCTTATGTAGATATAACTCTGCTGCTGCGTCCTTGTATGGCCTAAGTAGTTACGTGGTTGGGTTTGAGAGAGTGGTTCTTCTATGCAGACATGTCCAGTTTAGGGTGTGGGCTGGGCCCAGGAATCTGAGGACATACCAGGGAGTTGGAATTCTGCTACTTTGATAATCAGCCCTGCGCAAGACACTAACCTCTCCTGGCGGAACTTTTCTCTTCGGAAACTGGAAAATATTACCTATTTTATAGACGTTGTTGTGAGCGTTTACATGAATTAAGTGCACCCTATTAAAAACTTAAGCCTGATCTCCCAGCAACAATAGGGCTTTTATACACAGATAATTCAAATTACTGATACCCTGAAGTGTTCTACAAAGGAATTAAGGTAGTTTACAACAAAACTACATAGAATAGTAACAAACATAAATATATCTGGATATTGGGAGCAGAGACAGTGTAAGAACAGAAGGTAATTGGGGTAGGGGGAATGAAAGTGTATCAGTGCTCTCCAATAGAACTTTCTGTGATAAGGAAAATGTTTTATATTTAATTAACTTACATTTAAATATCACATCTCTAGTGGCTACCTTATAGGACAGTGCAGGTCTATATTGTTTGTTGCTGAGTCTCAAATTTGTCTCTAGGAACTTGGTCAATTGCATAGTTATCATTTGAAAGTAAATCATACTTCATTCATCCCTCAAGTAGAAGGAAACAGAGCCTTTCCTGATAATCATCTGTAAGGACAATTTTCTGTGTGTTTCATTGTTAGAGCACCCTGGTATATTGCCATGTGAAAGTCTATTCAGTTGATGAATTGGGGCTGGGAGGGATGGAGTCAATTATATGGCATAATTTATAACATTTTTTAGAATTTTAATTATTTATACAAATGTTAACTAACTTGTAGAGCAAAATTTAAAATACACAGATATGCAAAAAAATTAAATCACTAAAAATTTTACCATTCAAAGACATAATTACTCAATATTTTTATGTATATATTTCCAGACTTTTGTCCCACGTAGTCTTTTCATTTGCCTTGACAGGCCCTAAAGTATCCAACTTCCTCCATGGAAGGGAAATCCAGTCTGGGGGCAAGGGTCGCTTTACCTTTAACCTTAGACCTCTTAGGCCAGCACCCGGCCTCCTCTGAGAAAGTCACTCTCTCCCTATTCCTTCTCCATACTTCTGCCAGTGGCCTGGCTTTAGAGCTTTGGGGCAATTATTATAGGCATCTTTGAGAGCATTTTAGAGAGGAGGAAAGAGGAGGAAGGTCTGTCATGGCTGTGGTTTGTTCTGCAAGATGAAAAACCCAGCTTTTCTCAACCTTGGCACTATTGATATTTGGGGTGGATAACTCTTTGTTTTGGGGAGTTGTCCTATGCATTATAGGATATTTAGCAACATTTCTGGCATACTCCCCCTTCTCCACATCATGACAATCAGAAATGTCAGTTGGGAGCCACTGGGTTAGTGGAAATCACAAAATTATTGCTGACATGCTCTAAAGAGCTTCATCTTACAATCTGCATGTGGGAGAGGCAGATTGAAAGAGAGGCATAATTTAAGCTAAGGAAAATATTTAATCCTGACGGTACCATTAATTTACTGTGAGATTTTGGTGGGTAAGCATATCAGTTAGGATCTCAACAGGAGGGATGGAAGAAATGAAAAGAATTCTTGAGGGGACTCTATAGAACAGTGAGTAGGATTCAGGGAATCAGCAAGTGATGGTGGGGCATCCAAGAAAGAGCGACATTGGGGAGCCATCCCCACCCACCCTGGTCTGAAGGGGCAGGGAAAGGTCTGTGGTACTAGAACTTGAGGGTAGGGGGAGAGAATTGGAGCACTGGAAGAGGGGCTACCCTCCAGGGCTGCTGTGTTGTTGGAAGAATTCACCCATTGCCAGAGCAGCAGGATGGGGCAGGTGGGGGATGGGGGAGATAAGTACACTGGGGGCTCTCTTTCACCTCCTGTGCCCACTGATCTCCTCTATTGGCTAAATCCAAGTGGAAGCTGGAAGCTGGGGATGAAGGAGCCTAAGTTATGAAGCCTGGGAAGGTCAACCAGCCTCCTAAGGGTGTGGGAGGGGTGGTGGATGGAGAACCACTGTCAGCTAATGTCTTCCTGATTCTGCAAACGAGGGTTTGGGGCCTTCCCTTCTTAAGGGATACTTTGGCAGTATAAGGAGATAGGCAGAAAATATTTTTGAAAAATAAAGCACATATACACGTAAGCCACTGCTCTTTCAACCTCTGGTTCTGTTTCATGCAGTAATGTCAAGTCATCCTGGTTTAGTTATGGCAGGATTGGATTTTTTTCAGCTTTATTGAAGTATAATTGACCAAAAAAACTTCTAAGATATTTAAAGTGAACAATGTGATAATATGATAGATGGGTACATTGCCAAGCCCAATGTCAAGGAACTTACCATATATTCTTCTAGGAGATTTATGGTTTTAGATCTTATGTTCAGGTCTTTACCATTTTGAGTTGATTTTTGTGTCTGGTTTAAGATAGGTGCCCAGGTTCATTTTTCTGCATGTGGCTGCAAGTTTTCCAAACACCATTTATTGAGAAACTATCCTTTCCTCATTTTATTTTATTTTTATTTATTTATTTATTTTTATTTTTTAAAATATATCTTTATTGATTTCAGAGAGAGGAAGGGAGAGGGAGAGAGAGAGAGAGAGAGAGAGAGAGAGAAACATCAGTAATGATAGAGTCATTGATTGGCTGCAGCCCATAACCCGGGCATGTGCCCTGACTGGGAATCGAGCCCCGATCTCCTAGGTCGATGCTCAACCATTGAGCCATGCCCTGCTGGGCGTCCTTTCCTCATTTTATATTCTTGACTCTTTTGTCAAAAATTAATTGGCCATATATGAATATATATGTGTGTTTATGCCAATACCACATTGTTTTGATTATTATAGCTTCATAATAGAGGTTGAAATTAGTAAATCAGTGATGCTTCTGACTTTGTTTTTTTTTCTCATGGTTGCTTTGGTTATTCGGGTCTTTTGTGGTTCCATACAAATTTTAGGATTTTTTTCTATTTCTGAGAAGAATACCACTGGAATTTTGATAGGGATAGCATTGAATCTGTAGATTGCTTTGGGTAGTATGAACATTGTAATAACATTAACTCTTCCAGTCCATGAGCACAGAATTTCTTTTCATTTATTTGTCTTCTTCAGTTTCTTTTATCAATGTCTTATAGTTTTCAGTGTTCAGATATTTTACCTCTTTGGTTAAATTTATTCCTAAGTACTTGTTTTTGATGATGTTGTAAATGCATTGTTTTCTTAATTTCTCTTTTTGACATTTTGATGTCAGTGTATAGAAATGCAAGTGATTTTTGTGTATTCATTTTATATTCTGCAGCTTTACCGAATTTGTTGATGAGGTCTAACAGTCTTTTTATTTTTTGGTGGAGCCTTTAGGGTTTTCTATATATGATATCATCTGCAAATAAGGACAATCTTAATTCTTCCTTTCTGATTTAGATACTTTTTATTTCTTTTTCTTGTGTAATTGCTCTGACTAGGACATCCAATATTGTGTTGAATATTGTGCAAGTGAGCATCTTTTTCTTGTTCCTGATCTTAGAGTGAAAACTTTCAGTGTTTCACCTTTGAATATGATGTTACCTGTGGGTTTATTTTCTCTATGCCCAGTTTTTTGAGAGTTTTTATTATGAAAATATATTGAATTTTGTCAATGCTCTTTCTGCCTCTATAGATTTTTATCTTTCGTTTTGTTAATATAGTGTATAACATTGATTAATGTGCACCATCAATGCACATTATTCCAGGGAGCCATCCTTGGATCCCTGGAATAAATGCCACTTGATCATGATGTATTATCTTTTTTATGTATTGCTGAATTTGTTTGGTAATATTTTTTTAATGATTTGTGCATGTATGTTTTTCTGGGATAGTGGCCTGTAGTTTACTTTTTTCTAGTGTCCTTGTCTGATTTTGTATCAGGGTAATGCTGACCTCGTAATGTGATATTTTAAGTGTTTTCTCCTCTTCAATTTTTTGGGAAGAGTTTGAGAGTATTGGCATTAACTTTTTAAATGTATCTGCAGAATTCACCAGTGAAGCTATCTGATCTTGGACTAATTTTTGTTGGAAGTTTTTTTGATTACTGATTAAGTTTCCTTACCAGTACATTGGTCGGTTCAGATTTTCTGTCTTCATGATTCAATGTTGGTAGGCTGTATTTTTCTAGGAATTTATCCACTTCTTTGAGTTGTCCAATTTGTTGATGTATATATGTTCATGGAATCTATTATGATTGTTTATATTTGTGTTATCAATCATAACTTCACTTCTATTTTTTAATAAATTTGAATTCTCTTTTTTCTTTTTGAGTCAACTTTAAGACTTGTCAGCTTTATTTATCTTTTTTTGAAATCCTGTTCTTAGTCTCATTGATCTTTTCTATTGACTCTGCTGTATTTATCTCTGCTCTCATTTTTCCTATTTCCTTCTTTCTATTAACTCTGGGCTTAGAGGTGTAAAGTTAGGTTGTATATTTAAGATCTTTCTTTTTTCTTAATGTAAGAATTTATTGCTATAAACTCCCTCTTAGAACTGGTTTTGATACATCTCATAAGATTTGGTATGTTGTATTTACATTTTTTTCTTTTACAATATTCCTTCCTTTTCTTTTGGATTTCTCGTCTTCTTCCTGAGCTGCCTTGTTACCTTGGTTATTCATGATATTTGCTTCTGTCTAGGCATCTATATGTGGTGGTACTTCTCTAGTAGATTGATAAGAGTTTTTCTATTGTTTCTAGTAGGTGGCACTGAAGCACAAGCTTTTTTTAGTTTTCTTGCACTGGTCTGGTTTTTCAGGCCTTTGTAGGATGGTGGCACATGTCCTGTGTTTTCTAGGAAGGAGGGCATCTCCTCTGTGTTCAGGTAGCCTCATTCTCAGAGGACCAACCCTGCATGGGTAAGTGGTGGGCAGTAGGGTTCCAAATCCTTGAAATCCCAGGGCTATCCTTTACAGCCAGATGCTATTAGCAGTGCAACTGGGATGGGTGAGGGTTGGCGGAGCTGGTGGCTGTCCAGTGCCTATGTTGTTTTGTTTTCTCAGTCATGGTGACTGGCATTCATCAGTGGAAATACTCTTGGGATTAGTTGCAGAGTATGCCTGTCGCTCAGGCGAAAATGTTTCTGTTGTACCAGTTCTCAGGTTTGTAGATAATGTGCTTTGCAACCTGAAACACTGCTACAGCTTCTTCTGGGACCTGCTTCTATCTCTGGGGATGTAAGTGGAGGTGAGCGCTGAGAGGGTGAGGGGAGGCTGTCAGCTTCCGTTGCTTTGTTTTTCTGTCTGGAATTGGCAAATAACCAAGACTCTACCTTTATGCCTTGTCCCTGCCCAGGTTACTGGGTTCAGCAGCAGCATGTGCTGGACACTCCTGCAGAAATACTCACTGTATCTTTTTGCTCCTCCTGGCTGAAGGGAGTGCCAGCAGCAGCAACCTCATTCCTCCTCAATCTGGGCTGTGTCCCTAGTGAGTTCTGGGCTGGGAGCTCCAGGCTGCCTCCATGGCATCGTTTCAGCTCTTCCCCCTCCCATCTCCCTAGTTTGTTTCCACTTGCCCACCTGCATATGTTTCCATTAAAAAAACTTTCATTGACTTTATTGGGATGACATTAGTTAACAAAATTATATAGGTTTCAAGTGTACAGTTCTCTAATACGTCATCTGTACATTGTATTTTTTGTTCACCACCTAAAGTCAAGTCTCCTTCTGTCCCCATTTAGCATCACCCCTTTACCATCTTCTACCTGGTAATTACTCCTTTCCCTCTGGTAAGCACCAAACTGTTGTCTGTATCTATGATTTTTCTTTTTAAAAAAATATTTCTTTATTGATTTCAGAGAGAGGAAAGGAGAGGGAGAGAGAGAGAGATAGAAACATCAATGATGAGAGAGTCATTGATCGGCTGCCTCCTACACGCCCCTGACTGGGGATCGAGCCTGCAACCCAGGCATGTGCCCTGACCAGGAATTGAAGCGCAATTGCCTGGATCCTGGATCGTAGGTCGACGCTCAACTGCTGAGCCATGCCTGGCCGGGCTCTTTTTTTACTTAATCTCCTCAGATGTTTCAGTGTGCAGATCTCTCAGACGTGTTGTGCGTTAAGCAGGGAATCCTTTGTTGAATTATAGCTGTTCAATTTGTTGAAACCTCCAGGAGAGAGCCCAAGGGGACCTCACATGCCACTATTCTTCTGACATTAGCGGTGACTTTTTTTTTAACTTTCTGGTAATCCACTGCACACTGTCCTGCCATTTGTCATTATGTAGTAATTCAGGAACTAACTCAAGGTGTTTTGTTTTTTGTTTTTTTAAAACAGGCTGCTTTTAGAGAGGCATACCATATATTTCGAGAAGGGAAGGATTATTAATGAATACTAATTTAATTTATAAATTTTATACTATCATAGGCACAGTCCCAGTGGAATTTTTAACTTGACAAAGATGTTCCAAAATTAATCTGGAGATCTGAGGAAGCAAGAACAGATAAGAATACCGAACAAGTTAATGAGAGAACTTGAACTACCAGATATCAAAACATATTGTAAAGTCACAATCATGTAACTAATATATTACACCCATAGTGATAGCCTAGGTTGATGATATACAGAGGCAGTGAAAAAAGAATAATCATATTCATAAGAATTTATGTATGAGTTATTGGTGGAAAAGGATGGAATAGTTGATTAATGATTTGGGAACAAGACTATTTGGGGAAAAATACAGTTAGAATCTTATACTAACTGTACCAAAACACAATTTAGATTGATTAAAAAATAAAAATGTAAATAAGTAAAAAGTTAAATATTTAAAAGTAAATAAAAATGTGCTATAAATTTTTGTAAACATAATACTAAAAGTCAGAAACCTAGAACCTTTTAGTTTTTGTACACTTAAATAGTAAACCCTTGAAATAAACAAACAAACCTAAATTTTCTTGTTATAAGTATGGGTCTTAGATCTTTTAGAATATTTTAAAATATAGAATAAGATTCTCCCCAGGTTCTGTTCAAACATTAATTGGTCTTGATAAGACAGTGGGGGAAATGGGGAGAAAGAGATGTGGGATGGGCAGGGAGCATGTTGAACATTAGAGCAAGATCTCATCTGGTTTCCTCCCTTGACAGTGCCATCTTATTATAAGGGGAGTTGAAATATAACAGAAGGGAAACAAGCATGGACAAAATCTGGCAGGTTACTGCAGGTCACTGTGCTTCCAGGTAGTAGAACACTGTTAGCTTAAACACATTAGAATTTCTAGGTAGGATTCTTTCACATGCATGTTTTTTGTTTTCTTATTTAATTAAATTAATTTATTATTTTTTAACTTTTTACTTCTTGAGAGTATTACAGATGTCCCCCATTTCTGCCCCTTAACCCCCTCCAACCATCTCCCACCCATCCCCAGGCCCCCACCTGTCCATTGTCTGTGTCGGTGGGCTGTTCATATATGCTTATAAGTTCTTTGGTTAATCTATTGCCGCACTCCTTCTTGCCTTCCCTCTGAGATCTTTCAGTCTGTTCCATGCTTCCATGTCTGTGGTCCTATGTTGTTTATCAATCTATTCTGTTCCTTAGATTCTGCATATGAGTGAGATCATGCAGTACTTGTCTTTCTCTGACTGGCTTATTTCACTTAGCATAATAATCTGCAGGTCCATCCATGCAAAGAGAAAGAGATTTTTTTGTTTTTGTCTTTTTTACAGGTGCATAGTATTCCATGGTATAAATGTCCCACAGCCTTTTTATCCACTCATCTACTGATGGGCAATTGCGCTGTTTCCAGATCTTAGCTATTGTACGTAGTACTGCTGTGAACATGGGTGCATATATTCTTTCTGATTGGTGTTTTGGGATTCTTAGGATATATTCTTAAAAGTGGGATCACTGGGTGAAATGGCAGTTTGATTTTTAATTTTTTAAGGAAACTTCATACTGCTTTCCATAGTGGCTGTACCAGTCTGCATTCCCACCAGTAGTGTACTAGGGTTCCGTTTTCTTCACATCCTCACCAGCACTTGTCATTTGTTGATTTGTTGATGGTAGCCATTTGGACAAGTGTGAGGTGATACCTCATTGTGGTTTTAATTTGCATTTCTCTGATGATTAGTGACTTTGAGCATTTTTTGATATGTCTCTTGGCCATCTGTATATCCTCTTTGGAGAAGTGTATATTCAGATCCTTTGCCCATTTTTAAATTGGGTTGTTTGTCTTCCTCTTGCTGAGTAGTATGAGTTCTTTGTACACTTTGGAGATTAGCCCCTTATCAGATACATCCTTGGCAAATACATTTTCCCAAACCATGGGGTTCCTTTGTATTTTGAGGCTGTTTTCTTTTGCTGTGCAGAAGCTCTTTAGTTTGATGTAGTCCCATATATTTATTTTTTCTTTTGTTTCTCTTGCCCTAGGAGATGTATCAGTGAAAATTCCACTATGTGGGATGTTTGTGACTTTACTGCCTATGTTTTCTTCCAGGATTTTTATGGTTTTTCAACTTACATTTAAGTCTTTTATCCATTTTGAGTTTATTTTTGTGTATGGTGTAAGTTGGTGGTCTAGTTTCATTTTTTTGCATGTATCTGTCCAATTTTCCAAGCACCACTTATTGAGGAGACTGTCTTTACTCCATTGGATGCTCTTGCCTCCTTTGTCAAATATTAACTGACCATAATGGTGTGGGTCTATTTTTGGGATCTCTGTTCTGTTCCATTTGTCTATATGTCTGTTGTTGCACCAATACCAGGCTGTTTTGATTACAATGGCTTTGTAGTACGGTTTGATATTTGGTAAAGTGATCCCTCGTACTCTCTTCTTCTTTTTAGAGATGGCTGTGGCTATTTGGGGTCTTTTTAGTATCATATAAATTTTGTGAATACTTGTTCTAGGCCTGTGAAATATGCTGTTGGTATTTTAATAGGAATTGCATCGAATCTATAGATTGCTTTGGGTAGTATGGACATTTTAATGATATTACTTCTTCCAATCCATGAGCATGGTATATTCTTCCACTTGTTTATATCTTCCTCTATTTCTTTTTACAGTGACCTGTTGTTTTCTGAGTATAGGTCTTTTACATCCTTGGTTAAGTTTATTCCTAGGTATCTTATTTTTTTAGTTGCAATGGTAAATGGTATTTTTTTTTTAGTTTCTCTTTCTGAGAGTTCATTGTTGGTGTATAAAAATGTTGTCGATTTTCTGATGTTAATTTTGTATCCAGCTACCTTGCTGAATTCATTTATCAAATCTAGTAGTACTTTGGTGGAGTCTTTAGGGTTTTCTATGTACAATATCATGCCATCTGCAAATAATGATAATTTTACTTCCTCTTTTCCAATTTGGATACCTTTTATGTTTTCTTTATGTCTGATGGCTGTGGCAAGGACTTCCAGTAGTATATTGAATAAGAGTGGTGAAAGTGGACATCCTTGTCTTGTTCCAGTTTTTAAGGGAAATGGTTCTAGCTTTTGACCACTGAGTGTAATGTTGGCTGTAGGTTTGCCATATATAGCCTTTATTATGTTGAGGTATGATCCCTCTATTCTCACTGCGCTGAGAGTTTTGATCAGAAATCGGTGCTGGATTTTGTCGAATGCTTTTTCTGCATCTATTGATAGGATCATATGACTTTTGTCCTTCATTTTGTTTATGTGATGTATCACATTTATTGATTTGTGGATGTCCTACCAGCCTTGCATCCCCGGAATAAATCCCAGTTGGTCATGGTGTATGATCTTTTTCATTTATTGCTGGATCTGGTTTGCTAATATTTTCTTGAAGATTTTAGCATCTATGTTCATCAGGGATATTGGCCTGTAATTTTCTTTCTTTGTAGTGTCTTTATCTGCTTTTGGGATTAGGATAATGCTGGCCTCATAAAAAGAGCTTGGGAATTTTTCCTCCTCTTGAATTTTCTGGAAGAGTTTGAGAACAGGTGTTATTTCTTCTTTGAATTTTTAGTAAAACTCACCTCTAAATCCATCTGGTCCTGGACTTTTGTTTGCTGGGAGTTTTTTGATTACTGCTTCGATTTCATTAGTTGTTATTGGCCTCTTCATGTTTTCTGTCTCTTCTGGATTCAGTTTTGTAAGATTGTATGCTTCTAGGAATTTGTCCATTTCACTCATGTTGTCCAATTTGTTGGCATATAGTTGCTCATAGTATTTTCTTACAATCCTTTGTATTTCTGTTGGTTCAGTTGTTGTACTGACTCTTTCATTTCTAATTTTATTTATTTGAGTCCTCTCTCTTTGTTCTTTGATGAGTGTGGCTAAAGGTCCATCAATCCTATTTATCTTTTCAAACAATTAGCTGTTGGTTTTATTAATATTTTGTATTTTTTTTTAGTCTCTATGTCATCAATTTCTGCTCTGATCTTTATTATTTCTGTCCTTCTCTGTTGTTGGGGCTTTTCTTGCTGTTGTCTTTGTAATTCTCTTAGTTGTTCTGTTGATGAGTTAGTATAGCTTTTCTTCTTTCTTGAGGTATGCCTGTACCTCTATGAACTTTCTTCTCAGGACTGCTTTCATTGTGTCCCATAGATTTTGGGTTGTTGTTTGTTCATTTTTGTTTTTTTCCACCAAGTGTTTGATTTTTCCTTGATCTCATTGGTAATCCATTCATTGTTTAATAACATGTTATTTAACTCTCCTTGTGTTTGAATATTTTTGAGTTTTTTATAGTGGTTGATTTCTAGTTTCCTGGCATTGTGATCCAAGAAGATCCTGGATATGATTTCAGTCTTCTTGAATTTGTAGAGATTTGCTTTGTGCCCTAACATATAGTCTATTTTTGAGAATGTTCCATGTGCACTTGTGAAGAATGTGTATTCTGCTTTGGTATGAAATGCTGTGTAAATGTCAGTTAAATCCATTAGATCTAGTGTGTCATATAAGGTCTCTGTTTCCCTGTTGATTTTTTTTGTCTTGATGACCTGTTCATTGATGACAGTGGGGTGTTAAATTCCCCCACTATGAATGTGTTGCTGTTGATCTCCCCCTTAAAGTCCACCAAGAAATTTTTTATATATTTAGGTGCTCCTATATTGGGTGCATATATATTTATAAGGATTATATCCTCCTGTTGGATTGATCCCTAGGTATTATATAGTGACCATCTTTGTCTCTTATTATGGCCTTTATTTTGAAGTCTGTCCCCTCTTTATACTTAACAGTTGCCATTTAAATTATGATGTTTCTTGGAGTGTGTCTCTTTGGGTTCCTCTTGTTTGGAACCCTCTGTACTTTCTGAACTTGTGTGGTTTTCTCCCTCATCAGCATAGGGAAGTTTTCTGTACTTATTTCCTCCACCAAGTTCTCTATCCCTTGCTGACTTTCCTCCCCATCTGGCCCTCCTGTAATGTGAATGTCCTTTCACTTCATGTTGTCCCAAAGCTCCCTTAGACTGTCCTCATGCTTTTTAAGTGTTTTTGCTTTTTCATGCTCTGATGAGTGTGTTTTTTTACCTTATCTTCTAAGTCACTTATCCTGTCCTCTGCTTCATTGAGCCTACTTTTAATGCCTTGCAGCGTATTCTTGATATCAGATATAGTATTCTTCATTTCTGCCTGGTTCTTGTTTATCATGTCTGTATCTTTTTTCATGTTTGCACTAAGTTCCTGGACCTTTCCATTAAGTGTCTTGTTGTTCTCATTCATTTCCTTGAGCATGTGTATAACCATTACCCTGATACGTTGCTTAAGTCCATCTCATCAAGGTCTTTTTTTGGCGATTTTTCCTTTTCTTTAATTTGGGGGTTGTTTCTTTGTCTCCCCAATTAGTAACTACTAGTGTTTGTATCTATATATTAGATAGATTTGCTTTATCCCAGTCTTGTGGGGTGGGATTTTGTAGTGTATGTCCAGTGGAGCCCAGAGGTGTGTTTTCCTTATACTTCTGAGCTGTATTCCCTATGCGTGTCCCTTTTGTGGGTGTCCCTTTTGTTGGTTCTTGGGCTCTCCTGTTGTGATTGGGTCTAGATTGTTGTTGACCCATTTTTAGGAGGACTCTCTTCTCAGGTTGGCTTTCTGTGTGGCTTAGGTCCAACCACATCATGTGAGCTGTTGTACAGGTGCTGGCAAGGCAAAACAAAACACAACCAAACTGCCAGGAAACATTCAGTGTCTTACAAAATATCCTGACAATCACAATGAAAACAACCCGAGAATGTAGAATTGGGAGAGCAAAGTGAGAACACAAATGCTAAACAAAAATAAAATAAAACCAAACCAAACAAACAAACAAAAACATACAAACAAAAAAATAGAGATTGCTACTAGTACAGAAAAATTAAAAATGAAATAGGATAAAAAGTTAAAAATAGAGAAGCTACTGAGAGATAAAAGGGGTAGAGAAAAGATTCTGAAAGAAGGGCAAGCAAAAAATTGAGAGTAGTGCTAGGAATAGGAAAATGGTTGAAAAATAAAAAAATAAAAGTAAAATAGACAAACAGAAACAAACAAACAGAAAGACAGGAAGACTGAATAAAAAGGGAGACAAAGTAAAGAAGGAAAAAAAAATTATGCCAATGGAACAAGAAGAGAGGGAGAGATAAAGCAAGGGCAGAGAGGGAGTCCAATAAGAGATATGGGGGAAACAATAGAGAAAATCAGTAAAGTTATTGGTTAGAATGATAATATCCCAGCAATTAAGTAGAGAATATCAAGAAAATCTTGATAATAGAACATAAAAATAACAAAGCAAAATAAAAGAAAGCAACCCCCCCCCAAAAAAACAAGCAAAGCAAAACAGATTTTTAAAAAATTAAAATTAAGAAGTTTAAAAAGAAAATCATTTATTTTCTCTCTTTTTTCTTAATAAAAAGCAATCAGGTGAGTTTCATCTGGGCAGCTTATGTAGTCTGAGGCTCACTGTTTTGTATGCTGATTTCGGTTCTTCTGGAAGGTATTTGTGTATGGGAGCTGTCTAGGTTTGGCTCTGGTGTCCTTAGGTAGTTGGCTGTTCTGAGGCTCTCTGTGAACCACCTCCACTTGTCAACTATTTTGCTTCCCCCTTGTGGTTGCCTGGACTTACTCCAGAGTCTTCTTAAGAGTCTTTAGGGTGCAGGCCAGCTAGTGTAGCTCAGGATATTGCTCCCCTTACTCAGATGTTTCACTGTCAGGCACTCACTGTGGAGAAGTTTATTTCTGCTTCAAAGCCAACTCCTCAGTCTCTACCCTATCCTCCAATTCTAGTCCCCCCAAAATGGCCTGTTGCAAGTTCAGATTGACTTTAGTCTGTTGCCTTTTCTGTATGGGCAGTTTTAGCAGCCTGGGCTCAGTGGGTTCAATTAAAAAAAAAAAATCCGGTTAGCACTTTGCCTAGCCCCCAAAAGGGGTTTTAAGCTTTTCCTTCAGTTCCCAAACAATAGCCCCTGAGCGTCTTATTTTCGTAATGTGGTCCTGTGAGCTCTTCTCCCTTACCCCTCTGGACTGTGCCCTGTGGGGGATATCTGGGGCTCCAGTGAGCTGAACCAGCCCCTTTCCTGTTGGAGGTGGTGCTCCTAGCCTGCAGGAGAGGTAGGTGTGCTCCGCCCCTCCTTTCTCAGATCTGGTTGACTATTCTTATAGGACGCCTACTTCAAACTCTCCACAATGCAGAAATAAATTCCAGCTTTTCCTCATCTGTCTCCCCAATGCAAGTCAGGAAGCTGTATGCTGGTTCAGCTATCAAAAATGCAAAAACGCACAAAACAACACAGGCAGAGAATCCTCCCTGTGAGGTCCCGTTGCCCCCGTGTCCTGGAATCAAGCAGGAGGGGTCACAAAATCAGTCCCACACAGCTCCCCTGTACAGCTGATCTCAGTAAAGGTGGGGCAGCTCCTTCAGCTCTATCCCGGCTCTCCCCAGAGCTGGTCAAAATCCCCTGATCCGCTGCACCAGCAGCTCCAGTGGCTGAAGTCCCGATCCACCCCACCTTCATCTCTGGTGGCTGGTGTCCCGTTTTGCCTTACCAGCAGCTCCAGTGGATGGAGTCCTGATCTGCCATGCAGGAAGCTTTCGTCTCTCTCTGGTGGTGGGAGGGCTCTCTTCCCCTTCCCCAGGCCACACAGTTCAAATGCTTTCTGGGTTCTACACAGTGCCTTACAGGAAAGCAGAGAGTCCCTGTCGGTGGCTGCTCAGTGCAGCCTTCTGGCCCCTTTATATTGGGAAGCCACACACTGTGGGACAGCCTTTCTCATCATCAGCACCAGTGAGCACCCCTGGAGTGAAAGACTCCTGTCCCGTCTGCTGCCATTATACGTGTTGTTTCACTGGGAAGGCACGGTCCCCTCCTCGTAGGCACACTGTACCCCTGGCTCCCTCTCCTCGCCCTGCATGGGCTCGCCTTCCCTTCTCCTCTGCTCTGGGTTTGAGATCCCAGTTTTTGGATGCCAGTCCACATTCCCAAGGGAAGGGAGCTTTGTAGCCTCTAACCCTCGGGCCTTAGAGCCCAGCACTGGCTTCAGGGGTACTCCCCCTTTCAACACCCCTCTCTTACGAGACTCTGTGATGTTTCTTCAGTGCTCCTTTCTTGAAATATGTCCATTCAGGTATGTTTCTCTTGTTTTTCCAAGCTGGTTTCACAGTATTTTAGCAGTAAATCAAGTCCTTCGCTGGGAGCAAGGGTGCTCTGCTTCTTTTCAGAGTGCTGCCATATTCCCTCCCCTCCCTTCCCATGTATTCTTGATATCAGATATAGTATTCTTCATTTCTTCTTGGTTCTTATTTATCATATCTATATATTTTTTCATGCTGATGTGTCTTTCACCAAGTTCCTGGAATTTGTCATTAAGTGTCTTGTGGTTCTCATTAATTTTCTTTTTTTTCTTCTTTTTTTTAAAATATACCTTTATTGATTTCAGGGAGAGGAAGAGGGAGATAGAAACATCAATGATGAGAGAGTCATTGATCTGCTGCAGCCCACAACATGAGCATGTGCCCTGACCGGGAATCGAACCCCGATCGCCTGGATCCTAGGTCAACACTCAACCGCTGAGCCACGGCCCGGCCAGGCGTCATTAATTTTCTTGAGCATCTTTATAACCATTACTCTGAACTCTATTTCTGATAACTTGCTTACCTCCTCATCAATGTCTTTTTCTGGCGATTTTTCCTCTTTAATTTGGGGGCTGTTTCTTTGTCTCCCCGTTTTAGTTGTCTCTTTGTGTTTGTAATCTGTGTATTAGATATGTTTGCTGTCTCCAGTGTTGAAGGGTGGGCTTTTGTAGTGAATATCTTGTGGGTCCCAGAGGTGTGTTTTCCTTATACTTCTGAGCTATAAGCTTTACGCATATCTCTTTTTTTGGGTTCTTTGGGTTCTCCTGTTGTTATTGGGCCTAGATTGTTGTTGTTCCATTGGTGGGAGGACTCTCCTATCAGGCTGGCTAGCTGTGAGGCTCAGCCACTACCTCTTCGTATGAGCTGTTGTATAGGTGCTGACAGGGCAAAACAAAACACAACCAAACCCTCAGGAAACAAACAGGAACTTATAAAATATCCTGACAATCACAATGAAAACAACCCAAAAGAAAGTAGAATTAGGAAGGCAAAGAGAGAACACAGTACTAAGGCAAAAAAGAGAGAAAAGCATATTATTGCTAATAGTAAAAGAAGTAAAAACAAAGAAGCTACTGTGAAGTAAATGGGGCAGAGAGAATATTCTGAAAGGAAAGAAGGGAGAGCTAAAAATAAGGATAGAGAGTAGGAATACGAAAATGGTTTAAAAAGACAGGAAAAATAAAGAAAAGAAAAAAGGTATGCCAAGGGAACAAGAAGAGAGAAAAAGGTAAAGCACAAGTTAGGAAGGAGTTCAATAAGAGATATGGAAGAAACAATACAGAAAAGCAATAAACTTAATAATAATATCCAAACAGTAAAGCAGAGAGTGTCAAAAAGATCTTGACAGAAACAAAAGCAAAACAAAACAAAAAAACAAAAAAGACACCACCATCACCACCACCACAACAAAAAAAACAAGCAAAGGAAGACAAAACAAATTAAAAAATATATATATATATTTAAAGCCAGCCAAGTGAAGTTCATCTGGGTGGCTTATCTTGTCTGAGGCTCACTGTTTTATTTACTGATTTTGGGACTCCTGGGAGGTACTTTTGTGTCAACCAATGTCAGGAGCTGTCTAGGTTTGGCTCTCGGTTTTCTTATGTAGCTGTTTGGTCTGAGACTCTCTGTGGACCACTTCCACCTGTCAGCTATTTCTCCTCCCACCTGTGGTTGCCTGGTCTTACCCCAGCATCTTCCTAAGAGAGTCTTTAGTGTGTAGGCCAGCTAGTGTACTTTAGGCCCTTTCAAGGTTTCGCTGACAGGCACTCACCAAAGGGAAATTAGTCTCTGCATCAAAGCCAACTTTTCAGTTTCTATCATATCCTCCAACTCTAGTTCCCCCCTAAAATGGTCTGATGCAGGTTCAGATTGAATTCAGTCTCTTGCCTATTCTGTATGGGCAGTTTCAGCTGGCCTGGGCTCAGTGGGATTAAGCAAAAGAGGCTCCGGTGGGAACTGTGCGTGCCCAGCCCCCAGAAGCGGTTTTGAGCATTTCCTAGGTTCCCAAACAGTAGTCCCTGACAGTCTTACTCTTGTAATGCCTTCTTCTGAGCTATTCTCCCTTCTGCCACCAAACTGCCCAGGGGGTTATCTGGGGATTCAGTGGGCTGAACCAGCCCCTTTCCTGTTGGGGGTGGTGCTCCTAGCCTGCAAGAGAGGTAGGCGTGCTCCACCCCTCCTTCCCAGTTCTGATTGGCTGATCTCACAGGGCGCTTGGTTCAAACTGTTCTCAATGCAGATATAACACCCTGCTTTTGCTGGTCTATCTCCACAGTGTAAGCCAGGAAATTGGATGCCTTTAAGTTCCATCCAATAATCAAAAACATAAAGTTATACACAGGCAGAAAACCTGCTTTGTGAGGATCTGGCACCACCATTGGTCCTCCAGTCCAAGCAGGAGGGGTTACAAAGTCAGCTCTAGGCAGGTCTCCCACACAGCTGAACTCTAGGGCTGGGGCCAGGATTCTCAGCTCCAGTTGGTTGGTCGCTATCCCTGCTCTCTTCAGAACAGGTCAAAAACCCCTTCTCTTCCCCACTGGAAGCTCCAGTCCCTCTCTCTGGCTGCAGGAGTCCTGTTCTGCAACACCTGCAGCTGCTCCGGTCTCTCTCTGGTGGAGGGAGTGCTCCCTTTCTCTTCCCTGCTCCACACAGTTCAAATACTCCTAGGAGCTTTGTACAGTGCCCTACAGGAAAGCAGTGGGTCCCTTTATGTCACTGCTGGGTGCAGCCCACAGGCCCCTCTCTATCGTGGGGCAGGCAGACAGTTCCCCCAGCTCCCTCTGTCCTATGTGCATGGGCTCTCCTTCCCTTTTTCACCACTCTGGGTTTGAGATCTCTGCTTTTGAATGTTAGTCCACACTTCCAGGGGGAGGGAGCTTTGCAGCCTTCAACCCTCAGGCCTCGCTGCACAGCATGGCTTCAGGGGGGATTCCCCCTTTCCTCACCTCCCCCTTTCTTACCAGTTTCTATGATGTATCTTCAGTGCTCCTTGGTCAAAATATGTCCAATCATCTATATTTCTCTTGTCCTTCTGAGCAGACTACACAGTATTTTAACACCTCTTGTTAGACTACAGCCATCTTTTCTCAAATTTTTTTTTTTTTTAACTTTATCTTTATTGTTGAAAGAATTATGGATGTCCCCCTTTCTTCCCCATTGACCCCTTCTACCCTACTCCCACTCCCCACCCCAGGCCTTCACCACCCTGTTGTCTGTGTCCATAGGTTATACGTATATGCATATAAATTCTTTTTGTTTCGCTTTCCCCAGATTCTGTGGGAAAGCAGTCAAGTTCACAAGTAATGTTTTGTAGATTATTTTTCATTGGAAAGTTTTCCTGAAAGTTCTCATTAGAAAGAGAAAGCAAGCAGTAGTAATGTTTCTGCATTGAAAAAGGACTCAGGGAAATTTAATGAATTCCTCCTTAATGTGTTTTTTTGGTGCTGGAGACAGAAATAAGCAGCAGTGGAATTGTTAGGTCAGAGGTTTTGTGTATTTGGACCTTTTTTTTTTTTTTAATATATCTTTATTGATTTCAGAGAGAGGAAAGGAGAGGGAGAGAGAGATAGAAACATCAATGATGAGGGAGTCATTGATCGAGCCCGCAATCCGGGAATGTGCCCTGACCGGGAATTGAACCCCAATTGCCTGGATCCTAGGTCTACGCTCAACCGCTGAGCCACGCCTGGCTGGGCTGGACTTTTAATAGATATAGTCAAAATGCCCTCAGTAGAAATGATACCCATCTGTGGACCCCCATTAATGTCAGAGAGTGTATTCCTCCCCACACTTTGACCAACACACTGTGGAACACATTTTGATCTCTTTCAGCCTGAGAGAGCATCTTGGTGAAATCATAATTTGCATTCAGTTATCATGACTAAGGTTGAGCATTGTTCCACCTATTTTAAGGGTCACCTGAATTTCCTATTCTGGGAATCAGAGAACACCTTAGAACTGAAATAGACCTTTGAGGTGAAGTCCAACTGCTTAGCCTACAAATGAGGAAACTGTTTGGCCAGTCACTTGGCTAGTCTTTGACTGAAGCAGGACCAAACACACCAGGGCTCCTAGTTATCATAAAAGTTCTCTGGGTTACAAAAGGATTTGTAAAGGTCTCTGTGGCAGTCTGGGGTTTGGTTCTAGAGCTAGAAAGTCTGGAAATTACAGTGCAGTGTCACAACACCTTGACTGTAAGGACAAATGCTTTTACCCACCCTGAACTTCAGGTACCTCATCTGTAAAATGGAATTAATATTAGTTTTTTGCCCAAGTTTCAGAGATTCGAGTTAATGTATATAAAGTAGTTGACACAAGTAGGCTCACCGCTGTTATCACCCTCCTCATATTTGTGCCTTTTGTTATCTGACTTGCCCACTCTCATTTAAGCTCCAAGGAAGACTTAAAAATAGAAGTAAATCATCATATCTGTGCTGACTCCCAGAGATCTGAGAAGAAAGCTTACCCACTTTATCACTCTCTGTTTTTTAGGGTTTGTCTTCCAGTAAGCTCCCTTTTTTAGATTTCCAGGAAACATTGAAAGCTTCCATATTTCAAAAGGAAAGAGCCTGTATGCTGGTCATGTTTTGACCTGCTTTAAAGTAGCAAGGAGAAATGGGAAGGGAAAAAGGAGGGAATTTACTGAAAACATGTTATTTTTAACACACAGCCCAGATGATTACCCCAGCTGTTCTTAGGATTGCCAAGAGTGAAGGTTTTTTAAAATGGGTGTTATTTCATTGTTGTTATTCATAATAATAATCATCACTGTGCTTAACCCTTCCTATATTTTGAAAGAAAATGAGATTAAATGCAGAGCTGGGTCCAAGGACAGGGTCTACCACAGCCTTTCCTTTCTAGAGGCCATGGAAGGCTCTCTGTCCTTCCCATAAGCTCTGAGCATCTTGGACATCTCCCTCAGGTGAAAGAGCTGAAGAGGCATCTTTAGTGCTTTCTTTGTTACCTCTGGTTACCTCATTTACCCTGCCATTGCCTGTCCAGGTCTTATTTAAAATAAAGCGGCAATTCTAACAGTTCTGAAAAATGAAGGAGAAAATGAATTCTTAAGGGCCTCTGCTCTACTCTAAGTTAGAGTATATTTCCAAGTGTAGCTCTCTGATCATCTGTTCCTGATCTCTTGGATGCCTGTTGGAAGTAGAGATTCTTAGCCTCCCCCCCTCTGTAGACTTTTTGACTCAGAATTCTGGGGGTAAATCCCAGAAATACCCATTTTCAACAGACAGTTTTAGGAGTACATTAAAGTTTGGAACCACTGTTATTCCTTACTAGTTTCTTATTTCTTTTCCTTCTCTTTCCTGTTTCCCCTTATCATCCCATTTTCTTTCCTCATTCCTGCTCATCTGTTTGCTCCCTTCTTCCTCCTTCTTAATGCCAAGGGTACAGAGTAGCCTGTTGAACTGTTATTTTAACATAATAAATGTAAGTCCTCTGGAAACTCAGCTAGGAGAGAAAAACAAGGATTTCCTACAGCCTTGCTTGTCCCCATAAAAGACAGGTATATACAAAGCTATCTTCTCTGAGCACCAGCTTTTGGAAGTGCATCATTCTTTCAAGTACAGAGAGGCATGATATTCATAGCTATATTCCTATATAGGGGATGGACCTTGGGGATTAGAAATTTTCTTCTTTAGGGAAACATCACTGGCGTGATGTCCCAAGGGAGTGAGCCACCACCAGCCTCAGAATCATACACTGGCATGGGTACCGGAGGGTACAAGGTAGTAAAGGCATTTGGGGAATATAGGGTCATTAGGACAGGAATTAGTAGGGGAGAAAGTGGGGATGGGAAAGGGGAACATCTGCATGGAGTTTGGGGCAGGTGCCACCAGGGTCCTGAACGTCTACTTTTGTTTTCACAGCCACTGATAGAAGAGACCAAGATGAATGCAGAGGTGAGTTCCTTAAAAGTACCAGTTTAAGGAATGCTTTTCTTGTAGTGTTCCTCATTTTTCCTTTACAGAGTGTCTTCTCTCCCTATAAAGCTTTCATATACATCAGCACAAACTTGAAAACATTTCCCCTCCAACCTGCCGTGTTTAAGGCTCTGGGTGATGTGGGAAGAATTAGGCCCCTCTGTGTTCTACTTGTTTTTAAATTGATTTTTAGAGAGAGAAAGGAGAGAGAAAAACATTGATGTGAGAGAGAAACATCAATCTGTTGCCTCCCACATGCACCCTGGCTCGGGATCAAACCTATAACCTGGGTGTGTGCCCTGACCATAATCAAGCCTGCCACCTTTTGGTTCGATGCTCCAACCAACAGAGCCACACCCACCAGGGCAGCCCCCTCTGCAGTTCTTATCTGTGTTCTGCTTCACTTAGATTAGAATTTATCTACTACAGTTAATCATGAAACAACACTCATGGGGTGGGGGTGGCACAGACAGCAGCATGTGGGGGGCACTGAGCCCAGAGCCCTGCTTTATGTTACCCTGGGGACCCTTACTTCTGCTTAATAGGACCTTTCTCTGTATCATCTTCTTGATGCTCTCACTTCCACTGTACCTGTTCTTTGATTTAATGAGATGTCTAGGAGAAAGAGATGGTTTTTTGCACCTCTCCCAGAAGAGTGGCAACCTGTTTTCTTGATTCCCCACCAAATGCTTTCTTAGGTCTTATTGGCTAGAATCAGGTCACATTCCCATTCCTGGACCAATTACTGTGTCAGAGGAGCTAGTATTTTGCCAATTGGTTTATACTAATCAGGCCCACTTTGCCGCAGCTTACTGCTCTACCACTGGGCTGGATATAGGAAGAAGAGAGGATGGAAATGGGGAATGGATGCATTGCATTCACTCCAAGACCTTTCTAGTGAAAGTATACCCCTCTTTATGCTCTGAATTGCAAACTCTGCTGCCTATTCAGACTTTGCTCTCCCTCCCTTATTACCTCCTTTACCAACTGCATTGTTTACCTAATTTCTACTAGCTCTTTCTCATTAATATTTCAAAATGCTTCAGTTTTTACTTTCTTTAGAACAAAACAACACATGGCATCTTGCCAAACTTTGTAATCCTTTCTCACCCCTTTTGGAATTAGCTTCTTGAAAGAGATGTCTGCAGGGAATTTCTCTGTTTTCTCCTCTCTTTGAGTCATTCTTAACCTGCAATAGTCTAGTCTGGCTTTGGCCTTTAATGGAATTCATCTTAAATATTTTTAAAATTTTGTTTTGTAATAATGTAAATACACATACCTAGTAGAACTTAAAAGCTGCAAAATGGTGAACAGTCAAAAGTAAGCCTTCCTACTACCTCATTTCCTCCAAAGTGGCTGACTTCTGTTAGCCACTTTCTGGTACCTCTGAGCCCTTATCTGAAGGACCCCATGACTCGCCCAAAGTCTCATGTCTTAGAAGTTCTGAAGAAAGAGGAGAAACTTGTCATTAATATTACCTGGCCCACTAAGAGTTCCATCAATCATCATTTACCCTTTCTGTCCTATAATTTTTATCTTTCCTTCTTTGATGGCTTTTTCTTCTCAACCTTTTAAAAATATGCCCAGACCTTGGATCCCCATGTAAATAGTCTCCCTTCTCTTCTGCCTTAAACACTCATTATTTTGTGTCTGTGCCCATTTTCTCACTTTTATTTCTAATCCCATTGCAGTCTGACTTGATTTCTTTGCTCTACCAAAACTTCTCAGGTGAAAGGCACCAGTGGCTTCCAAATTGCCACATTTAGCAGAAACCTTTTCACACTATTGACCATGTTCTTGAAATGTTCCCATGACACCAGGGTTTCTGCCTGTCTCTCTGGTGACTTCTCAGACTCTTTCTTTGGTTCTTTTTTTCTCTGCTCCTTAAATGTTGGTGTTTCCTAGGGTCTTCTCACCCTACCCACTGTCCTTGGGAACTCAGCTGTTCACATAGCTTTTGTCAGTTGTATGTTTAGGGATATCCCAAATGGATCTTTTCAACCAGATCTTTCTCCCTCATTCCTAGATCTGTACATCTATAAGCCTGGAATGCTCATCTTCACTTAAAAGTCCTAAAGGTACCCCAACTCTTTATAACCTAAGCTGGACTTACTGTTTTACATCTGCCCCAAATATGCTTCTTCTCATGGTTTCCTCTTAGGGAAAGGCACCACTGCCTTCTATTTACTTGGCCTGGAAGCTTGATGTGCCCTCCTTTCCCACACTTCATGCTGTAAATCCTATTATTTCATTTATTTAATCAGTCACCAAAGTTTATTTAACAGCACACTGTGCTACACTCTAAATTTGGCTTTATGGTTGTAATGGTAAAATCTATCTATCTGTCTATCTATCTATCATCTATCTGTCTGTCTGTCTGTCTGTCTGTCTATCTATATCTATCTATATCTATCTATCTATCTATCTATCTATCTATCTATCTATCTATCTATCTATCTATCTATCTATCTATCTATCATCTATCTATCTATCATCTATCTATATCTATCTATCTATCTATCTATCTATCTATCTATCTATCTATCATCTATCTATCTATCTATCTATCTATCTATCTATCATCTATCTGTCTATCATCATCATCTATGTCTATCTATCATCATCTCTATCATCTATCTCTATCATCTATCTATCTACTTATCTATCTATCATCTATCTATCTATCTATCTATCTATCTATCTATCTATCTATCTATCATCTATCATCTATCATCTATCTATCATCTATCAATCATCTATCTATCATCTATCTATATCTATCTATCTATCTATCTATCTATCTATCTATCTATCTATCTATCTATCTATCTATCATCTATCTATCTATCTATCTATCTATCATCATCTATCTATCATCTATCTATCTATCTATCTATCTATCTATCTATCTATCTATCATCATCTATCTATCTATCTATCTATCTATCTATCTATCTATCTATCTATCTATCTATCATCTATCATCATCTATCTATCATCTATCTATCTATCTATCTATCTATCTATCTATCTATCTATCTATCTATCTATCTATATCTATCTATCTATCATCTATCTATCTATCTATCATCTATCTATCATCTATCTATCATCTACCTATCTATCTAATCTATCATCATCTCTATCATCTATCTATTATCATCTATCTATCATCTATCTTCTATTTATAGAGTATAGATATATAGATATGGTATTTGTAGTCATGGAACTTATTGAACTAGTGAGACTATAATATCTTTCAAAGCTTTCTGATTCTTACTTTACTTTCTTCCTACTCATCACTTCCTCACTCTCCTTTATTTTTCTTACCCTCCTGTATGTCATTCTCTTTCCCTTTTTGAGGGCAGAGGAAGAGACCTTAGATACAGAGGGTACTCCTCAGCCCCAGTGCATGACACCTTGTCTTTTAGGTCTGTGCAAGGCTACTCTCTTATATATACTTTCTTATTTCTTTTTGTCTCCATCCTCATTATCACCCTTCCAAAGTAAATGTTTACCTTTTTGTTTACATATACTCATGAAAATATATGTTATTGCTTTTATACAAGTACCTTTTACATTTACATACAGTAAACTTCACTTTTTTTTTTTTGGTATACAGTTCTGTGAGTTAAAATACAAGCATGGATTTGTATACCCATCAATATAACAGAATTCAGATCCCCCCAAACATTCCCTTCTGTTTCCCCTTTGTTGTCACAGCCTCCCTCATCCCTAACCCTTGGCAACCATTGTGTGATATACTTTAATTTAAATGATTGTATTGTGTTACAGTTTATATCTTGTTTTCTTTAATTTTTCCACTCCGCACTATGTTTTCATGATATAACATATTGTTAATCTGCTGCACTGTACCCCATATTATGTATCCATTTAATCCTAACAAAATGCCTATGAGAAAGATGTTATTATTATTACCTCTGTTTTGTACATGAAAATAAGGGTTAAGTTAATTGCTCTAAGTCACAGGGTGTTAGGAGCAGAACGTGGATTTAAGCCCTGATGTTTCTGACTCGATGAATGTCTTTTTTTCTTGTCTATATTCAGCTAATCATATCCATCCTGTTCAAATGTCATTTTTGCTGTATGAAAAGGTTTTTCTAGAGCTTTCTCTCTGGAGAAATACGTCTCTGTTGTGAATTTTTATTGTCCTTTATCTCTTTTTTTGTTACCATCCATTCTCTAACTTTAGATATAGCTGTTTGTGTGCCTTTTTCATCTTAGCACATTGCGTACCGCATAGAAATCTCTAAGACATACGCCAGGGACCGCATGTTTTTGGGCAAACTGCACGTTATTTAAATCATCATAACTATAGATCATAATGCACTTTAGGTGTTGTTTTTAAATAATTATAACATTTTTATTTACAAAAACAATTAAAAAGTTCCTAGTACTTTTTTAACGTATGGTACTGTGTAAAACATTTTCCTCTATGAAGAGGGACCAAACAAAATTTACATAAGTATCTAGATTGGCTCCTTTTTCCATGGGTGGCACAAACTCTGCAGGCTCTCGTAGGAAATTTTTTCTTTCCGCTCGCTGTAATACACGTAGGTTCATGCTGATTCATATCACCTGACAACCTTTTGGGTGGATCTTTACGAGGTGCTCTCCTTGCACCCCCAGGGGAAGGCCTGGACAGATTTGTCTCTGGTTCCGGAGAGCCTTCATTATTGTCATCCATTATCCAGCCTCTCGCCACCGATAGCAGAAACTGTTTATACTTCATTTTTCCTTGTGGATTGAGGACGTTGTACACTCTAAATGACTTGAAAAGTCCACAGTTTATAAGGAACAGCACTACTTATTTTGTCCATTTCATCGCTTTCCTTAGAATGGAACAACATGAAAGGAATTGATCCGCACGGTCAACGCCTTTCATGTGGGCATTGTATTCCTTGATGCAGGTAGGTTTTACAATATTCTCTCCTGTTTTTCTATTTTTTTTTTTCCTGTTGTCGAGGCAGAAGTGTCATGGGTCGTTGATATCATTCAGACAACCCACTTGTCTTTCCATGCTAGGAGAAAAATATTGCCTTTTCTGGAAAATATTATGTCACCTTTCTTCATTCTTGATGTTTTCATTTTCAAATTCGGCTGTAAACCTCTACTCTCCCTAATAGTCCCACAGACTCTAGTTTTGTTCTGTAGCAGCAATTCAGCAGTAGATTTAGCATTGTAATAATTATCCTGGTAAATATGGTGCCATATGCCAAGATAGGGTCCAAGGACTGAAAGAACAGTTTCTTGCAATTTCTTTCCTTCAGCAGTGTATATCTCCATATTGCAGATATAGCCAGTGTCACTCTCGCACACCATCCAAACAAGTAAACCATATTTTGTTATTTTTGCTGGGTTGTATGTGCGAAATTTTAAACGTCCTCTCCGTGGAATCATTCCTTCGTCCAAAGACAACTGTTGCTTTGGTTTGTGTATTGTTCGAAATTTATGCAGGAAATAATCCAGCACAGGTTGGATCTTGAAAAGTCTCCCCGAGCAACTGTCCATTTTGGCGTTATCATTGAAATGCCAAAATGTCCATATTTGTTCAAATCTATGGCGACTCATTGTCTGTGGAAATAAAGGAGTACATATCAAAGGATCTGTTGACCAATAGTCTTCCAAGCTATCTTTTCTTGTTTGACCTATCAGAATAATTAGGCCAAGGAATTTCTTGATGTCCTTCTGTGTAACCGGAGACCACTTTAGTGTTCTAGATGGTGTTTTGCGTTTCATTGCGGTTTGATCGTGATAGTTGGACAGCTCTTTGCACAACATCTCAAACAGTTCATCACCAAAAAAGAGATTGGTCACAGAGGGTACAGAGTCACACTGAGACGGAAATGTAGTGACCCCAGCATCACCTTCAAACATTTGTAAGCTGGTGGTGTGTCAATTTCAGACCAACGATTATCAGTAGCTTCGTCAGTGTCGGAATCACTTGAAAGCACTGCCACCTTGCGCTTCCTTACAGGTCTAATAATTTCACTGTCAGTAGAATCAGTAGAATCGTCTCTGGAATCTTCAAAACAGTCATCTGCATCTTCGATCTCACTAGAAATATCTGATAAATTATCGTTAAATACTTCCGGAAGTGTATCAGTTTATTATCGTTAAATACTTCCGGAAGTGTATCAGTTTCGTTGGTTTCCTTCCTTTTTCTGAGAGAGGGCATTTCTAAAAGCGCCAGGAACTTGAAGACGAAGACTATTCGAATGACCAAAATACAATGTAACTGCAATGCTTTATGGGTTCGTGCAATTATATAGTTTTTCGTAGATTGACCTGCACAGTTTCCACCAATGAGATTGCTTCATTCGGTGTGGACAAGACAGTGTGTTGATATCTAAGGTCCATAACAGATGGCACATGAAAAATGAGAAAACTCGTGAGCGGTCCTTAACAGATGGTGCGCAAAACACGAGAAAACTCATGAGCAGTACGCAATGTGTTAGTATCCCCATGATATCTAGCATGATGCCTCACACATAGCTTGTCCTCACTAAGTATTAGTTGACTAAATGATAGGATAATTCAGAAACTGGGTGGGTAAGTGAAAATGTAGAGCAATGAAATCATGACAGAAATTTTCAAGGAAAACTTGCGAGGGAAGGGTGGAAAAGGATTGCTAGCCACAAGCAGGCCTTTGATATCTGAGGATGTTTGTCAAATGCATGAATGACTCCCTGAATTTTAAACATTTCAAGCTGGATGCCTGGTAGAATTTGTGGAGCACCAGGCCTTTGCTGAGAAGTTCAGAGCACAGCCCCTCAGGTGGCCACCCAGGTCAGGGTGAGATGGTCAGGTGGAAATGCCATTCATATTTCTTCTTGGAACTGGAGCTTGGGCTTGGTCATTCACAAGTCAAGATATTGGAGTCTTTAGCATAAATATAGTAATGGAAACCTTAATAATGAGGGATTTTCCCCAACTCTGCCCTCCCACCTTGGAAGAGAAAAGACCAGAGGAACAAGGATTGCGCTTTGGGAAATATGCACATCTGAGGGGGCATGATGGAGAAGGAAAGTAGTGAAGTGTGAAAAGAAAACCTCAGTATGAGGTGAGAGTAGACAAGAAAGAAGTGAATTTAAAGAAGGTCCAATTAAGTTTTAAATATGACTGAAGTTCTAGAGAATGTATCTGAAGAAAAGCCCTTGAGTTCAGCAATGCAGTCTTAGATGTCCTGTGGTAGAGAGGCGTGGAAGTGAAAACCAGATTACACTTGGGCAAGAAAGAGTGAGTAGAGGTGCAAAGTTTTTTTTAAAATCTTTATTTTTGAAAGTATTACAAATGTCCCATTTTTCCCCCCATTGATTCTCTCCACCCTGCACTCCTCCCCCCAGGCCTTCACACTATTGTCTGTGTCCATGGGTTATGCATATATGCATATAACTTCTTAGATAAATCTCTCACCACCCATCCACCCACCCTCACCCCCACCTTCCCTCTGAGATTTGTCAATCTGTCCCATGCCTTTATGTCTCTGGCTCTATTTTGTTAATTGGTTTATTTTGTTCATTAGAGTCCACATACAAGTAAGATCATGTCATACTTGTCTTTCTCTGAGTTGCTTATTTTGCTTAGCATAATACTTTCCAGGTTTCACCATGGTATCTCAAAGGGTAAGGGATCCTTTTTTAACCTCTTGCTGGTATAAGAAAGACTGTAAAAGACTAAGTCATGTCACCTGTGTAGCTCTATATTCTTAGAAATGGATTTTTGGACCAAAAAGCATTTGCATGGTAAATATTTCCAAGTTGCTGTCCACAAAGGTTGCCTGTTTTTCTTTCCCTCCTGCAATGTATGAATATGGATGTTTTCCCATGGCAACCAATGTGTTGTCAAACTTTTTGATCCTTGTAAACAGTGAGAGAGAAATATTAAATTGTTCCTCCTGACTGGAATCTCTTTTATCTCTCCCAGAGTGGTAGTCCTGTATCTGCCCTCATGCCTCATACTTTGAAGTTCCTCTACAATGATTTTACATTTTCTTCCATTTTTTTTAAAAATTTATCTTTATTGTTGAAAGTATTACAGATGTCCCATCCCCCCCCCCAATTGACCCCCTCCACCTCGCTGCCACCCCTTCCCCAGGCCATCTCCCCTTTATTGACTGTGTTCGTGGGTTATGCATATATGCATATAACTACTTTGGTTGGCTAATCTCTTCCCACCCTCCACCCCCCTTCCCTCTTTCCTCTGAAATATGATTGTCTGTTGCATGTGTCAATGTCTCTGGATCTATTTAGTTCATCAGATTCTTGGCCTGTTTTTAAACCCACCTTGGTTTTTTGTGTTTTAGCCTGAAAGAAAGTTTGGTGTGGTGGTGGTGGGAGTTGGCAGAGCCGGCTCTGTGCGGATGAGGGACTTGCGGAATCCACATGCTTCCTCAGCATTCCTGAACCTGATTGGCTTCGTGTCCAGGTGGCTTACACTTATTTTTTGCCATGTAGTTCATGGGAAGTCCAGTGGGATGGAGTAGGCCTTGGGATATGGAGAGTCTCCTGACCTAAGAGAGAGAGAGAGTCAGCTCCAGAGTTATTCCAGAGAACTTTGCTCAGGGTCAGTGCCACAAGGTCTCAAGTTCGGATGGGTCTGGGAACTGAGAGTGCTGGGATGTGCAATGAATCAGCCTAGAAGGGACTACAAATGCAAAGGCAAGGAATATGAGCACAGGGATTTATAGTTACACAGGGGCACAGGGAACACATGGTGGGCTGGCCTGAAATAAGGCTTTAGGTGTGCAACAGTTAATCATTACATCAGTTATTATAGACCTGAGCTTTATAAGCCTTACCAACCATTTGGCATAGATAGCATTACCATTATCAACCCCACTTTACAGATAAAGAAACTGAGCCACAGAAAGGTTGAGTAATTTGCCTGAGGTCACACAGCTGGAAAGTCTAAGAACTGGATTTGAATGTGGGTCTATTTGATTTTAAGGCTCATCTTTTAAACATCATGTGTTCTTTTTTCTTTGATAATTTTGAGCTCCACTTTTAGGCTTCATTTCTCTCCTATAACCAATCAAAACCAAATTTTATCACCATTTTTTATTATTTATTGCCCATGTTCAGCTCTTTGCTCTACCCGTCACTATTTTCTTACGCACATACTACTCAGAAAACTAATGCTGTGTAACATAATTTATCAGTATTAGTTGTGAACTAGATGTAAGTATTGTATTAACTGAGGAAATATGGTGGTGAGCAAGGTAGGCGTGTACTTACTTTCTAGTGCTTTAGAGAAATTTAAAAAAATACATACACAAAGCATAAGTAACTATTTGATGTTCCATGCAGGTTCTTTTAATATTTGAATTTATTGGATCTACTTTCTTCCAGTTTGTCTGTCTCAAAACTTGGCTATTCCTTTAAAGATTTAAAGAGGACTTTGGGTCACTAGGGAGACTTAGAAGTGCTGGGAATCTGCCATCGGTCAATCCTCGCCTCCCAGTAAGACTAAGGGAGCTGCACACAAATGGGAGATCAAACTTATCATTAGCCATACTATAACTCCCATTGCACTCCTATTTGAAGCTCTGATCAAGCATGATGAAATGAAGCCTCTCCTTTTTCCTTAAGTCCCAATCCTCTGCCACCTGGTTGCCATGACTGATGCAGTGGGAATTCTTTAAAGTACCGAGGTCATGTGGGAAGATGGCCAACTTATACCCACTGCTTTACTGTACCCCTGTCATTATCACACTTTCCCCCTTCTCACATACCCTGTTTCTCATGATCTACCTGCTAAGTTGTACCCTCTCCCCAAGAAGCCTTTTTTGAAACCCTAAACTAGATATTTCTTAACCTTCCTTGAATCTCCCACATACACTGCAAGACAACACTTCTCATGTTTATCTTGTGTTGTTATATATGTGTATGTGTGTCTTCCTCTCTCTGCAAGATTGGAAGATAAGGACTTCTGGTTTATTCTTTATATCTTCCTTATGGTGCCTACCACACAGTAGACAAGCAGTAAGTATTGGTCAAATTGAGCAGTGTAGGTTGGGTAGCCCCCATAGGAAGAAACCTACCATAATATCTTTTGGCAGCCAAACTTGCCCAAATGCCTTCTGCCTGCTGCAGCTTGAGTGGAGCTCTGAGTTGGATGGGAGCCTTTTGCTGGCTGTCCCATCTTTCATTGGAGGACTGCTCTATTGCTCCAGCTTCTGCACTAGGGTAGTGTGCAGAATGCCAGCATTCTCAGATCTTCTAAATCAGGAGTTTCTTCTTTCTCTGTAAGAGTCAAAAGGCATAGAGCTCCTGTCCTGCCTCTGCTATGCATAAGCTGTGGCAGCTGCTGCCTCTCTAGGCTTTGTCAGCTCAGCTGTAAAGGAGGTAGTGATACCTGCCTTCCATTTGATCATCCCAAGGCCATGATGGTTGTGCAGGAGCTTGAATTCACATAGCAGTTTGTACCTCTAAGGTATTACTATATTGGATTTGAGTTAAGTTTGGTAGCCATAGCATTTGGCCAGGTACTTGGAGCTGGCAGTGACCGTAGAGATGATTGCCTCTTGAGAAAAAAAGGTCAATTCTTTTTATTTTAGATATTAAGTAATTCAAAGACTTCCACATGCTTCAGGCTGTTAGCAGTAGTATCAGTACTCAATGCTAGATCCCCTGACTTCAAACCTGAGGCTGTTTTTTTCACTCCATCATGGCAACTACCCTGAAAGTGGGGGGAGGAAATTAATTTTTCCATTTCCTAAAGCTGATCATCAATGTATTGGTTGGGAAGAGGGAGAAAGATGATGCTCATTTATTCTAAGTCAGTGTCTGTCTACTTTTAAGTTCCATTTCTGTTGTTCTCAAATAGACGAGAGCTCAAGTACATTGATGAAGTCCAGCAGATTTCTTTGGAAGATGCTCTTTCTAGCCAAGAGGTTGAAGTTGCTTATATCTGCAGTGAAAGCACCAGCCATGAGGACTATATCAGGTGGGTTTCAATGCAGGCAGTCCTTGCCTTGTACAGTAGTGCAGGACTGTGAAAATGACTGGGCAAGCTGAAGTCTCACAAATGGGTCTTATAGTCAATGGGAAAAATTACAATGGATCCACGACCTTTAAAAATGTTGTCTAGGGGAGTGAGATGTGTGGAGGAGGTCAAAAGGGTTGATGGGGGAATATCTGTAATAGTGTCAACAATAAAAAAATTGTCAAAACTTTAAAAACTTTCCTATTGGTTATAAATGTATAAGGAAATGAAAAATATAGTAAAGTTAATACTTCTTTAGTACACTATAATTTAAAACATTAGAAACATTAAGAATTAAAGTGTTTTATTTCTTTGTAAAAAGTTTATTGAGAGTAGTTTGAACAATGTTTGCCTTTTTCTCATTATATAACTTAGGATATAAAGCCAGCATCTTTTCTGTGCCTTGGTGAATTGTCATAGTTTTTTCTAAGTTTGGATAAGCTTCCAAAATTTTATCCTTTGCACTTTCAACATTGTGAAATATCTCTGAGAGTTCCTTTAATATGGAGTGTTTCTGCCATGACATAAGTAAGGAAGTAATGGTAGCATCAGAGAAGGGAGATGACATTGTTTATAAAGCAAGAGAAGCGAGGTGTCCCCCTGCCCCGCATTTGAATGAAAAGCTAGAAACCTTCAAGCATTTGGTGGGATTCAGCCTGGAAGGTGGTGCCCCATGTAGGACCTACCAGGTAACAAGATCATGCCAGCTGTCTCCCTGAATCTCAGCTTCCTTTCTAGGTTCTTACATTAAACTATATCTGCTGTTCCCCAGGAGTAAGGTGCTCCCTCTTTATTATGCCAACTGTTGTGTAGACAGAGGCACCTTTCTTTTGTTTTCCTTAACATTTTTTTGGTACCAGAATGTGTTTTCTTAAGAAAAAAAAAAGTGATCACATAATTATATGCTTATACAGTTGACCTTTGAACAACACAGGTTTAAACTGCACAGGTCCACTGATATGTGGATCTTTTCAGTAAATATATTTTGAAATTTTTTGGAGATTTGAGATAATTTGAAAAAACTTGCAGACAAACTGTGTAGCCTAGAGAATATAAAAAAAAATTAAGAAAAAGTTAGGTATGTCATGAATGCATAAAATATATGTAGCTAGTAGTCTATTTTATCATTTACTACCATAAAATATACACAAATCTATTATGAAAAGTTAAAACTTATCCGAACCTATGCACACAAACACAATCTTAAATGGTATCATTTACAGTTGAGAGAAATGGAAACAAATCTAAAGATGCAGTACTAAATCATAACTGTATAAAATTAACTGTTGTACATACAATATTACTGTAATAATTTTGTAGCTACTTGTTTTTTTGGTGAGCTCAAGTATTGAGTATCCACTTAAAAGGCTGTGTGACACTGATTGTCTCCAGCTGAACTGTTCCTCTCTATAGTAAATTGCATATCACTGTAAAAAGTGATCCCTTGCAGTTTTGGTGTATTTTTCATTGTGTTTAGTACGATTCTGCAAACCTTTAATGACAGCATGGGACCCATAGGAAGTGACACTAGTGATGCTGGAAATGCTCCCAGGAAGCTGAGAAAAGATGACATTACAAGAAAAAGTTGAATTGCTTGATATGTATCTTAGATTGAAGTCTCCAGCTGCAGTTGCCCACCATTTCAAGATAAATGAGTCCAGTATAAAGACCAATTTGGAAAAAGAAAAGAAAATTTGTGTGTGTATGTGTGTTTTAAGAAAAGAAAATTAAGAAGCTGCTGCAGGAGGCATAAACGCCTTGTACTTTTTGTGAAATACCTTTTTACGTTGTATTAAAAGTGCAGGATTTTTAGAAGAAAGGAATACCTATAGACTCTAATATGATTTGAAAATAAGTGAAGTTATTATATGACAACCTAAAGGAAAAAAATGTGAAGAATCTAAAGCTGGAGAATTTAATGCCAGCAAAGGAAAATTTAGGAGGTTGGTTTTAAAACTGTCAAGATAACAAGAGAAGCAGCTTCTGCCAACCAAGAGGCAGCAGACAAGTTCCCAGATGCCATTAAAAAATCATTGAGGAGAAAGGATATCTACCTGAAAAGGTTTGTAATGAAGATGAAAGTGCCCTATTCTGGGGGGAAAAAAGCCACAAGGACATTTATCAGTAAGGAAGAGGCGTGAGTGCCAGAATTTATGCAGGAAAGGATAGGTTAACTACCAATTTGTGCAAATGCAGTTGGCTTATGATCAGGTCTGCTTTTATCTATAAAGCTGCTAACCCCGAGACTTGAAGGAAAACATCTTTTGGTTCTACAACAAGAAGGCCTGGACAAAAAGAACTTTTTTTCTAGATTGGTTCTATTGATGTGTTGTCCCTAAAGATAAGAAGGACATTATCAGTAAGATACCGCCTTTTAAAGTTCTTTTGATTTTGAACAATGCTCCTGGCACCACGAGCTGGAACCTGGAACCACGAGCTCAACACCAAAGGCAATTGGTCTACTTGTCCCCAAACACAGTGTTTCTAATTCAGTCTCTAGATCGGGGGTCATAAAGACCTTTAAGACTCATTTTATACAGTACTGTATGGAAAGGATTGTCAGTACTGAGAACCTCGATAGCAAAACATCATGAAAGTTTTGAAAGATTGCACCATTAAGTACACCATAATTGTTATAGAAAAAGCTGTGAAATCCGTTACGCCTAAAACAATAAATTCTTCCTGGAGAAAACTGTGTTCTGATGTTATGTATAACTTCAGAATTTACAACAGAACCAATCAAGAAAACCATGAAACTTATATGCATAAATACAAACCCATGGACACGGACAGTGTATGGGGAAGGCCTGGGATGGGGGTGTGTGTGAATTCAGGGTGGAGGGTATTAATGGGGGAAAAAAGAGGGACATATGTAATACTTTCAACAATAAAGATAAATTAAAAATTAATTAATTTTAAAAAATAAAAGGAAAAGCAATGGAAAAGTAACCTTGGGTGAAGATTTAAAAACAAACAAAAACCAAGCAAACATTAAATTCCATTTCTAAGCCACAGTAGCCATTTTTCAAGGGCTCAATCATAAACATGAATTTCAAAGCTGTTTAAAAAAAGAATCAAACCATGAAAAAGCCCAGCCGATGTGGCTCAGTTGGTTGAGCATAATGGTTCCATTCCTGGTCAAGGCACTTGCCTGGGTTGAGGGCTGGATCGATGTTTCTATCTCTCCCTCTCCCTTCCTCTTTCTGAAATCAGTTAAAAATAAAAAGAAAACCATGAAAGAGATTTTAGATATAGCAAAAAAGGTAGGGGTAGATAGGTGAAGGGTTTTAAGATATGGATCTTGGAGAAATTCAAGAGTTAATAGACACCACACAAGATGAATTAACAGAAGACGACTTGGTGGAGAAGAGTGCTTCTGAACCAATGCCAAATGAAGAAGCTGAAGACATAGAAGTGCCAGACAATGAATTGACATTAGAAATCTTGCAGAAGTGTTACAGTTACTCAAGATGGCTTTTGATTCTTTTATGACATGGAACTTATATGACACGGGCACTGAAACTAAAGCAAATGGTAGAACATCATTGGAATTGTATAAAAACATTATTAGAAAAATGAAAAAGCAAAAACAGCAGACAGAAATGCAATGTATTTCTATAAAGTTATGCTGCTTCTCCTGCCTCTTCTTCCTCCCCTTATGTGTCCTCCACCTCTTTCACCTCTGCCACTCTTAAGACAGCAGGAATACCCTTCCTCCTCTTCTTCCTCAGTGTACTCAATGTGAAGGTAATGAGGATGAAGATCCTTATGGCGATCCACTTCCACTTAGTAAATAACCATCATGCTATACAGTTAATAACATTATTTGTTGTGTATGTATGTCATCTTGTGAAAATCTAATAAATGTTTGGCAAGAACTATATGAGACTTTTGTTGTTGTCTTTGTCATTATCATCACCTAAGTATTCATCATGTAGAACTTCATTTGTAAGACTTGTGTGCACATGGATAGACTTTTCTTACATAAGCATAGGTAAACGATATTTAGTATCAAATTAATATTGTCTTAGTATTACTGTTTGTATAACTTTGCTTTCAAAGAATTACATTGCTGTATAGTATACTTCTTATAATTGGAGAAACTGTATATACAATCAGCCTATTATCACAGGTAAGGATTAAAACAATGCAACTGTTTCTAATACTGCATTATGAATATGACTAATGCCATATGACATAGAAATTTTATAACAATTTATTCAATTAGTGTATAGGCAAGGCTCTCCTGAAGCAGTATACCAGTTATACTAGGCTACCATAAACCAGTCATATTTCTGTTTATTCATTATAAGTGCATGAATTATTATAACTTTAAATAAGTACGAATTTGTTTTTCTCACTATACTTTCATTTTTTGAGGTCTGGTGTTAGTAATATGTATAACATCTACAGTAGTTTGTGTCATATAAAACAATATAGATGTAGGTACTGACATGATTTAACTTGTAAACAAATAATGTGAACACAGTATCAATAAATACCATAGAATACTACAAGGTATTTTATATTTTTTATGATATTCTTAATAATATTTTCTTTTTTATTAAATTTATTGGGGTGACGTTGGTTAATAAAATCATATAAGTTTCAAGTGTATGTTTCTATGGTACATGATCTGTATATTGCATTTCGTGTCAAATCACCTTCCATCACCATATATTTGGCCCCCTTTACCTTTTATTTCTGCCCCCCCCCCCCCCCCCCCCCGGTAACTACCATACAGTTGTCAGTGTCTATGAGTTTCAGTTTTATACCCCACATGTGAGTGAAATCATGATTCCAAGCTTTTTCTGACTGATTTTGCTTGGCATAATAGTCTCAAGGTCCATCCATGTTGTCACAAATGGCAGTTTTTATCCTTTCTTAAGCCTGAGTAGTATTCCATAGTATATATGTACTATACCTTTTTTATCCAATCCTCTATTGAAGGACACTTTGGTTGTTTCCATGTCTTGGCCACTGTGAATGATGAAGCAATGAACATAAGGGTGCATATATCTTTAGGAATAAATGTTTTTGAGTTTTTTTGATAGACACCCAGAAGAGGGATTGCTGGATTATATGGTAACCTCATTTTTAATATTTTGTGGAACTGCCATACTGTTTTCCATAGTGGCTGTACCAGTTTACATTCCACCAGCAGTGAATGAACGATCCTTTTTAAAAAATCTTTTTAAAAATTGAATTTATTAGGGTACGGGTTTCAAGTGTACAACTCAATAAAACGCCATCAGCACACTGCATTGTGTGCCCATCACTCCAGGCAAAGTCTTTTTCTATCCCTATTCCCCCCACATTTGTCTAACTCGACCTACCCCTCACCCCCTTTCCCTCTGGCTATCACCACACTGTTGTCCATTTCTAAGTAAGATATATGTTTCTTTTTTTTTTTAATTTCTTTACCTCTATTCATCCAGGCCCCCAAACCCCTCCTCTCTGAAAGCTGTCAGTCTGTTGCACATATCCATGCCTGTTTCTATTTTGTTCATTAGTTTATTTTGTTCATTAGATTCTACATACAGGGGTGGGCAAAAGTAGGTTTACAGTTGCTCATATGGAAAATAATACAATAATAAATAATACAAGAATAAACTCTGTTTTGTGTACTCACAACTGTAAACCTACTTTTGCCCACCCCTGTATAAGTGGGTATTTCTCTTTCTCTGATTGGCTTATTTTACTCAGCATAATAATCTCCAGGTCTATCCCTGCTGTCGCAAAAGGTAAGATTTTCTTTCTTTTTTAAAACCAAGTAGTATTCCACAGCTTTTTTATCCACTTATCTACTGATGGGCATTTGGGCTATTTCCAGATTTAGCTCTTGTAAATAACACTTCAGTGAACATAGGGATGCATTAATTCTTTTGAATTAGTGTTTCGAGTTTCTTAGGATCTATTCCCAGAAATAGGATCGCTGGGTCAAAAAGCAGTACCATTTCTAAATTTTTGAGGAAACTCCATACTGATGTCTAGAGTGGCTGCACCAATGCACTAGGGTTCCCTTTTCTCCACATCCTCACCAGCACTTGGCATTTTTTGATTTATTAATGATAGCCATTTAGACAGGTATGAGGCAATACCTAATTGTGCTTTTAATTTGCATCTCTGATGATTAGTGAGGTTGAGCATTATTTTATATCTGTTGGCCATCTGTATCTCCTGTTTGGAGAAGTGTCTCTTCAGTTTCTTTGTACATTTTTTTAATTGGGTTGTTTTCTTCCTGTTGTTGAGTTGTCTATGTTCTTTATATATTTTGGAAATTAACCACTTATCAGATGTATCATTGGCACATATGTTCTCCAGTTCAGTGGGTTCCGTTTTCATTTTGTAGATAGTTTCTTTTGCTGTGCATAAGCTTTTTAGTTTTATGTAATCCCATTTCTTTATATTTTCCTTTGTTTCCCTTGCCCCAGGAGATATTTCAGCAAAAATAATGCCAACACTAGATGTCTCAGATTTTACTGCCTATATTTTCTTCTAGGATTTGTATGGTTTCGTGGTTTCCATTTAAGTCTTTTATCCATTTTGAGTTTATTCTTGTGCATAGTTTAAGTTGGTGGTCTAGTTTCTTTTTTTTTTGCATGTACCTGTCCAATTTTCCGACCACCGTTTATTGAAGAGACTACCTTTATTCCATTAAGCTCTTGCCTCCTTTGTCAAATATTAATTGACCATAAAGGTGTGGGTTTATTTCTGAGCTCTCTATTCTGTTCCATTAATGTATATGCCTGTTCTTGTGCCAGCAGGAGCCTGTTTTGATTACCATGGCCTTGTAGTATAGTTTGATATCAGGTATTGTGAATCTTAAACTTTGTTCTTTTTTCCCCTCATGATTGCTGAGGCTATTCTGGGTCTCTTTTGGTTCAATATAAATTTTTGGAATATTTGTTCTAGATATATGAAATATACCATTGGTGTTTTAATAAGAATGGTGTTGAATCTACAGATTGCTTTTGCTAGTATGGACATTTTAATGATGTTAATTCTTCCAATTCATGAACATGGTATATGCTTCCATTTCTTTGTATCTTCTTTAGTTTCTTTCTTTAGTCTCCTATATTTTTGTGAATACAGGTCATTTACCTTCTTGGTTAATTTATTCCTAGGGACCTTATGTTTTTGTTGTAACAGTAAATTTCTCTTTATGATAGTTCATTATTAATGTATAATAGTGCCACCTATTTCTGAATATTTATTTTGTATCTTGCTACTTTTCCGAATTGATTTATTAGATCTAGAATTTATTTTGTGGAGTCTTTAGGGTTTTCTATGTACAATATCATGCCATCTGTTAATAATGGCAGTTTTACTTTCTTTTTTTCCAATTTAGATGCCTTTGATTTCTTGTTCTTGTCTGATTGTTGTGACTAGAAATTCCAGTACTGTGTTGAATAAGAGTAGCGAAAGCCAATGTAACTGTCTTGTTCCTGATCTTAGGGGAAACACATTTAGATTTGCCTGTTGAATAAGGTGTTGGCAGTAGGATTGGTGTATATGACCTTTATTATGTTGAGGTATGTTTTCTCCATTCCCACTTTGCTGAGAGTGTTTGTCATAAATGGGTGTTGAATTTCATTAAATGCTCTTTCTACATCTATTGATATGATCAGGTGACTTTTATCCTTCATTTAGTTTATGAGATGTATCATGTTTATTGATTTGAGAATATTGTATCAACTTTTCATCACAGGAATAAATCCTACTTGATCATGGTGTATGCTCTTTTTAATGTATTATTAGATCTGGTTTGCTAATATTTTGTTGAGGATTTTAGTCTTTATGTTCATCAAGGGTTATTTGCCTATAATTTTCTTTATTTGTAGTGTCCTTATCTGTGTAGTGTCCAAATCATAAAATCATCTGTTATGACTGTATTATTGTTAATCTCTCCCCCTTAATATTCCACAAGATTTACTTTACATATTTAGGTGCTGCTATGTTGGGTTCACATATGTTTACAAGTTATATCCTTTTATTGGATCAACCCCTTTTAGCATTATGTAGGGAACTTTTTGTCTTTTGTTATGGCCTTTGTTTTAAAGTCTCTTTTGTCTGACATAAGTAGTGCTACTCCAGCTTATTTAGTTCATTTGTTTTCATTTGCATGGAATATTTTTTCCATCCCTATACTTTCTATATGTGTTTATTTTTCATTCTGAGGTGAGTCTCTTGTAGACAGATATGTGGGTCATGTTTTCTTATCCATCCATCTACCCTATGTCTTTTGATTGGAGTATTTAATCCATTTACACTTAAGGTTATTATACATAGGTATTTATAGCAATTTTATTTTATTGTGTTTAATATTTTAAATTTATCTTTATTGTTGAAACTATTACAAATATCCCCCCTTTTATTCCCAATTGATCCCCTCCAACCTGCATCCACTCCCCACCCCCAGGCTTTCACCACACTATTGTCTGTGTCCATGGGTTATGTATATATGCATTTAAGTTCTTTGATTAATCTCTCCCCATCCACTCCCCCACCCCCGACATCCTACTGAGATTCATCAGTCTGTTCCATGCTTCTTTGTCTCTGGATCTGTATTGTTCCTCAGTCTGTTTTGTGTATTAGATTCCACATATGAGTGAGATCATGTAAAACTCAATCAGGAAGACTGAAATAACCTGAATAGGCTTATAACAACTGATGAAATCAAAGCAGTAATAAAAAAAACTCCCAGCAAACAAAAGCCCTGGTCCAGATGGCTTCATAGAGGAGCTTTCTAATTCTTTAAGTTGTAGGGTTAGATAGTTTACTAAAAATTTTTCTTGCATTTTGAGGTAGGCCTGCAGTAATATGTACTTCCCTCTTAGGACTGCTTTCACTGTGTCCCATAGATTTTTGAGTTGTTGTGTGTTCATTTTCATTTGTTTTCAGGAAGTTTTTTATTTCTTTCTTGATTTTATTGGTAACACATTCATTGTTTAACATGCTACTTAGCCTCCATGTGTTTGAATGTTTTTGAGTGTTTTTACTGTAGTTGATTTCTAATTTCATGCCATTGTGATCTGAGATGCTTGATACAATTTCAGTCTTCTTGAACTTGTAGAGACTTGTTTTGTGTCCTAACATGGTCTATATTTGAGAATGATCCATGTGCACTTGAGAGGAATGTATATTCTGTAGCTATGGGTAAAATGCTCTGTAAATATCAATTAAATCCATCTGATCTAGTGTGCCATTTAGAGTCACTGTTTCTATGTTGACTTTTTGTCTGAAAGATCTATCCAGTGAAGTCAGTGGGGTGTTAAAAGTCCACAACTATGACTGTATTGCTGTTAATCTCTCCCTTAAGGTCCTTAAGGTTATTATTGATAGGTCCTTATTTATGCCATTTTAATTATTTATGCCTATGTTTCTCTGTTTCTTCTTACAACAGTCCATTAACATGTCTTGCAATGCTTCTATTTCTACTTCTAATTATTACAGTCCCTTTAACATTTCCTGCAATGCTGATTTGGTGGTGATAAAATCCTTTAGCCCTTTTTTGTCTGAGAAGCTCTTCATTTCACCATCCATCTTGATTGATAGCCTTGCTGGATAGAGTAGTCTGGGTTTCAGATCCTTGTTTTGCACTACCTGAATACTTCATGCCATTCTCTTCTGGCCTGTAGAGTTTCTGATGAGAAGGCAGATGACAGCCTATGGGATCTACTTTGTAGGTAACAGATGGCTTTCTCTTGCTGCCTTTAAGATTCTCTCTTTGTCTTGAATTTTTGCATTTTAATTATGTTGTGTCTGGGTGTGGGCCTCTTTGGGTTCTTCTTGCTTGGGACTTTCTGTGCCTCCTGAACTTGTGTGACTTTTTCTTTCACCAGGTTAGGGAAGTTTTCTGCCATTATTTCTTCAAACAAATTTTCTAACTCTGCTTACTTTAAACCTCCTCTGGCACACTTATGGTGTTAATATTGTTACATTTCATGTTGTCCCACAGCTCCCTTAAACTGTCCTCCTGTTTTTAAATTGATTTTTCTTTTAGGATCTCTGATTGAGTGATTTTTTTCTACCCTCTCTTCTAATTCACTGACCTGATCCTCAGCTTCCTCTAATCTACTGTTTATTCATTCCAATGTATTCTTTACATCTGCCCTGTCATTCTTTATTTCTGACTGGTCATTTTTCGTAGTTTCCATATCTTTTTCCATGCTGTTGAGCATCATTACAATCAGTATTCTGAACTCTGTATCTGAGAGATTGCTTATCTCCATTTTATTTAGCTCTTTTTCTGGAGACTTCTCTTATTCTTTCATTTGGGGCTTGTTTTTGTTCTCATTTTGGCTGCCTATTTGGGTTTATTTCTATGTATTAAGTAGACCTGCTAGGACTCTCATTCTTTTTGTAAGGTCTCTGGTGCAGGCCTGTATCAGATGCTATTTATGACTGGCCTTGAGTACCCTGTTTGGAGCTATCATACTTCATGGCTTGAGGTCCCGTTTGTTGGTTCTGGGTGCATTTGGACAGGACCAAGATGTGCACCAAAGCCTCCTTTTGCAAGACCTTGGTCCAGAAGCAGATCAGGCCAAGACTCAAAGCACTCTGAGGTCTGCCTCTGCTTGCAGGCTAATTAATCTGATTCTCTTAATGAGCCTCAGGCTGTAGAAACTCCTCTGGGTAGGGAGAGAGATTTTTCAGCAGGTTGGGGCAATTGCTTCTTTGGCAAAAGCTGCTTTGACAGTAAATGTCTGACTGAGAAAGATGTTTCTGCAGTATTGGGAAATGACAGCACATGAATCCAGAGGGGTGCCCTCTGAGCTCTGTCTCCAGAGCCCCCAACCCTAGATTCTCTTCACACAGCTCCAGTCCACTCTACCCTCCCTCTGCTGGATCCCAAGGTGAGTCGCTGCATATGAAACCTTGTGTGTTGACTGTTTAAGAGGGTCCCTGCATTTTCAGAAACCCTGGCAGACAGAAACCCTGCTGCTTTTCACAGATGCTTTCCCAGATGTTATGTCAGCACCTTTCTCAGTTCTGGTGCTCTTGGCTTGAAAGTCCAGCCTGGGGTTTAGGCCCTAGAGTCCTCAGTGGGAACCTCCCAGAGCTGAGATATCCCTCTGGATCTTCAGCTGCTGCCTGTGTGAGCCCAGCCATGCCTCTTGCACCCCCGCACTTACTACTACACTCTATGGGGTCTCCACTTTTCCTCTGTGGTTATGAGGGTTCTCTCTACCTTGTCTTCAGTTGCAGTTGATCATTTAGGGTGTTTTTTCTATATTTTAGTTGTAACTCCAGTTTGGTCTGGGAAGAGTGTCAGTGTAGCTTCCACTCAGTCTGCCTCCATCTTTAATCTCCGCATATTTATTGTTTATAACTATGTTCCTCTCTTTCTCTATTTCTTCTTTTTTAAAAAATATATCTTTATTGATTACGGAGAGAGAAAGGGAGAGGGAGAGAGAGAGTTGAAACATCAATAATGAGAGATTCATCATTGATTGGCTGCCTCCTGCACGCCCCCGACTGGGGATTGAGCCCTTAACCCAGGCATATGCCCTGACCAGGAATTGACCTAGGATCTCCTGGATCCTAGGTCAATGCTCAACCACTGAGCCATGCCCACCCAGGCGTATTTCTTCTTCTTCTTAAAGCAGGCCCTTTAACATTTCTTGCAATACTGTTTGGTGGTAATGAACTGCTTCATTGTTGTGTTGTGGTTTTTTTTGGTATGAGAAGCTTTTTATTTCACCTTCAAATTTAAATGATAGCTTGGCTGGGTAGAGTAGTCTTGGTTGTAGGTTTTTCCTTTTCATTGCTTTGAATATTTCCTGCCAACCCCTATTGAGAAATCAGCTGAAAATCTTATGGGAACTCCCTTATAGCTAACTAACTGCCTTTTTTTTTTTTTTTTTTTGCTGCTTTTAACATTCTTTCCTGGTTTTTAACCTTTGCCATTTTAATGATGATATATTTTGATGTGGACCTCTTTGGTTTTATTTTGTTTGGGACTCTCTGTGCTTCCTGAACTTATGTGAGTTTTGCCTTTTACCAAGTTCAGGAGGTTTTCAGCCATTATTTTTTCAAACAGGTTCTCTGTCCCTTGATAACTCTCTTCCCCTTCTAGTACTACTCTGATGTGGATATTGTTATGCTTGATGTTCTCCCTATGGTCCCTTAAACTTTTCTCCTTTTTTAAAGTTTTCTTTTCTTTTTATGGTTTGCTTGGGTGCTTACTGATATCTTGCCATCTAATTCACTGATTTGATCCTATGCTTCATCTAACCTGCTGTTGAAGCCTTCTAGTGTATTCTTCATTTCTGATATTGTATTCTTTTCTGTCTGGTTCTTTTTTATGGTTTCTGTGGCCTTTTTAATGCTTATTATTTCCTTAAATTTTCACTGAGATCTTCCATTCTTCCTCTAAGGTTCTTGTGCTCCTTTATAATCATTGTTTTAAACTCTGCATCTAATATTTTGTTCACTTCCTTTTCATTTAATTTTTGCAGGGGGAGGATTCCTCTTGTTCTTTCATTTTGGGCATATTTCTTTGTCTCCCCATTTTGTCTGCCTTTTGTGTTTGTCTCTGTATTTTGTAGATCTGCTCTTACTTCCGTGCTTGTTATGAGGTCTTTCTGATGTAGGTGCCTTGTTGGTCTCAGTGGCGTAATCTTTTACATCACCTGAGCTAGGTACTCCTGAAATGATACTTATGTGGTTTATTTGCCCTTTCTTATTGTAGTTTATCTTGAAAGCTATTGGCCTGTTCATGGGTAAAGCTAACCCTCAGGCTGGCTTACTATAAGGATAGACCTCATTCACTGTGTATAAATTGCTGTTCAGGGGTTGCTTTCCACATCAGGGTTGTTCCCAGCGGGGTCTGGTGTCTGCCAGGTTCCCTCTTTGGCTGTGACAATGTTATGGCTAGTTGGGTTGAGCTTTGGTATGGTTTGAAGCCCACAAATGGTTGTGTTGATTTAGGGCCCCCTTTACCAGGGTTCCAGTGCAGGTCTTTGTCAGATGTTGTGTGTAGCCATACTATGGTTACTTGTCTGGTGCTACCATGCTATTCATTGTTTGTGTCTGCATCTACTATGCCTGGGTGTGTATGGGAGGGGTAGCCTCTACAACAAGATCAGCTTCCTGAAGCTCTGAGCTGGGGCAGATGAATAAAAGTCCAAGGCTTCCTGAGGTTGGTGTCTACCTGTCAGCTACTCTGCTTCCCCCAGCCTCTGCCTAGGTTGCCTGAGTTTCCTCCAGAGTCTTACAAAGAAATGCTGTAGAGTGACCCTTGCTTGGTGGCTCAGTTTATTGGAGCATCATCCCATTCACCAAAAGGTTGTGGATTCAGTTTCTTGTCAGGGCACATACATAGGTTTTGGGTTTGATCTCCAGTCGGGGCACTTATGGGAGGCAACCAACCGATGTTTCTCTTTCACATCAATGTTTCTCTCTCTCTCTCTCCCTTATTCTCTCTAAAAATTAATAAAAAAGAGGCTGAGGAGTGGGCCAAAGCTGGCAGCACCCTTCTCACAGAAATCAAAATTGGTAGGGTGGGGCAGCCGGGTAAGAAGGATGGGGCTAGTGGGACCCCTATTTGGGGGCAGCATTATCAGGCACTAAATGAGGAGATTGTGGCTTCTAATCCAGAGTCATACCCCTCAGTCTCTGCTAGTGTCTCCAACTCTAGCTCCCCTGGGAAGATCACATCACAGGTTCAGGTTGGGTGCATTAAGCTATCTCCAGTGCAGGAGCAAGCCTAGACAGCATAGGGCCACTGGAACTTTGCCAAACAAAATAGGAAAACCTGTTTGGGGTTGTACCAGCTGGGCCATGGGAGGAGGCAACCTGCACTCCTCCCCTTAGCTCTGTAGCCACACCTGATTGAGTCCTGGTCTGGAGCCTCTGAGGTGGGAGCTGCCTTCCCCTATGAAACTTAGTCCAGCAGGACAGAGCCAGTGCAGCTTAGAGGAGCAGATCAAGGTAGTCCTTCGCTGGGGGTGGCACCTGCCCGCAGGATGGGAGTGACCTGAACGCCTACTCCTAGCTCCACAGCCGGGCCACCAAAAGACCCTGGAGGGTGCCTCCAAAGGAGTTGCACTGCAGGTCCCAGCTCTTAGCAGTGGACCCAGCTCTTTCCCCTGTGGAACTGAGTTCAGCAGGATGGGGTTTACAGGATTTGGGAATGCAGATTAAGGCAGCTCTCAGTTGAGGGTGGTGTGGGTCCACAGGAAGGGAACAAGCTGCATGCCTCCCCTTAGCTCTGCAGCCATGCCACCAGAAACACTGACAAGAGAGTCTTTTGTTGTGGTGGCACCTGCCTAACCTGCAGGATAGTGGAAAGTTTGGTCCTTGTTCCAAAGTCACATAGTTAAATGACCATCTGAGAGTCTGCTAATAGTTTCTCCAGAAAAAAAGTGCACCTCACATTCCTGTTGGGTACAGCCAGCAGTCCTTTCTGCCAGACTCTAGCTTGGCAGGGTGGTGTCACCAGTATTTGGAGGATGGGGTTAGTGCACTCCTTTAGCTGGTGCTGTAAGAATAGCAGTACCCAACCATAAAATATGGCTTCTGAGGATGATGTGGGATGTTGCCTCAGGACCAGGACTTCAGTGGCTTACCCTCCAGATCTCTTTCCAGAGCCATCCCACCTAGATCTTCTCTTTATGGCTTCCATATACCCTGAATCTCCTTCCCTCTACCAGAGCCCAGGTGAATGCCCAAGAGAGAGCTGTGTATTTGCCCTTTAGGAGAGCACCCATGGTTCTAGCAGACTCCCTCCTCTTTCCAGAAGACAGATTCCTCACTGATTTTTGCTGCCAGAGGATTTGCAGGCTTCTCTTCCTAGTCCTGGTTCTCTGGTTTGGGAGTCCTGGCATAGGATGGAGACCCCAAGCTCCTCAGAAATGACTTTCACAGCTGAGATATCCCTCTGACTTCTCAGCCGCTGCACATGCATGCAGGAGCTAGCCCTGTCCACATCTCTGCCCTTCTTACCAGTGTAGCTTCTTCTGTAAATCCTTGGATATTATTCTCCTTTTCTGCTGACCTTCAGTTGGTCATTCAGGTTGATTGCTCCATAATTTAGCTGTAAATCTGGGTTGGCATTGGGAGGAGGTGTGTAGCTTCCAGCTACTCCACAGATATCTTGGATCCTCTTGAAGGTTCCTTTTGCTCCACAGCTTCTCCCACACAAGTCTTCTTGATAATAGCCATTCTAACAGGTGGTATCTCATTATGAATTTGATTTGCATTTCCCTAATAGCTAGTGAAGTTGAGCATCTTTTCATACATCTTTTGCCATTTGTCTGTCTTCTTGGAAGAAGTGTCTCTTCAGGTCCTCTGCCCATTTCTTTGTTTTAATATATTTTTATTTTATTTTTATTGATTTTAGAGAGGGAGGGAGAGAGGGAGGGAGAGAGGGAGGCATCGATGTGAGAGAGGTACATCAACCCACAACCTAGGTATGTGCTCTGACCAGGAACCGAACCCACAGCCTTTTGGTGCAGGGAATGACGCTCCATCCAACTGAGCCACACTGGGGAGGGCCTCTGCTTATTTTTTTAAATGGAATTTATTGTTTGTTTGGTGTTGTCTGAATTCTTTATATATATATATTTGTATATTAACCCCTTGTCAAAGCAGTTGTTTGCAAGTATCATCTCCCATTTGGTTGGTTACCTTTTGGTTTCATTGTTGGTTTCTTTTGCTGTGCAGAAGCTTTTTCTCTTGATACAGTCCCATTCATTTATTTTTGCCTTTAATTCCCTTGTCTTTGGGGTCAAATTCATAAAATGTTTTCTGCAACTAAAGTCCATAGGTTCTGTATTTTCATCTATGTAATTTATTGTTTAACAATATTATATTTTAGGTCTGATTCATTTTGAGTTAATTTTTTACATGGGGACAAACTGTTATCTACTTTCATTCTTTTGCATTTGGTTTTCTGATTTTCCTAGCACCATTTATTGAAGAGGCTTTATTTTCTCCATGTGTTTCTTTGACTCCTTTCTCAAAATTTATTTTCCTTCTCTGCTCTCAATTTTGTTCTGTTTGGTTTCTGTGTCTGTTTTTCTGCCAGTACCATGCTGTTTTTGTTTTTGGTGTTCTTTTTAATGTTGTTTTAGGGGCATAAAACAATGATTTACTGTGCTGACCAATTTTTTTTTTTTTTTTTAAATCAGGGTAAACATGTAATACCTTTTTATACTGTTGACACTATTAGAGATGTCTCCCATTTTCCCTCCATCGCCTTCCTCCACACAGCCCCTGCCCCCGGCCTTCACCACATTGTTGTCTATGTCCATGGGCTGTACCTAAATGCATATATGTTCTTTGTTTAATGTCTTCCAGTCCCCCCACCTCCACCCCCTCTCCATGCTGTTTTGATTATTATAGCTCTATAGCATAATCTGAAACCAGGTAGTGTGACACCTCCAGCTTCATTCTTTTTTGTCAGAATTGCTTTGACTATTCAGGATTTTTTGTCATTCCATACAAATCTGATTTTTTTGTTCTATTTCTTTAAAAAATGACATTAGTATTTTGATGGGGATTGCATTAAATCTGTATATTGCTTTGGGTGACATGGCCATTTTAACTGTTGATTCTTCCAGTCCATGAACATGGAATATCTTTCCATTTCATTGTGTCTTTTTCAATCTCTTTTAATAATGCTTTGTAGATTTCAGTATAAAGGTCCTTCATATGTTAAGTTTATTCCTAGGTATTTTATTGTTTTGTTTGTAATTGCAAAAAGAATTATTTTTTTTATTTCTTTTTCTGAAATTTTGTTGTTAGTATATAGGAAAGCAATGGAGTTTTGTACATTGATTTCGTATTCTGCAACTTGAGTGTATATGTTTATTGTTTCTAATAGGTTTTTATGGAGCCTTTAAGGTTTTTTGTATACAGAATGGTATTATATGCAAAAAATCACACTTTTACTTCTTTATTTCCAATTTGGATGTCTCTTTCTTTTGCCTGATTGCTCTGGCTAGGACTTCCAGAACTATGCTGAATAAGAATAGTGACAGCGGACATCCTTGTCTTGTTTCTGATTTTAGAGGAAAAACTTTCAGTTTTTCATCATTGAGTATGATATTAGCTGAGGGTTTGTCATACACTGCCATTATTAAGTTGAGATACCTTCCTTCTATACCCATTTTGTTCAGTGTTTTAATCATAAATGGAGCCCGGCCGGGCGTGGCTCAGCGGTTGAGCGTCGACCTAGGATCCAGGCGATCAGGGTTCGATTCCTGGTCAGGGCACATGCCCAAGTTTCAGGCTCGATCAATGGCTCTCTCATCATTGATGTTTCTCTCTCTCTCTCCCTCTCCCTTCCTCTCTCTAAAATCAATAAAGATATATATATTTTTTAAAAATCATAAATGGATGTTGTATCTTATCAACTGTTTTTTTTTTTCCTGCATCTATTGATAAGATGATATGTTTTTTACCCTTTTTTAATGTGGTTTATTACATTGATTGATTTGTGTATGTTGAGCCCTCCTTGTGCTTCTGCAATGAACCTCACTTGATTGTGATCTATCTTTTTTTAATATATTATTGTATTAGATTTGCTAGTATATTTTTTAGGATTTTTAATATATCTATTTTTATTGATTTCAGGGAGAGGAAGGGAGAGGGAGAGAGAGACAAACATTAATGATGAGAGAGTTGTCATTGATTGGCTGCCTCCTGCACAACCCCAACTAGGGATCAAGCCCACAACCTGAGCATGTGCCCTGACCAGGAATCAAACCCTGATCTCCTGGATCCTAGGTTGATGCTCAACCGCTGAGCCATGCCCAGCTGGGCTATTTTTTAGGATTTTTGCGTCTGTCTTCATCAAAGATTGTAGTCTATAGTTTTCTTTTTTTATGTTATCCTTGCCAGATTTTGCTATCAGGGCTATGTTGGCCTCATAAAATGTGTTAGGAAGTATTGCCTTTCCTTCAGTTTTTTGGATGCCTTTCAGAAGAATAGGCATCAAATCTTTAAACATTTTGTAGAATTCACTAGTGAAGCCACCTGGTTTTAGACTTTGATATTTTGGGAGGTTTTAGATGGTTGTTTTAATTTTCTTATTTTGTTCGGTCTGTTTAGATTTTTCATGATTCAGTCTAGAAAGGGTATATATTTCTAGGAATTTAACCATTTCTTCAAGGTTATTACATTTGGTGGCTTATAGTCTTTCATAGTGTTCTAGTATGATTCTTTGTATTTCTGTGGTGCCTGAGATAATGACTCCTCTTTCGTCTCTCATTTTGTTTATTTGAGTCTTTTCTCTTTTTTTCTTAAAAGTGAGTCTAGCCAAGGGTTTGTCAATTTTTTAATCTTTTTAAAGAATCAGCTCTTTGTTTCATTAATTTTTTTTGTATAGTGTTTTTGTTCTCCATTTCATTCAATTCTGCTCTAATTTTTATTATTTCCTTTCTCTTGCTGACTTTGGGTTTCTTTTGTTCTTTTTCTAGTTCTTTAAGATGTAATGTTAGGTTGTTTACTTGGGATTTCTCTTGTTTCTTGAAATAGGCCTGTAATGATATAAAATTCTTTCTTATTACTGTTTTTGCTGCATTCCTGATGTTTTTTATTTCATATTTTTATTCTCTTTTGTTTCTAGATATCATTTGATCTCACCTTTTACTTCTTCGTTGACCCATTTATTTTTTAGTAATATGCCATTTAGTCTTCACATATTTGTAAGTTTCTTCTTTTTTACAGTTTATTTAGAATTTCTTAGCATTGTGGTCAGAGAATATGCTTGGTATGATTTCAGTCTTCTTGAATTTGTTGAGGCTAGTTTTGTGTCCCAACTTATGGTCTATCCTTAGTGCCCTATTGAGTGGAGAAGAATGTATAGTATGATGTTCTGGGATGAAAGGCTCTGTAAATGTAATTATGGCAATTTGGTCTAATGTATCATTTAAGGCATATAGTTCTTTATTGATTTTTATGTTTGGATAACCTGCCTATAGTTGTCAATGAGGTATTTAGTTCCCCAACTATGTTTTTGTCAGTTTCTCCCTTTAGTTCTGTAAACAGGTTGCTGTATATATTTTGGTGATTCTTGATTGGGTGCATATATATCGAGAAATGTTATGTCTTCTTGATGTAGTGTTTGCTTTATCATTAAAAAGTATCCATCTTTGTCTCTTATTATCTTGAGATCTCTTTTGACAGGTGTCAGTAGGCTATACCTGCTTTTCTGTGGATGCTATTTGCTTGGAGAGTCATTTCCCACCCTTTCACTTTAAGTCTATATTTGTCTTTGCAGCTAAGATGTGCCTCCTGAAGGCAACATATGGTTGTTGATGTTTTATCCAATTTGCTACTCTGTGCCTTTTTATTAGTGAGTTCAGTCCATTTACATTTAGTGTAATTATTGACTTATGAGGATTTTTTCTAAAGCCATTTTAGGTTTTTTAAAATACGTTTTTTATTGATTTTTAGAGAGAGAGAAAGGGAGAGGGATAGAGAGATAGGAACATTAATGAGAGAGGAGCATCATCGATAGGCTGAGCCTGCAATCTGAGCATGTGCTCTGATCAGGAATTGAATGTGACCTCCTGGTTCCTGGGCGGCCCCTAAACCACTGAGCTATGATGGCCATGCTATCTTTTGGTTTTTGGTAGCTCTGTGCCTCGGTTTTTGTGTGTGTGTGTTTCTGTATGTTGCCTTTTTGTTTGGTGGCATTCCGTACTTCTTTCTTCTGTTTCCTCTTTTTTAAGCTATGTATCTCAGTTTGTTTTTTTGTGTGTGGTTACATTAGGTTTATAAAAAAAAGTTTCAAATATACAGTAGGTTTTATTTCTTTTGAAGGCATCTGATCTCCTTCTTCTTTTGCACATTCAGGTTTGACCCCTCCCCTTTTATGTTTCTGTTTCACAAATTATCCCTCTTTATTCTGTAAGATTTTTAGTCATCTTACTCATAGTGTTGTGACCTTTTGTTCTTTGTTTCTGGTAGAATTACCCCCTTGAGCATTTTTTTTTTCAGTAGAGGTCTTCTGGTGATAAATTCCCTCAGCTTCTGTATTTTTGGAAATGCCTTTTTTCCCCCTTCATATCTAAAGGATAACTTTACTGGATATATTATTCTTGGCTGATAGTTTCCCTTTTCAGCATTTTTAATATTTGTTTCCAATGTCTTCTAGCTTGTAGAGTTTCTGCTGACAAGTCTGATGATAACCTAATGGGCTTGCCTTTATCGGTTAATTTCTTGTTTTCTCTGGTTTCATTAACAATTTTTTCTTTGTCATTAGTTTTTGACAGTTTTAATACAATATGCCTTGGAGGTCTTTTTGGATTGAGGTAATTAGGTGTTTTGTTTGCTTCTTGGATTTGATGATCTAGTTTTCCATAGGTTTAGGAATTTCTCTTTTTGATAAAATATATTTTTATTGACTTCAGAGAGAAAGGGAGAGGGAGAGAGAGATAGAAACATCAGCAAGAGTCATTGATCAGCAGCCCTCCTGCATGCCCCCCACTGGCAATCGAGCCCACAACCCTGGCATGTGCCCTGACTGGAATCAAACCTCAATCTCCTGCATCACAGGTCGATGCTCAACAGCTCAGCCATGCTAGCCAGGCAGTTTGGGAATTTCTTATTAACTCTTTGTTTGAATTGGCTCTCCATTCCCTTCTCCCTTTCTTCTTCTTCTGGTATGCTTATTCTTATATTGCTCTTTCTGATGGCATCAGATAGTTCTCCTAGAGTTCTTTCACTTTTTTTTGTGCTGAAGTCTCTCTCTTCTCTTGGCATCATTTCTAGATTTCTATCTTTGATATTACTTATCCTTTCCTTTATTTGGTTCACTGTATCTTCTGTGCTTGCTAGTTCATCTTTTTTATTGAGTTCTTCATCTCCAGAATTTGTTTCGTTTTTTGTTTTAAAGTTTCAGTCTCTTTGATAAAGTACCCATTTTGTTTGTTGATTTGTTTTCTGAGCTCATTAAACTGCCTATGTGTATTTTCTTGCATCTTGTTGAGTTTTTTCAGAAATGCAATCTTGAGTTCTTTGTACTTTATATCACATATTTCCATGTCTTTCAGTTTACTTTCTGGAAATTGTTCATTTTCTTTCCAAACTGTCTTGCTGCTTTGCTTATTCATAGTATTTGATGTATTCTTTCTCTGCCTAGGCATCTATGTTTAAGTGGCACTTCTCTAGTAAATTGATATGAAGTCTTTATATTATTTTCCAGTAGGTGGCACTAATTCACGTTTTTTAGGTCTCTTGCACTTCTCTGGCTTTTCATACCTCCATGGGGTGGTGGAGAATGGGAGATGGGTACCTTCCCTGTGATCAGGTTGTCCCAGTCCCAGGGAACCAGCCCAGCAGGGGAATGCAATGGGCAGTGGTGTTCCAAACCCATGAAATCCCTGTGCTGTTTTTTGCAGTTAGACACTGCTGTCAGGATAACTGCAATGTGTATATGTGGGGGTGTTGTTCTGGGATAACCCACCCACCTTTTAAGTTGCTTTGCCCTTCTGGTAATGGCAACCTTAGACTCTTGCGGGGTCTCCCTTGCTCCCCTGATTCCAGGACCAGTCACAGAGTCCACCGTTTGCTCAGGGAAAAGGTGATTCTGCAGTACTAGTTCTTGAGTTTGCAGATAATGTGCTCTACAACCCAACCCCAAGGTCAAAGAGAGGCAAGCTCTAGGAGGTTGCATGGTGGCCATGCTCTGTGGTTTTGTTTCTCTGCCTGGAATGGCAACAGCCAGACAACCACAGCTGCATCTGTATGCTGTGTCCCTGCTTAGGTTTCTGGACTCAGCCACAGCTCATACTGCCCACTTCTGCAGGAATGTCCACCGAATTTCTTTGTTCCTCTCAGCTGAAGGTAGTGCCAGCCACAGCCCTTTCCAGGCTGAGCCCCACCATGAGCTCCCAGCTGTAACGCTGCATCTGTGGTTCAGCTCAGCATTTTTTTCTCTCTGATTTGCTCCCACTTCCCCACCTTTAAATGTTTTAGTGCATCATCTCTCAGGTGTATTTGTGTATTGAACAGCAAATCCTTTGTTAAATTATAGCTGTTGAAACTTCAAGGGGACAGACCAAAGTCATCACTCATGCTGCCATTTTTCAACATTTTATTTTCTCTTGCTATTTTAATGTAAGAGTATAGTATATAATACATAAAGCATACAAAATATGTGATAATCAGCTGTTTATATTGTCGCTACGGTTTCCAGTCAACAGTAGGCTGTTAGTAGTTGTTTTTGGGGATTCAAAAGTTAAACAGATTTTCAACTGTGTGAGAGATTGGTGCATTGTTCAAGGGTAAACTGTAAAGATTTATACCCTGGAATATCTAGAGAATAATCTCCAAATTTCTGAGCATAGCATTCTAAATCCTTCACAGTCAGGTTCCCAACTACTACTATTTCATTTTCCTTTACTCCATATAGCTCACTCCCTGCCATGCTGAAATTCTTATCATTATCTAAATGAACAAAGCCTCTCAAAATGCCCAACCCCCTGCATATTCTGCTTAAAGTGAAATATGCCCATTCCATTGCACCTGGAAAATATTTACTAATAACTCAAGAGTCAGTTCAGTTGTCATTAGTGAAATCTTTTTAAACTGCCTCAGACAGCTAGCTGCCGTGTGTTTTGTAGTTTTCATTTATAGCTATCATCATATGGTAATTGGCAATTTAGCTGTTAATGTGTCTTTATTTTTTCTCCAAAATGCCTGGTAAATAGTACCTGGTTTAATATATGAGTGGATGAATAAGTGAATGTTTAAATTAACACATAACCAGAAAGTCATTCTCTTACAGTATAGTAGAAAATAATGTGAGGTACAATTCAATCATCCTTATCCTCTGGTTTTGACTCTCACCTGTATGGCACGTTTACACACATAGACTTTTGTGCATTTATAACATTTTGTACTCTGTCATGCAAGACATTTTTGTGACACTTATTTAAAGTATATTTTCTTTGTATTTATGTCTTGTTTCCAAAGGCAGTTCCTTAATGCTGGAAAGCATGTCCTTGTGGAATACCCTATGACACTGTCTTGGGCAGCAGCCCAGGACCTGTGGGAACTGGCCGAGCAGAAAGGTGATGTATGTTCTGTCTGTCTAGAACACAGTCCCTCTTACTAAGAGTCACTGTCACTAAGAATTCTGTGGTGCCCTTACACTTTTAAAGTTTAACCCCATATCAGGTATATTACTGGTACAAAGGGCTCCCAAAACTTTACCTCCCTCAACACTGTAGGCACATTTAATGGTATATGTGGAGGGCCAACAGGGAGGAGGGATGGGTGGGAATTTGCAAACTTTTTTCCAAGACTTGTCAGCTTCTTTTACTCTAACTAAAATATGAATTAGTTTCCACCTGTGGTATATCATGATATTATTTTAGTTTTATTCATGTGGTATTTATATTGCTAATGAAAAAATGCCCAGAACAGAATAATTAATTGTTTTATATCCATGCTTTTTGTTGTTTCTTAAGAGGAACACCATTTATAATATTTATTATATGCCATAAACTTGAGAACTGTGATAAGGACTTCATATATTATTTTGCTTAATTCTCCTAGAAATACTCAGAGATAAGTATTTTCCCTAGCTTATGTATAGGAATTCAAGGCTCAGAGATGTTAAATAATTTGTGCCAGGACACAAAGCTAGTAACATGACTACTAAATGGGAGATGGAGATTTGAATTCAATTCTTATGGACCCTGAAGTTCACATTTGTTCTTCTGAATCATCTTTCTCTCCAGAGATTTTTGTTTTTATAGTAACTGGACAAGTACCTTTATGGAGACAACCAGAGTTAACTAGAATGTTTAAGGATGAAAGGAGCTAGTTAAATTAAGTTTAAATCACAGACTCTCCTTCTTTCAACATTTACTATTAAAAATATGTGAAAAAAGTGTGGTGAACAGTTACAATGAAAATCACCAAAGAAAATACCTTGTTTTCATCACCAGTGTAGACTGATCATACTTTAGTGAAACTCTTTCCAAAAAAATTTTTTTTATTGATTTTAGAGAGGAAAGGGGAGGGAAAGAGAGAGAAACATTGATGAGAGAGAAACATTGATTGGCTGCCTCCTGCACCCCCCCCCCCCCGCACTGGGGTTTAAGTCCAAAACCCGGGCATGTGCCCTGACCAGAAATGGAACCTGTGATTTCTCTGTGCATGGGACTTTTTCAACCAACCAAGCCACACCAGCCAGGGCTATTGAAACTCTTGATTTCTTTCTTTAGCTGTGGGCTGTGCTTCTAGAGGACAGAGCCCATCTTTTCCCTCTGTAGTCTCAGCAAGTAAACTTAAACACTGCCTAGAACTTACTAGGCATTCAGTATATGTTTGTTGAGTGAACAAATGGGTGAATGACTATTGAAGTGATTGGGAAGTTTTGAGTTCATCGCCTTTGTGTAGTGTTTCTCATGGCACAGATGTCCATGGATGAAGTATAAGATTCCAAAACATGTCTCACAGACTTCTTGACAATTTCAAAAGAATAAAATTGTCCCTTTGCAATGAAGAGCTCTGCTGTTACCATCCTAACCAAATTTCTGCTAATATGGATCATTCTGGCATTACAAGCCATCTGGTGTGATGTACACAGCATCAACCATATACTTAATATTTAAATAAAACTTTCAGTTCACAGGAAACAGTGATAAAGGTGATGCCAAATAAGAAAATGAAAGACACTAGAATGTGGAATACTCTACAAGATAACAGGCTAATTTTTTTTCAGGAAGATAATGTCCTGCATGTAGTAAGTTTCTTCCAAAGAGTACAAGATGGAAAGGGGGGGTGGAGAAGGAATAACTTTACATGAGAGAAGACAGACAGAAACTACCTAAGCTAAGTGTTCATGATATAGTGATATGTCATGTTAACAGCATGTACCCTTGATATGATTTTATGAGAATGGCTCATTACCCTTTTTCCAAAACATGTAATCCCAGTCTAATTATGAGGAAAACATCAGAAAAATCCCAGTTGAGGGTCATTCTATAAAATACCTGACCAGTACTCTTCAGAAATGTCAAGGCCATTATAAACAAGGAAAGCTAGATAAACATTACAACTCGAGAGGAAACTAAGTTAGGAAACATGAGTAAATGTAGTGTGGTATCCTGAAACAGAAAAAGCACGTTTGGTAAAAACGAAGGAAATTTAAATAAAATATAGACATTAGTTAATTTTTTTAATGAGGAAGAGAGACACAAAATATTAAAGATCAGTGTTATATTAGAACCTTGATATTAGCTCCTTCAGCAAACAGAATCTGGGTAGATATGTACAGATCACAAATGGCTTTAAAAAAGAAAACAAAAGTTCCTAAAAATGAAAATAACCTTTCATCTCAAAGCTAGTATTCATAAGTCCTACTAGAATATTTATTAAGCAGATTTTACATGATAGTGAACTTCATGTATGAGCTGTTGTGCACGATGATAGCGATAACAATAAGATGACCCTTGTCCTTGAGGACAGCTATCAGTATTAACTTACCTGCTGAAAGTAAATTGTAAAAGTAACTATAGCATTTATGTTGTAGTCTAGCAATGGGGCATACCTAAATGTATCATTTTAGATGGCAAAAGTTCCAGAAAATTTGGGAGTGGTTTCAGCAAGGTGATAGAACAAGAAGCCTCAGGACCTCATTCACACATGGAAACACTGACTTAAGAATACATAGACCAAAATGCCTTGGTAAAAACTGAAAAATCAGTTCAGTGGTTGAAGTACCCCAAGCAAGCACAAAGCCAAGAAGAACTACATTGAAGCATGTAAGAAAGTTCATTGCATTTGCTTGTTATAGCCCTTCTCATCCCAGGCACAACAGTTTGATTAGTAGAAAACTCCAAACTTTTTACTTTTCCCCTGGGAAGAAAGAGAAGAGTGGGACGTGTATATAATGTTCTGGATTTTCAGGGTGCTGCTTGAGGGTTTCTGTCTCTCCTGACTCAGAGTGCTGCAGGAAATGGTAGTATACATTGGCAGGGTGTTTTTGTTGTTGTTGAATTTATTGGGGTGACACTGGTTAGTAAAATTATGTTTCAGATGCATAGTTCTTGCCCTAGGAGATATATCCAAAATAATATTGCTATGAGAAATGTCTGAGATTTACTGTCAATGTTTTCTCCTAGCATTTTTATGGTTTCAAGTCTAACATTTAAGTCTTTCATCCATTTTGAGTTTATTCTTGTGTATGGTGTAAGAAGTTGGTCTAGTTTAATTTTTTTGTACATACCTGTCCAATTTTCTCATCAACATTTATACTTGAATGCTAGGTTGGGGGCTGTTCAGAAGGAGAGCATCAGAGAGACTGCATTACTACAGATAGACATCAGGGGGAGCAAGAGATTACAGGCTCTTGAAAACAGGGGTAAACCTGTTTAATTTAGAAATTACATATATAAGCCCAGAGATGATACATTCCCAGGAAAGTTTTAGTAGACCCTCCCAGAATTTTTGGCCTGGCTGAGTGGTGAAAGTCTTTTCCTTTACAAAACTGGTCTGTAAGGACTGGGAAATGTGGCTGTTTTTTCCAATATTTGAAACTCAGCAAATGATCACAAGGAAAACAAACAGGAAAACAGCGCAAAGGAACAATATAAATTTTCTGAAACTGACCCTAAAAAAACGCAGATGTATGAATTAAAAATATCTCTGAGGAAATAGGGAAGATGGCGGCCCTGTGAGAAGCAGCAGTGCCCCAACTCCCAGCCATGGACTTGATTTCCTCCTAAAATCCTACGTAACCAGCTTGAAAAAAACAGAGAAACATACCTGAGTGGACAAAATGTGAATGGGGAGCACCGAACAGACACCACGGAGTCCGGTAAGAGAGGGGGGCCGTAGGAAGGGGGAGTCCCCCTGAAGCCTGTGCTGGGCTCCGAGCCTGGAGGCTTGGAGGCTGCAAAGCTCCTGCCCCTCGGGAGTGCGGACAGCAACCAAAAGCAGGGAACCCACACCCGGGGCGACGAGAGGGGAAGGAGTGCCCCACGCACAGGGCAGAGGGGCCCAGGGGAGCGGTGAGTCCCGGAGGGCATGGCGCCTTCCTAGAAAACAAAGCCTCTAGGGGCGGCTGTGACCCGCGTCTGGTGGTCGGGGTGCTGACCATAGGGAAGGCTGTCCCAAGGCCTGTGGCACCCAAGTGGTGAGGGACCAGAGGACTGCGCTGAGCACCCACACATGGCACCCTATGCCTCCCTGTGGGGCACTGTGTTGAGCCCCAGAAAGCGCTGAATTTGCGTAGCGTGGGGGAGGGGAAGAGCCCTCCCGCCCTGAGCTCCCTGTGCCAGGAGACTGGGTTCTGCGACCAGCCCTGAGCGTGTCCTCCCACCCTGAACTCCCGGTGCTGAGAGGCTGGGATATTTGACCAGCCATGAGGGGCCCCATGGTGGTGTATGAAGCCCCTCCAGCTTTGCTCAGACCAGCGGTGTGGAGAGCTGCGTGGAGCTGACTTTGGGTCCCCTCCCGCTGGGTGCCTTGGAGCAAGGGCGGCGGGACCTTGCAGGGCGGACTCTCTGCCTGTGTGTTGCTTTGTGTGTTTGCGAGTTTGTGGAACTGGTTCCCACCTTCCCGGCGTGCACTGCATGGACAGACGAGCGGAGGCTGCCATTGGGGTCTGCTCATTAGACGGTCTGAGGGGTGGGCTTGGTGTGACCAGCCAACCAGAGCTGAGCAGGGAGGGGTGGAGCCCGCCAGCCTCTCCTGCAGCCAGGAGCACACCCCCAACAGGAAAGGGGCGGTTCCCGCTCACTGAGGCCCCAGACACACCCACAGGGCACAGTCCTGAGGGGGGAGGGAGAGCAGCTCACAGGCGGACTTTGCAAGAATAAGACTCTTGGGCACTGTTGTTTGGGAACTGGAGGAAACGCTGAAAACCCCTGCTGGGCAGGCAAAGGGCCCACCAGAATGTGTTCTTAATCGAACCCACTGAACCCAGGCTGCTGAAATGGCCCATACAGAAAAGGCAACAGGCTGAAATCAATCTGAAGCTGCAGCAGGACAGAGCCTGGGGAACTAGAATCAGAGGACAGGGTAGGGACTGAGGAGCTGGCAGTGGAGCAGAGACTAACTCCCGCAGAGTGAGCGCCTGACAGCGACACCTCTAAGGGGAGTGATACCCTGAGCTACACTAGCCACCCTGCCCCCTTAAGACTCTACAGAAGACTCTGGAGCAAGACCAGGAAACTACAAGGTTGCAAAATAGCTGACAAGAGGAGGTGGCCCACGGAGAGCCTCAGATCAACCATCTACCTAAGGACACCAGAGCCAAACCTAGATGGCTCCTCACATTGGGGTGATACACAAGTACCTCACAGGAGAACTGAAATCACAAAAAACAGTGACCCTCAGACAACAGAAGTTGCCCAGAAGAAACTCACCTGATTGACTTCCTTTTGTTCTGCTGTTTTTTTGTTTTGTTTGGTTTTGGGTTTTTTGGTTTTTGGGGTTTTTTGGTTTGTTTTTTTGTTTATGGGTTTGTTTATTTTTTTCTCTTTTTTCCTTAGGAAGAAGGGTAAGGGGAGAAAATTTGTTTTTTCTTTTTTAAATTTTATAATAATTTTTAAAAAAAATTTTTTTAAACACTTTTTTATCTAAATTCTTTTTTCTTCTCTTTTTTATGAAAGAATTTTGTCTTGCTTAGCTTGTTTTTGTTTTTGTTTTGGTTATTTGCTTTGTTTTCTTTTATCCTTGCTTCTAATATCAAGACTTTCTTGATATCCCTGCATAACGACTGGGACTTTACCATTATAACCAAGCTTACTGCTTTCCTCTGTAGTTTCCCGTAATTCTCTTACCAGACTCCCTGCCTGCCTGGGCTTTATCTCTCTCTCTCCTCAATCCATTGGCATAACTTTTTTTTTCTTTTTCTTCTTTCTTTTTCTACTTTTCTTTCATTCTTTCATTATGCTCCCTTCTGTCTTCCTGTCCGATTGTTAGTTTCTCTTATTCTCTTTCTTGTATTTTTGTTTTCTCATTTTCAACTATTATCCTATTCCTGTTCTCTCCCTTAATTTTTTTCTGGCCCTTCTTTCAGAATCTTTCTCTGCTTCTGTTATCTCCCAGTAGCTTCTCCATTTTTTACATGTTAGTTTATTAATATTTTCTAAATTTTCACCAGTATTAACAATATACATCTCTCTCTCTCAAAGCGTTACTTTTCTTTCTCTCTTTCCTCTATTTTAAGCATTCCTTTGTGCACGCGTGTGTGTGTTTGTTCCCCTTTCACTCTCCCAGTTCTATTTTCACATGGGTTGTTTTCATTGTGACTGTCAAGATATTTTGTAAGATATCTCTTGTTTCCTGGAATTTTAGTTGTGTATTGTCCTGCCTTGCCAGCACCCATACAACAGCTTACATGTTGAGGTTGGGGCTGAGACACAGTTAGCCAACCTGAGAGGAGGGTCCTCCCAAGGATTGATCTACAACAATGTAGACCCAACCACAACAGGAGAACATGAAGAAACCAAAAGAGCACCCACAAGAGGGACACACTTAGAGCAAAGAGCTCAGAGGAGTAAGAAAAACACATCTCTGGGCTCCACTGGACCCACAAGACAAAATCCCATCCCACAAGACTGGGAGACAGCAAATATATCTAATATATAGATACAAGCACTAAGACATACCAATATGGGGAGACAAAGAAACAACCCCCAAATTAAAGACAAGAAAACATCGCCAGAAAAAGATGTTGAGATGGAGTTAAGCAAGATATCAGATATGGAGTTCAGAGTATGGATGATGAAGATGTTCAAGGAACTTAAGAAGACTCTAGATGATAAGATCGAGAACCTTAGTGAAAACATGAAAAAACAGATACATACCATAAATAAAACTCAGACAGAGATAAAGAATGCTGTATCTGATATCAAGAATGCACTGGAAGGAATTAAAAGCAGGTTCAATGAAGCAGAGGATAGAATAAGTCACTGAAAAGACAAGATAGAAAAAAATCACAGTCAGAGCAGCAAAAAGAAAAAACACTTAAAAAGCATGAGAACAGTCTAAGGGAGCTTTGGGAAAACATGAAGTGAAACAACATTTGCATTATAAAAGTGCCAGAGGGGGAGGAAAGAGAGTAAGGGATCGAGAACTTGGTGGAGGAAATAATGATAGAAAACTTCCCTAGGCTGGCGAAGGAGAAAGCCACACAAGTTCAGGAAGCTCAGAGGGTTCCAATCAAGAGGGACCCAGAGAGACCCACTCCAAGATACATCATAATTAAAATGGCAAATGTCAAGGACAAAGAGAAAATATTAAGGGCTCCAAGAGAGAGACAAGCAGTGACCTACAAGGGAACCCCCATAAGGCTGACAGCGGATTTCTCAACAGAGTCTCTTCAGGCCAGAAGGGAGTGGCATGAAGTTCTGCAAGTAATGAAAAGCAAGAACATGCAACTAAGATTGCTTTATCCAGCAAGGCTATCATTTAAATTTGAAGGGGAGATAAAAAGCTTCCCAGACAAAAAAAGGCTAAAGGAGTTCAGTAGCACCAAACCACCATTGCAAGAAATGCTAAAAGGACTTCTTTAAGAAAAAGAAGGAATAGTGAGAGAAAGGTACATCAGCATAAAGGGGAAAAATGGCATTAAGTAAGTTTATATCAATAGTAACCTTAAATGTAAATGGAATAAATGGTCCAATCAAAAGACAAAGGGGAGCTGAATGGATAAGAAAACAGGACCCAAATATATGCTGTCTACAAGAGACCCACCTGAGAGCAAAAGACTCACACAGGCTAAAAGTGAAGGGATGGAGTAAAATATTCCATGCAAATGGAAAGGAAAAGAAAGCTGGAGTAGCAGTTCTTATTTCTGACAAAACAGACTTCAAAATAAAGACCATAACGAGAGACAAAGGTGGTCACTACATATTACTAAAGGGATCAATCCAACAGGAGGAAATAACCCATATGAACATTTATGCACCCAATACAGGAGCACCTAAATATATAAAAAATGTCTTGGGGGACTTCAAAGGGGAGGTTGACAGCAACACAGTCATAGTGGGGACTTTAACATCCCACTGTCAGCATTGGACAGATCAAGGCAAAAAATCAACAGGAAACACAGACCTTAAATGAATCACTAGTCCTAATGGATTTAATTGACATTTATAGAACATTTCACCCCAAAGCAGCAGAATACACATTCTTCTCAAGTGCACATGGAACATTCACAAAAATAGACCACATGTTAGGGCACAGGGCAAATCTCTACAAATATAAGAAGATTGAAATATCAAGCATCTCGGATCACAATGCCATGAAACTAGAAATCAACCACTATAAAAAAACTCAAAAATATTCAAACACATGGAGGCTAAATAGCATGTTATTAAACAATGAATGGGTTACCAAGGAGATCAAGAAAGAAACACTTCATGGAAAGCAACAAAAATGAACAGACAACAACCCAAAACCTATGGGACACGGCGAAAGCAGCCCTGAGAGGAAAATTCATAGCATTACAGGCCTATCTCAAGAAACAAGAAAAAGATCTAATGAACCATCTAACACAACAACTAAAAGAAGTAGAATGAGAACAGCAAGAAAAGACCCAAGGAAGAAGAAGGAAGGAAATAATAAAAATCAGAGCAGAGATTAATGACATAGAGACTAAAGAAACAATACAAAAAATCAATGAAACCAAGAGCTGGTTCTTTGAAAAGGTAAATAAGATTGATGCACCTTTAGCCAGACTCACTAAGAAACAAAGAGTGAGGACCCAAATAAATAAAATCAGAAATGAAAGAGGTGATATAACAACTGACTCAAGAGAAATACAAAGGATTGTAAGAAAATATTATGAGCAATTATATGCCAACAAATTGGACAACATAGGGGAAATGGACAAATTCCTAGAAGCGTACAACCTTCCAAAGCTGAATCAAGAAGAGGCAGAAAACCTGAATAGGCCGATAACAACTAATGAAATTGAAGCAGTAATCAAAAAACTCCCAGCAAACAAAAGTCCTGGACCTGATGGATTTACAGGTGAGTTTTACCAAACATTCAAAGTAGAATTAATACCTATTCTATTCAAACTATTCCAGAAAATTCAAGAGCAGGGAAAACTCCCAAACTCTTTTTATGAGGCCAGCATCACCCTAATCCCAAAAGCAGATAAAGATACTACAAAGAAAGGAAATTACAGGCCAATATCCCTGATGAACATAAATGTTAAAATCCTCACTAAAATACTAGCAAACCAGATTCAGCAATACATTAAAAAGATCATACATCATGACCAAGTGGGATTTATTCCAGGGATGCAATGCTGGTACATCCGCAAATCAATGTGTGATACATAAACAAAATGAAGGACAAAAATCATATGATCATATCAATAGGTGCAGAAAAAGCATTCGACAAAATCCAGCACCCATTTCTGATAAAAACTGTCAGCAAAGTGGGAATAGAGGGATCATACCTCAACATAATAAAGGCCATATACGAGAGACATACAGCCAACATCATACTCAATGGGCAAAAACTAAAACCATTTCCATTAAAAACCGGAACAAGACAGGGATGTCCACTTTCACCACTCTTATTCAACATAGTACTGGAAGTCCTTGCCATAGCCATCAGACAGGAAGAAAACATAAAAGGTATCCAAATTGGAAAAGAGGAAGTAAAACTGTCATTATTTGCAGATGACATATTGTACATAGAAAACCCTAAAGACTCCATCAAAGTACTACTACATTTGATAAACGAATTTGGCAAGGTAGCTGGATACAACATCAACATCCAGAAATCAATGGCATTCTTATACACCAAAAATGAACTTTCAGAGAGAAAAAGTGAAAAAGCAATACCATTTACCACTGCAACTAAAAAAATAAGATACCTAGGAATAAACTTAACCAAGGATGTTAAAGACCTGTACTCAGAAAACTACGTGACACTGAAAAAAGAAATACAGGAAGATTTAAACAGGTAGAAGAATATACCATGCTCATGGATTGGAAGAATTAATATCATTTAAATGTCTATACTACCCAAAGCAATTTATAAATTTAATGCAATTCCTATGAAAATACCAACAGCATATTCCACAGACCTAGAACAAACATTTTGAAAATTTATATGGAACCAAAAAAGACACTGAATAGCTGCAGCCATCTTGAGAAAAAAGAACAGAGTGGGAGGGATCACATTACCAGACTTCAAACTATATTACAAAGCCACTGTAATCAAAACGGCCTGGTATTGGTACAACAGCAGGCATATAGATCAATGGAACAGAACAGAGTCCCCAGAAATAGACCCATGGCATTATGGTCAGTTAATAGTTGACAAAGGACGGAAGAGTATCCAATGGAGTAAGGACAGTCTCTTCAATAAGTAGTGCTGGGAAAATAGGACAGATACATGCAAAAGAATGAAACTAGACCACCATCTTTCACCGTACACAAAAATAAACTCAAAATGGATAAAAGACTTAAATGATAATCACGAAGCCATAAAAATCCTGGAAGAAAACATAGGCAGTAAAGTCACAGACATCCCACGTAGTGGACTTTTCACTGATACATCTTCTAGGGCAAGAGAAACAAAGGAAAAAATAAACATACAGGACTACATCATACTAAAAAACTTCTGCACAGCAAGAGAAAACAGCCTCCAAATACAAAAGAACCCCATGGTCTGGGAAAACATATTTGCCAAGGATGAATCTGATAAGGGGCTAATTTCCAAAGTGTACAAAGAACTCATAGCACTCAGCAAGAGGAAGACAAACAACCCAATTAAGAAGTGGGCAAAGGACTTAAATAGACACTTCTCCAAAGAGGACATACCGAGGGCTAAGAGACACATGAGAAAATGCTGGACGTCTCTAATCATCAGAGAGATGCAAATTAAAACCATAATGAGGTATCACTTCACACCTATCAGAATGGCTGCCATCAACAAATCAACAAATGGCTTGTGCTGGCGAGGGTGTGCAGAAAGGGGAGCACTAGTACAATGCTGGTGGGAATACAGACTCGTGCAACCACTATGGAAAACAGTATGGAGGTTTCTCAAAAAATTACAAATGGAGCTGCCATTTGACCGAGTGATTCCACTCCTAGGAATGTATCCTAAGAATCCTGAAACATTCATCAGAAAGGATATATGTACCCCGATGTTCATAGCAGCACAGTTTACAATAGCTAAGATCTGGAAACAGCCCAAGTGGCCATCAGTAGATGAGTGGATAAAAAAGCTGTGGGACATTTACACCATGGAATACTACGCAGCTGTAAAGAAGAGGAATCTCGTACCCTTTGGGACAGTATGGATGGACCTGGAGAATATTATGCTAAGTGAAATAAGCCAGGCAGTGAAAGATAAACATCACATGATCTCACTTATATGTGGAATCTAAAGAACTTAATAAACTGATGAACAGAATAGATTCAATGACATGGAAGCATAGATGAGACTGATGAATGTCAGAGGGATGGAGGAGAGCGGGTGGGTGGAGGGGGAGAGAGTAACCAAAGAATTTATGTGCATATATACACAACCCAAGGACATGGACAATGGTGGGTAGAGGGAGTGGGGAGGGGAAAGGAACGGGGTGGAACGGGTCATTGGGGGAGAAAAAGGGACATCTGTAATATTTTAAACAATAATAAAATTTAAAAATATATATCTCTGAAAAGGATGCACGGTTAGCTAAGAGACCACAAACAAGTAAAAATCAGGAAAACCTTACACAAGCAAAATATAAATATATCAACAAAGAGATGTAAACTATAAAAATGTACCAAACAGAAATTCTGGAACTGAAGAATAAACTAAATTGAGAAGCCAACAAGAAGGGTTCAACAACAACCTTGATCAACCAAATGAAGAAAAGACCAAACTTGGATGGATCATTTGAAATTTGATTCATATGGATAAAAATAAAAAAGAATGAAGAACAGTGAAGAAATCTTAAGGAACTTATGGAATGCTATCAAGCAAATCAATATAAGTCACAAAGGGAAAGAGAGAAAAGGACAGAAGGCTTATTTAAAGAATGGTTGAAAATCTCCCCAAATTTGACAAGTGAAATGGTATACAATTTCCAGAAAGTTAATGAATTTTAACTGGAATAAATCTCAAGACCTGCACCAGGACACATTATAATTACACCTTCAAAAGTCACAGATACGGGCAGACTCTTGAAAAATAGCAAGGAATCAGGCTGCCACCTGCGCTCCCTGCAGCTCAGAGAAGAGAGATACAGTGAGCTTTCCTGTTAGAGTGGTTGGTACACAGTGTGCTAAACCCAGTAATAAGGCAGAGATGAAGCACAGAGGTGTGGTTCTCTGGCAACCACTAACATCAGGCAGAAAAACAAAGCAGTTTAATGAACTCAGAAATAAAATCAACAAACAAAAGCATTGCTTTACTAAAGACATTGAAACTTCAAAAAAGAAGTTGTATATAGAAGTTCAATAAATAGATGAAGAATGAACTAGCAGGCTTAGGAGATTATGCTGACCAGTGGGAGGAAAGAATTAGTGCTATTGAAGATCAAAATCTTTAAAAATTGAAGATAGTAATGATGCAGATGGAAGAGAGAGTCTCGAGAGTAAATTTCATACATATATATGTGTGTATGTGTTATATATATGTGTATGTGTGTGTGTGTACATATATATATAAACTCTATGAGAACTATCTAAATCAAAGAGTAATATTAGAATCATAGGTATACTAGGAGGAGTAGAGAGGGAGAAGGGAACAGAGATCCTATTCAAACAAAGAGTTGGTGAGAACTTCCCAAACCTATGGAAAGAGCTAGATCCTCAAATCCAAGAAGCAAACAGAACACACCTAATTATCTCAATCCAAAAAGGCCTTCTCTAAGGCACACTGTATTAAAACTGTCAAAAACAATAAGGCAGCCAGGGAGAAAGAAGAGAGTAACCTATAAAGGAAATCTTATTAGATTATCACCGGATTTCTCAGCAGCAAATTTCAATTACTTGGCATTTCTACTAGCAGTTCCAAGCTAGGAGAGAGTGGAATCAAATACTCAAACTATTGAAAGAGAGAAATTATCAGGCAAGAATAATATATCCAGCAAAGCTATTCTTTAAATATAAAGGAGAAATAAAAACTTTTTGAGACATACAGCAGCCCAGGGAATTTACTACCTTAAGACCTCCATTACAGGAAATACTGAAACAAAAAATAAAAGGATACAAAACTATAAGCAAGATTACTAACAATCAGACAGAAGCAGGATATTGCAGCCCTTTTTTAGAACAGAGTATTATACATTTAGGTGTAACTAAAGTTAAAGGTAAAAACATTAAAGAAGAGAGGAAAAGACAGTACTGCAATTTGGAAATGAACTCACAGCATAAGTAGGAAAAATTTGTGACAAGAAAAATATAAAGAAGGGTAAAGGTCTGAATTTGCAAAGGTCACGGGAGGAAAGATGCATTCAGGATAAAAAGGACTATTGTATATATGAAACTTTCTTTTGAATAAACTTGATAACCACACACAAAAAAATCTAAAACTAAGACACGTAACTTTAAAAAGAGGAAACAGAAGAAAAATTGTAGAATACCACCATACCGAAACAACAGACAGAAATACAAGGATAAAGAAACAATGGGCGGGGAAAAGGGGGACACCTGCAATTATGTCAACATTATAAAAAAAATTTTTTTAAAGACACAGTGGAGACACAGAACTACCAAAAAATAAAAGATAAAATGACTGTGGGAAATCTTCATACATCAATAATCACCCTAGATGCAAATGAACTGAACTTATCAACAAAAAGACACAGAGTAACATATTGGATCAGAAAACAAAATCCAACCACATGCTTCCTTCAGAGGACACATCCCAGCTGCAAGGACAAATATAGACTCAAAGTGAAAGCATGGAAAATGATTCTTCAAGCAAATGGCATCCAGAGAAAAGCAGGTGTAGCCATATGTGTGTGTGTGTGTGTGTGTGTGTGTGTGTGTGTGTGTGTAAATGTCTTGACAGCTAAGGATCCTTGACAGCTAAGGAGCCATCTTCCAAACAGAAATTCAATAAGGAAATAAGTTAAATGACAGAGTAGACCAAATGGACACAATATCTACAGAGCCTTTTATCCCAGAAATCCAGATTATACATTCTTCTCTTGTGTACATGTAACATTTTAAAGGCTAGACCATATGTTGGGACATAAAACTAATCTTAGCAAATTTAAGAAGCTTGAAATCATATGAAACATATTCTCAGACTGCAGTGCTTTGAATTTGGAAATTAACCACAAAAAGAAAGTGGGATAAACCACAAAAATGTGGACCTTAAACAGTATGCTACTAAAAAGCAACTATGTGAAAGAAGAAATAAAAGGGGAAATCAGAAGATACATAGAAACAAATGAGAATAAGAATGCAACAGACCTTCATTAACTGCTGGTGGGAATGTATTCTGATACAGCCACTATGGAAAACAGTATGGACATTCATCAAAAAATTAATAGTTACCATGTGACCCGGCAACCCCTCTTCAGGGTATCTACTTGAAAAAATTGAAAACTTTTATTTGCATAGATATATGCACCCCTATATTAATTGCTGAATTATCCACAATGACCGAGACATGGAAACAAATGAAGCGTCCTTCAATAGATGATTGGATAAAAATGCGGTACATATATGCAATGGAATATTACTCAACCAAAAGAAAAGGTGAAATACTGTCATTTGCGACAACATGGATGGATCATGAGAATATCATGCTGAGTTGTGGCCTTCCCAGAATTCATGAGAAGCACCTGTCAATTTTATCTTGTCAAGCTCTGCTTAGGGAGTAAAACTCCTTTTTTTCCTTACCTCTTACCCCTGCTTTTCTGCATTCTCCCCTTAGGAAGGCTTTTAACCATTTGCTCTCAAGTGTTCTTGGCTGAGGAAGATAATGGCTTGTTATTTACAAGCTGGCTGAAAATTGTCCACAATATTTGGCCTTGTTTTAACTTTCCTGTCTTAGCTTCCCTATTCTATTTACCCTGGAATTTTCCTAGCTTCTTACTGCCCTATAACAGTAATATTAAAATTTATATACACAGGAAAAAAAAATGGATAATCTCATGCAAAAGATGACGTACACTTAATTTATATCATATGAATTTAAAAATGAATTTTAAAATGTATTGAATACCAGTGTAAGACCTAAAACTGATAAAGTGCTGTTAGGTAAAACGTTTCTAGATATTGGCCATGGCAGTGATTTTTTTGGATGTGACACCAAAATACAGGCAGCAAAAGCAAAAATAGATAAGTGAGATTTTGCAGTAAATTAAGAAAAAAACTCTATATGGTAAAGAAAACACACAAGGTAAAAAAGCAACCTCCAGAATGGAAGAATATATTTGTAAATTATATATCTGATAAGTGGCTAATACCCAGAATATATAAAGAACTCTTATCGCTCAACAACAAATACAAAAATAACATGATTAAAAAACATGCAAAGAACTTATATGGACATTTCTCCAAAGAAGATGTATAAATGGCCTACAAGCATATGCAGAAATTAGTATCACTAATGACTAGAGAAATGCAAATCAAAACCACAGTGAGATATCTTCTCAAGTCTCTATCACAAGATGGTCACTATTAAAAAAAGCACGCAAAACGAAACAGAAAAATAAGAGTTGGTGAGAATGTGGAAAAATTGAAGCCCTTTTGCAATATTGGTGCAAATACAAAATAGTGCAACCACTATAGAAAATAATATAGAGGTATCTGAAAAAATTACAAATAGAATTTACCATATGAACCTGCAATCCCACCCCTGGGTATATGTTGAAAGAACTGAAAGGATCTGGGGGAGATATTTGCACACCTATATTTATAACACAGTATTCACAATAGCTAAAAGATGGGAGCAATTCAAATATTCATTGACAGATGAATGGATGAAGAAAATGAAAGGTTAAGTTCGATGGTGTGTGGTGGACAGGCTGAACAGCCATCTCAGACAGTGGATAATGAAAAATTGAATTTATTTAAGGAAAAGGGGTGGGGGATGGGAATATCCAAATTGAAGGGCCCGCCCAGCAGGGCATGGCTTGGCGGTTGAGCGTCGACCTAGGATCCAGGTGATCAGGGTTCGATTCCCGGTCAGGGCACATGCCCGGTTGCCGGCTGCAGCCGATCAATGACTCTCTCATCATTGATGTTTCTATCTCTCTCTCTCCCTCTCCCTGAAGTCAATAAAGATATATTTAAAAACAAACAAACAAAAACAAATTGAAGGGTCACACAGCACTGAGTCAAAGGGTATTGGGTCCATGATGGCAGCAAAGATATACTTAGGAGAGTGAAACAAGGAAGGTGCATAGAAGAAGTAACAGGAGAGCCTAGAGTAGGATGCTTTGGCTCACTGAGAAATCAGAGAGAGAAGGGGGCCTTGGAGACAGGTTCAGGGGGTTAGCCTGGGACGAGCTTCCGCTGTGCATTGCTCCCCTGGTTACAAGTTTTGTTAGGTCCCCTCAGAGGGAAGAAGGGGGATGGAGATGGCGCTGGCATGCTTACCTGGTAGGGAGCTTGCACTGGGTCCTTTGTCCTGAAGGTATTTATCTCTCTTGTAGGTGGAAATCTTAAGGGAAATCTCAGGGGAGGGTCTTAATAGACTATTCATCAGCTTTCGAGGTGTGCACTTTCAGGGTCCTGGTCTCCACTGATTAGTCTGTGCCAGGGCAGGGGTCATTAGTCAATGTAGCTGGTCCTGAGGCAGCAAAGGTGCCACTTGTGTGGTTTTGTTGCTTTTCTGGGCCTGGAGCTAAAATACAACTGAGACCTAGACATTCTCTTTAGGAAGGAAAAGCTCATGGGGTCTAAACCGCATGACCTGTGATATGCTAGGGGACGATAGGTTACCCTGGGGACAAGGTTCTTGTTTTCCCAGTTTTGCCCCTTGCTAGGCATATGGGGCTTTCTGCCCTGGTGAGTTTCTGTGCCTGGCCAGTTGTCCTGCTTTGCTCATGTCTGTCTAACAGAAAATATGGTATGTATATAAAATGGAATATTATCTTAAGGAAGAAGGAAATTTTGTCACAAGCTACAACATGAAAGAACCTTGACGTTATGATAAGTGAGATAAGCCAGTCACAAAGAAATGATGTAACTAGTATAGTCAAATTTATAGAAAGGAAATAGAATGGTGGTAGCTAGGGACTGGGGGTGGGGGCAGATATGGGGAGTTGTTCAGTAGTTATAAAGTTTGTTTTGTAAGATGAAAATTTTCTAGAGATCTTATGTGCAATACCATGAATATAGTTAACACTACTGGACTGCATACTTTAGAATGGTTAATATGGTAAATTTTATGTTATGTGCAGGGGAGGTGGAGGTGGGCAAAGTTGGGGCAAAGGAAATAGAAAGAAACTTTCCTTGGGATGATGGGTGCACAATGCAGTGTACAGATAATATTTTATTGAGTTGTACACTTGAAATCTATACCCTAATAAATTCAATGAAAAAAAATGTTTCCTCCAAACTGTTTGTGAATGTTAAACATTGACCCAAGCCACGCACAGAATAAGCTATAAGAAAATCTTCCTTAGAGAGTTCTGGCAACACTGTATGAGCTCAGTTTATTTTTACTTTTAGTATGGCATTTTTTTGTGGTAAAATATCCATAAAATAAAATTGACCACTTTAATCCTTTTTAACTATACAATTCAATAAGATTAATTATATTCACATTGTGTAGCTATCATCACTGACCATCTCCAGAACTTTTTATTTTTCCAAACTGAAACTCCATACACATTAAACACTAATTCCCCATTCTCCCCTATGCCCATTCCCTGGCAACCACCATTCTACTTTCTGCCTGTTATGAATTTGACTAGTATAGGTGCTTCATATAAGTGGAATCATAACACTGTTTTTCCTCTTGTGACTGATTTATTTCACTTAGCATAATGTTTTCAAGGTTCATCTATGTTGTAGCATGTATCAGAATTTTCCTTTTTAAGGTTGAATAATAAGTATCCCATTGTATGTATATACCACATTTTGTTTATTCACTCATTGACAGACACTTGGGTTGCTTCTGTCTTTTGACTATTGTGAATAACGCGGCTATGAACATGGCTGTAAAAATATTGATTTGATTCCCTGCTTTCATTTCTTTTGGGCATATACCAAGAAGTAGTATTGCTAGATCATATGGTAATTCTGTTTAAATTTTTAAGTTTATTTTTATTGTTGAAAGAATTGTAGATATCCCCCTTTTCCCCCACTGACTCCCTCTACCCCACACCCACCCCCCGCCCCAGGCCCTCATGACACTATTGTCTGTGTCCATGCATTATGCATTTATGCATATAAATTCTTTGGTTAATCTCTCTCCCCCCACCCACCCCTACCTTCCCTCTGAGACTCATAAGTCTGATCCATCCTTCTATGTCACTGGATCTATTTTGTTCATCTGTTTATTTTGTTCTTTATACTCCACATATAAGTGAGATCATGTGATACTTGTCTTTCTCTGCCTGGCTTATTTTGCTTAGCATAATATTCTCCAGGTCTATGCATGCTGTCCCAAAGGGTAAGAGATCCTTCTTTTTTATAGCTGCATAGTATTCCATGGTGTAAATATCCACAGCTTTTTTTATCTACTCATCTACTGATGGGCACTTGGTTTGTTTCCAGATCTTAGCTATTGTAAATAGTGCTACTATGAACATAGGGTTGCGTAAGTTCTTTCTGATAAGTGTTTCAGAATTCTTAGGATATGTTCCTAGAAGTGGGATCGCTGGGTCAAAGAGCAATTCCATTTTTAATTTTTCAAGGAACCTCCATACTCTTTTCCATAGTGGCTGCACCAGTCTGCATTTCCATCAGCAGTGTACCAGGGTTCCCCTTTCTCCACATCCTCATCAGCACATGTCATTTGTGGATTTGTTGATGGCAGCCATTCTTACAGGTGTGAAGTGATACCTCATTGTGGTTTTAATTTGCATCTCTTGATGGTTAGCGACATTGAGCATTTTCTCATATGTCTTTTGACCACCTGTATGTCCTCTTTGGTGAAGTGTGTATTCAGGTTCTTAGCCCATTTTTAATTGGATTATTTGTCTTCCTCTTATTGATCGATTTGTTTTTGTTGTTGGAAAGAAGATATAGACTTGGTGCTAGAGATCACTAGAAGTAGGATGGTCTCCAAAGTTCTTATACATAAAGAAGATGTTGTGCTTGGAGAAGATGACAACACTCAAAGGGCAATAAAGTAGTTGTTTTCAAAAATTTTGAATACTTAGAAGAGGAATTGTACTTCTCCTACATGGTGTTAAGAACAAATTGGGAAACAAAGAGGAAGACGTTTCTTCTCAACATAATAAATGCTTTTCCATCCATTTAAAGACCTGAACATAAGGAAGTTCTTATCCTTACCAAATGGGAGCTTAGACTTGACTTTAGGGATTTTGTTTCATCAAATGGATGATTGGACTCAGTGACCTGTAATGTTTCTTCCAACACAAATATTCAGTTATTTCAATGGCCCTAGTCCATACTGAAGTGGGTGTAGGGCAGCAGTTTCCAAAGTGTGGTCTGAAGACTTCTTGGTGTCCTCAAGATCCTTTCAGGGATTCCACAAGGTTAAAACTATTTTCTTAATAATGCTAAAATGTTATTTTCCCTTTTTCTTCTTAGTCTCTCACAAGTATACATTGGTGTTTTTTAGAGGCTACAGATGTGTGATGTTACAGCACACAATATGCAGATACAGGAACAGATAAGAGAAGCCAGCTGCTTCTATGAAAGCAGACATTAAAGAAATTAGCAAGAATGTAAACCATGCCACTTGTCTCGCTAAATTTTGTGGAGTTTTTGGGAAAAGTTATATTTCATAAAACATTATTTATATTAACACATAATTGATTTATTGTTAAATTAATAATTTAAAAAAATTTTTAAGGCTAAATAAATTTAGAAGAGTAAGAGCTATCAGAATTGAAGAGAGAATTTTACTTCGAATAGTTGCTATAGTAATTAGAAGGCTCGGGATGCAACGTTAACTTAGCAATTTGTCCATTTTGTAGTACATACAAAATATGTATCAAAGGACATTGAAAATTTTAATTTTTTTGTAAATCTTTTTTTTTTTTAGAGAAACATGTAAAAAACTTTTTTAAAAGTAAATGTTCATGCCAACATTTTAAGAACAAAATGTGGCAAACAAATTTGGTATTCAATAGTAAGAGAATGGTTAATGATTAATTATCGTTTATTTTTGTGGTGGAATACTCTGCAGGATCTAAAAATTATGAAGATTCTTTTTGTCATAAGAAAAGATATACCTCGCTAAATTCAAAATGCAGATTACAAAACTATGGCATTATTTTAAGATAAATACAAATGTACAGAAAATTTGTTTCATAGTGGCTATTTCTTGGTAGTTGCAGTTTGGGTGATTTTCTTTGTATTTTTATGTATTTTTAATGTTTTCTGTAATGAGCATAATTTGCTTTAGTAATATGAAATAAAAGAAATCATTAAAAAATTAGGAAGGTACCAATTTGTACACACAGTATAATCCCCCAAAAGAAAAACAAAATCAAATTTTTAAAAGTTATAAATAATTTGGAAAAATTCCTAAAGAAGTTTAAATGTTTAATGTAAAGAAGAAAAATCTTAAGATATTAAAGCTCTCCACAGAAAGAGAAAATATGTTTATGTTGTATTATTTTAGTTAGGGGATAGAATTATATTATTGTACTGCTTGAGGTGGTAGGGAGTAGAATTATAGAGATGGAGATCTCCACTTTAAATAAGAAACAATATTCTGAAAACCACAATTGTTCTGACATATTTATCCAGGATACCATATAGAACAGTCCCAGCATTGATTCTTTTTTAATATGTCTTTATTGATTTCAGAGAGAGGGAGAGAGAAATAGAAACATCAGTGATGAAGGGAGAGAGAGATAGAAACATCAGTGATGAGAGAGAGTCATTGATCAGCTGCCTCCTGCACTCCCCCTTCTGGGGATCGAGCCTTCAACCCGTACATGTGCCCTGACTGGGAATTGAGCCTTGACCTCCTGGATCATAGGTCGATGCTCAACCACTTAGCCAGCTGGGCACCAGCATCGTTCCTTATATAGGTGACTAATGCTTGGTTAAGAGTACTTTTTGCATTTTAAATATCACAGATGGAACGGAAAATCTTTTTTTATAGATGCACATAAAATGAACATGTTGGTGGCTCAGGGCAATTCTTGGCCTGCTCTTCTGCTTCTCAAAATTCTTCTAGGATTAGTTTCTCTCAAGCCCCATCTCTCACTTCACCACACATAAGGAATAGCATGCAAGGTTTGACACACATTTAATTAATAACTGGGGCAAACATTTTTGAGCACTTGTATCAATAGTGAAACTACTTACAAAGCTATAACACTGTGATGCAAGAATTTCTAAGAAATATGTCTTGTTTCTTCTACAAAAGCAGTTCTGAATAGAATAACACAAAGGCCTTTCAAGAAACTGAGTAATAATTCTGGTATTCATCTAAATAACTTAATGAATGACTTAAATCTAGGCATTTTGTAAATTGAGATTTAATTTTTATATGATAAACTGAAATTTTAAGTGCAGAGTTAAATGAATTTTGATAAAGTATAAACCAATGTAATTATTACTCCAGTCAAAATGTAGCACATTTTACTACCCCAGAAAGTTCTCTGGTGCCCCTTTCCTGTCAGTACTTTGTTCCCACAGTGACATAAATTACTAATTACCATACCTCTCTTCAGATTACCTCTAAGCAAGAATCAGAGACTGTTCCTGTATTTCTTTCCTTTTTCTTTTTGATCCTCACCCAAGCATATTTTTTTCCATTGATTTGTGGAGAGAGTGTGGAAGGGAGGGAGGGGGGGAAAGAGAGAGAGAGTGAAAGAGAGAGAAAGAAACATCAATAAAGTGAGACACATAGATTGGTTCCCTCCTACATGTGCCCCAACCAGGACTGGGAATCGAACCTGCAACCCAGGTATATGCCCTTGTCTGGGAATCAAACCTGAGACCCTTCAGTGCACGGGCCAATGCTCTAAACACAGCCACACCAGCCAGGGCTGTTCCTGTATTTTGTAAATATCAATATAAACATCATAATTACATATATACAAGAGAAAAAATCATATGAAAGAAAATGGCAACTGATTAACTGCTAGAAATCTGGGGGGGGGGTTTAGAATATTTTGTTTCAACATTTTTCTCAGTTTTCTACAATGACGTGAATTTATATTTGTAATTTAATATTAAAATTAAATATAATTTTGTTTTAGAGAATTACAACCATGAAAATAGAATGACAGGTAGGAAAGGTACCAGTATTTTAGTAGTGGTTCTTGTAATTAGGATCATGGGTATTTTTATTTCTTCTTTTTCTGCTAAGTTTAAAAATACTTATTTATTACTCCTATAATAGACAAAACACGCATACTGCCTATGTCAAAAAGCTGCTGTAATATGTTTGAGGAAACAAATGATCTGAGAATTCAAGTCCATTAATTGCAAGTTGCCCTTTTATTTTCTCCTAAGAAGTTATCTTTTGTTTCATACTCCCTGACGACTGGCTTGCTCTCCTTATATTTTTGTTGCTATAACTATTTGTTTTGTTTTGAAGTTTATTTATTTTAAAATAAACTTAAAACTTATAGAAAAGTTGTAAATATAAAGAACTATTTTTTTCTTGAATCATTTGACAGTGGGTTGCTGACCTGATTTCCCAATAATTTTATGTATATATCCTGTAAATAAAAACAATGTCTATACAACCTTCGAACACATAAAACCATCAAAATCAGGAAATTGGGAAGTGATGTCTGCAAGATGGAGGGCTAGGAGGTCCCAATGCTATTCTCCTTCACAAACACTACAAAACAATAAACAAACAACCACAAACTAATGAAAATAGTTCAGGAACAACTCTGGACTACATCAAAAAACTCGATGGAGCTCAAAAACTGAGGATGGCTACACTGAAAAGCCTAGGAAGAATTTTACTTGTGTCATTCCATCCCAGAATAGCTCAGTGCAAGGAAGGATCCACTCAGATGAATTTCACCCCACAGGAAAAAGGAGAGTGGGAGAACTCCAGCAAACCTCACCACTGCGGACATTTGCAGCCTTTGCTACTGAGGACTCTAACAAGTTTTTACCAGTGCTGATCCAAACTAATGGAGCTGCCGGAGTTCCTGTGCTTGCATCTCTTCCCCACAGCTGGAGCTGTAGCCAGTGAAACCTGTCCCAGGTTTCAATGCTGTGCATTGTTTTCTGGGATTGGGATGCCACAGCATCTCGTCATATATGGGACGGGAGCTGCTGCTGCTCTGTGCCCCACCCCTGGTCCTACATCACAACTTTATCCACCATTGCAAGCAACCACCATTGCTCTGATACCTGCCCCCCCTGGATCCTAAGTCATGCTTTGACCTCCATTGTCAGAGCCAGGATGCCACTGCTCCGAGCCCCACCACCCAGATTTTAGGTTATGGTTCTAGCCTGTCTTTGCTGGGGCTGCACTGCTGCTTCTCTGAGCCTTGCACCCTGGGTCTCAATATGTGACTTCAGTGGACCACCACTGGGGACATGCTGCTGCTGTTCTATGCCTACTCCCTGGGACACATTATAATCAAGCTCTCAAAAGCAAAGAAAATTTTGAATGCAGCAAGAGAGAAAAGGCTCATTACATTCAAAGGAATCCTGATAAGGCTATTAGCAGATTTCTTAGCAGAAACCTTGCAGGACATGAGAAAGTGCTGGAAGTAAAATATTGTCCAATGAGAATACTTTACCCAGGAAAGCTCTTCTTCAGAAATGAAAGAGATATAAAGACTTTACCAGACAAACCTACAATATTGAAATAATGAATTTGGACTGTAGAGCAAATATACTTACAGATGAATACAGAACATTCCAACTAGCAACAACAGAATACACATTTTTCTGAAGTATCACGGAACATTCTCAAGAATAGATTATATGTTAGGACACAAAACAAGTCTTAACAAATTTAATAAGATTGAAATCTTATCAAGCATCTTTTCTCACTACATGGTATGAAAATAGAAGTCAACAATAGAAGGAAAACTGGAAATTCACAAATACATAGACCAAATTTCTGGGGGAAAACTGGATCAAAAGTAAATAAAATATTGAGACAAATGTGTATGGAAACACAAATATCAAAACTTAAGGGATTCAGCAAGAGCATTTTCAAGAGGGAATTTCATAGTTATAAACACATTAAGAAAAAATACCTCAAATAGTCCAACTTTACATCCCAAGAAAATTGAAAAGGAAGGACAAAATAGCAGGAGCAAGGAAATAATAAAGATTAGAGCAGAAATAAATGAAATAGAGACTAGAAATACAATAGAAAATATCAATGAAATTAAAAATCAGTTTTTTAGAAGGTGAAAGGATTAGCCAGTGAACATATATGTATAACCCATAGACACAGACAACGATGTGGTGATGGCCAGATGGAAGGGAGAGGGTGACGAGGGGTTAAGTGGAGGTGGGCAAAGGCGGGGGGCAGGGCAGAATGGGGACATCTGTAATAAACAGTAAAAATAAAGTTAAAAAATAAAAATAAATAAAACTTTTTTAAAAAGAAAGATACATAAAATTGACAAAACTTTAGCTAGACTTACCAAGAAAAAAGGGAGGTGACTTAAATAAAATTATAAATAAGGGAGGAGACATTGTAACTGATACCACAGAAGTACAAAGAATCGTAAGAGACTATTAAGAATGATTATACACCAACAACTTAGATAACAAGAAATGGATAAATTTCTAGAAAAATACAATTTATCAAGACTGAATTGCGATTTAATAGAAAAACTAAACAATAATGAACATGGAGACTGTATAGGTAATCAGCAACCTCTGGACATATGAAAGCCAGATAACTTCACAGGTGAATTCTACCAAACATTTAAAGAAGAATTAATACCAATTTTCAAACTTTTCCAAAAAAATTGAAGAGGAAGGAATGCTTCTTAACACATTTTATGAGGTCAGCATTACCCTGATATCAAGCCAGACAAGGACATTAAAACAAGAGAAAATTACAGGCTGATTTCCATGATGAACATAGATGCAACAATCTTCACAAAAATTTAGGAGCACATTAAAAGGATCATACACCATGATCTAGTGGGATTTATGCCTGAGTTGCAAGGATGGTTCAACGCATGTAAGTCAATTAATGTGATATACCATATTAACATAACGAAGGATAAATATCATGTGATTATCTTGATGCAGAAAAAGGATTTGCAAAGCTTAACATCCTTTCATGATAAAAACTCAACAAATTATGTATGGAAGGAATGTTCTTCACTGTTATAAAGATGATATCTAGAAGTCCACAGCTAACATTACCTTTAATGGTGAAAAGTGAAAAGCCTGTTCTCTAAGATTCAGGTGAAGATAAGAATGCCTACTTTCACCACTATATGCTATTTAACGTAATACTGGAAGTCAAAGCTGGAGTAATTAGACAACTAAAAGAAATCAAAGGCATCCACATTAAAAAGGAAAAATTAAAAGTGTGTATGTTAGCAGATGATATGATCTTATAAATAGAAAACTCTAAAAATTCCACCAAAAACTAATAAATTCAGTAAAGTTGCAGAATACAAAATCAAGACAGAAATCAGTTGCATTTCTATTGACTAACAACTATCTGAAATAGAAATTAAAAAATAAATCCCATTTACAATACCATCAAAAACAACAAAAAACTTAGGAATAAATTTAACTGAGGTTCTAAGACATTGATGAAATCAATTTAAGAAGACACAAATAATTGAAAGATACCCTATGTTCTTCATTTAGAAGAATTGGCATTGTTAAAATTACCATACTGTCTAAAGCAGTCTACAGATTTGGTTCAATCCCTATCAAAATTCCAATGACATTTTTCACAGAAATAGAAAAAAAAAACTTCTGAAATATATATGAAACCACAAAGGACCCCAAATAGCAAAAGCAATCCTGAGAATAAAAAACAAAGCTGAGCCCTAGCCAGTTTTGCTCAGTGGTTAGAGCGTCAGGCCATCGGACTGAAGGGTCCTGGGTTCGATTCCAGCCAAGGGCATGTACCTCAGTTGCAGGCTCTATCCCCGGTCCTGGTCAGGGCTTGTGGGAGAGGCAACCAATCTCTCTCTCTCTCTTTTTCCCTCTCTCTCCCTTCCACTCTCTCTGAAAAGCAATGGAAAAAAATATCCTCAGGTGAGGTTTAAAAAACAAAAGCAAAACAAAAAAGACAAAACTGGCCTGGCCAGTGTTGCTAAGTGGTTGAGAGTTGACCCATTCATCGTGAGGTCACTGATTTGATTCCTGGTCAGGGCACATGCCTGGGTTGCCGGCTTCATCCCCAGTGGGGCATGCAGGAGATGGTGTTTCTCTCTCTCCCTCTCCCCTCTTTCTCAAAGCAATAAAAACATATTTTTTAATAAAAAGCTGTAGGCATTACACTTTTTTATTTCAAACTGTATTACAAAGCTATAATTATCAAAAGAGTGTGGTGTTGGCATAAAAACAGGCAAGCAGACCAGTGGAACAGAATAGAGAGCCCAGCCATGAACCCAAGAATTTTTGCCAAAGGACACCAAGAACCCCCAATGGGGAAAGGATATTCTCTCAGTCATTACTATTGGGAAAACTGTATATTCACATGCAGAAAAATAAAACTGGACCTTTATCTTAACGCCACTCACAAAAAAATTATCTTAAAATGTGTCTAAGACAAATGAAGCCATAAAAAAGAGTTGCCTGAAACTCTAAAACTCCTAGAAAAAAACATAAGGACAAATCCTTGAATCCTTGACATTGATCATGGCAATGATTTCTTGGGTAAGACCCAAAGTGCACAGGCAGTGAAAGCTAAAATAAACAGATAGGTCTACATTTAACTAAACAGCTTCTACACAGCAAAGAAAACAATAAATTGAAATGGCAACCTACAAAATAGGCAAAATATTTGCAAATTCTCTGATAAGGGGTAATGTCTAAAATATCAAGAACTCATAAAACTAATAGAAAATGACACATAACACAATTAGAAAATGGGCAGAGGAACTGAATATACATACTTCCAAAGTACACATACAAATGGCTGACAGATACATTAAAAGATGTTCAACATCACTAATCATCACAGAAATGCAAATGAAAACCAAAATGAGATATTACCTCACATCCGTTATGGTTGTCATCAAGAAGATGAGGCAGCAAATGTTGGCAAGGATGTGAAGAAAAAGGAACGCTGGTGGTAGGAATGTAAACTGATGCAGACACCATGGAAAATAATATGGCAGGTCTTCAAAAAATTAAAAATAGAACTGTATGATCCAGCATTCCCACTCCTGGGTATATATCCAATGGAATTGAAATTAGCATATTGAGGAAATATATGCACCCCCAAGTTTACTGCAATATTTTTCACACAATAGCCAAGAAATGGAAACAACCTAAATGTCCTTCGATGGATGAAAGGGTAAAGAAAACGTGGCATATGTATATACAGGGTGAGGCAAAAGTAGGTTTACAATTATTCATATGGAAAATAATACAATAATTAATAAATTATAATATAAGAATAAACTCTGTGTTTCATGTACTCTCAACTGTAAGCCTACTTTTGCCCCATTCTGTACAATGAGATACTATTTGGCCATGAAAAAAAAAAAATTCTGCCATTTGCGACACAGGGATGAACCTGGAACATGTTATGCTAAGTGAGTAAAGCCAGACTGAGAAAGAAAAATATTGTATGGTTTCACTTACATGTGGAATCTAAAAAGACCAAAAAAAAAAAAAATCCCTCAGTTTTATAGAAACAGAAATTAGAATGGTAGTTGCCTGGGTCTGAGGGAAAGGGAAAATAGGGCAGGCCAAAATTTGTAGGACAAAGGGCACAAATTTTTAGTTACTAGAAGAATAAGTTCTGAGAATCTAATGTACTTAATGGTGATTATAGTTAATAATATGGTAGTGTGTACTTGAAAGTTGCTGAAAGTAGTTCTTAAGCATTTTCATTACACACACACACACACACACAAAAGTTAACTATCTGATATGGATGTGTTAAGTATCTTGATCTTGATAATCATTTCATAATTTATATGTATATCAAATCAACATGTTGCTCACTGTAAATATTTACAATTATATTTTTCAGTTATTCCTCAATTTAAGAAAATGGAAAACTGGGGGAAAGTAATGCAGATACATACTACAATCTAAACATCGGGTCTCATTTAAATTTTCCCAGTTTTCCTAATAACATTATTTATAGCAAAATGATTTAGTTTAGAATTACATATAGTCTTCAATTGTTATGTCACTTTTAACCTCTACTCTGGACAGTTCCTCAGTCTTTCCTTGATATTTAGGAAGCTTATTGGCCACTTATTTTGTATAGTGTTCCTAAATTTGGGTTTGCCTCATTTTCTTTCATGATTATTTTTGTGATATGTATCTTTTACAGAAATATCATAGAGTGTTCTTTGCATTGCATCCTATCAGTTGCTATTCAGTTTCCATCTGTCCATTACTAGTGATACCATTTGATTAAGGTGGTGTCTGCTAGGCTACTTCAATGAAAGTTAAATTTTTCCCATTTGTAATTAATGATTATTTTGTGGGGAGGAAGTTTGAAACTTGGTAACTATTCATTATTTATCACACTTTCTGATTATGTCTTTATATCAGTATGTATTCCTAGCTTCCTTTTATACTCCATTTTCATTATTTATTTGATATTCAAATTTTTTCATATTTGGTCAATGGGGATCTCTTCATGCTACCTCTTGTCTCATTTTGTTATATTTCTGTTATTCTTTGAGCAATTCTTTGCTTTCTGACATAAAATGGTTTATGGTCATTGTATACTTTTTCTGCCTCAGTCCTGCAATTAGAGATTTTTTTCAAGGAGCCCTAGTTCATTTAGTGGTAAATGGTATTTTTTAATTAAAATCTTTAAAAATTGAGATATGATTGCCATATAACATTAGTTTCAGGTATACAACATAATTATTTGATATCTGTATATATTGTGAAATGATCACCACAAGTCTAGTTAACATTTATTGCTACACATAATATTTTTCTATCAGAACTTTTAAGACTTACTCTCTTGGCAACTTTCAAATATACAGGTAAGTACAAATTATAGTCACTATGCTGTACATTACATTCCCAATCTTATTTATTTTATAACTAGAGTTTTGTACTTTTTGACTGCCTTAACCTTCTTTGCCCACTTCTCACTTCCCATCTCTGGCAACCACAAATCTCTTCTCTGTATCTATGAGGTTTTTTGTTCCTTTTGTTATATATTTCACATATAAGTGAAATCATATGGTATTTGTCTTTCTCCGTCTGACTAATTTTACTTAGCATAATTCCCTCAAGGTCCATATTGTTTCAAATGGCAATATTTTCTTTTTATGGCTAAATAATATTCCAGTGTGTGTGTGTTGCATTTTCTTGATCCCTGCATCTCATATGTATATACCACATTTTTTTAATCCATTCATCCATCAATGGACACTTAGATTCTTTCCATATCTTGGTTAATGCTGCATTGAACATAGGGGTGCATATGTCCTTTGAAGTTAGTGTTTCTGTTTCCTTCAGATAAATACCCGGAAGTAGAATTGCTGGATCAATAGTAGTTCAATCTTTAGTTTTCTGAGGAACCTCCAAACTGTTTTTCACAGTGACTCTGTCAATTTACCTTCCCACCAACAGTGAAGTAAATGGTATTTTTATGCCAATATTTGCATGCTAGGTGTGCTCATTGCTTTTGCTTCTCAGGTATCTTTGCTTCTAAGTCCTTTCAGTGAAGTAACCTGGGGAAAAATATATATGAATATGTTTGTGTGTGTGTGTGCATGCACATTCATGTGTATATCTGTATAATGTGGTTGCCACATTTACCACAATAGAGCATTGAATGAATGATAGAAAAACAGCCAAAGATGCAGTTGAAAGTTTAAAGTTTTCTTAATGACCATGGATATAAAAATACAGAAATAGAAATAAAGAAGCTAGAGAGACTACAACATGCTCTGAAACATGGTTTAACTTCCCAGATGCCCTGCCTCCCCTCATAAGCATGCACATATGGATAGAATCACCCACAGGAGGGAACTGCTATTTATTGTAAGAAGCTCTGACATTATTTATGGGTTAGGGAGTGGGTGGGGGGAATCTCACTCTTGAACACACCTAACTCTCTGGAGACTCTGAAGACATTCCTGCCCACTCAGTGAGGTGCAAAATAAGCCCAACACACTCTGCAGTGTTTTCTGTGAATCTGAGCTAAGAAAAGGCTAATGTCCCATGAGTATCTTACAGTGGCCCAGATTTCTCTCTTTGTTTCAGCGAAAGTGTAGATCATAACCACACTTTGCACTTAATCACAAAATAGTTTGGGTATGTTATGAAGTTCCTGCTTAGATATGAAAAAGTCACTAAAACAAAATTTTTAAACATCTTTTTTTTATAATTAAAAAATTATGAATATTAAAGTTTTATCTCCCAACTTAATTTAAACAGTCATCTGGTTCTTTCAATTCTTTGAAATAAAGTCTAATTTTAGCTTCTCTCCTTTAATCTCGACAATCTCTATCCTTTTTGTGTCTTAGATTTTTATGCTACACTATTCTCTTCTGATATTTTCCTGATCCCATCTTGCCTATGAGGCAGGTGGATATCATCTTGCTTGCTTAGATTTTTATTCCTGTTGTAATTTTAGAATTCATACCACCTACAGCTGGGATGTGTTAAAGGTATAGTGGTTCCCAGATTGGTTTCGAGGCCTATATGTCCTTCTGTGCTGGGGGAAGACAGATTTAGACGCTGGGATGCACAACTCTACACAATTGATAATTACTGCCTTTTTACTCCATTTTTTGTCCTGACAGGGAAAGTCTTGCATGAAGAACATGTTGAGCTCTTGATGGAAGAGTTTGCATTCCTGAAAAAAGAAGTGGTGGGGAAAGATCTGCTGAAAGGGTCTCTTCTCTTCACAGGTCAGTTTTAGGTGGAATCACAGGTCATGTGTAACTGGTGAGGCCAGGATGCCAGCCAGGCTATTTCCTAGCTCTCTAGGATATGAGCTTTGATCTATTTCTCCTAAAGACTCTAACCGAGGGCCAGTTTAATTTATTATGCATCTATAAACAATAAAAATATCTAGTTTTCTTTTTTCAAATGAGATTTAGTTGCTTGGTGGCCTTGGGTAAAAAGTACATTAGAAGTCTTAAGCATAGTTATGCCTATGTCCCAATCTACTAGGTAGAATTTGCCCTCATGAAATCTTAATAAGCTGGAGATTATTTTTCCACAGGAAGGTGAAAATGAAACCTCTCTTTTAAAAAAGGATGGAGGGAAAGGTTCTTGGAGAGGAGAACATCTCTTTGTGGAACAAATAGAATATGCTAGCCACCTTTTTCCTCCCACAAGTTACAAGGACATTGGCTGTGGCCAAAATATTAGATCTACCATGTATTTGGCTATTTACTTTATATTGGTAATTCTTTAAGCACCTCCATCAGTTGTAGGAAATGAGCATCCTGGAGCCTCCTACTCTTATAGTTACCTTTGGATGGACTCCTTATCTTTCTACACCCGTATCTCGACTCCATGTCTGGCCACCTTTCCTGAGAGCTTTCATCAAAGAAAGGAAACCCTGACATGGCCTGGCATTGTTTTTTGTGTGTGTTTTTTTTTTTCATTTCTCAATTATATATCTGTATGATACTTTGGCCATATACTTTAGCCATGATACTATTACATAAATGACTGATAGAATACTATATAGACACCTTTTCTCTTGTTAGACATTAAAGAGATTGGCAAACATTTAAAACAATGGCATCTTCTCAGTCGATATATTTCTGTTGAGAAGTTCAGAGCACTACAGGCCTACCTCAAAAAACAAGAAAAACTTCTAATAAACTTTCTAACCCTACAACTTAAAGACTTAGAAGGAGAACAAGAAAGTCCAGAGTAAGTAGAAGGAAAGAAATAATAAAGATCAAAGCAGAAATAAATGGCATAGATACTAAAAAGCAATACAAAAGATCAGTGAAACCAAGAATTGGTTCTTTGAAAAGATAAACAAGATTAATGAACCTTTAGCCAGACTCATCAAGAAACAAAGAGAACCTAAATAAACAAAATGAGAAGCGAAAGAGGTGAAGTAACAACTGACACAACAGAAATACAAAGGAGTGTAAGAAAATACTAAGAACAGCTATGTGCCACCTATTTGGACTACCTGGATGAAATGGACAAATTCCTAGAGTTGTGTGTGTTTTGTTCCTGTTCTTAAGGGAAACGCTTCTCTTTTTTGCCCATTGAGTATGATGTTGGCTGTAGGTTTTGTCGTATATGGCCTTTATTTTGTTGAGGTATGATCCCTCTATTCCCACTTTGCTGAGAGTTTTTATAATGGGTGCTGGATTTTTATCAAATGCTTTTACTGCATCTATTGATAGGATCATTGATTTTTATCTTTCATTTTGTTTATATGATGTATCATTTTTATTGATTGCAAATATTGTACCAACATTGCGTCTGTAGAATAAATCCCACTTGATCGTGGTGTATGACGCTTTTAATGTATTAGTGGATCCAAATTGCTAATATTTTTTTGAGGATTTTAACATGTATGTTCATCAGAATTATTGGCCTATGATTTTCTTTCTTCGTTGTGTCTTTATCTGGTTTTGGTATTAGGATAATGTTGGCCTCATAAAAAGAACTTGGGAATCTTCCTTTTCTTGAATTTTTGGAATATTCTGAGGTGGATAGCTGTTAGTTCCTCTTTGAATATTTGGTAAAAATTGCCTGTGAAGCCATTCTATCCAGGGCTTTTGTTTCTTGGAAGTTTATTGATTAGTCCTTAGATTTCATTAGTTGTTATTGGTCTATTCAGGTGTTCAGTTTCTTCATAATACAGTTTTGGAAGGTTTTATGTTTCTAGGAATTTGTCCATTTTGCCCAGTTTGTCTATGTTGTTGACATATTGTTGTTCATAATATTTTCTTACAATCATTTGTGTTTCTGTGATGTCTGTTGTTACCTCTCCTTTTCCATTTATGATTATATTTATTTGGGTCTGATCTCTTTGTTTCTTTTTTTTTTTTAATTTCTTTATCTTTATTGTTGAAAATACTACAGATGTCCCCTTTTTATCCCTATTGATCCCTTCCATCCCCAGGCTTTCCCCATACCTATGTCTGTGTCCATGGGTTATGCCTATAAACATATAAGGTCTTTGATTAATCTCTGCCCACCCACACCCCCTTCCGCACCTTCCCTCTGAGATCCCTCAGTCTGTTCCATGCTTCTATGTCTCTGGATCCATTTTGTTCATCTGTTTATCTTGTTTATTATATTCCACATATAAGTGAGATCATGTGGTATTTCTCTTTTTCTGGCTTATTTCACTTAGCATAATACTTTCTAGTTCCCTCCATGCTGTTCCAAAGGATAAAAGATCCTTGTTTTTTACAGCTGCATAGTATTCCATGGTGTAAATATCCCACAGCTTTTTATCCACTCATCTACTGATGGCCACTTGGGCTGTTTCCACATCTATGCTATTGTAAATTGTGCTACTGCGAACATAGAAGTGCATAACTTCTTTCTGATTGGTGTTTCAGGTTTCTTAGGATATATTCCTAGAAGTGAGATCACTGGGTGAAATAACAGTTACATATTTAATTTTTTGAGGAAATTTCATGCTGTTATCCATAGTAGTTGCACCAGCCTGCATTCACACCAAGCAGTGTACCTAGGGTTCCCTTTTCTCCACATCCTCACCAGCACTTGTCATTTGTTGATTTGTTGTTGGTAGCCATTCTGACAGGTATGAGGTGATGTCTCCTTGTAATTTTAATTTGCATCTATCTATCTGATGATTAGTGACTTTGAGCATTTATTCATATGTCTCTTAACCATCTGTATGTCCTCTTTGGAGAAGTGTCTATTTAGGTCCTTTGCCCATTTTTTAATTGGATTGTTTGTCTTCCTTTTGTTAAGCTGTATGAGTTCCTTTTATATTTTGGATATTAACCCTTTATCAGATGTGTGATTGGCAAATATGTTCTCCCATTCAGTGGGCTTCCTTTTTGTTTTGTTGATGGTTTCTTTTGCTGTGCAGAAGCTTTTTTATTTTGATGTAGTCTCATTTGTTTATTGTAGTCTCCTTTGTTTCTCTTGCCCTAGGAGATGTAGTCTCCTTTGTTTCGCTTGGCCTGGGAGATGTATTGGCAAACATACTGCTAGGAAAGATGTTTGAGATTTTTCTGCTTACCTTTTCTTCTAGGATTTTTATGCCTTTATGTCTTACATTTAAGTCTTTTATCCATTTTGAGTTTATTTGTGTGTATGGTGTAAGTTGGTGGTCTAGCTTCATTTTTTTTGGATGTACTTGTCCAGTTTTCCCAACACTATATTGAAGAGACTGTCTTTACTCCATTGTATGCTCTTGCCTCCTTGGTCAAATATTAATTGAGCGTAATAGCTAGGGTCAATTTCTGGGTTCTCTGTTCTGTTCCACAGATGTATATGTCTGATCTTGTGCCAGTACCAGGCTGTTTTGATTACAGGGGCTTCATAGTATAACTTGATATCTGGTATTGTGACCCCTCCAACTTTGTTCTTCTTTCTCAAGATTGTTGTGGTTATTAAGGGTCTTTTTTGGGGGGGTCTATATAATTTTTGAAGGGTTTGTTCTACATCTGTGAAATATGCATTTGGTATTTTAATAGGGATTGCATTGAATTTATGGATTGCTTTGGGTAATATGGACGTTTTAATGATGTTAATTCTTTCAGTCCATGAACACGGTACATTGTTCAACTTGTTTATATCATCCCGTATCTCTTTTTGCAACTTCCTATAGTTTTCTGAGTACATATCTTTTACCTCCTTGGTTAGCTTTATTACTAAGTATCTTAAATTTTTTGTTGCAATGCTAAGTGGTGTTTTTTTTAAAGTTTCAATTTCTGAGAGTTCATTATTTGTGTATAAAAATGCCATCAATTTCTGGGTGTTAACTTTGTATCCTGCTACCTTGCTGAGTTCATTTATTAAATCTAGTAGTTTTTTTTGGTGGAGTCTTTAGGATTTTCTATGTCGAAAATCATGTTATCTGCAAGTAATGACAGTTTTACTTCCTCCTTCCCAAGTTGGATGCCTTTTATGCTTGCTTCTTGTCTGGTCACTGTGGCTAGGACTTCTAGTGCTATGTTGAATAAGAGTGGTGAAAGTGTACATCCCTCTCTTGTTCCTGTTCTTAGGGGAAATGCTTTTATTTTTTGCCCACTGTGTATGATGTTGGTTGTAGGTTTGTCATATATAGCCTTTATTATGTTGAGGTATGATCCCTCTATTCCCACTTAGCTGAGAGATTTTTGTCAAAAATGGGTGTTGAATATTGTCAAATGCTTTTTCTGCATCTATTGATATGATTGTGTGATTTTTGCCTTTCAGTTTGTTTACGTGATGTATCATATTTATTGATTTGCAAATACTGTACCAGCGTTGTATCCCTGGAATAAATCCTACTTGGTCGTGAAGTATGATCATTTTAATATATTGCTGGATCTAATTTGCTAATATTTTGTTGAGGATTTTAGCATTGTTGTAGGGTTAGAATGTTCATCAGGGATATTGGCTTGTACTTTTTTTTTTGTAGTGTCTTTATCTGGTTTTGGAATTAGAATAATACTGGCCTCATAAAAAGAGTTTGGAAGTTTTTCTTCCCCTTGGATTTTTTGGAATAATTTGAGGAGGATAGGTGTTAGTTCTTCTTTGAATGTTTGGTAGCTCTCTCCTGTGAAGCTGTCTGGACCAGGGCTTTTGTGTGCTGGGATTTTTTATTACTCCTTCGTCAGCAGTTATCAGCCTATTCAGGTTTTCTGACTATTCCTGATCGAGTTTTGGAAGGTTGTATTTTTCTAGAAATTTGTCCATTTCATCCAGGTAGTCCAAATAGGTGGCACATAGTTGTTCTTAGTATTTTCTTACACTCCTTTGTATTTCTGTTGTGTCAGTTGTTACTTCACCTCTTTCGTTTCTCATTTTGTTTATTTAGGTCCTCTTTGTTTCTTGATGAGTCTGGCTAAAGGTTCATTAATCTTGTTTATCTTTTCAAAGAACCAATTCTTGGTTTCACTGATCTTTTGTATTGCTTTTTAGTATCTATGCCATTTATTTCTGCTTTGATCTTTATTATTTCTTTCCTTCTACTTACTCTGGACTTTCTTGTTCTCCTTCTAAGTCTTTAAGTTGTAGGGTTAGAAAGTTTATTAGAAGTTTTTCTTGTTTTTTGAGGTAGGCCTGTAGTGCTCTGAACTTCCCTCTCAGGACTGCTTTCATTGTGTCCCATAGATTTTGGGTTGTTTTTTGTTCCTTTTCATTTGATTCCAGGAAGTTTTTTATTTCTTCCTTGATCTCTTTGATAACCCATTCTTTGTTTAATAACATACTATTTAGCCTCCATGTTTGAATTTTATTGTAGTTGATTTCTAAATTCATGCCATTGTGGTCTGAGAAGATGCTTGATATGATTTAAATCTTCTTGAACTTTTAGAGACTTTTTTTGTGTTTTTTCTTATGGTCTACCTTTTAGAATGTCCCATGTGCACTTGAGAAGAATATATATTCTGCAGCTTTGGGGTGGAATGCTCTGTAAATGTCAATTAAATCCATCTGATCTAGTGTGTCATTTAGGGCCACTGTTTCCTTGTTGATTTTTTGCCTGGAAAACCTATCCAGTGAAATCAGTACGGTGTTAAAGTCCCCTGCTATGACTGTATTGCTCTCCATCGCTCCCTTAAAGTCCTCTAGAAGTTTTTTTATAAATTTAGGTTTTCCTATATTGGGTGCATATATGTTTATCAGGGTTATATCCTCTTGTTGGATGGATCCCTTTAATATTATGTAGTGACCTTCCTTGCCTCTCATTATGGTCTTCATTTTGAAGTATGTTTTGTAAGATATGAGTATTGCTACCCCAGCTTTTGTTTCCTTTCCATTTGTATGGAAAAATTTTTTTCCATCCCTTCACTCTCATTGTGAGTGAGTCTTTTGTTCTGAGGTGGGTCTCTTGTAGACAGCAGGTATTTGGATCATGTGTTCTTATCCATTCAGCCACCGTATGTCCTTTGATTGGAGCATTTAATCCATTCACATTTAAGGTTATTATTGATAGGTACTTACCTATTGCCATTTTAATTCTTTATGCCTATGTTTCTCTCTCTATATATCTACGTATAGCAGTCCCCTTAACATTTCTTGCAATGCTGGTTTGGTAGTGATAAACTCCGTTAGCGTTTTGTTGTCTGGAAAGCTCTTTATTTCACCATCTATTTTGAATGATAGCCTTGCTGGATAGAGTAGTCTTGGTTTTAGATCCTTCTTTTGCATTACCTTGAATACTTCCTGCCATTCTCTTCTGGTCTGTAGAGTTTCTGATGAGAAGTCATCTGAAGTCAGCCTATGGGAGTTCCTTTGTAGGTAACAGATTGCTTTTCTCTTACTGCCTTTAAGATTCTCTCTTTGTCTTAAATTTTTGGCATTTTAATTATGATATGTCTGGGTGTGGGCCTCTTTGGGTTCTTCTTGCTTGGGACTCTGCCTCCTGAACTTGTGTGACCTTTTCCTTCAGGTTAGGGAAGTTTTCTGCCATTATTTCTTCAAGAAGGTTATCTAACCCTTGCTTATTCTCTTCCCCTTCTAGTACTCCTATAATGTGAATATTGTTACATTTCATGTTGTCCCACATTTCCCTTAAACTGTCCTTCTGTTTTTAAATTGTTTTTCCTTTTTGGATCTGTGATTGAGTTATTTTTTTTCTACCTTGTCTTCTAATTTACTGATCCCATCCTCAGCTTCCTCTGATCTGCTGTTTATTCCTTCCAGTATATTCTTTATTTCTGCTATGTCTTCCTTCATAGTTTCCATATCTTTTCTCAAGCTGTTGAGCATCCTTACAATCAGTATTTTGAACTCTATATCTGATAGATTGCTTATCTCTATTTCATTTAGCTCTTTTTCTGGAGACTTCTCTTATTCTTTCATTTGGGGCTTGTTTTTTGTCTCCCCTTTTTAGCTTCCTATTTGGGTTTGTTTCTATATATTAGGTAGATCTGCCAGGACTCTCAGTCTTTTTCGAGGGTCTCTGTTGGAGACCAATGTAAAATGCTCTTTGTGACTGGCCTTGAGTACCCTGTTTGTTGCTATCAGCAACCCATGGCTTGTGATTCCCTCTACTGGGCTAGCTTTTTTTTCCCTGTGCTGGGACTGGGTGCATTTGAACAGGACCAAGATGCACACCAGAGTCTGCTTTTCAAGTCCTTCATCCAGAAGCAGAGCAGGCAAAGATTCAAAGCTCCCAGAGGTCCTCCTCTGCCTTCAGGGTGACTGGTCTTAGTCTCTTAATGACCTTCAGGCTGTAGCCCACAGCAAGGAGTAAACTCCACAGGGTGGGTGAGAGGTTTTCCAGTGTGTGGGGCAGTTGCTTCCTCCCCCAGGCAAAAGCCGCCTGGCTGGCAAAGGTCTGTCTGAGAAAGATATCCTCTGCAGTATGGGGGAATGACTCAGCCCAAGAATCCAGATGGCTGCCCTCTGAGTTCTATCTCTAGAGCCCCAAACCCCAGAATCTTATCACACCACACTAGTCCACTCTGCCCTTCCTCTGCCAGAGGCCAAGGTGAGTGGCTGCACATGAAACTTTGTGCACTGGCCCTTTAAGAGGATGCCTGCATTTTCAGCTGTCTCTCCCTGGCAGACAGAAACCCTGCTGCATTTCACAGCTAGATGTTATGTGGGCACCTTCCTCAGTTCTGATGCTCTGGGCTGGAAAGCCCAGCTTGGGGTTTAGATAGCAGAGTTCTCAGTGGGAACCCACAGCTGAGATATCCCTGTGGACCTTGGCTGGCGCCTGTGGGAGCCCAACGAGCCCTCTTGCACCTCTACACTTCCTACCAATCTCTATGTGGTCTCCGCTTTAGGTCTTTGATTATGAGGGTGCTCTCCAGCTAGTCTTCAGTTGATTACTCAGGTTGGTTTTTCTGTATTTCAGTTGTAATTCCATTTTGTCCTAGGAGAGTGCCAGTGTAGCTTCCACTCAACCCACCCCATCTTGGAATCCCAGGTTGTGTTATTTTAGCTTAGAGCTGTGGGCAGATTTGTGGTTGGTCTGAGGCTCCCTGAGGTCCACCTCCACCTGTTAGCTACTCTACTTCCCCCTTGTGGTTGCCTGGTCTTTTCCAGTGCCTTTAGAAGAGAGTCTTTAGGGTGGACCCAGGTTAGCCTAGCTTGGGCTAGTGGGTACCCTGCTTAGAGATTATACAGTGAGGCACTCAATAAGGGGAAATTTGTCTCAGCTTCAAAGCCAAATTCCTCAGTCTCTATTAGAAACTCAAACCCTAATTCCCCTAAGGGTTCTTATTGCAGGTTCAGGTTGGGTACAGCCTGCAGTCTTCTCTGCAGGAGCAGTTTCAGCAGCAGCCATGGGCTCAGTGACATTGATCAAAAGAGTTTAATGTTGAGAATTTTGCTGGCCTGAACCATAGGAGATGACTAAGCACTTCCTCCTGGCCCCAGACTATATCCTCTGAGGGTCTCATACTTGGAATGTCCCTATCTGAACCACTCTCCCATCACCCACAGAACTTCACCCAGCGGGGGTATCCAGAACTTCATAGAGCTGAACGAAACAGTCTCCTATTGGGAATGGTGTTCATATCCTGCAGGAGGTGGAGAAGGACCCTACCTCTCCTTCCCAGGTTGTCTGGCTGAACTCACAGGGAGCTCAGTTCAGCCTCCCCACAATGCAGTCACAAAGCCCAGCACTCACTCATTTGTCTCCCCAATGAAGCCTTCATGATATAGTGCAAAAAATCCAAGTTCTGCACTAAAACCATACCCTTGTGCCACATGTCCAAGCAGGAGGGCTATAAAATTAGCCCCCTGTGGGTGTTCAGTCTCTTCATGTGCCTGGTCTCAGCAAAGCTGGGGCCAAAATTCCCAGCTCCACTTGACTCCCAACTCTCTGCAGTGCCATCCACTAACCCTGAAGGACTGAGCAGTCTATGAGGCTCTACAGGTTGTGGGGCGGGGAGGAGGGGGCTGGTACTGTAGGTGGTAAAATCCTTTCCCCTTTCCCCAAGCCAAACAGTTTAGTCACTAACTGGGTCTCTGCACAATGCCTTTCAACAAAGTAGAGGGTCCCTCAAAGCCCCTGGTGGGTGCAGCCCTCAGGCTCCTCTGCTGGACTCAAATACTGCAGCACTGCCTTTCCAGCAGTCAGAGTCTGAGCAAACTTCTCAGACTGGTGCTGTTTACAATAGGAAATCTTCACTGGGAAGGTGCAGTCCCAGTCTCCCAAGCAAACAGAATTCTCCTGGTTCCCTCTGCCTGGTGCCACATGCGCTCTTCTTCCAGTCTCCACTGCTCTGGGTTTGGGATCCCTGTGTGGAGTTGAGACTCCACACTCCTAAGGGGAGGAAGCTTTGCAGCCAATATTACTCGGTCTCTCAGCCGCACACCTGCTCCAACAGGGGCTCCCCCTTTTCATAGCTCCCCTCCTCTTACCAGTCTCTATATTGTTTCTTCACTGCTCTTTAGATATAATATGTCCAATCAGCTACACCTCTCTTGTTTTTTCAAGTTGATTGCACAGTATTTTAGCTGTAAATCCAGTCTCTGGCTGGGAGCAAGGGCACACAGCCTCCAGTTATTCCACAGCCATCTTGCCTCTCTAGGTAGTGATTTTGGACACATCTTTATTACAACTGTTCTGAAACCATTTACTATATACTTTATAGAGATTAATTCCAATCACTGATATAACATTGACATGATGGTAGCTTCCAAGTATCATTTTTAGAAACCTTGTTATTACATGTGTTCTTAAAAAATTCATACGTGTGTTAAAGAATGGGGATCCCTTTCATTTTCTGATACAACACAAGTCTGAAGGTAGCTTACAAGTAAGGATCTTAGGGATATCCTTAGCACAGGTTTTTTTAAACACTTTACTACATACATTTCAGAAGGGGAACCACCCCCATTTAGTGATATAACAATGTACTGAATGCAGCTTCCAAGCAACATTCTAGAAATATATTTATTACAATGGATCTTAAACACTTCAGTTAATTTATTAAAGCATAGGTGTTATATCCATTCACTGATATAACACTGGTCTCAACACATCTTGCAAGTAGTATTCTTAGGAATAGCTTTATTACAAGTATACTTAAACACTTGGTGATGCATTACAGAGGGAATTACTCCATTCAGTAATATAGTACTTGACACACCGTAGTTTGCAAGTATCATCCTTAGAAATGTTCTAATTATAAGTGTTATTATATACTTCAACATGCACTAAAGAATCAGGATCACTTCCATTCACTGATATAACACTTATGAATACAGCTTGCAAGTAGCATTCTTAGAAAAATCTTTATTAAATTGTTCTTGAAATAACATTTGCTGATATAACTAGTCTAAATTTTAACATATAAAATTTAAAATTTACATTTTTTTATTATCAAAGATTTATTGAAATATGTTCCAGATAGTTAATGCATGAATTAGTTTATGACAGAACATGAATTCAATACATTTTTACATGCTAATAGCAAAGACTGTGTAAAGAGTATAGTTTTAGTGTTTCAGTTCCCCTTGAATTGCTTAAAACTGGAGTGAAGTTTCTGAACACACGTAGAAAGATGTATACAATACAGATGTGAAACACCGTTTTCAATACAATTAAGACTACTAAATGAAACACCTACTGACTATGTAAACAATGTAGTAACATGCACCTTCTGTAAATATCATTACATTATAATACTTCACAGAAGATATGAGCACTCTACACAGGACTTCTCTTGTGTATTTCTTCAAAGATTGAAACATATTCCAAATAATGTGTGTATTTTTCTAAGACATAACATAAAACCTATACATTTGTAAATGGTAATGGCAAACCAGTATTGGAACAGTGTGGTTTTAAGGTTTCAATTAGCAGCTCATTGTGTAAAACTTGATTGACCATTGTAAAATTAATTCATATGAGACGGGATTTTGGAAAAGTTTTAAGCAAACACTAAAATTACTGCATAAGAAACTAACTATATAATGAATATTCGAACATGCTCCCCCAGCAAATGCCATAATATTAAAATACTTCTCAGAAGTATTCTACACATTAGGAGCATTCTACACAGTAATTCACTTGTGTGTTACTTCAAAGATCAAAACATACTCCAAAGAGATGTAATGCATGTATTAGTCTATGAAATAACTTAAAATCAGTACATTTGTACATGGTATTTTTAAAGTCTATTGTGCTAAAAAAAGTGTTTCACATCTGTATTGTATAAATATTCCTGTGCCTGTTCAGAAACTTCACTCTGGTTTTCAACCATTCAAGGTGAATCGACACATCAAAAGTACACTCTTCTACTCAGTCTTTGCTATGAGCATGTACAAATGTATTGAATTCATATTATGTCATAAACTAATTCATGCATTTACTACCTGGAACATATTCCAATAACTCTTTGATAGTACACAGGAGAATTACTCTGTAAAATGCTCATATCTTCTGTTTAGTATTATCATGTAAAGCCATTTACCGAAAAAGCATGTTTGAACACTTATTACATAGTTTGGATTTTCATGTAGTAGATATAGTTTGTGCTAAAATCAGTGTTTCCAAATACTCTATGTATACAACATTCTAAGAGTGTACATGAACTTTGCCAGAGGTTTAAACAGTGCAAAACTCATTCAAACACTAAAACTAGACTTTTCTCAGTTGACTTAAAATTTATACTTCTAGTGTTCTTAGAAATATATGTTTCAAAGAGATCATAATTACTTCACTATATTCATTACAGAATGAGTGTCATTTTCATTCTTGATTTAAGACTGTTCTAAAAATGCTTACAAGTAGCATTCTTAAAGAATATTTATAACTGGTGTTCTTAAACACTTTATGAATTTCAGAACGTGTACCACTTTCATTTCCTGAAATAAGAGTACTCACAATACAGCTTGCAAGTTCTATTAGAAACACCATTAGTGTGATTGTTCTTTTTCTTGGAATTAGCAAGTGATTATTATCATTTTAAATTTAAAAAAATACTTTTAATAACATGTACATAGTTCCTAGTTTTCTGTTGGTAAAGATATTATTTTATAATTTGAATGTTATTTCAAATAATGATGACACCTCATTTTCCCAGTGTAGCCAGAGAATGGGGAACTCATATAGTCCAAGTAATATTTTTTATTTTATATTTTATTGTTGAAATTATTACAGATGATTCCCCCATTTAACTACCCATTGCCCACCTCACCCAGTCCCTACACCCCTGGCCTTCACCAAACTGTTATCTATGTCCATGGGCTATGCCTATATGTTCTTTTCCATATAGGTTTAATCCTTTTTGTTGAAAATGTTACAGATATACCTCTTTTTCTCCCCATTGAACTCTTGCATTCAGCTCCCACTCCCACCCCAGACTTTCTCCACACTATTGTTTGTCTATGGGCAGTTCCTATAGGCATATGAGTTATTTGATTAATCTCTTCCACCCTCCCCCTTCCCTCCAATATACATTAGTCTGTTGCATGTTTCAGTGTCTCTGGATCTGTTTTGTTCATAAATTTCTTTTGTTCATTAGATTCCACATATAAATGAGATCATGTGATACTTGTCTTTTTCTTACTGGCTTATTTCACTTAGTATAGTACTCTCCAGAACCATCCATGATATCCCAAAGTGCAAGAGATCCCTCTTTCTCACAGCAGCATAGTATTCCATGATGTAAATGTACCACAGTTTTTTATCCACTCATCTACTGATGGGCATTTGGGCTGTTTCCACATCTTAGCTATTGTAAATTGTGCTGCTATGAACATAGGGGTACATATGTTCTTTCTGATTGGTGTTTCAGGTTTCTGAGTATATTCCAAGAAGTGGGATCACTGGGTCAAATGGCTGTTCCATTTTTAATTTTTTGAGGAAACTCCATACTGTTTACCATAGTGACTGCACCAGTCTGCATTCCCACCAGCAGTGTACTAGAATTCCCCTTTCTTCATTTCTTTGCCAGCACCTGTCATTGATGGTAGCCATTCTGACAGGTGTGAGGTGATATCTCATTGTTATTTTAATTTTCATCTCTCTAATAATAAGTGACTTTGAACATTTTTTATGTCTCTTGGCCATGTGTAATCCACCTTTGAGAAGTGTCTATTTAGGTCCTTTGACCATTTTTCAATTGGATAATTTGTCTTCCTTCATTGAGTTGCATGAGTTCCATATATATTTTGGATATTAACCCTTTATCAGCTGTATCATTGGCAAATATGTTCCATACAGTGGATTCCCTTTGCATTTTGTTGATGGTTTCTTTTGCTGTACAGAAGCTTTTTATTTTGATGTAGTCCCATTTGTTTATTTTCTCCTTTGTTTCTATTACCCTAGGAGATGTATTGCCAAGCATATTGCTAGGAGAGATGTCTGATATTTTGCTTTCTATGTTTTCCTTTAGGATTTTTAAGGTTTTACAGCTTACATTTAAGCATTTTACCCATTTTGAGTTTATTCTTATATATATTATAAGTTGGTTGTCTAGTTTCATTGTTTTGCAGGTACTTGTCCAATTTTCCCAACACCATTTATTGAAGAGACTGTCTTTACTCCACTGTGTGCTCATGCCTCCTTTGTCAAATAATAATGGCTTGGGTCAACTTCTAGGTTCTCTGTTCTGCTCCATTGATCAATATGCCTGTTCTTGTGCTAGAGTCACGCTGTTTTGATTACAGGGGCTTTGTAGTATAACTTGATATCTAGTATTGTAATCCCTCCAACTTTGTTCTTCTTTCTCAAGATTGCTGCAACTATTCAGGGTCTTTTTTGGTTCCATATAAATTTTTGGTGTATTTGTCTACATCTGTGAAATATGCTGTTTTTGATTCTACCAATCCATGAGCATGGTATATTCTTCCACTTGTTTATATCTTCTTATATTTCTTTTTTCAAGGTCCTGTAGCTTTCTGAGCATAGGTGTTTTACCTCCTAGGTTAACTTTCTTCATAAGAATCTTAATTTCTTTTTGTTCCAATGTAAATGGGATTGTTTTATTAGTTTCTCTTTCTGAGAGTTCATTATTGGTGTATAAAAATGTCACTGATTTCTGGACATTAGCTTTGTATCCTGATACATTTCCAAATTCATTGATTAAATCTAGTAGTCTTTTGGTGGAATCTTTAGGGTTCTCCATGTACAATATCATGTTGTCTGCGAACAGTGACAGCTTTACTTCCTCCTTCCCAGGTTCGATGCCTTTTATGTTTTCTTTTTGTTTGATCATTGTGGCTAGGACTTCCAACACTGTGTTGAATAAGAGTGGTGAAAGTGGACATCCCTGTCTTGTTTCTGATCTTAAAGGAAACCCTTTTATTTTTTGCCCATTGAGTATGATGTTGGCTGTAGGTTTGTCATATATGGCCTTTATTATTTTGAGGTATGATCCTTCTATTTCCACTTTGCTGAGAGTTTTTACAAAAAAATTTGTGTTGGATTTTCTCAAATGCTCTTTCTGCATCTATTGAATATGATCATTTGATTTTTGTTTTTAAAATTGCTTATGTGATGTATCATATTTATTGATTTGCAAAAATTGTACCAGCCTTGCATCCCTGGAATAAATGCCAATTGGTCATGGTGTATGATCCATTTAATATATTGCTGGTTCCGATTTGCTAATATTTTGTTGAGAATTTTAGCATGTATGTTCATCAGGGATATTGGCCTGTAATTCTTTTTCTTTGTAGTGTCTTTATCTGGTTTTGGAATTAAGATAATACTGGCTTCATAAAGAGTTTGGAAGTGTTCCTGCCTGTTGGATTGTTTGGAATAATTTAAGGAGGAAGGTGTTAGTTCTCCCTTGAATGTCCTGTGAAGCTGTCCAAACCAGGGCTTTTGTTTGCTGGGAATTTTTTGATTACTGCTTCAATTTCATTAGTTGTTACTGGCCTATTCAGGTTTTCTGATTTCTCCTGATTCAGTAGAATTTTTCCAGGAATTCTTCCATTTCATCCAAGTTATCCAGCTTGTTGGCATATAGTTGTTCATAGTATTTTCTTACAATCCTTTGTATTTCTGTGGTGTCCGTTGTTACTTCTCTTTTTTATTTTATTTTATTATTTAATTTTATTTTATATTTTATTTATTTGTGCCTTCTCTCTTTGTTTCTTGGTGAGTTTGGCTAAAGGTTCATCAATCTTGTTTATCTTTTCAGAGAACCAGCTCTTGGTTTCATTGATCTTTTGTAGCGTTTTTTAATTCTCTATGTCATTTATTTCTGCTCTGATCTTTATTATTTCCTTCCTTCTACTTACTCTGACCTTTTTTCGTTGTTCTCTTTCTAATTCTTTAAGTGTATGGTCAGATAGTTTATTAGAAATTTTTCTTTTTTCTTGAAATAGGCATGTAATGCTCTGAACTCTCCCCTCAGGACTGCCTTTGCTGTGTCCCATAGATTTTGGGTTGTTTTGTTTTTATTTTCATTTATTTCCAGGAAGTTTTTATTTCTTCCTTGATTTGATTGGTAACCCATTCATTGTTTAATAACATGCTATTTAACCTCCATGAGTTTGGATCTTTTGGGGTGTTTTGTGTGTTTTTTTAAAAAAAATCTCTTTATTGATTTCAGAGAGAGGAAGGGAGAGGGAGAGAGATAGAAACATCATTGTTGAGAGAGTCAATGATTGGCTGCCTCCTGCAAGCTCCCTGTTGGGGATCAAGCCAACAGCCCAGGCATATACCCTGACTGGGAATGAAACCAGGGTCTCCTGCATCATAGGTCAATGCTCAACCACTAATCTACACCAGCCTGGCATTTTGGGGTGTTTTTATTGTAGTTCATCTCTAGTTTTTCATTCATTTGTTATCTGAGAAGATTCTTGATATGATTTCAATCCTCTTGAGTTTGTAGAGACAGTTTGTATCCTATCGTGTGGTCTATCTTAGAGAATGTCCCATGTGCACGTGGTCTAATGTGTTATTCAAGGTTGCTGTTTCCTTCTTGATTGGCATATATGTTCTTTGGCTAATCTCTTTAGCTTCTTTTATCGAGCCCCCTTTCCACTCCCCTTTCATCTGAGATCTGTCAGTCTCTTCTATGGATACATATCTCTGGATCTATTTTGTTCATCAGTTTATTTTGTTCATTGGATTCCACATATAAGTTGATCATATGGTATTTATTTTTCTTTAATTGGCTGATTTACTTTAGCATAATAATCTCAAGGTCGATGCACACCGACACAAAGGTTAAGAGTGCCTTCCTTTTATGGCCATATAGTATTCCATTGTGTAAACATACCATAACTTTTTTTATCCACTCATCTAATGATGGGCTCTTGGTCTATTTCCAGTTCTTGGCTATTGTAAATAACACTGCTAGGAACATTTGGGTGCATAGATTCTTTCCGATTGATGTTTTGGGATTCTTAGGACAGATTCCCAGAAGTGGGAATGCTGGGTAAATAGACAGTTCCATTTTTAATCATTTGAGGAAAATCCCTACTGTTATTCACTGTGGCTACACCAGACTACATTCCAACCAACAGTATCCTAGGGTTTTTTCCTCCTTTCCTCACCAGCACTTTTTATTTCTTGATTTATTGATGGTAGCCATTCTGACAGGTGTGAGGTGATATTCCATTGTAGTTTTATTTTTTTTAATTATTATTTTTTTAATCCTCACTCAAGGGTATTTTTTCCATTGCTTTTCAGAGAGAGTGGAGGGAGAAAAAGAGAGAGAGAGAGAGAGAGATATTAATGTGAGAGAGACACATCAATTGGTTGCCTCCCACACCCGCCCTGACTGGGGCCAGGGACGAGCCTGCAACCAAGGCACATGCCTTTGGTTGTAATTGAACCCAGGACCCTTCAGTCTGTGGGCTAACACTGTAATCACTGAACCAAACTGTCTAGGGCCTCCATTGTAGTTTTAATTTGCATCTCTCTGATGATTAGTGACATTGAGTATTTTTTCATGTCTATTGGCCATCTGTATATCCTTTTTGAAGAAGTTTCTATTCAGGTCCTTTGCCCATTTTTAAAAATTGTATTGTTTTTCTTCCTGGTGTTGAGTTGTACAAGTTCTTTATATATTTTGGAAATTAACTCCTAATCCAATGTATCATTGGCAAACATGTTCTCCCATACAGTGGGTTCTCTTTTCATTTTGTTGATGTATTGTTGCTTTTTCTGTGCAGAAGCTTTTTATTTGATGTAGTCTCATTTGTTTATTTTTTCTTTTGATTTTCTTGCCCTAGGAGATGTATTGGTGAAAATACTGTTACATGAGATGTCTGGGATTTTACTGCCTATGTTTTCTTCAAGTTATGGTTTCGCACCTTACATTTCAGTTTTTTATCCATTTTAAGTTTATTCTTGCTTATGGTGTAAGTTGGTGGTCTAATTTCATTTTTTTTGCTTGTACCTGTCCATTTTCCCAACACTGTTTGTTGAAAAGACTGTCTTTACACCACTGTATGCTCTTGCCTCCTTTGTCAAATATTAACTGACCATAATGACATGGGTTGATTGCTAAGGTCTCTAATCTCTTCCATTGATTTACATGCCTGTTCTGTGCCAGTACTAGACTGTTTCGATTACATTGGCTTTGTAGAATAATTTGAAATCCAGTATTGTGACGCCTCCAACTTTGTTCTTCTTTCGCAAGATTGCTGAAGTTATTCGGGGTGTTTTTGGTCCCATATATATTTTTTTTAATATTTTTCCCAAATCTGTGAAATATTACTTTGGTATTTTAATTGCAATTGGATTGAATCTATAGATTCCTTTGGGTAGTATGGACATTTTAATGATGTTAATGCTTCCAATCCATGAACATGGTATATGCTTCCACTTGTTTGTATCATTCTCTATTTCTTTCTTCAATATCCTATACTTTTCTGAGTACAAATCTTTTACCTCCTTGGTTAAGTTTATTTTTAGGTATCTTATTTTTCTTTGTTGCAATTAAATGGGATTGTTGTATTTTTTTTAGTATCCTTTCTGAGAATTTATTATTGGTGTATAAAAAGGTCATCAATTTCTGGATGTTAATTTTTGTACCCTGCTACTTTGCCAAATACATTTTTTAGATCTAGTAATTTTTTGGTGGAGTCTTTGGGGTTTTCTGTGTACAATATCATGTCATCTGTGAATAATTACCCTTTTACTTTCTCTTTTCCAATTTGGATGCCATTATTTTTTCTTATTGTTGAATCACTGTGGCTAGGTCTTCCAATGCTATGCTGAATAAGAGTTGTGAAAATAGACATTCTTGTCTTTTTCCTGATCTTAATGGAAACACTGATTTTGCCCATTGAGTACCATGATGGCTGTAGGTTTTTTATATATGACAATTATGTTGAGGTATGACCTTGTCATCCCCACTTTGCTGAGAATTTTTTTTATCACAAATAGTTGGATTTTGCCAAATGCTTTTTCTGCATCTATTGATAAGATCATGTGATGTTTACCCTTCATTTTGTTTATGTGATATATCACATTTATTGATTTGGTAATGTTGCACCATCCTTGCATCCACTGAATAAATGCCCCTTGGTCATGATGCATGACCTTTATAATGTATTGCTGGATTTGATTTAATATTATTTTGTTGAGGATTTTAGCATCTTTGTTCATCAGAGATAATTGGCCTGTAATTTTCTTTCTTTCTACGACCTCTATCTAATTTTGAAATTAGAATAATGCTGGCCTACTAAAAAGAGCTTGGAAGTGTTTCTTCCTCTTGAATAGTTTGAGGAGCATAGGTGTTAGTTACCCTTTGAATGTTTGATAAAACTCACCTGTGAGGCCATCCAGTCCAAATATTTGTTTCCTGAGGGGTTTTTTTATTACTGCTTCAATTTCATTAGTCCTTATCAGTCTATTCAGGTTTTCTGATTCTACCGATTAGGGGTTTTTTTTTCCAATTTTATTTTTATTTAAATATTACAGATGTCCCTTTTTCTCCCCAATGACCCCTTCCACCCGGTCCCATGCCCCTCCCCAGTTCCTGTCCCCACCATTGTCCGTGTCCTTGAGTTGTGCATATATGTATATAAATTCTTTGCTTACTCTATCCCCCTCCACACACACACCCTCCTCCATCCCTCTAACATTCATCAGCCTGATCTATGCTTCCATGTAATTGAATCTATGCTGTTCATCAATTTATTAGGTTCTTTATATTCCACAGATAAGGGAGATCATGTGATGTTTGTCTTTCTCTGCCTGGCTTATTTCACTTAGCATAATATTCTCGAGGTTCATCCATACTGTCCCAAAGGGTACGGGATCTTTCTTCTTTACAGCTGCGTAGTATTCCATGGTGTAAATGTCTCACAGCTTTTTTATCCACTCATCTGCTGATGGGCACTTGTGCTGTTTCCAGATCTTAAGTATTGTAAATTGCGCTTCTATGAACATAGGTATGCACATATTCTTTCTGATCAGTGTTTTAGGATTCTTAGGATATATTCCTAGAAGTGGGATCACTGGGTCAAAAGGCAGCTCCATTTTTAATTTCTTGAGGAAACTTCATACTGTTTTCCATAGTGGTTGCACCAGTCTGCATTCCCACTAGCAGTGTACTAGGGTTCCCCTTTCTCCACATCCTCACCCACACCAGTCGTTTGTTGATTTGTTGATGGTAGCCATTCTTACAGGTGTGCAGTGATACCTTATTGTGGTTTTAATTTGTGTCTGATTAGCGACGTTGTCTCTTGGTCATCTGTATGTCCTCTTTGGAGAAGTGTCTATTCAGGTCCTTTGCCCATTTCGTAATTCAATTGTTTGTCTTCCTCTTGCTGAGTTAGTATGAGTTCTTTGTACACTTTGGAAATTAGCCCCTTATCAGATACAGCCTTGGCAAATATGTATTCCCAGACTGGGGGGTTCTTTTGTATTTTGAGGCTGTTGTCTTTGCTCTGCAGAAGATTTTTAGTTTGACATAGTCCCATATGTTTATTTTTTTCTTTTGTTTCTCTTGCCCTAGAAGATGTATCAGTGAAAATTCCACTACGTGGAATGTCTGTGACTTTACTGCCTATGTTTTCTTCAGGATTTTTATGGTTTCACAACTTACATTTAAGTCTTTTATCCATTTTGAGTTTTTTTGTGTATGGTGAAAGTTGGTGGTCTATTTTTTTGCATGTATCTGTCCAATTTTCCCAGCACCACTTATTGAAGAGACTTTCTTTACTGCATTGGATGCTCTTGCCTTCTTTGTCAAATATTAACTGACCATAATGGAGTGGGTCTATTTCTGGGGTCTCTGTTCTGTTCCATTGATCTATATGCCTGTTGTTGTACCAATACCAGGTCATTTTAATTACAATGGCTTTGTAGTACAGTTTGATGTCTTGTAATGTGATCCCTCCCACTCTGTTCTTTTTTCTCAAGATGGCTGCAGCTATTCAGTGTCTTTTTTGGTTCCATATAAATTTTCAAAATGTTTGTTCTAGGTCTGTGGAATATGCTGTTGGTATTTTCATAGGAATTGCATTAAATTTATAAATTGCTTTGGGTAGTATAGACATTTAAATGATATTAATTCTTCCAATCCATGAGCATGGTATATTCTTCTACCTGTTTAAATCTTCCTGTATTTCTTTTTTCAGTGTCACGTAGTTTTCTGAGTACAGGTCTTTAACATCCTTGGTTAAGTTTATTCCTAGGTATCTTATTTTTTTAGTTGCAGTGGTAAATGGTATTGCTTTTTCACTTTTTCTCTCTGAAAGTTCATTTTTGGTGTATAAGAATGCCATTGATTTCTGGATGTTGATGTTGTATCCAGCTACCTTGCCAAATTCGTTTATCAAATGTAGTAGTACTTTGATGGAGTCTTTAGGGTTTTCTATGTACAATATGTCATCTGCAAATAATGACAGTTTTACTTCCTCTTTTCCAATTTGGATACCTTTTATGTTTTCTTCCTGTCTGATGGCTATGGCGAGGACTTCCAGTACTATGTTGAATAAGAGTGGTGAAAGTGGACATCCCTGTCTTGTTCCGGTTTTTAATGGAAATGGTTTTAGTTTTTGCCCATTGAGTATGATGTTGGCTGTAGATTTTTCATATATGGCCTTTATTATGTTGAGGTATGATCCCTCTCTATTCCCACTTTCCTGAGAGATTTTATGAGAAATGGGAGCTGGATTTTGTCAAATGCTTTTTCTACATCTATTGATATGATCATATGAGTTTTGTGCTTCATTTTGTTCATGTGATGTGTCACTTTTATTGATTTGCAGATGTTGTACCAGCCTTGCATCCCCGGAATAAATCCCACTTGGTCATGGTGTATGATGTTTTTAATGAATTGATGGATCCAATTTGCTCGTACTTTAGTGAGGATTTTGGCATCTATGTTCATCAGGAATATTGGCCTCTAATTTTCTTTCTATGTAGTGTTTTTATCTGGTTTTGTGATTAGGATAATGCTGGCCTCATAAAAAGAGTTTGGGAGTTTCCCTCCTCTTGAATTTTCTGGAACAGTTTGAAAAGAAGAGGTGTTAATTCTTCTTTGAATGTTTGGTAAAATTTGCCTGTAAATCCATCTGGTCCGGGACTTTTGTTTGCTGGAAGTTTTTTGATTCCTGCTTCTATTTCATTAGTTGTTATCGACCTCTTCAGGTTTTCTCCCTCTTCTTGATTCAGCTTTGGAAGGTTTTATACTTCTAGGAATTTGTCCATTCACCCATGTTGTCCAGTTTTTTGGCATATAGTTGCTCATAGTATTTTCTTACAATCCTTTGTATTTCTGTTGGGTCAGTTGTTATATCACCTCTTTCTTTTCAGATTGTATTTATTTGGATCCTCTCTCTTTGTTTGGTGAGGGTGGCATCAATCTTATTTATCTTTTCAAAGAACCAGCTCTCGGTTTCATTGATTTTTTTGTATTTTTTTTTAGTCTCTATGTCATTAATTTCTGCTCTGATCTTATTTCCTTCTTTCTACATCCTCAGGGCTTTTATTGCTGCTCTCATTCTATGTCTTTTAGTTGTAGTGTTAGATGGTTCATAAGATCTTTTTCTTTTTTCTTGAGATAGGCCTGTAATGCTGTGAATTTTCCTCTCAGGACTGCTTTAGCTGTGTCCTGTAGATTTTGTGTTGTTGTCCGTTAATTTTCTTTTTTTTCCATGAAGTGTTTGATTTTTTCCTTGATCTCATTGGTAACCCATTCATTGATTAATAGCATGCTATTTAGCCTCCATGTGTTTGAATATTTTTGAGTTTTTTTATAATGGTTAATTTCTAGTTTCATGGCATTGTGATGCTTGATGTAATTTCAGTCTTCTTGTATTTGTAGAGATACAAATCTTGTGGCCAAACAAAGTAGTCTATTTTTGAGAATGTTCCATGTGCGCTTGAGAAGAATGTGCATTCTGCCGCTTTGTGATGAAATGTTCCGTAAATGTCAATTAAATCCACTAGGTCTAGTGATTCATTTAAGGTCTGTGTTTCCCTGTTGATTTTTTGTCTTGATGATCTGTCCAGTGCTGGCAGTGGGATGTTAAAGTCCTCCACTATGATTGTGTTGCTGTCATTCTCCCCCTTAAAGTCCCCCAATAAATTTTTTATATATTTAGGTGCTCCTATATTGGGTGCCTAAATGTTTATAAGGGTTTATTTCCTCTGTTGGATTGATATCTTTAGTATTACATAGTGACCATCTTTGTCTCTTGTTATGGTCTTTATTTTGAAGTCTATTTTGTCAGAAATAAGTATTCCTACTCCAGCTTTCTTTCCGTTTCCATTTGCATGGAATATTATATTCCATCCCTTCACTTTTAGCCTGTGTGAGTCTTTTGCTCTCAGGTGGGACTCTTGTAGACAGCATATATTCGGGTCGTGTTTTTATATCCGTTCAGCTACTTTATGTCTCTTGATTGGATTGTTTATTCCATTTACATTTACGGATACTATTGATATCAACTTATTTAATGCCATATTTCCCTTTTATGCCTATGTACCTTTCTCTCACTATTCTTTCTTTTTCTTAGAGCATTCCTTTTAGCATTTCTTGCAATCCTGATTTAGTGGTAATGAATTCCTTTCATCTTCAATTTTAAATGATAGCCTTTGTGGGTAAAGCAATCTTGGTTGCATGTTCTTGATTTTCATTACTTTGAGAACTTCATGCCACTCCCTTCTGGCCTGAAGCGTTTCTATTGAGAAATCAGCTGGTTATCTTATGGGGGTTCCCTTGTATGTCACTGCTTGTCTCTCTCTCTTGCAGCCCTTAATATTCACTCTTTGTCTTTGACATTTGCCATTTTAATTATGATGTGTCTTGGAGTGTGTCTCTTTGGGTCCCTCTTGCTTGTAACACTCTGTGCTTTCTGAACTTGTGTGGCTTTCTCTCTCTCCAGCCTACAAAAGTTTTTTGTCATTGTTTCATCCACCAAGTTCTCTATCCCTTGCTCTCTTTCCTCCCCTTTTGGCATTCCTATAATGCAAATGTTGTTTTGTTTCATGTTGTCCCAAAGCTCCCTTAGACTGTCCTCATGCTTTTTAAATATTTTTCTTTTTGCTGCTCTGATTGAGTGGGTTTTTTTTACCTTGTCTTCTAAGTCACTTATTCTATCCTCTGCTTCACTGAGCCTGCTTTTAATTCCTTCCAGTGTATTCTTGATATTGGACACAGCATTCTTTATTTCTGTCTTATTTTTGTTTATGTTATATAACTTTTTTTTCATGTTTTCCTTAAGGTCCTCAATCCTATCCTCTATCGCTTTGTTTTTCTCATTAAGTTTTTTGAACACCTTCATAATCAATACTCTGCACTCTGTGGTGTTTTTTTAAAATATATCTTTATTGATTTCAGAGAGAGGAAAGGAGAGGGAGAGAGAGATAGAAACATCAATGATGAGAGAGTCATTGATTGGCTTCCTCCTGCACACCCTCAACTGGGGATTGAGCCCGCAACCCGGGCATGTTCCCTAACCAGGAATCAAACCCCAGTTGCTTGGATCCTAGGTCAATGCTCAACCACTGAGCCATGCCTGGCTGGGCTGAACTCTGTTTCTGATAGCTTGCTTAACTCCATCTTATCAAAGACTTTTTCTGGCGATTTTTCCTTTTCTTTAATTTGCTGGTTGTGTCTTTGTCTCCCCATTTTGGTAGGTCTTAGTGTTTGTATCTACATATTAGATATATTTGCTGTCCCCCAGTCTTGTGGGGTGGGATTTTGTCTTGTGAGTCCAGTGTATCCCAGAGGTGTGTTTTTCTTATACTTCTGAGCTCTTTGCTCTAGGCATGTCCCTTTTATGGGTGTCACTTTTGTGGTTTATGTCCTCCTTTTGTGATTGTCGTTGACCAGTATTTGGAAGGACACTCCTCTCAGTTTGGCTAACTGTGTGTCTCAGCCCCAACCTCATCATGTAAGCTGTTTTATGTGTGTTGGCAAGGCAGGACAATACACAATTAAACTTCCAGGAAGCAAGGGGCGTCTTACAAAATATCTTGATAGTGACAATGAAAATAACCCAAGTAGAAATAGAACTGGGAGAGTGAAGGGAGAACACACACACACACACAGCTTAAAGAAAGGAAATAGAGAAAGAAAAGTAACACTTAGAGAGAAATATATTGTTGTTAACGGTGGTGAAAATTTAGAAAATAATAATAAACTAAAATGTAAATAATAGAGAAGCTACTGGGACATAATAGAAGCAGAGAAAAGATTCAGAAAGAAGGGCCAGCAAACAATTAAGGGAGAGAATAGGAATAGGATAATAGTTGAAAATGAGAAAATAAAAATACAATAAAGTGAATAAGAGAAACGAACAATTGAACAAAAAGACAGGAAGACAGAAGGGAGGATAACAAAAGAATGAAAGAAAAGAAGAAGAAAACAAAAAAGATATGCCAGTGGCTTGAGAGGAGAGAGAGAGATAAAGCCCAGACAGGGAGGGAGTCCGATAAGAGATTTTGGGGAAACTATAGAGGAAAGCAGTAAACTTGTTTGTAATGCTAAAGTCCCAGTCATTAAGTAGGGATATCAAGAAAGTCTTGAATGTAGAAGCAAAGATAAGCCAAAACAAAGCAAATAAACCAAGCAAAACAAAAAACAAGCTAAGCAAAACAAAATTCTTTTATAAAAAATGGAAAATATTTAGTTAAAAAATGTTTTTTAAAATTTTTTTTAATTATAAAAATAAAAAATAAAAAATAAAAAAAGTTTCCCCTTTCTCTTCCTCCTAAGGCAAAAAGAGAAAAAACAAACAAGAAAACAAACAAACACAAAAATAACCAAAACCAAAACAAAACAGAAAAAAAAAATATTCAAACAGGTGAGTTTTTTCTGGACAGCTTATGTTGTCTGCAGCTCACAGTTTTGTCTACTATTTTCCATTTCCTGGGAGGTACTTAGCTAATGTGAGGAGCTGTCTAGGTTTGGCTCTAGTGTCCTTAGGTAGATGGTTGATCTGAGTCTCTCCATGGACCTCCTCCTCTTGTCAGCTATTTTGCAACTTTGTAGTTGCCTGGTCTTACTCCAGAGTCTTCTGTAGAGTCTTTAGGGTGCAGGATGGCTAGTGTAACTCAGGTATCACCCCCCTTACTTATAGGTTTTATTGTCAGGCACTCACTGTGAGGGAGTTAGTCTCTGCTCCATGGCCAGCTCCTCAGTCTCTACCCTGTCCTCTGACTCTAGTTCCCCATGCACTGGCCTGCTGCAGTTTCAGACTGATTTCAGTCTTTTGCCTTTTCTGTATGGGCCATTTCAGCAGCCTGGGCTCAGTGGGTTTGATTAAAAAAAATTCCTGTGAGCTATTTGCCTGCCCAGCCCCCAGCAGAGGTTTTCAGCATTTCTCTGGTTCCCAAACAACAGTCCCTGAAGAGTCCTATTCTTGCAATGTCCTGTGAGCTGTTCTCCCTTCTCCCTCATGACTCTGCTCTGCAGGGGTATCTGTGGCCTCAGTGAACTGGACCAGGCCTTTTCCTGTTGGTGGTGGTGCTCCCAGGCTGCAGGAGAGGATGGTGTGCTCCACCCCTTCCTTCCCAGCTCTGGTTGGCTGGTTGCACCATGCCTGCCCCTCAGACAGTCTACTGTGCAGACACCAATCGCAGCTTCCGCTTGTCTGTCCACCCAGTGCATGCTGGGAATGTGGGAGCCAGTTCAGGGATCAGAACTCAAAACACACAAAGCAACACACAGGCAGAGTCTGCCCTGCAAGGTCCCAGTGCCCACGTGCCAGGGCGCCCACTTGAGGGGACTCAAAGTCAGCTCTACTCCCTGCACCTCTGATCTCAGCAAAGCTTAAGGGGCTCCATGTGCCACCATAGCACCCCTCAGGGCTGGTCACAGATCTCAGACTCTCCCCACCAGGAGCTCACGCCACCACGGCAGCCCTCAGGGCTGGTCACAAATCTCAGCTTTTCTGCACAGGGATCTCAGGGAGGGAGGGCTCTCCTCCCCTTCCCTCCTCTGGGCAGATTCTATGCTTTCAGGGGCTCAACACAATGCCTTACAGAGAGGCAGAGGGTCCCTGTGTGTTGCTGCTCAGTGCAGACCTCTGGTCCTTTAATACTTGGGTGCACACGCTTTGGGACAGCCTTTCCTATGGTTGGCACCCTGAAGATTAGATGCCAGTCACTTCCACCATTAGAATCTGTTTTGCTAGGAAGGCACTGTTTACCGTTAGAAGCTTTGTTTCCTAGGAGGACACAGTCCCCTCCTCGCAGACTCACTGCTCTCCTGGGTCCCTCTGCCCTCCCTGGAGGGTGCTCCTTCCCCTCTCCTCTGCTCCGGGTATGAGATCCCCACTTTTGGATGCTGTTCCACACTCCTGAGGAGAGGGAGATTTACAGCCTCCAAGCCTTGGGCTAAGAGCCCAGCACAGGCTTCAGGGGGGACTACCCCTTTCCCCCTCCCTTACTGGACTCTATGATGTTTCTTCAGTGCTCCCCACTTGTACTCTGTCCACTCAGCTATGTTTCTCTGTTTTTTCCAAGCTGACTACATAGTATTTTAGGAGTAAATCAAGTCCTACCGATTGACTTTTGGAAGATTGTATGTTGTTAAGATTTGTCCATTTGCCCAAGTTGTCCAATTTTTGGCATATAGCTGTTCATAGTATTTTCTTATAATCCTTTGTATTACTGTGATTTCAGTTGTTACTTTGCCTCTTTCATTTCTGATCTTATAATTTTGGGCCCTCTCTTTTTGTTTCTTGCTAAAAGTTTATCAGTCTTGTTTATCTTTTCATAGAACCTGCTCTTGGTTTCATTGATCTTTTGTAGTGGTTTTTTTAGTCTCCATGTCATTTATTTCCATCGTCATCTTTATTATTCCCTTCCTTCTACCTACCCTGGCCTTTGCTTCTTGTTCTTTTTCTAGTTTTTTTAGTTGTAGGGTTAGATGGTTTATATGAGATTTTTTTTTTTTTTTTTTTTATGGTAGGCCTGTAATGCTATGAATCTCCTTTTCAGGACTGCTTTTGCTGTATCCCATAGATTTGGGCTGTTGTGTGTTCATTTTCATTTGTTTTCAAGAAGTTGTTTTGTTGTTGTTTTTTTAAAAATATATCTTCACTGATTTCAGAGAGAGGAAGGGAGAGGGAGAGAGAGAGTTGAAACATCAAAGATGATAGAGTCGTCATTGATCGGTGCCTCCTGCACACCCCCGGCTGGGGATCGAGCCTGCAACCCAGGTATGTGCCCTGACCTAGAATCCAAGTGCAATCTCCTGGATCCTAGGTCGATGCTCAACCACTGAGCCACACCCAGTCAGGCCAGGAAGTTTTTTATTTGTTTCTTGATCTCCTTGGTAATATATTCATTGTTTAATAACATGGTATTTAGCCTCCATGTTTTTTAATATTTTTCAGGTTTTTTTTTTATTGTAGTTGATTTTTAGTTTTTTGGCATTGTGATCTGAGAAGATGCTTGATATAATTTCAATTTTCTTGAACTTGTTAAGACTTGTTTAGTGTCCTAACTGTGGTCTGTCTTTGAGAATGTTCTCTGTGCTCTTGTGAGAAACATATATCCTATTTTGGGATAAAATGTTCTGTAAATAGCAATTAAATCCATCTGATCTAGTGTGTCGTTTAAGGTCTCTGTTTCCTTGTTGATTTTTTGTTAGGAAGATCTACGCATTGATAACATTGGGATGTTGAAGTCCCTTGCTATGACTGTATTCCTGTTGATCCCTCCCTTAAAGTGCACCAAAAGTTTTACATATTTGGTGCATATTTTTACCAGGGTTATATTCTGTTGTTGGATCAATCCCTTTAGTATTATGTAATAACCTACTTTGTCTCTTTTATGGCCTTTTTTTTGAAGTCTGTTTTGTCAGATGTAAGTATTGGTACCCCAGCTTTTGTTTGTGTGTGTATGTGTGTGTGTGTGTGTGTGGCTATTTGCATGGAACATTTTTTCCATCCCTTCACTTTCAGCCTATGTGAAACTTTTGTTTTGAGGTGGGCCTCTTGTAGGCAGCATATATATGGGTTGTGTTTTCTTATCCATTTGACTACCCTATGTTTTTTAATTTATTTTTTATTTTTTAATATATTTTTATTAATTTCAGAGAGGAAAGGAGAGGGAGAGAGAGAGAGAGAAACATCAATGATGACAGTCATTGATTGGCTGCCTCGTGCACACCCCTTGCTGGGGATCAAGCCCACAACTCGGGCAGGTGCCCTGACTGGGAATCAAACCTCAATCTCCTGGATCATAGGTCAATGTTCAACCACTGAGCCATGTAGCCAGGCTACCATACATTTTTTGATTGTAGCATTTATTCCATTTACATCTAAGGTTATTATTGATAGATACTTACTTATTGCTATTTTCATTCATTATGCCTATGTTCCTTTCTATATATTTCTTTTTCAAGCAGTCTCTTTAATGTTTCTTGCAATGCTGGTTTGTCGATAATAAACTCCTTTAGATTTTTTTGGTCTGGAAAATTCTTTATTTTACCTTCAGTTTTGAATGATAACTTTGCAGGATAGAATTGTCTTTTCAGATTCTTGATTTTCATTACTTTGAGTACTTCATGATGTTCTTTTCTGGCCTGTAGTGTTTCTGTTGACAGATCAGCTGACAGCTTTATGGGAACTCCCTTGTAGGTAAGTTCTTGTCTCTTTCTGCCCTTAACATTCTCTCTTTGCCTAGCCAGTTTGGCTCAGTGGTTAGAGCATTAGCCCACAGACTGAAGGGTCCTGGGTTCAATTCCAACCAAAAGCACACACCTTGGTTACAGGCTCCATCCTTGGCCCCAGGTGGGGTGTGTATGGGATGCAACCAATCGATGTGTCTCTTTTACATCTCCCTCTCTCTCTCTCCCCCCATTCCACTCTCTCTGAAAAGCAGTGGAAAAAATATCCTCATGTGAGGATTTAAAGAAAAAGATTTTCTCTTTGTTTTTTACTTTGCCATTTTACTTATGATGTGTCTCATTGTGGATCTCTTTGGGTTCGCCAAGTTAAGGAGGTTTTCTGTCATTATTTCTTCAAACAGATTTTCTCTCCCTTGCTCTCTCTTCTCTTTCTGGTACCCCTATGATGCAGATGTTATGGCTGATATTGTCCCATAGGTTTCTTCAACTTTTCTTATTTCTCCTAATTCTCTTTTCTTTTTGATGTTCTGCTTAGATGCTTACTATTATCTTGTCCTCTGATTTGCTGTTTCTATCCTCTGCTTCATCTAACCTGCTGTTAATTCCTTCTAATGTGTTCTTCATTTCAGATATTATATTCTTCATTTCTGACTGGTTCTTTTTTATGGTTTCTATGTCTTTTTAAAAATTTATCTTTACTATTGAAAGTATTACAGATATCCCCTCTTTTTCCCCAGTTGACTCCCTGAGTCTTTTTTAATGCTTACCATCTCTTTTTTTTGTTCTTACTGAGATCATCCATTCTTCCCCTAAGGACCTTGAGCATCCTTATAACCATTGTTTTAAACTCTGCATCTGGTATTTTTGTTGCTTCCATTTCATTTATTTTATTTAATTCTTTTTCTGAGGATTTCTCTTGCTCTTTCATTTGAGGCATTTTTCTTTGTCTCTCCACTTTTGTCTCTGTGAACTAGGTAGATCTGCTATGACTTCCAAACTTGTTATGATGGCTTTATGATAAAGGTGTCTTGTTGGGCTTTGTGGTGCAATCTTCCAGATCATTTGAGCTTTGTGCTCCAGGAATGTTTCTTGTTGGTTATGTGCACGCACTCTTTGTTGTAGTTGTTTGTTGAATGCTCTTGGCCCTTTTGCAAGTGGAGTTAACCCTTTAGGCTTGGTGGCTATAAGGGTAAACCTTGATCATCATGGATGAGATGCTGAGCAGGGGCTGGTCCCCAAGGTGGAGTTTTTCCCAGGAGGGACTGGTGCGTGCCCAAATCCCCCTTTGGGTGTGCTGCTTATGTGGCTAGTTGGGTCAGTCTCTGGTGTGGTCAGAAGCCTACCCCTGGTTGTGTTGGTTCTGGATCCTCTTGAGTGGAGTTCAGGTACAGTGGGGTTGCTGTCATTTGTTGTGCGTAACTGGCCATGGGCTGTCTGTCTGGAGCTACCACACTGTTCACTGTTTATGTCTGTGTCTATGTCACCTATGAGGTGCCAGTCTATGTAAAAGGGTTGGCTTTGTGGAGCTCTGACCAAGAGGCAGATCAATAAAAGTCCAAGGCCCCCTGAGGTGACTTCCACCTGTCAGCTACTTTGACCTCCCCTTGAAGTTGCCTGGATTTCCTTCAGAGTCTTACAATGAAAGGCTGTAGAGTGGGCTTAAGCTAACCATGACCCACTAACCCTTCCACAGAGTTCAAGCTCAGTAGGCAGGGTCACCAGGTTGGAAGGACAGGACTAGTGTGTTCCCTACTTGGGGGCAGTGTGGAAAAGCACTCAATGGAGAGAATGTGGCCCCTATGCCAGAGTCATACTATTCAGATTCTGCCAGAGTTCCCAACTCTAACTTCCCCAGGAGGAGCGCATCACAGGCTCAGCTTGGGTGCAGCCAGCTATCCCTACTTAGAAGCAAGCTTGGTAGGACAGGACATTGTCACTGAGACAGGCAAACAGATTGAGGAAGTCTTCTGTTGGGGATGACACCAGCTGGGCTATGGGAGGGCAGAGAGCTACACTTCTCCCCTTAGCCAGGCCTGCTGAGCTCTGGACTAGAGCCTCTTAGGTAGATGTACTCTGAATGTCCTAGATTTGTGCTGAGCTGCCTTCTCTTGGTGAAACTGAGCCCAGGAGGATGAGGCTAGTAAGGCTTATAAAAACAAACCAAGTCAGTTTTCCATTTGTTGTGGTGCTGGCCTGCCACACCAAGTTGCGTGCCTCTTCCCCCTAGCTCTGCATCCATGTTGTCAGAGACCCCAATGGAACCGCATTCTAAAGGTCCTGGCTCCGACCTGTGCTCTCTGCTTCCTTCCCTGCTGTGGGACTTGAAGGAACAAGTCAAAGCAGTCCTCTTCTAAGGGTGACACTGGCCTTTGGGAGGGGATCGAGCTGCTCCCCATAGCTTGGCAGTGCACTGCCAGAGACCTTGACAGCACACTCTGAGGGGGTAACACCAAATGTTTCAGGTCTGAGTTGCGCCCCCTCCACTCCTGTGGAGTTGCCCCCAGTGGGGCTTAGAGGAACAGATCAAGGCAGCCAGTGGTAGTGCTGGCCCCTAAGAGTAGAGCAAGCTGCTCCCCTCCCCCTTGTTCAGCAGCATGCTGCCAGAGACCCTGATGGAAGGCTCCAAGGGAGTGGCTTTTAAGGTCCCAGCTCTGAGCTATGCCCCCTTCCCTCCATGAAACTGAGCTTTAGTAGGATGGGGCCAGCAAGATTTGGAAATGCAAATCAAGGCAGCCCTTTGATGAGCATGGCACAGGCCTGCAGGAGGAGAGCAAGCTGCATGCCTCCCCCTAGTTCCACAGTGGAATGCTGCCAGAATTGCAGACAAGGTAGTCTTCCATTGGTGGTGGTGCCTGCCTAACTTGTGGGATGGGAGAAAGATTGGCCCTTGTTCCAAAGCTACTAAGTTTGATGGCCGTCTGAGAGTCTGCCTATAGTTTCTCCAGAAAAAGAGCATACCTTAGGTACCTGTTGAGTGCAGCCAATAGTCATTTCTCCTAGACTTGAGTTTAGCAGGGTGGTGTTGCCAGTATTTAGAGGACCAGGTTAGTGCACTTTCCCTAGCTGGTGCTGTAAGAATAGGAGTGCCTGTCTGTCCCTGGAAGATGGCTCCTGAGGATGATGTGGGATGTTTACTCAGGACCAGGACCTCAGTAGCTGACCCTCCAGATCTCTCTCTGGAGCCATGTCATTCACATCTTTTCTTTTTGGCTTTTGTATGTCCTGAATCTCCTTCCTTCTATCAGAGCACTGGGTGAGTGCCCAACACCAAGCTTCTGTTTTGCCCCTTTAGGAGAGCAACGATTCTAATAGACTCCTCTTTCCAGCAGACAGAGTCCATGATGATTTTGGCTGCCATATACTATTCAGGCTCCTCTTCCTAGCCCTTGCGCTCTGGTTTGCTAGTCCTCTCTTGGAGTTAAGACTCCACTTTCCTTAGAGGGTACTTTAACAGCTGAGATATCCCTCCGGCTTCTTTGCTGCCACACCTGGGTGAAGGAACCAGCCCTCTCCGCATCATCACCCTCCTTACCAGTCTCTGTGTAACTTCTATAAATCCTTGGATATAATACTCCTGTTCAGGTGTCCTTCAGTTGGATATTCAGGTTGCTTTCTCCATGTTTTAGCTGTAAATAGGTTTTGGACCAAGAGGGTTTGTGTGTAGCTTCCACCTGCTCCACAGCCATCTTATCAGTCTATATTTTCTAATTGAATATATTGGGTGACATTTGTTCACAAAACTATACAGGTTTCAAGTGTACAACTCAACAAAATATCATCAGCACACTGCATCATGCACCCATGGCAAAGTCTCTTTCCATCTGCATTTATCTCCCCCTTTGCCTACCTCCACCTACCTCCACGCCCCTTTCCCTCTATCACCACAGTTGTCTGTTGTCTGTGATATTATATATGTTTTTTAATCCCTTCACCTTCTTTCATCCAGTTCCCCAAACCTCCTTCCTCTGATAGACGTCAGTCTGTTCCATGTATCTATGCCTCTGTTTCTATTTTGTTTGTCTGTTTATTTTCTTCATTATATACCACATATAAGTGAGATCATATGGTATTTGTCTTTCTATGACTGGCTTACTTAACTTTGAATAATAACCTCCAGGTCCACCCATGCTGTCCCAAAGGGTAAGATTTCCTTTTTTATGGCCAAGTAGTATTCCATTGCTTTTTTTATCCACTCAGCTACAGCTTTTTTTATCCACTCATCTACTGATGTGCACTTGGGCTGTTTCCAGATCTTGGCTATTATAAATAATGCTGCAGTGAACAAAGGGGTGCATATATTCTTTCAAATTAGTGTTTTAGCTTTCTTAGGATATATTTCCAGAAGTAGAATCACTGTGTTGTGAAGCAGTTCCATTTTTAGTTTTTTGAGGAAACTCCATACTGATTTCCACAATGGCTGCACTTGTCTGCATTCTCACCAACAGTGCAGAAAGGTTCCCTTTTCTCCACATCCTCACCAGCACTTACTGTTTGTTGATTTATTGATGATAGCCATTCTGACAGGCTCATTGTGGTTTTAATTTACATCTCTCTGATTATTAGTAATGTTGAGCATTTTTTCATATGTCTATTGATGACCTGGCATTATTAAATTGAAAAACTTTCATCTCTTCATGAGATTCCAGAAAATGTAGGGGAACCTCAATTCAAAATTTTTCTTCTTCATTTAAAATAGTATAATGGCAATAAATAATAATATCTATTAACCTGTACAAGGAACTGTGCTAAGTATGTGGTATGTATTATTTCATGTTAATGCATATGTTAATAAATACCCACTTTAAAGGATTAAAGGATATGCATTAACATGAAATAATGCATAATACCTCAAACTTTTTTGTTTTTAATTAGGATTGCTGCGGCTATTTTGGGTCTTTTGTTGTTTCATATAAGTTTTAGGATTATTTCCTTTAGTTATGTGAAAAATGCCTTTAGTATTTTGATAGGGATTGTATTGAATTTGTGGATTGCTTTGGGTAGTATGGACATTTTAATGATGTTTATTCTATCTATCCACGAACATGGTATGTGCTTTCATTTATTTCTATCTTCTTCAATTTTTTTCTTCAATGTCTTATAGTTTTCCAAGTACATGTCTTTAACCTCCTTGGTTAAATTTATTCATAGGTATGTTATATTTTGGATGCAATATTATAATTTGAATATCAGTTTGATTGTTTTGACAGTTCATTATTAGTGTATAAAAGTGCCATCAACTTCTGAATATTAAATTTGTATCCTGCTACATTACTAAATTAATTTATCAGTTCTTATTGGTTTTTGGTGAATTCTTTAATGTTCTTTTTATATAGTATCATACCATATTCAAATAATAAGAGTTTTCTTTCCAATTTATGTGCCTTTATTTTTCATGTCTGATTTCTATGGCTTGGACTTTCAATACTATGCTGAATAAAAGTGGTGAAAATGGGCATTCTTTTCTTGTTTGATATCTTAAGAAAAACACTTTCACTGTTGAGTATGATGTTAACTGTGAGCTAACCATATAAGGCCTTTATTATTAGGAATATTCAGCCTGTCACCACTTTGCTGAGAGTATTTATAATGAATGGATTCTGGATTTTGTCAAATTATTTTTCTGCATCTATTGATATGATCATACAATTGTTATCTTTTGTTTAGTTTATGTGGTGTATTATGTTAATTGATTTGCAGATATTGAACCATTCTTCATCCCATCCCAGAAATATATCCCACTTGGTCATGGTGTATGATCTCTCTAATGGATGGCAGAATTTGTGTTGCTAATATTTTATCGAGTATTTTTTAATGTATATTCATCAAGGATATTGGTCTATAATTTTTTTGTAATATCTTTGTCTGTAATATCCCATATCTTAGAAATGGGATAATGCTGGTCTTGTAAAATGAGCTTGGGATCTTTTCCTTTTTTTAAAGATTTTTAATATTTTGAGAAGAATAGGTGTTAATTCTTTGAACTTTGGTAAACTTCACCTGTGAAGTCATCTGGTCCAGGACTTGTGTTTGTTGAGGGTGTTTTGAATACTGAATTAATTTTGTTAGCAGTTATCAGCCTGTTCAGATTTTCTGTCTCTTCTTTGTTCACTCTTAAATGATTGTTTTTTTGTATGAATTTTTCCATTTCTGCCAGAATGTCCAATTTGTTGGCATGGAATTTTTCATAGAATCTTCTAATCATATGTTGTTGTTCTATGGCGTCAGTTGTCATTAACGTTTTTCATTTCTGATTTTATTTATTTGGGACCTTTCTCTTTTTCCCTGACAAGCTGGTTAAAGAGTTACCATTTTTTTCTAAATCTATTCAAAGAACCAGCTCTTGGTTTCATTGATCTTTTGTATTTTTTTAGGCTATTTTTTGTTTGTTTGTTTATTTCTGCTGTAGTCTTTATTATTTTCTTTCTTCTACTCATTTGGGCTTTTGCTTGTTTTTCTGTTTTTAGTTCCTTTAGGTGTAAGGTTAGATTGTTTATTTTAGATTCTTATTTCTTTTTTTAATATGTTTTTCATTGATTTTAGAAAGAGAAGAAGGGAGAGGAAGAAAGGGAGAGAGAAGCATCAATCAATTGCCTCCCTCACACACCCCAATTGGGGATCAAACCCAAAACCTGGGTTCATGCCCTGACCAGGAATTGAACCAGGTGACCGTTCCGTGCATGGGACGATGATCGACCAGCTGAGTCACACCGGCCAGGGCTCTTCTTATTTCTTGAGGTAGCCCTGTATTGATATATATTTTTCTCTTAGAATTGTTTTGGCTCAGTCCCATTGATTTTCAGTCATAGTGTTTTTATTTTTATTTGTTTCAAGGTATCTTTTGATTGTTTCCTTGATTTTGTTGTTAACTCATTCATTGTTTAGTAGCATGTTATTTAGCCTCTATTTGTTTGTGTGTTTTTCAGGGTTTTTTTCCTTGTAATTGATTTCAAGTTTCATACCATTTTGTTGGGAGAAGATGCATGTTATGATTTCAGTCTTCTTATGTTTATTGAGACTTGTTCTGTGACCTAATATGTGATCTATCCTTGAAAATGTTTTATTTGTGCTTGAAAAGAATGTGTATTTTGCTGCTTTGCTGTGAAATGCTCTAAAAGTATCAATGGAATTTATCTGGTTTAATGTGTCATTTCAGGTCACTGTCTTAACTTATCTTTTAAAAAACATACTAATAATTTTGAATGGTTTTATTAAGTATCATAATTATAAGAAATACTTGGTTTATAGAGCAATGTAATGGGTATGAAATCTTTTAAATCTAGGTTATGTTTAAAATTTAGGCTGGGGAAAAAGAGGAGCTATATCTTAACTAGATTTATCACACAGATAATCCTTGGAATATAATTTTGTTCAGGAAAGTATCAAGACTAAGAAAACACAACACTGTATCAATTGTCTTGATATTGACAGTTTATGGGTATTACAGTATTCTTCAGTTATCATGAAACTTTTACCTTCTTGCCATGTATACAGTTAGTTATATTGTATATATTGGGACATAAGGCTTGAGGCGCTAAATATGTTGGTTTCTTATTTACTTTTTCAAATCACTAACTGAAGAGGATATGTAGCTATGTGTATATATGTGTATAAGTATATATACACATACATATTAGAAACCTGAAACATTTTTATTATCCTGTGGACTAGATGGACTGCTGTTTTTAATAAAATGTTTTATTATTCTAACAAAACTAAATTTAATAAACAATAAAAAATTGAAACAATTTTATGAAAGAGCTTACATTCAAGCACCTGAGTTTTCATCAGTATTATTAGTTGTCTTGCACACCCATGTGGTAAGGCAAGGTAGTATTGTCTTAATCACTCAGCCACATTGTCTGTTCCCTGTCATACCCATGTATGTCCCACCCCAGTTCTCCAGCTGTCAGTCCTTTACTTCCCAGTTCCCACAGTGTTTGTAATTCTCCACAGCTGGCCCATTGGAAGAAGAGCGGTTTGGCTTCCCCGCATTCAGTGGCATTTCTCGCCTGACCTGGCTGGTCTCTCTCTTTGGGGAACTTTCTCTTGCGTCTGCCACTTTGGAAGAGCGAAAGGAAGATCAGTACATGAAAATGACTGTATGCTTGGAGACAGAGAACAAACGGTAGGTTGTGAGAAACCATGAAGAGAAGGAAACTTAAGGACATCCTCCTGTGTTTACCTAGGTGAAACTAGAGGGAATCTAGTGGGCCTACACCCTTTAGCCCCAACTCCAGAAGGACTTTCTGCTTTTTTTTTTTTTTTTAATATATCTTTATTGATTTCAGAGAGAGGAAAGGAGGGGAGAGAGAGAGATAGAAACATCAATGATGAGTCATTGATCAAGCCCGCAACTGGGCATGTGCCCTGACCGGGAATCGAACCCCGATCTCCTGGATCCTAGGTTGACACTCAACTGCTGAGCTATGCCTGGCCAGGCGGACTTCCTGCTTTTGCAGACAGAACAGGTACTATATCAGACCTAGTAGCTTCTGTGGACTGAATTTTTTCTAAAATTTTATTATAAGATTTCCAGACATATGGGGAGGTTGAAAAAATTTGCAGTGAACACCCATACAAGTACCACCTAGATCCTGCCATTAACATTTTACCCTGCTTGCTTATCACATGTCCAAATGTTCATCACTCAGTGTGACCAAAATTTAAGGTTCTGTTTATTATCTTTATCATCACATCATACTGTCATACTGTTCCCCAAATATTCTAATTCTTTATTTCTCATACCAAGTCTTTTTCAACAAAAGCACATTTATAAATTTTCTTTAAAAGCATTTCAGCTCTGTAAAATATTTAAAACAGCAAAGGTTTTAGAGTTTCTATGTGTATTTCCTGGTAGGTTGGTCTTTTGGTAGTAAAACAAACAGACTGTTGGGTATTTAAAAAAAGAGAAAAATATTTCCCGAATGAAGCCTGATGTCCATTTTGAGGATTATCTTCAGATGAATGTGAAACATGCAGACCTTGGACATACAGCATGTGGAATGATAGCAGCGGTGGCCCCAGGTTATGATGTGGCCATATAGAATTGCAGTCATGTTCATACCTGTCCACTGTATTCAGAGCTAAAGGTAGCTCAAGATGCTACAGGAATACAGGGGAGGGGAACCTGGAGAGGTCAGATCATGCTTCTTAGAGGAAGAGGTGCTGTGTTCAGTCTTGAAGTTTGAGTAGGAGTCAGACAGGAAGCAAGAGCTGGATGAAGGTTGGGGCAGATGGCAAATACCATATTATAATTTGTAAATTCATATAATACTTTACACCTCACAAGTTGCATTTTTAATTCCACCACCACCACCACAACATAGGTAAAGATGTATACTCATTATTTATTTTTACTGTTAGGAAGTTGAGATGGAGGAAACATCCTCACATTTTGTATTCCCTCAAATTCTGAGGCTGTATGTTATATGGAGGGATATGAGAAATTTTCTTAGGTAGATTAGACTATTTGAAGTATCTCAAGTTATTTTTATCTGGCGTTAAAGCAGTTAATAAGGAGCATTGATATTAATCTTTGTCATCACATTCTGGAATGTTTCTAAAGGCTGTATTATGTTTTTAAAACTAGCCACAGGCTGAGATAATATAATGTTACTTGTCAACTCTACCTCGATAAAGCAAATACAAAACAAAATCCTAAAAAACTAGTCATGCAATTAATTTTTTAGAATAATTTAGACCAACTTTTTGATAGAGTTTGTATTGAGTCATAACCAAAAAATTTTAGTTGATAGAAAGAACACCTTACTAGTTTACTAATTTGATTTAATTACTGTTTACTTGAGTCTTTGCCTGACCTGAATGTGAATATTTGATTTATGGGTTAGTATTGATTCACACATGGATCATTTTAATGACTTCCAAAATAGGAAACTTGCTGAACTACAGTTCTTTAAAGCAGATTGGTCCCTGCTTGGTTTACATACCCTGTGGTACAGTGTACTATGTGACAAAGAAAAGCCTTTTTATCCCATGAATGCAGCTCGGCTTCTGATTTTGCCTAGGAAGACAGCTTTGGGATCTGTGAGCCTCTTTTCTGTATCTCCCCCCAATTTTTTCTTAGTCTGCAGGCCAGATTTTATAAGTAGATGTTTTTCCAGGTCTTGTTACTACATATTAGGAGCTTCTGCCAGTTGTTTCCAGATACAAATTTTTAAGTTACAGCTATCTTCAAACAAAATAGTGGAATGGAGCAGAACCACAGCAGGAGATGGGGAAGAGGGGAGGCATGATCTTGAAAGGTCACAATAAAAGAACTAGCAAGACAGAGATCATTACTTAAAACCCTGTTGTAGAATTAGCTAATGTTTTTTGAGTGCTTACTATGTTTTAGGTATAGTCTTAGCCCTTTTATAGGGATTTTGTCATGTATTCCTTATACCAACTCTCTGAAGTGGGCGTTATTTTCAGCTAGGGAACTGAGACTCAGGTTGAAAATCTTGCCAAGGTCACAGAGCTAATAAGTGATTGTGTGAAAATCACATTTAATCACACTTAGGCAGCCTGTCTCCAGTCCCCAAATTGTCACACCTTCTCCCCCAAAATGCACAGGAAGGATATGAGAAAGAAATATTATGGAAAACACACCAGGCCTTGTCTATACCTTATAATTCTCACTTCTCAGTGAGGTATGTGTCATTTGCCTCAGACTCCAGAATTATCCAGGAAATTTTAGTACAACTTACGCCCAAGCCCATGTTCTTTGCATTTAACCAGCAATTTTCAAACTCTGTAGAATACTTTTTCAACCCAAATCTTATATGGACAACCAGTATATACAAGAAGTATAAAATTCAACTCCTGTTGAAGCTGGTTGGTAGAAACCAAAACCGTGCATGTCCCTGCCTGCTTATCCTTCAGGGCTGGCGGAAGAGCACTGTTAGAAAATGACCACCTGCACAGTTCTTGAAGACATATATGCTAATACTCAGAATGTGGATGTGGTTAAACACCTTCCTGTAGAAGCTGAGAAGTAAGAAGCATTTTTATGATAGTCAGTGCCCAGGTTGATGAATGCAAATATTTGCATGTGAAGGTTTTCACAGAGAGGAGGAGCAGAAGAGCTGTCTGTGAATTAAAGCTTGTGTTTTTGGTTGGGACATCTGAAGTTAAGTGCTGTCCAAGCCCAGAACACAAGTAGACCAGATCCCATCCTCAGCTCTACTCCATCCTTTTTGCAGTAAAATGCAAACAGCTGAAGTTGTCACATGTAAATACAGGATTAGGAAACAGTTTGGCTTTTAAAGTTTTTAGCATATAGGACCACAAAATGAGGAAGTTACTCTGTCAACATTTGTCCTGATGTCTCCTTGCAGGAATGGGTATTAGAATGTCTCCGCTTTATATACTTCAGATTTTGCCCTCTTACACATTCACTCCACACTCTAGTATTGGTAAGCTGGGTTAGCCAAAGAGGGGACTTCTTTAGGTTGGAAGCAACCCTGAGCTTTCTTCTGTGCCCAAAACAATCTTAAGTGACTTGTTTAGGCTCTTCCTGCAACCCACATGTAAATCTTAAGCCTTATTATGCCGCATCACTTTAGAGACAGAACAAGCAAGCAAGCAAGCAAACAGTAGTTTCCCTTCATTCCTTAGCAATGCTTGTCTAACTTGCCCACTGTAGGCCTGATCTATTGTAGCTCAGTGGGAAAGGAGAGAAGAAATCCCAGTAATGGTGTCAGGACACAAGAGAAGGCCAGAGACCCTGATAAATGCTCAGGATTTAACATTTTCCCTGTTCACACTGAGAACTGTATCACTTAGCACAGCAGTCAACAAAATTGCCTTGTTCTTGACCCTGACTCATCCTTGTAGGAAAAGGGTGGGAGAAGCAAATATAAGTAGCTAGCAGTCAACACGAAATCATCTCATTCCTGGGACTTTGTTCTAAGAGGAAGGAAGAAACACTATATATGTATTAACATGTTGAATACAGGATATTCATATTAATTTAAAATTGCAATGAGCTTAAATATTTGGCAACAATAAAATGTTAAATAAATTATATAATCAATTGTACATGCTATGCAGATAAAATAAAAATATTTAAAAATAGGTAAAGCATAGTCAAAATTGTTTATATTTTATAATTTACATGCCATATACATATAGACAAATATAGGAAAGGATTATGTCAAACTAAAGATACTTTTATTTAGGTGGAATAATTGTGGGTTTTTTTCATTTAAAAAGTCCTTAATGCTGTATTGTTTTTAGAATCTATAAAAGAAAGCAGATTTTATATATTTTTCTCATATTATTCAATAAACCTTCTTAGTTTAATTCAAAGTCTACTTAAGAGGTTGCTCTGTTTGCATTAAGCAGATAACACAGTTCTTATCTACTATAAAGACAAAAGATAAACCAAGAGAAAAGAGTCTTTGTAGAAGTGGTCTGTTCTATTTGGACCTTATTTTTTTGTGAGTGCTGACAGTCTGGGGGCATATTTTAAATGGAAACAGGTACTTTGTTAATCAGCAAGGATAATCTGCTGTTTTCTGGCATTCGCTGGTGTCATAGACTTCTTTGAGAATGTAGTGAAAGAATACTTTCCCATAAAAATGCACATACACATGGAAATAAACTTCACGAAATCTCCGGTGGTTTATGGATTGCCTGTAGTTCTTATCTGGCTTTCCTAGAGGGATCTATAACACTCGGAGTAAAAACTCCTGAATAACAAATTGTTGTGCACACAAAAATCATTGCATGAGTTCCTCAGCTGATGGCAAAATTAAACAAAGGTCTCTTTGGCAATAAAGTAGAAAATAACCATCCATGACCTTTGGGAGGCTGGTGAAGGTTGGGTTGCCACCATACCCACCACAGTGAGCAGCAGCTGCAGGGAAGGTGGGTACAAAATGAGGACCTGTTAGCAGGTGCTCAAGTGCCAGCAAGTATTCATTTGCCCTCCTTTGTAATCTCTAACATTATGGTTCTTTTGTTTTTGCAGTCCATTAACGTGGATTGAAGAGAAAGGACCTGGTCTAAAACGAAACCGACATTTAAGCTTCCATTTCAAATCTGGGTCCCTGGAGAATATGCCAAATGTAGGAGTCAATAAGAATATTTTTCTGAAAGATCAAAATATATTCGTTCAGAAACTCTTGGGCCAGTTTTCCCAAATGGAACTGGCTGCTGAAAAGAAACGCATCCTGCACTGCTTGCGCCTTGCGGAAGAAATCCAGAAATACTGTTGCTAAAAGAAGAAAAGAAAGCAACAGGGTTCTTCCAAGATGAAACCATAGCTTGATTGTTATCAAGAGTTGACTTTATTCTTGCAATTAAACATGTCTTGGGTAAACAGGTTTTGCTTATTGTCACAAGTTGTATTGGGAGTGGTTTTTGAAAATAGTGGGGATGAGAAAAGCACTCAGTTTGGTTAAGCTGATCCAAATGCTTTGTATGCCTGATTTCATTTACTTTTTCTAACAGCCCTATCAAAAGGGTATTACCAGGCTTGTTTGGAAATTCTTGTTTGAAATCACCCAGGTAGCAGAATCAATCTTTCAACCCCACTCAGGCACTCCGCCACTACAAAATAGTGCCATGAACCTTCTTCCCTGCTTTAAGGAATTTTATTTTCCCTCAAAAACTTTCACTAGTCGACTATGCTAAGTACTGGGGTTTCTGAAAATGAATGAGACATAGCCACTGCCTTTAATAACTCACAGTGTCATAAAGGAACCAGTTACACAAGCCAGTTACTGTAATGTACTAGGTTTAATAAAAAAAAGATATGGCCCTGACCATCTGGAAAGGGGTTAAGGGAAGACTGCCAAACCAGATCTTGAGTATGAATAAGTTAACCGTGTAAAGGTGAGAGTATGGCTTTAATGGCAGGAGACTAACATAAGGAAATACAGTGAGAAGCAGCATGGTGAGTGCACTGGGAACACTTACTGGAGGAGGGAGTCCCAGAGAGGCAAATTTTATCATGGGGGACCCCATAAGCCAGGTGAAGGAGCTGGCATGTTTTTATTAAACAGTACAGAGGCACTGAAAGCTGTTATTTAATAGGAGAAACCATGGTCAGGTTTCCATTTTAGGTGAAGCACTCAGAAGGCTGCCTGGAGGAGACGAGACTTGAGACAAAAGAGGCATCTAGTTGAGAGCCATCAATGTGTTTGCTTTTAGCCTTTGATCTATATGAACTTGTCCCTGATGTTGAGTCAGACTCTGCTGAACTTGAAGCAGAGCCAAGTCCAAGGAAGCTTGCTTTTTTGTTTCATCGATGGTCCTATTGCATTTTCTTCAAAGCTTGGGTTAGCTTTCTTGCTTCTGTAAATTCTCCACCTTGATTTTTGCCTCCCCTTCACATGCCATTAACCATTTCAGAATTCATGAGGTCATTGATGGAGGCAAACTCTATTTTTTTTTTTACCTATTTATCTTATTACATCACTATAGTACATCAAGGTAAACAAAGCAGGTAAATACATTAATTTAAATATTTTTTAAAAGCCTTACAGTTATTATTATATTTGCCATATAAAATAATCTGTACCAAATAATAGTCAATTTATTTTATTGGTTATCTACATCAAATGACCCTTACGGTCAGGGCATATTGTATTGTATCTATTTTTGTACACTGTGCAGCATTTAGTATTAGGTAAATTAAATATTTTATGATTAAAATGTAGTGCAGTAGCTTCTCCCACATGGGCTTGATAACTGCTCTTTTAATATTATACTCCCTACTTAATATTGGAAATGGGGTATTCAAAATCAGAGCTGGACAGTAAAGTTGTACAAACAGATTTTATTCGGGACTATTGCAATAGGGAAAGAGACTTCAGTATATAACTGGACTCAATTCCAAATACAGCATAAAAAAGTGGGGATTTATACCCAAGGAGCAGGGCAGGGGTGAGCAGATGTAAAATTACTAAGAGGAGAAACATCAGGGGCAACAGGGAGTTCAGACAAAACTATCTTGAAAAGATTCTTACAGAAGGCATGTCAACCTGATCAGATACCAAAAGGAGATGAATAATTTGGTTATATATTGAGGGTGGGGATTTTTACTAAACTGATTTAGTACGATTTTGGCTAAAATTGGGTGATGCAAAGACACATGGAAGTTCCAAGTCAAGGCCTAATTGAGAAGAATATTTAGAAAAGGCTGACTAAAGTTTGGTTAAGGAGAGATTTTTTGGTCATGGACTATGAGATTACTAATTGATATTGGTAATTACTAATCTCAAACTTATTTTGTGTTTGGTAAAGAGATACAAAATAAAAACATCCATTAATCTTACTCATTTTAAATAACTGCAGAGGGGTAAAGAAGAGATGATGAAGGCTGGAAGATGGCAGCACTGTGAGAAGGAGTAGAGCACCCCTGCTCCCAGCCACAGACTTGATTTACTCCTAAAATATTGCATAGCCAGCTTGGGAAAATCAGAGAAATATACCTGAGTGAGCATAGTTTGAGTAGGGAGCACTAAAGAAACATCATAGAGTCTGATAAGAGAGGGGGGTCATAGAAAGGGGGATTCCCCCCCTGAAGCTCGTGCTAGGCTCTGAGCCCCAAGGATTAGAGGCTTTAAAGCTCCCTCCCCTGGGTGTGTGGACTGGCATCCAAAGCTGGACTCTCAAACCCGGAACCGAGAAGAAGGGAAGGAGTGCACTGCATGGAGAGCAGAGGGACCCAGGGGAGCAGTGTGCCTAAGAGGAGAGGATGGCGCCTTCCTAGTGAAACAAAGCTTGTAGTGGCAGCTGAGATAGGCCTCTTATGCACAGGGTACTGACCATAGGGAAAGCAAGCCCAGAGTGTGTGGCACCCAAGTAGAGAGGGACCAGAGGTCTGCACTGATCAGCCGCATACAGGGACCCTCTGCCTCCCTGAAGGCATTGTGTTGAATCCCAGAAAGCATTTAATCTGTGTGGTGTGGGGAAGAGGAAGAGAGCCCTCCCGCCGTGAGCTCCTGGTGGGGCGATTTTGGGGTTTTTGACCGGCCCTGAGGGGTGCCGTGGTGGTGCACATGGAGCTGCCCCAGCTTTACTGAGATCAGCAGTGCAGGGAGCTGCTTGGAGCTGACTTTGTGTCCCCTCCTACTGGGTGCCTTGATACAGGGCAGTGGGACCTTGCAGGGCGGATTCTCTGCATTTGTGTTGTTTTGTGCATTTTTGAGTTTTTGATCGATGAACAGGTGTCCACCTTCCTGGCTCGCATTGGTTGGACATACCAGGGGAAGCTGGGATTTGTGTCTGCATAGTAGTGTTTGAAACACACACTCCCTCAACCAGCCAACCAGATCTGGGAAAGGAGGTGCAGAACACTCCTACCACTTCAGCAGGCTAGGAGCACCACCCCCAACAGGAAAGAGGCTGGTTCAGTTCACTGAGGCCCCAGATATTCCCCACAGGGCACAATCCTGAGGGGGAAAGGTGATGAGCACATAGGAGGGCATTTCAAAAATAAGACTCTCAGGGAATATTCTTTGGGAACTGGAAAAAAACCTTAAAACCCCTGCTGAGGGCTGGGCAGGCAAAGTGCTCTCTGGAATGCTTTTTAATCAAAACCACTGAGCCCAGGCCACTGAAACAAAGGCAATAGAATGAAGTCAGTCTGAACCAGAAGCAGGCCATTGTGGGGGGAACTAGAATTGGAGGATGCTGTAGAGACTGAGGAGTTTACTTTGAAGCAGAGAGTAACTCCCTCACAGTGAGTGCCTGAGAGCAAAACCTCTAAGTAAGGGGAGCAATATCCCAAGCTACAGTAGCCATCCTGCACCCTACAGAAGGCTCTGGAGTAAAACCAGGCAACCACAAGGTTGCAAAATAGCTGACAAGAGGAGGTGGTCCACAGAGAGCCTCAGATCAACCAACTACCTAAGGACACCAGAGCCAAACCTAGGTAGCTCCTGACATTGGCTGATGCACAAGTACCTCCCAGGAGAACTGAAATCAGTATACAAATCAGTGAGCAGTAGACAACATAAGATGCCCAGATGAAACTCTCCTGATTGACTTTTTTTTCTTTCTTAGGAAAGAGAAAGGAAAAAGTTTTTTTCTTTTTAACTGTCAGAGGGAGCTTGGTATGAGCTAGCATGCATAGATATCACAACAGGCTTGATGCAAACATTTCCCAATAAAAGAGTGGATCAACAAGGTAAGATACAGGGCTTACAGAGTTTACTGGCTATGTTTGACAGTCCAAATGCTATTGAAAGTGACCAAGAGACACATTTTACAGGACACTATGTGCAACACTGGGCCAAGAGGCACAACATTGAATAGTGACTGCACCTCCCTTATAATCCAGCAATAGGTGGACTTATTGAACATTATAATGGACTGTTGAAAAACACCCTGAAAACTGAGGAAGAGTCATTACAAGGATGGACCACAAGACTCTCTGATGTACTATTAACCATGAATAAAAAGCCCTTCCTAGGTTGACCTACAACATTCCAGATTCTGCAGCTGATATGGGCTTTCCCCTGACAGTGCAAGTTCGAACAACAAATACCAAGATAAAAACTTCTTGCAGAACAGACAATAACCTGTTTGGGGCAGCACACATGGGCATATACCCTGGAGCTAATGTATTAACTGGGCCTTGGGAAACTCAAACTGGTACCTGCTGATGTGCTTTCTTACTCCATGAGGGTAAGATCTTGACCAGGATTTGCTTATACAACCTACCATAGTTGGTAAGTTGCCAGCTAGTATTAAAGCAAATAACCCTGGGGGACTTATCAGAGTAGGTATCTTAATTATTTCTATATAGCAGATTTGTACTCCTCTCATCGCTAATATTCTAGGCTGGGGGTAATCACTGGTCAAAGGGTATGGTTTAGAAGGCCAGGGAGACCACCTAAAACACTATTATTACACAGGATAGAGCAGTGGCCTGTGTATACCCACCAGTGCTGTTTTGACTCTATTAATTTTCCTTAGTCCAGTGCAGGCCAACAACTTTGCAAGATGAACTGAAGACATGGCTCTCTGGTCCAATGATTCAGACTGTTGAATGTGTTCAAAGATGCCCCTCCTCCTACTCCTGGGTGGCCTAGCAACACAAATCCAGTCAACATAACAGAATGGCCATATCTCAATATGGTTTGGATAGTTGTCTTGGGTCTGGTGATCATCTTTATATACTCTGACACTAATATGTATAAGTCTGTTATTTCTTTGCTATGCTTTATATTGTTGCTCTAGAATATGGATACAATGTCTCACCCATCCTCCTCCCTCCTCAAGTTATATGTGAAAGATGTAATGGGAAGATTGTGCAGTAGTGAAGAAGAACGGTACACATGTTGGGGTGTAATGTGTGGTATGTAAGAACATGGATCCCTTCCCAAACTTGAAATCTACCTCCCACACTGTGGGAATATAATTAAGGCTGTGTGACCTTGGGAGCCTGGCCAGCTCCTAAGTCAAGGAACAGCCAAAAGGAAACTGTTCACAAATTAAGCCTGGATTGTAAACAGGTAGCATTTTGATCTTACACAGTTTAGGTGCAAGCACATCTACCCCACAAGCTCATTTGTTTTGTTTTCTGTAATCTGTTCTAAGAAAGTCTGTGTTGTAGAGACTTATCCCAGTGCTCCCATAAGTTGTAAAAGACAAATGTTTTTTGCAGCCAGTCCTCCAGGTTGTTTCTTTGGAACCAGCAAGCAATATGTTGGGGTCTTCTTTGACCTTGGCTCTTTGCGTAACAGAATGCAATGCAGGCCATCCCTTACAAATTGTGACAGCAGGAAATCTTTCATCATCCCTGGGCTCTCTGGATAGGTGCAGTTCCCCTCTCTCCAGTGAAGGGGCTAGGACTTCAAATTCTGGATGCAGGGTTCCCAAAGTAGCATGGAGTAATCTTTGTTAAGGGCAGGGAATAGACCTTGGGGAGTGCAAGTTTTCCACAATATCACAGGGAGTTAACCTCCTCATGGCAGGGTCTAACATTCCCTAATATCAAGCACAGTATTCCCAAAGTATCCCTGCATATCACTCCTCACTGTGAGTGCTGGGCCCCCAATCAATGTTGCACTATTTTTTTAGTGCCAATGTCTTTTTCACTACTGTAGAGTGAATGAACCAGCCTTAAAAATCATAGGTGTTCCACAGTAGTGAATGTATCACCTTCTTAAGTGCTTCTGGGAAACTCTTACAAAGTTGGCTGTATTCAAAGTTGAACAGAGTATTATCTTTCAAGCAGGTGAATTTAGGTCACTGTCTCAGATCAAGGAATTTCTTTTGTAGTGCCCAGCTACTTTCCCCAGCTTGGTTGATTTGCAAATTCACCATTTTGGTTTGCAAATTTACGAAAGTAAGATGGTGCTTCCTTCCAAGCTCTAAGATTTTAGGCAACATTTTTTATATGCATAGATTACCCAGAGTAACATAGAATATATTCTCTTCAGTCACTGTTAATGGGGCAGTGTATTCCACCTAGGTGGGTTTTTTTCTACTATACTTTTGTTCTTGACACTATTATACATATTCCCTATTTCCCCTCACCTGACCACCTTCACCTAACCCCTGTCCCCACTCCCTCCAGCCAACACCAAACCATTGTCTGTGTCCATAGTTTATGCACGTATGTACTTTGGCCAAACACTTCACCCTCCTTCATCCGGTTCCCCGCACCACACCCATCTCTGACATCTGTTAGTCTGTTAGCCATATATCCATGCCTCCAGTTTTATTTTGTTGATCAGTTAATTTTGTTCATTAGTTTTCACATATAAGTAAGATCATATAGTATTTTTCTTTTTCTAACTGGTTTATTTTGCTTAACATAATAATCTCCAGGTCAGTCCATGATTTTGCAAAGGGTAAGAGCTCCATCTTTTTTAGAGCTGCATAGTATTCCATTGTATAAATATACCACAGCTTTTTTATCTACTGATGGACTTTTTAAATGTAAGGTATGATCCCTCTATTCCCACTTGGATGAGAGTTTCTACCATAAATGGGTGCTGGATGTTTTCAAATGCTTTTTCTGTGTCTATTAATATATCCTATCATTTTTTATCTTTCATTTTTTATGTGACATATCACATTTATTGATTTTTGAATATTGTACCAACCTTGCATCCCTGAAATAAATCCTACTTGGTCATGGTGCATTATATTCTGAATATATTGCTAGATCTGATTTGCTAATATTTTGTTGAGGATTTAGCATATATGTTCATCAGCCTACAGTTTTTTTCTTTGTATTGTTTTTATCTGACTTTGAAGTGAGGACAATGCTGGCCTCATAAAAAGGGCTTGAAATTCTTCCTTCATCTTGAATATTTAAAAATAGTTTGAAGAGGATAGGTTTTGTTTCTTTTCTGACTGTGTGATAAAATTTGCCTTTGAAGATATCAGGTCCAGGACTTTTGTTTGCTAGGATTTTTTTTTTAAATTACGGCTTCAATTTCATTAATTGTTATCGGTCTATTCAGGTTTCTGATTATTCCTGATTCCACTTTGGAAGATAGTATGTTTCCAGATATTTGTCCATTTCCCCCACATTGTTGGCATATAGTTGTTCATATTATTTTTTTACAATCCTTTTTATTTCTATGATATCAGTTGTTTCTTCTCTGTTTTCATTTCTGATTTTATTTGTTTTAATTTTCTTTGTTTCTTGATGAGCCTGGCTAAAGTTTCATCATTTTTAAAAAATCTTTTTCAAAGAACCAGCTCAAGGTTTCACTGATCATTTATATTGGTTTATTTTTATTAGTCCCTATGTCATTTACTTCTGCACTGATCTTTATTACTTCCTTTCATCTACTTCCTCTAGATGTTTCTTGTTCTTTTATGTGTAGAGTTAGTTTCTTTTTTATGTTTTACTGTATCTTTATTGTTGAAAGTATTACAAATGTCCCCTTTCCCCCACATTGTTCCTCTTCACCCTGCAATCACCCTCCAGGCCTTCACCACACTATGGTCTGTGTCAATGGGTTATGCACATATGCTTATAAGTTCTTAGGTTAATGCCACCCCCACCTTCCCTCTGAAATTTCTTTGTTTGTTGAACTTCTATGTCTCTGCATCTATTTTGTTCATTAGTTTTTTTTTGTTCATTAGATTCCACCTATGAGGAAGATCATGTGATACCTGTTTTTCTGACTTGCTTATTTCCCTTAACATAATACTCTCCAGGTCTGACCTGGAGTCTCACCTGTCTCAAAGGGTAAGGAATCTTTCTTTTTTACACCTGCATAGTATTATATAGTAAAAATATCCAGAAGATGCTTGATATGATTTCAAACTTTTTGAACTTGTAGAGCCTTATTCTGTATCCTAACATGTGGTCTAACTTTGAGACTATTCCATGTGCGCTTGAGAGGAATGTATATTCTGCAGCTGTGGGGTAGAATGTTCTATAGATGTCAGTTAAATCCATCTGATAGAGTGTATCATTAACAGTCACTGTTTCCTTGTTGATTTTTTGTCTGGAAGATCTATCCAGTGAAGTCAGTGGGGTATTAAAGTCCCCTACTATGGCTGTGTTGCTTTCAATATTTCCCTTAAAGTCCTCCAGAAGTTTGTTGTTATTTTCATTTTGTTTATTTGTTTTTAAATATATCTTTACTGATTTCAGAGAGAGAAAAAGAGAGGGAGACACAGAGAAAGAAATATCAATGATGACAGAGTCATCATTGATCAGCTGCCTCCTGCATGACCATGATTGGGGTTTGAGCCCACAACTCGGGCATGTACCCTTACCCGGAATTGAACCTCGATCTCCAGGATCATATTTTGATGCTCAAACACTGAGCCACATCCACCCCGGCTGTTGTGTTTTTTAAGCCTGTGTGAGTCTTTTGTTCTAAGCGGGTCTCTTGCAGACAGCATATATTTAGGTCTCGTTTTCTTATCCATTCAGCTAGCTATGTCTTTTGATTGAAACCTTTTTTTTTTTTAGGTTGTTTTCTGTTTGTTTTTAATACAACTTTATTGTTGAAAGAATTACAGATATCCCTCTTTTTTTCCCCTATTGATCCCTCCACCACTCATCAGCGCCCACACCCCACAGGTTTTCACAACTCTATTTTCTGTGTCCATGGACTATGCAAATATGTATAAAAATTTTTTGATGAATCATTCCCCAACCACTCCCCCACTACTCCCCCAACCTACCTTTCTATTGAGATTCATCAGTCTGTTCCATACTTCTATGTCTCTGGCTCTATTTTGTTCCTCAGTCTATTTTTTTTATTAGATTTCACATATGTGGGAGATCATGTAAAATTGAATCAGGAAGAATCAGAAAACCTTAATAGGCTTATAACAATTGATGAAATTGAAGCAGTGGGGGGAAAAAATCCAGAAAACAAAAGCCCTGGTCTGCATGGCTTCACAGGGGAGCTTTCCAATTTTTTAAGTTGTAGGGTTAGATAGTTTGCTAGAAATTTTTAGTGCTTTTTGAGGTAGGACTGCTTTCACTGTGTCCCATAGATTTTGGGTTGTGTGTTCATTTTCATTTGTTTCCAGGAAGTTTTTTATTTCTTTCTTGATTTTATTGGTAACCCACTCATTGTTTAATAACATACATTTTAGCCTCCATGTGTTTGAATGTTTTTGAATGTTTTTACTGTAGTTGATTACTAATTTCATGCCTTTCTGATCTGAGATGCTTGATATGATTTCACTCTTCTTGAACTTGTAGAGACTTGATTTGGGTCCTAACATATAGTCTATCTTTGAGAATGACCCATGTGCACTTGAGAGAAGTGTATATTCTGTAGCTTTGGGGTGAAATGTTCTGTAACTATCAGTTAAATCCATCTGATCTAGTGTGCCATTTAGAGCCACTGTTTCTGTGTTGACTTTTGTCTGAAGTTCTATTCAGTGAAGTCAGTGGGATATTAAAGTCCACGACTATGACTGCATTGCTGTTGATCTCTCCCTTAAAGTCTTTAAGGTTATTATTTATTAGGACTTATTGATTGACACTTTAATTCTTTACGCCTATGTTTCTCTCTCTATTTCTTCTTATTATTACAACAGTCCCTTTAACATCTCTGGCAATGCTTCTGTTTCTACTTCTAATTACAGCAGTCCCTTTAACATTTCCTGCAATACTGGTTTGCTGGTGATTAACTCCTTTAGCCTTTTGTTGTTGTTTTCTTTTTGGTCTGGGGAGCTGTTTATTTCACCATCTATTTTGAATGACAGCCTTGCTGAATAGAGTAGTCTTGGTTTCAGATCCTTGCTCTGCATTACCTTGAATCTTCATGCCAATCCATTCTGGCCTGTAGAGTTTCTGATGAGAAGTCAGTTGACAGCTTTATGGGAGCTCCTTTTTAGGTAACAGACTGCTTTTCTCTTGCTGCCTTTAAGATTCTCTTTTTGTCTTGAATTTTTGTCATTTTAATTATGATGTGTCTGGGCATGGGCCTCTTTGAGTAGTTCTTGCTTGGGACAGTCTGTGTCTCCTGAGTTTAAGTGACTTTTTCCTTGACCAGATAAGGGAAGTTTTCTGCCATTATTTTTCAAACAGGTTTTCTAACCCTTGTTTACTTTTTACCTCTTCTGGAACTCCTATGATGCAAATATTGTTATATTTAATGTTGTCCCACATCTCCCTTTGACTGTCCTTCTGTTTTTTAATTGTTTTTTCTTTCAGGGTCTCGGATCGAGCAATTTTTTTTACCTTGTTGCCTAATTCACTAATCTGATCCTCACCTTTCTCTAATCTGCTGTTTATTCCTTCCAATGTAGTTTTTATTTCTGTTATGTCTTTCTTCATTTATGACTGGTCAATTTTCATAATTTCCTTATCTTTTTTCATGCTGTTGAGAATCCTTACAATCAGTATTCTGAACCCTATATCTGATAGATTGCTTATCTGTTTCTTGTAGCTCTTCTTCCAGAGACTTCTCTTATTCTTTCATTTGGGGCTTGTTTTTTGTCTCCCCACTTTAGCTGCTTATTTGGATTTGTTTCTATGTATTAGGTAGGCCTGCTAGGACTCTCAGTCTTTTTGAAAGTTCTCTAGATCAAACCAATGTGAGGCACTTTTTTTGACTGACCTTGTGTACCCTGTTTGTAGCTATCAAGAATCCACAGCTTGAGTTCCCCTCTGTTGGGGCTGGGTGTGTTTGAAAAGTATCATGATGCACACCAAACTCTGCTTTCCCAAGGCCTGAGTCCCAAAGCCGATCAGGCAAAGACTCAAAGCACTCAGAAGACTGCTTCTGTCTCCCTCTGTATGCAAGCTGATTAATCTGATTCTCTTAATGAGCCTCAGGCTATAGAAATGCAACAGCATGGGTTGACTGATTGTTATCAGTCTTTTAATGCACCTCAGGTTGTAGAAACTCCATAGGGTAGGGTGAGAGGTCTTCCAGCAGGGTGGAACAATTGCTTCCCCCCAGGCAAAAGCTGCTTGGAAGGGAAATGTCTGCCTATAAAAGATGTCCTCTGGAGTATGGGGGAATTACTCAGCACAGGAATCCAGAGGAGTGCATTCTGAACTCTATTTACACAGCCCCAAACCCTAGATTCTCCTTGCACAGCTCCAGTCCACTCTCCTTCTGCTGGAGCCCAATGAGAGTGGCTACACAAGAAACTTTGTGTGTTGGCACTTTAAGAGGGTGCCTGCATTTCCAGTCATCTCTCTCTGGCAGAGAGAAACCCAGCTGCTTTTCACAGCCAGATGTTATGTGGGCACCTGTCTTAGTTCTGGTGCTCTTGACTGGGAAGCCAAGCTTGAGATTTAGACCCCCGAGTCCTCAGTGGGAACCCCCCACAGCTGAGATATCCCTCCAGACCTTCATCTGCACCTTTTGGAACCCAGCCATCCCTCGCATGCCTTTGTACTTCCTACCAGTCTCTATGGGGTCTCCACTTTTCCTCATTGGTTATGAGGGTGCTCTCCAGCTCATCATCAGTTGAAGCTGATTATTCAAGATGGTTTTTCTATATCTTAGTTATAATTCCAGTTTGGTCCCTGGAGAGTGTCAGTGTAACTTTCACTCAATTCACCACTATCTTTTCAGTACCTTAATTATTTTTATCTGGCATTTTCTTACTACTATCAAAGCTAGCATTTAGGCTGGGGGATATCACTGGTAAAAATGTATGTTATAGAATGTCAGGAAGACCACCCAAACAAGACACTCTTCAGGCACAGAAGAGAACAATGGTTTATATACTAACCATTGGTGCTGATTTTCCCCTGTCATTGCCTACTAAACATATCACTTATTCTCCTTAGTTCAGTGCTGGCCAAGAATTTTGTGAGGTGAGCTGAAAAAGTGACTCTCTGCTCCAATATTTCAGAGAGTTGGGTGTGTTCAAAAATGCCCTGTCTCCTATTTTTGGTCTGTCTAACAAAAAGAATCCAGTCTATCTTTCTCTATCTCTATCTCCATCTCTATCTCTACTAAACTATCTCTATTTCTATCTCATTTAGGTCATTATTTTTATCTCTATCTCCATCATCTTTATCACTCTCTCTTTTTATTTCTATTTCTTCATCTATGAGAGTTTTTTTTTTAATTATTTTACATGGCCTAAGTAAGCAGACAAAATAGGGAGACAAAAAAATAAGGCCCAAATGAAAGAACAGTGAAGTCTCCAGAAAAAGAGCTAAATGAAATAGAGATAAGCAATCTATCAGATATAAAGTCTAGAATACTTGTAAAGATTGTCAACAGCATGAAAAAAAGATATAAAAATTATGAAAAATGACCAGTAAGAAACGAAGAATGACATAATAGAAATAAAGAATACATTGGAAAGAATAAACAGCAGATTAGAGAAAGGTGAGGATCAGATTAGTGAATTAGGCAACAAGGTAAAAAAAATTGCTCGATCCGAGACCCTGAAAGAAAAAACAATTAAAAAACAGAAGGACAGTCAAAGGGAGATGTGGGACAACATTAAATATAACAATATTTGCATCATAGGAGTTCCAGAAGAGGTAAAAAGTAAACAAGGGTTAGAAAACCTGTTTGAAAAATAATGGCAGAAAACTTCCCTTATCTGGTCAAGGAAAAAGTCACTTAAACTCAGGAGACACAGACTGTCCCAAGCAAGAACTACTCAAAGAGGCCCATGCCCAGACACATCATAATTAAAATGACAAAAATTCAAGACAAAAAGAGAATCTTAAAGGCAGCAAGAGAAAAGCAGTCTGTTACCTAAAAAGGAGCTCCCATAAAGCTGTCAACTGACTTCTCATCAGAAACTCTACAGGCCAGAATGGATTGGCATGAAGATTCAAGGTAATGCAGAGCAAGGATCTGAAACCAAGACTACTCTATTCAGCAAGGCTGTCATTCAAAATAGATGGTGAAATAAACAGCTCCCCAGACCAAAAAGAAAACAACAACAAAAGGCTAAAGGAGTTAATCACCAGCAAACCAGTATTGCAGGAAATGTTAAAGGGACTGCTGTAATTAGAAGTAGAAACAGAAGCATTGCCAGAGATGTTAAAGGGACTGTTGTAATAATAAGAAGAAATAGAGAGAGAAACATAGGCGTAAAGAATTAAAGTGTCAATCAATAAGTCCTAATAAATAATAACCTTAAAGACTTTAAGGGAGAGATCAACAGCAATGCAGTCATAGTCGTGGACTTTAATATCCCACTGACTTCACTGAATAGAACTTCAGACAAAAGTCAACACAGAAACAGTGGCTCTAAATGGCACACTAGATCAGATGGATTTAACTGATAGTTACAGAACATTTCACCCCAAAGCTACAGAATATACACTTCTCTCAAGTGCACATGGGTCATTCTCAAAGATAGACTATATGTTAGGACCCAAATCAAGTCTCTACAAGTTCAAGAAGAGTGAAATCATATCAAGCATCTCAGATCAGAAAGGCATGAAATTAGTAATCAACTACAGTAAAAACATTCAAAAACATTCAAACACATGGAGGCTAAAATGTATGTTATTAAACAATGAGTGGGTTACCAATAAAATCAAGAAAGAAATAAAAAACTTCCTGGAAACAAATGAAAATGAACACACAACCCAAAATCTATGGGACACAGTGAAAGCAGTCCTACCTCAAAAAGCACTAAAAATTTCTAGCAAACTATCTAACCCTACAACTTAAAAAATTGGAAAGCTCCCCTGTGAAGCCATGCAGACCAGGGCTTTTGTTTTCTGGATTTTTTCCCCCCACTGCTTCAATTTCATCAATTGTTATAAGCCTATTAAGGTTTTCTGATTCTTCCTGATTCAATTTTACATGATCTCCCACATATGTGAAATCTAATAAAAAAAATAGACTGAGGAACAAAATAGAGCCAGAGACATAGAAGTATGGAACAGACTGATGAATCTCAGTGGGAAAGAGGGGGTGGGGGAGTGGGTGGGAGACATTAAAGAACTTATTTGCATATTTGCATAGTCCGTGGACACAGGCAATAGTGTGGTAAAAGCCTGGGGGGTGAGGCAGATGGGGGGTGTAGGGGATCAATGGGTAAAAAAGGGGGATATCTGTAATTATTTCAACAAGGAAGATACATTTAGGCAGTTTTCTGGCATAATTTCATCTACCTGGTAGGGGTCAATTTCTGTTTTATCTACCTCCACTGATTTCATAATGCCCACCAACATTATGGATGGCAATCTCTATTTTCATCAATCTAACGACTTAATTATTAAGTTATTTAAAACATATACTCATAGAAACTACTCGAATTAATTTTTAACTAATATCTGGGCTCATGGCCTGCTTAAGCTCCCACATAGTAGTAACCATCACCAGCCTGTCCCTGTGTTCTGGCTGTGCAATAGAATAATGGATATGCAGCCCCTGTGCCTTAGCTTCAGAGCTTAAGTAGCAGGGTTTCAGACTGAGTCCACCATTTCCTAGATTCCCATTGTCTTTACTGACCTTAAATAGTACATAGGTAAAGTCTTTCTCATGCTCTTGCTAATGCAGGCACCCCACCCCAGCTCTGGTCTTCTCCCTACAGTGTGGACCTAGCCGTTTGCACATAGTTCACTACATCTCTCCAGGCTCATGCAGCCTCTTTTAGGGACCGGGAACCCAGAAAAGAAAGCCAAGACATTTCCCTGGAAGAGGCAGCAACAGTGGATAGAATGATATAATTTTGACACATCAGCACCAGTGGTATCTCATCAAAACTCTGGACCTACTGGAAGAACCACACCCTCTTAGAATGCAGGTTCTGTTTTTGGTCTCCATGTCAACTACAGCAGAAGCCCCTGTTTATAACTTATGGATGAAACTAAACATCTCTGACCAGCGCAACCAAAGGTACCCATCCTCTTCCAGTGCACCAGGCCCAGGAAATGTGAGTCAATCTTCTGTGTGCATCCCAAGAAGTATTAACTATAGATTAACTTTATTATTATTATTAAATTCTTAGAGTGTTTCCTCATTTGATCAAGTGAGGACATGAGAAATAAGTTTGTAGCTCATCATTTTAGTTTTTTCTCCCAAACCTCACACAGGTATAGGCAGAGCTTTCTTCTCACAGTTATATTCAGATTTTGGGGCTTTCACAACATTGACTCTTTCACCACCGAGTCAGATGTGTGGAGTGTGGACTGGAGCTGCTGTGTGATAATGCCAGGGACTGTTACTAGCCTCTATGTACTCTGCCTTGCTGCTTCCAGGGGTCAGCATGGCTGCTTCTTCAGAGCTGGTTGTCCCTGCCTCTATTTCCTGCTTCTTCTACAGCACACACCTGCCCCCCACCCCCACACACACCATCATAAATTCTAAAAGGTGGCAGAGTGGGCAAGAAAATCTGTGACAGCAGCAGAGACTCTGCACCTAACTGTAGGGACCAGAAAGACATGGAAGTGTTGGAGAACATGTTGCAAGAAGGTTTCCTCAGTGCTTCCCATGAGTAAAGAAGATAAGAGAGATTTGATGCAGTTTTCTCACTTGTGAGGCTCAGAAGCAAAGCCTGGGAGGTCTCCACCATAACCTGGATACCTCTCCTCTTCTCCCTCCTCTCTAGACAGGCATGGGATGAGTGGCCAGGATGAAGGGTGAACATGCAGACAAGGCCTGAGCAATGATGTCTGTAGCTCCCTGCACTGTCCAGGAGGATAGAGATTCTTAGCTTGCACACTTTTTTGACTTTGATAAATTTGGGTGACTAAGAACTAACCCAGCCCTTGAGCTTGTTGGGGGGTGTGCTTGGAGCCCAATGACCAGGGGCATCTGGTGCTTAGTGACTGCATCAGCCCAGGAAAGCCCTCCAATTTCTCCCACAATTGGAGCTGGGGTCATTTTATCCAAAATCTAATAAAAGTTTAAAACCTTTTTAAAAATAGAGGGGCTTGAGTGAGAAAATGAAGAGGGAAGGGCTTTTATGGGCTCTGGGGCTTCGAGGTCCCTCCCTGAGGAGTGGTTTCTTTTCCTATCCATCCTGAATTGTGTGTGCTGGGGCAAAGTGAAGCAGTAAACACCAATGAGAGAGAGGGAATTGATAGCCCCCATGAGCTATTGCTGACCTGTTCTAGTGGACCAAAGCCCTGATCCAAAACACAGAGGAAGCCATCTGGACTGGGTAAGACTCATCCCCAAATTGGGTCAGGAGAAAGTCCCCATATAGTCCAAATTATGAAAAATCAAACATCTTGAGATGTTATCTCCTCCTTATTGCTTGTCCCCAACTCCCCCTCTCACCCAAAAATAAACCCCAAAGGCAGGAAGATCTTTATACTTGTCGCTAACAGAAAAGAAAACAAAGCACAAAGATCATGAGTTCTTGTGTGAAGGGACAAGTTAATTATAAATATATAAGCAAGAGAATGACTGAATGATGAAAAATGAGCATAAATGAGTGAAAGTAGTTGGATGGATCAATAGACAGATAGATCGATGGACAGATAAATAGATGGAGGTAAGGAAGGAAAGAAGGAAGAAAAAGTGACTATCCAAAACACATATTTTAAGCAGAATTGGAACCATGGTGATCCTATATGAAAAACTGTCCCCTCCTTCTAGAGGACTAGACACTGAGGAATGGACCCCTATAACCAATGAAGCTCCCATGTTTCCCACAGGCTTTTCCAAGTCCTGGAAGTTGGATCAAGCAAGGCCAAGACACTCAGACCTCCAGATAAACCCATGCCCAGCCTCAACTAATCCTTACAGGCCTGCACCTGCCCAGGGAAAGCCCTTGGAGAGGGTCTTGGACACCCTCCAGCCTCAAGGTGTTCTGTTGAAGGCTACAGACTTGATGCAAAGTTTGTGGGGAGGGAAGCCTGAGTCAGACCCTCAGGATGGTTTCCTGGGATAGAGTAGGCTACCCCAAGAGGCAATGCCATAGGAACAGCAGTAGGTGTCAGCAACATATCTGAAGGCCCTGAGTGCCAGCAACCAGAGGGCATGGGCAACTATAGCCACTACTAGGGCCTGAGCTCTGGTTTGGGCCCCCAATCCCACCCAGGAGGTGATAGCTGAAGAAAGTGACTGGGAGGGAAGCCTGCAAGGCTATGTTCATTCTCTTAAAAGTAGAGGGACAAGGTCCTGTGGGAAGTTGAGGAGCATGGTCCTGTGGGTAGTGACCAGACTAGTCCACCTGTGAACCACTAGTCATTCCTGGAACCCTGGAACTCCAGCATCCTGGAGGGAACATGGACTCAAGACAGAGCCATGTGAGCCAGGCAGAGATGGGAGGGATTCAGCCCCAAGGTAGGGTCCTCCAGTCCAAAGGGATGCCCTTAGCAGATCCTACAGGTGTAAGGTTTGGGTACCACCAGAAGGGAGCAGGAGGCCAAAGTAAAGCTTGAGTGCCTGCAGCTCAGCCTTGAGCAGGGAGTTCTGAAGAGTTGCTTCAGAAGAAACTAAAATAAGTATAAAAAAGCCAGACAAAGATCACTCCCAACACGGAAATGTTAACAAATTAAAAGACCAAAGAGATTTTTTTATCCACTTATTAGAATGGCTAAAACCCCAAAACGGACATTACCAATTGCTGGTGGTGATGTGGATAAAAGAAATCTTTTTCATTGCTGATGAGAATACAAACTCTGCATGCTTCTGAGACTACATTTTGCCATATTCTTGTGAAACTAAGCATAAGGTCACCATACATTGCATTAATTGTGCCTCACAGCATTTACCCAATTGGCATGGAAACATTAATTCACATAAAAATGCTAAGAAAATATATAAAGCATGTTTATTCACAAAGGCCCAAACTTGGAAAGAACCAAGATGGCCTATAATTGGATACAGACACATGGAGTGAAATATTTGATGTCTGGAATCAGATGAAAGCACAGGGAATAGAGAGAGACCCTTATAAACCGATGGTCATCTTTGTTGCCAATTAAATGCCCAGGAATCCCCAATTAGGAGTGCAGTGAAGAAGGAAATTTTATTCAGTGCAAAACAGCTCAGCACAGCTATGGAACAGCTCAATTTTTAAACAGCACACCTATGAGGGAGCCCTAGAGCCAGGTCCCTCTTCAGCTAAACAGCTGTACTCTGCTCTGCTCTGGTTTTCTGTGCTCCAGAATTAAGTCTTTGGTGTTTCAACTAAAGGCAGGGAATTGCAGTCTTCAATGGAAAGGGAATGTGAAAAGAGAAAGTGCACTCTCTGAGTCAGAGGGGAGCTGGCTTATATGTTAAAGGGACTTCTGTAATAAAATGTTGCAATAGAGAGAAAGAGAAACATAGGCATAAAGAAATAAAATGGCTGTAAGGGGGAGGGAAGATGGCGTCATTGTGAGAAGCAGCAGAGCGCCACTGCTCCCAGCCACAGACTCTATTTACTCCTAAAATGCTATGTAGCCAGCTTGAAAAAACCAAAGAAACATAGCTGAGTGGACAGAATGCAAGTAGGGAACACCGAAGAAACATCATAGAGTCTGCTAAGAGAGGAGGGCGTAGGAAGGGGTTGTACCCCCTGAGGCCTGTGCTGGGCTCTGAGCCCCAAGGCTTGGAGGCTGCAAAGCACCCTCCCCTTGGGAGAATTGGCCAGCATCCAAAAGCGGGGATCTCACACCCAGAGCAGAGGAGAGGGGATGTAGTGCCCTGTGCAGAGGGACTCAGGGAAATGATGAGTTTTCAAGGAGGGGATAGAGCCTTTCTAGTGAAACAAACCTTCTAATGGCAGACACGTATGGCACCTAATGCTCAGGGCCCTGACCATAGGAAAGGCTGTCCCAAAGCCTATGGTACCTGAGTAGTAAGGGACCAGAGGTCTGCACTGAGCAGCTGCAAACAGGGACTCTCTGCCCCCTTGTCAGGCATTGTGTTGAGTCCCAAAAAACATTTGATCTGCCTGGCACTGGGAAGGAGATGTGACCCTACCATCCCGAGCTCTCGGTGCAGAGAATCGGGGATTTGTGACCAGCCTTAAGGGGTGCCATGGTGGGATGTGGAGCTGCCCCAACTTTGCTGAGATCAGTGGTGGGGGAGCTATGAGGAGCTGACTTTGGGTTCTCTCCCGCAGGAGGCTGTGGTGCATGGGCAGCAGGACCTTCCAGGGCTGACTCTCTGCCTGTGTGTTGCTTTGTGCATTTTTGAGTTCTGATCATTGAACTGGCTCCCACCTTCCCAGCATGCATTGGGTGGACAGACCAGCAGAAGCTGGGACTGGTGTCTGCACAGTAGATTTTTGGAATGATGGGCCTGGTGTGACCAGACAACCAGAGCTGGGAAGGGAGGGGAGGAGCCCACCTTTCTCTTCTGCAGCCCGGGAGCACCTCACCAACAGGAAAAGGGCTGGTCCAGCTCACCAGAGTCCCAGGTACCCCCGTAGGGCACAGTCCTGAGGGGGGAGGGAGAACAGCTCACAGGAGGACATTACAAGAATAAGACTCTCAGGGACTGTTGTTTGGGAACTGAAGGAAAAGTTGAAAGTCCTTACTGGGGGCTGGGAGTGCAAAGGGCTCACTGGAATGTTTTTTAACCAAACCCACTGAGCCCAGGCTGTTGAAATGGCCAATACAAAAAAGCCAACAGGCTGAAATTAATCAGAAGCTGCAGCAGGCCAGTGCATGGGGAACTAGAATCAGAGGACAGGGTAGGAACTGAGAAACTGGCCAAGGAGCAGAGACTAACTCCCTCACAGTGAGTGCCCGACAGTGAAAACTTTAAATAAGGGGAGTGATGCCCTGAGTTAAACTAGCCATCCTGCACCCTAAAGACTCTACAGAAGTAGGACTACCCAAGTATAAAGTTGCAAAATAGCTGACAAAAGAAGGTGGTCCACGAAGAGCCTCAGATCAACCATCTACCTAAGGACACCAGATCCACACATAGAAAACTCCTCACACTGGCTGATGCACAAGTACCACTCAGGAAAATGAAAATCAGCATTCAAAAAAGTGAGCTGCAGACAATATAAGCTGCCCAGAAAAAATTCACCTGATTGACTGTATTTTTTTTTTCTGTTTTGTTTGTTTTGGGTTTTGGTTTTTTTTTTGTTTGTGTGTTTGTTTGCTTGTTTGTTTGTTTGTTCTCTCTCTTTTTACCTTAGGAAGAAGAGAAAGGAGGAAAAATTATTTCTTTTTTCTTCTTTTTAAATTTTATAATAATTTATTTTTTATTTTTTAAAAAATATTTTTTAACTAAATTTTTTCCTTTTTTATAAAAGAATGTTATTTTGCTTAGCTTGTTTTTAGTTTTGTTTCTTTGTTTTGTTTTGTTTATTTGCTTTGTTTTATTTTATCCTTGTTTCTACTATCAAGACTTTCTTGATATCCCTGCTTAATGATTGGGACTTTATCATTACAACCAAGTTTACTGCTTTTCTCTATACTTTTCCCCAAACCTCTTATTGGACTCTCTCCCTGCCAGTGCTTTAGCTCTCTCTCTCCTCACGATCCATTGGCATAACATTTTTTTTCTTTTTTCTTCCTCTTCTTTTCTTTCACTCTTTTGTTATCCTCCCCTCTGTCTTTCCATCTTTTTGTTCAATTGTTAGTTTCTCTTATTCTCTTTATTCTGTTTTTATTTTCTCATTTTTAACTCTAATCCTATTCCTAGTCTCTCCCATAATTTTCTACTGGCCCTTCTTCAAGAATCTTTTCTCAGTCTCTATTATCTCCCAGTAGTTTCTTTATTTTTTACATTTTAGTTTATTATTTTTTTCTAAATTTTCATCACAATTAACAACAAAATACTTCTCTCTCTCTGTTACTTTTCTTTCTCTCTTTCTTTTATTTAAGCTTTGTGTGTGTGTGTGTGTGTGTGTGTGTGTGTTCTCCCTTCACTCTCCCAGATCTATTTTAACTTGGGTTGTTCCCACTGTGACTGTCAAAATGTTTTGTAAGATACCCCTTGTTTCCTGGAAGGTTAGTTTTGTATTGCCCTGCCTTGCAAGCACCCATACAACAGCTTACATGATGAGGTTGGGACTGAATCACAGAGTTAGCAAACCTGAGAGGAGAGTCCTCCGAAGGACTGGTCAACGACAATCTAAATCCAACCACAAAAGTAGAATGAAAAGAAACCATAAAAGGGACACCCACAAAAGGGACACACCTAGAGCAAAGAGCTCAGAAGTATAAGGAAAACACACCTCTGGGCTCCAGTGGACTCACAAAACAAAATCCCAGCCCACAAGACTGGGAAACAGCAAATATATCTAATATATAGATACAAACACTAAGACTTACCAAAATGGGGAGACAAAGAAACAACCCCCAAATTAAAGGAAAGGAAAATCACCGGAAAAAGTCTTTGATGAGATGGAGTTAAGCAAGCTATCAGAAAAACAGTTCAGAGTACTAATTATGAAGCTCTTCAAGGAACTTAATGAGAAAAACAAGGGAATAGAAAATAAAATCAATGACCTTAGGGAAAACATGAAATGAGAGATACATAACATAAACAAAAATCAGACAGAAATAAAGAATGCGGTATCTGATATCAAGAATACACTGGAAGGAAGTAAAAGAAGGCTCAATGAAGCAGAAGATACAATAAGTGACTTAGAAGAAAAGGTAGAAAAAAGTCACTCAATCAGGGCAGCAAAAAACAAACACTTAAAAGGCATAAGGACAATCTAAGGGACTTTTGGGACAGCATGAAGCAAAACAAAATTTGCATTATATGAGTGCCAGAGGGGGAGGAAAGAGAGCAAGGGATAGAGAACTTGGTGGAGAAAATCATGACAGAAAAAATCTTCTAGGCTAAAAAGCGAGAAAGCCACACAAGTTCAGGAAGAACAGAGGGTTCCAAACAAGAGGGACCCAAAGAGACCCACTCCAAGACACATCATAATTATAGTGCCAAATGTCAAGAACAAAGAGAAAATATTAAGGGCTGCAAGAGAGAGACAAGGAGTGAACTACAAGGGAACCCCCATAAGGCTAACAGCTGATTTCTCAACAGAAACACTTCACGACAGAAGGGAGTGGAATGAAGTTCTCAAAGTAATGAAAAGCAAGAATATACAACCAGAATTGCTTTATCCAGCAAGGCTAACATTTATAATTGAAGGTGAGCCCAGCCGGGCATGGCCCAGCAGTTGAGCGTCGACCTAGGATCCAAGCAATTGGGGTTCGATTCCTAGTCAGGGCACATGCCCAGGTTGTGGGCTCGATCAATGACTCTCTCATCATTGATGTTTCTGTCTCTCTCTCTCCCTCTTCTTTCCTCTCTCTGAAATCAATAAAGATATATTTAAAAAATAAAAATAAATAAAATTGAAGGTGAAATAAAGAGCTTCCAGACAAAAAAAAAAAAAAAAAGGCTAAATAAGATCAGTACCACCAAACCAGCATTGCAAGAAATCTTAAAAAGACTGCTCTTAAAAAAAAGAAGGAATAGTGAGAGAAAGGTACATCAGAATAAAGAGGAAAATGTCAGTAAATAAGTTTATATCAATAGTAACCTTAAGTGTAAACAAAATAAATGGTCTGATCAAGAGACATAGAGTAGCAGAATGTATAAAAAAAGAAGACACACATATATGCTGTCTAAAAGAGACCTACCTGAGAGCAAAAGAGTCACACAGGCTAAAAATGAAGGGATGGAGAAAAATATTCCATGCAAATGGAAAGAAAAAGAAAGCTGGAGTAGCAACACTTATTTCTGAAAAATAGACTTCAAAGTAAAGACCATGTCAAGAGACAAAGATGATCACTACATAATACCCTGGGATCAATCCAACAGGAGGAAATAATCTTTATAAACATTTATGCACCCAAAATAGAGGCACTTAAATATATAATAAATTTTGGGGGGGGACTTTATGGGGATAATGACAGCAACACAATCATAGTGGGGGACTTTAACATCCCACTCTCAACACTGAACAGGTCATCAAGACAAAAAATCAACAGGAAAACACAGACCTTAAATGACTCACTAGACCTAATGGATTTAATTGACATATACAGAACATTTCACCCCAGAGCAGCAGAATACAAATTCTTCTCAAGTGCACATGGAACATTCTCAAAAGTAAACAACATGTTAGGGCACAAAACAAGTCTCTAAAAGTTCAAGAAGACTGAAATCATATCAAGCATCTTCTCGGATCACAATACCATGAAACTAGAAATGAACCACTATAAAAAAATAAAAAACATTCAAACACATGGAGGCTAAATAGCATGTTATTAAATAACGAATGGGTTACCAATGAGATCAAGCAAGAAATCAAACACTTCATGAAAAAAAAGAAAATGAACAGACAACAATCCAAAATCTTTGGGACACGGTGAAAGTAGTCCTGAGAAGAAAATTCATAGCATTACAGGCCTATCTCAAGAAACAAGAAAGAGAACTAATGAACCATCTAACACAACAATTAAAAGAACTAGAACAATAACAGCAGGAAAAGCCCTGAGGAAGTAGAAGAAAGGAAATAATAAACCTCAGAGCAGAGATTAATGACATGGACTATAAAACAATACAAAAAATCAATGAAACCAAGAGCTGGTTCTTTGAAAAGGTAAACAGGATTGATGCACCTTTAGCCAGACTCACTAAGAAACAAAGAGAGAGGACCCAAATAAATAAAATCAGAAATGTAAGAGGCGGTATAACAAATGACCCAACAGAAATACAAAGGAATGTAAGAAAATATTATGAGAAAATATATGCCAAAAAACTGTACAACCTGGATGAAATGAACAAATTCCTTGAAACATAAAACCTTTCAAAACTGAGTCAAGAAGAGGCATAAAACCTGAATAGGCGGATCACAACTAATGAAATTGAAACAATAATCAAAAAACTCCCAGCAAACAAAAGTCCAGGACCAGATGGATTTACAGGTGAGTTTTACCAAACATCGAAAGATGAATTAACACCTATTCTATTCAAATTATTGTAGAAAATTCAAGAGGAGGGAAAACTCCCAGACTCTTTTTATGTGGCCACATCATCCTCATCCCAAAACCAGATAAAGATACCACAAAGAAAGAAAATTACAGACCAATATCCCTGATGAACAAAGATGCTAAAATCCTCACTAAAATACTAGCAAACTGGATCCAGCAATACATTAAAAAGATCACACACCACAACCAAGTGGGATTTATTACGAGATGAAAAGCTGGTACAACATCCACAAATCAATAAATGTGATACATCACATAAAATGAAGGACAAAAATTATATGATCAAATCAATAGGTGCAAAAAACTCATTCAACAAAATTCAGCCCCCATTTCTGATAAAATCTCTCAGCAAAGTGACCCTAGAGGGATCATACCTTAGCATAATAAAGGCCATATATAACAAACCTACAGCCAACATCATACTCAATGGGCAAAAACTAAAACCATTTCCCTTAAAAACAGGAACAAGACAGGGGTGTCCATTTCCACCACTCTTATTCAACATAGTACTGGAAGTCATTGCCACAGCCATCACACAGAAAGAAAACATAAAAGGTATCCCAATTGGAAAGGAAGAAGTAAAGCTGTCATTATGTGCAGGTGACATGAGATTGTACAAAGAAAACCCTAAGCACTCCATCAAAGCACTACTAGATTTGATAAACAAATTTGGCAAGGTAGCTGGATACAAAATCAACATCCGGAAATCAATGGCATTCTTATACACCAACAATGAACTTTCAGAGGAAGAAACTAAAAAAACAATACCATTTACCATTGCAACTAAAAAAATAAGATACCTAGGAATACACCTAACCAAGGATGTAAAACACCTGTACTCAGAAAACTACATGACATTGAAAAAAGACATAGAGCAAGATTTAAACACGAGGAAGAATATACCATGCTCATGGATTGGAAGAATTAATATCATTAAAATGTCCATACTACCCAAAGCAATATATAAATTCAATGCAATTCCTATTAAAATAGCAACAGCATCTTTCACAGATCTAGAACCAACATTTCAAAAATTTATATGGAACCAGAAAAGATCCCAAATAGCTGCAGCCACCTTGAGAAAAAAGAACAGAGTGGGAGGGATCACATTACCGGACTTCAAGCTGTACTACAAAGCCATTGTAATCAAAACGGCCTGGTATTGGTACAACAACAGGCATATAGATCAATAGAACAGAACAGAGACCCCAGAAATAGACCCACACCATTGTGGTCAGTTAATATTTGACAAAAGAGGCAAGAGCATCCAATGGAGTAAAGACAGTCTCTTCAATAAGTGGTGCTTGGAAAATTGGACAGATACATGCAAAAAAATGAAACTAGACCACCAACTTTCACCATACACAAAAATAAACTCAAAATGGATAAAAGACTTAAGTGTAAGTCATGAAACCATAAAAATCCTGCAAAGAAACATAGGCAGTAAAGTCTCAGATATGCCACTTGTGGAATTTTCACTGATACATCTTCTAGGGCAAGAGAAACAAAAGAAAAAATAAATATATGGGACCACATCAAATTAACAAGCTTCTGCATAGCAAAAGAAACCAACTTCAAATTATGAAGGAACCCTATGGTGTGGGAAAACATATTTGCCAGGAATGTATCTGATAAGGGACTAATTTCCAAAGTGTACAAAGAAATCATACTACTCAGCAAGAGAAAGACAAACAACCCAATTAAGAAATGGGCAAAGGACCTGAATAGACACTTCTCCAAAGAGGACATATAGATGGCCAAGAGTGCCCAAAGGTGCTAATCAGAGAGATGCAAATTATGCCGGAGCCTGCCGGCAAAGTCGAATGGTCCTGAGGAAGGGGTGAGGATTGAGGAAAGACAGACACAAAAAAGATGGGATCGGGAGGACTGCAGCTCGTGAGTGCAGCAGCCCTGAGTTTATTTTCTCAGCTCAATTTATACAGACACTGTTGATTTTGCTGAATAGCACCCCGCCCCGCATTCTTTCAAGGCCACATGAATGCTCTTTCAGAGTAAACACTCTGCCACCTGCATGAGCTCAGACCTTGGTAACTATCTTTATCTCAGCTTGTAATGGGAACTTTTGGGGAGGATTGAGTCCTTGACTTGGTATGTGGCTTGACTGTCCCTTAACCCTTCAGGCCCGGGCCAACTTCCTAATAAGCCTTTCTGGAATTTCTGGCTGCAAGCTAAATTAGTACTGCCTTGGTGCCTCAAGGTCTGGGTCAGGGAGCAGGAGAGCAGATCTGCAGCTCACCCAGGCAGCTCCTCCATGCCTGGGGCCACAGCAGCTCCCCACAAAATTAAAACCAGAATGAGGTATCACTTCATAGTTGTAAGAATGGCTACCATCAACAAATCAACAAACTACTGGTGCTGGTGAGGATGTGGAAGAAAGGGAGCCCTAGTACACTGCTGGTGGGAATGCAGCCTGGTGCAACCACTATGGAAAACAGTATGGGAGTTCCTCAAAAAACTAAAAATGGAGCTGCCTTTTGACCTAGTGATCCCACTTCTAGGAATATACCCTAAGAATCCTGAAACACTAATCACAAAGGATATAATCACCCCTATGTTCATAGCAGCTCAATTTACAATACCTAAGATCTGAAAACAGCCCAAATGCCCATCAGTAGATGAGTGGATAAAAAAGCTGTGAGACATATACACCATGGACTATTATGCAGCTGTAAAGAAGAAGGATCTTGTACCCTTTGGGACAGTATGGATGGATATGGAGAATATTATGCCAAGTGAAAGAAGCCAGGCAGAGAAAGACAAACATCACATGATCTTGCTTATATGTGGAATCTAACAAACTTAATAAACTGGTGAACAGAATAGATTAAATGGCATGGAAGCATAGATCAGACTGCCAAATGTCAGAGGAATTAAAGGGGTGGGTTGTTGGAGGCAGAGTGATTAACCAAAGAACTTATATGCACATATGCATAACCCAAGGACACAATGGTGTTATGAGGGACTTGGAAGTGGGTGGGTTGGGTGGAATGGGTCAAAGGGGAGAAAATATCTGTAATATTTCAAACAAAAATAAAATTTAAAAAAGAGATAAAATGGCAAAGAAAAGTACCTATCAATTATAACCTTAAATATAAATAGATTAAATGCTCCAATCAAAAGTTATAAAGTAGCTGAATGGATAAGAGAGCATTACCCAAATATATGCTGTCTATGAGAGACCCACCTCAGAACAAAAGACTCACAAAAGCTGAAGGAAATAAAACTTCTGCAGGACTTTAAGGGAGAGATAGATAGCTATACTTTATGGTAGGAAACTTTAACACCCCACTGACTTTACTAGATAGATCTTCCACCGAAAAAATCAACAAGAAAACAGTGACTAAATGATATACTAGATCAGATGGATTTAATTCACATTTACAGAACATTTTACCCCACAGCTGCAGAATATACATTCTTCTCGAGTGCACATGGGGCATTCTCAAAGATAGACCACGTTAGCACACGAAAAAGTCTGTATAAGTTCAAAAAGATTGACATAATATTAAGCATCTTCTCAGACATTTACACCATGGAATACTATGCAGCTGTAAAAAAGAAGGATTCCTTAACCTTTGAGACATCTTGGTAGGACCTGGAGAGTATTATGCTAAGTGAAATAAGCCAGTCAGAGAAAGACAAGTATCACATGATCTTACTTATATGTGGAATCTAATGAACAAAATAAGCCAATGAACAAAATTGATCCAGAGACATAGAAGCATCAACATACCAAGGAATTTAAGAGGGAAGGTGACGTGGGTGGGTTGATGGATGGGGAGATTAACCTAAGAACTTATATTCATATATGCATAACCCATGGACATAAACAGGGTGGTGAAGGCAAGTGTGGGGGAAGATGCAGGGTAGAGGGGATCAATGGGGAAAAGGGGGGAGATTTGTAATACTTTCAACAAAAAAGATAAATTGAAACATTTAAAAAAAGAAAAAAATCAAAAGCACTGTTTTGATTGATCAGAAATGAACTGCTCTAATTAGTCAAGGAAGATGTTGATGGGGGTATACATGTGCAGCTCCGATTAGATGGGAAAGCCTCAGTCTTATTGGTTGAAACAGGATTCCAGGAACTCCTCAAGGGTTGGCTCAAACATAGTGTAGGAAGCAAAAATATAGTGTAGGAAGACAGTTCAGTGCAGGAGGCAGACAGCTTAGTGCATGCTTCTGTCTGAAATGTGATTGGTGTGAGAGGCCCCTGTTTAGAAACAAATACTAAGATCTATTTTTGGTTTTGTTTTTAAATTTAAGCCCAGTTAAATCACCAGGAGCCCTTCTTAGTAAGCATCTTCTTTTTCAGGGTCCACACCTCAAGGAAAGATATGTGCTGAAGGCCCTGGAAAGTGTGACAATAGTTGCCTGACAGGTTTTAAGAACAGGAGAAGGAGAATCACATGAGTTGGCCTGAGCTGCAGGAACAAGGAATGGAGACTTTTGTTTTATTTATTTATTTATTTATTTATTTATTTATTTATTTATTTATTTATAAAAATATGTCTTTATTGATTTCAGAAAGAGGAAAGGAGAGAGAGAGATAGAAACATCAATGATGAGAGAGTCATTGATCGAGTCTGCAACCAAGCATGTGCCCTGACCGGGAATCGATCCTCGATCGCCTGGATCCTAGGCTGCCACTCAACCGCTGAGCAACACCTGGCCAAGCAGGAATGGAGACTTTTGAAGAGGTGGATTGACTATAAGGACAAAAAACCTGTGAACACAAACAAGCAGACATGACTCACAGTTATATGAGATGGAGATACTGGCCAGAACATATGGGCTTAGATACATGAAGGCTGGCATAGTTGGAGACACATGAACTAGAGACACTCTGGGACAGGCATGGCTTGCAGGTACAAGGTTTGGAAGTATACCAAAGAAGACAAGATATGCCAGCTGAATCTGGGCTTAGAAGAGAATGTTGAAAAGCAATAAATAAATGTATTAGAATGGAAGATAGAAAATCAATAATCTCAGTTTCCAAATAAAAAATTAAACAAGAACAATCAAGTAAAAAAATATACAGAATGAAGGCAGTCATAAAGATAAAAATTAATGAAAGAAAAATATAATTGAAACAAATAAGGCTAAAAAATATTTTTGTAATATTAATAAAGTTAACAAATGACTATCAAAACTGATAATAGAAAAAAACAAGAGAAAGAAACACAAATGACTATTATCACAAAATCATTTAAGAAATACTCTCTATTTCTTAAGATTCTTAGAAGATTTTGTGACACTTAGGACTAATTAGACAATAGTAAAAATTCAAACTTTTATAAAAACCAATGTGCCAAAATGGCACCCAAAATAGCATAAATTAGAGAAACTCATGTCTACGAAATAAATTGAATCAATTGTTAAAAAGTCAAATCAACTAACGAAGAAAAACAACAGAAAGGTTCCGCAAGCACAGATCATGGAAATATTCCAAACAATTAAACATTAAAAAAACAGCTAAACTTCCCAGGTTTGCCTAGTGTGGAGACAAACAGAGAAAATTTTTCAATATTTTAGTGAGGCCACCATTACATTGACATCATAATCTTACGAGGACATTTTAAAAAAAGCAAAATATAGATCATAGCTTTCTTTTCTTTTCTTTTCTTTTTTAAATATATCTTTATTGATTTCAGAGAGAGGAAGGGAGAGGGAAAGAGAGATCAGCTGCTGCAGCCCGAAACCCAGGCATGTGCCCTGACTGGGAATCAAACCCCGATCGCCTGGATCCTAGGTTGATGCTCAACCGCTCAGCCACGCCCGGCTGGGCTAGATCATAGCTTTCATAAACAGAGATAGTGATATGCTAAGCAAAATACTACTGTGTATTATTTTTATTTTTTATTGTTAAAAATATTACACTTGTATCTTTTTCTCCCCATTTACCCATTCCACCCCAACCCACCCACTTCCAAGTCCCTCATCACACCATTGTGTCCTTGGGTTATGCATATGTGCATATAAGTTCTTTGGTTAATCACTCCCCCTCCACCAAACCACCCCTTCCATCCCTCTGAGATTCATCAGTCTGATCCATACTTCCATTTCATTGAATCGTTTCTGTCCATCAGTTTATTAAGTTCTTTAGATTCCACATATAAGCGAGATCATGTGATGTTTGTCTTTCTCTGCCTGGCTTCTTTCACTTGGCATAATATTCTCCATATCCATCCATACTGTCCCAAAGGGTACAAGATCCTTCTTCTTTACAGTTGTATAGTATTCCATGGTGTATATGTCTCACAGCTTTTTTATCCACTCATCTACTGATGGGCATTTGGGCTGTTTTCAGATCTTAGGTATTGTAAAATTGAGCTGCTATGAACATAGGAGTGAATATATTCTTTCTGATTAGTGTTTCAGGATTCTTAGGGTATATTCCTAGAAGTGGGATCACTGGGTCAAAAGGCAGCTCCATTTTTAGTTTTTTGAGGAACCTCCATACTGTTTTCCACAGAGGCTGCCCCAGTCTGCATTCCCACCAGAAGTGCACCAGGGTACCCTTTTCTCCACATCCTCACCAGCACCAGTTGTTTGTTGATTTGTTGATGGTAGCCATTCTTACAACTATGAAGTGATACCTCATTCTGGTTTTAATTTGCATCTCTCTAATGCTTAGCAATGTTGAGCATTTTCTCATATGTCTCTTGGCCATCTGTATGTCCTCTTTGGAGAAGTGTCTATTCAGGTCCTTTGCCCATTTCTTAATTGGGTTGTTTTGCTCTTCTTGAGTTGTATGAGTTTTTTGTACACTTTGGAGATAAGCCCTTTATTAGGTACATCCTTTGCCAATATGTTTCCCAGACAGTGGGTTTCCTTTGTAATTTGAGGGTAGTTTCTTTTGCTGTGCAGAAGCATTTTAGTTTGATGTAGTCCCATATGTTTATTTTTTCTTTTGTTTCTCTTGCCCTAGAAGATGTATCAGTGAAAATTCCACTACATGGCATATCTGTGACTTTACTGCCTATGTTTTCTTCCAGGATTTTTATGGTTTCATGACTTACAGTTACGTCTTTTATCCATTTTGAGTTTTTTTGTGTATGGTGAAAGTTGGTGGTCTAGTTTCATTTTTTTGCCTGTATCTGTCCAATTTTCTCAGCACCACTTATTGAAGAGACTGTCTTTACTCCATTCGATGCTCTTGCCTCCCTGTCAAATATTAACTGACCATAATGTTGTGGGTCTATTTCTGGGGTTTCTGTTATGTTCTATTGATCTATATGCCTGTTGTACTAATACCAGGCTGTTTTCATTTCATTGGTTTGTAGTAGTTTGATGTCTGATAATGTGATCCCTCCCACTCTGTTCTTTTTTCTCAAGATGGTTGCAGCTATTCGAGGCCTCTGCAGTTCCATATAAATTTTTGAAATGTTTGTCTAGCTCTGTGAAAGATGCTGTTGCTATTTTAATAGGAATTGCATTGAATTTATAAATTGCTTTGGGTAGTATGGACATTTTAATGATATTAATTCTTCCAATCCATGAGCATGGTATATTCTTTCACTTGTTTATATCTTCCTCTATTTATTTTTTTCAGTGTCTCATAGTTTTCCAAGTACAGGTCTTTTATATCTTTGGTTAAAGTTATTCCTAGGTATCTTATTTTTTTAGTTGCAATGGCAAATGATATTGTTTTTGTAGTTTCTCTCTTTGAAAGTTCATTGTTGGTGTATAAAAATGCTTTGATTTTCCGATGTTGATTTTGTATCCAGCTACCTTGCCAAATTCATTTATCAAATCCAGTAGTACTTTGATGGATTCTTTAGGGTTTTCTTTGTACAATCTTATGTCATCTGCAAATAATGACAGTTTTACTTCCTCTTTTCCAATTTGGATTCCTTTTATGTTTTCTTCTTGTCTGATGGCTGTGGCAATGACTTCCAGTACTATGTCGAATAAGAATGGTGAAAATGGACATCCTTGTCTTTTTCCTGTTTTTAAGGGAAATGGTTTTAGTTTTTGACCATTGAATATGATGCTGGCTGTAGGTTTGTCATATATGGCCTTTATTATGCTAATGTATGATCCCTCTACTTGCACTTTCCAGACAATTTTTACCAGAAATGGGTGCTGGATTTTGATGAATGCTTTTTCTGCATCTATTGATATGATCATATGACTTTTGTCCTTCATTTTGTTTATGTGATGTATCACATTTTTTGATTTGTTGATGTTGTTCCAGCTTTGCATTCTCAGAATAAATCCCACTTTGTTGTGGTGTATAATATTTTTAATGTATTGCTGTGTCTGGTTTGCTAATATTTTAGTGAGGATTTTAGCATCTATGTTCATTAGGGATATTGGCGTCTAATATTCTTTCTTTGTAATGTCTTTATCTGGTTTTAGGATTAGGATAATACTGGCTTCATAAAAAGAGTTCTAGTTTTTTTAGTTGTTGTGTTAGATGGTTTCTTGTAGCTTTTTCTTGTTTCTTGAGGTAGGTCTGTAATGCTATGAACTTTCATCTCAGGAATGCTTATGCTGTGTCCCATAGATTTTGGTTTATGGTCTGTTCATTTTCATTTTTTTTCCAGAAAGTGTTTGACTTTTTTCTTGATTTCATTGATTACATATTCATTGTTTAGTAACATGCTATTTAGCTTCCATGTATTTGAATATTTTTGAGGTTTTTTATAATGGTTAATTTCTAGTTTCATGGCATTGTGATCCAAAAAGATGCTTGATATGATTTCAATCTTCTTGTATTTGTAGATACTTGCTTTGTATTCTATCATGTAGTATATTTTTAAGAATATTCCATATGCACTTGAGAAGAATGTGTTTTCTGTTGCTTTGGGATGAGATGTTCTGTAAATGTCAATTAAATCCATTAGACCTAGTGTGTCATTTAAGATCTGTTTTCCTGTTGATTTTTTTTTTTTGTCTTGATGATCTGTCCAATGCTTACAGTGGGGTGTTAAATTCTCTCACTATGATTATGTTCCTGTCAATCTACACCTTAAAGTCCCCCAATAAATTTTTATATGTTTAGTTGCCCCTATATTAGGTGCATATATATTTATAAGGGTTATTTTCTCATGTTGGATTGATCCCTTTAGTATTATGTAGTGACCATCTTTGTCTCTTGTTATGGTCTTTATTTTGAAGTATATTTTATCAGCAATAAATATTGCTCTCCAGGTGTTTTTTTTTCCTTTCCATTTGCATGGAATATTTTATTCCATCCCTTCAGTTTTAGCCTGGCTGAATCTTTTGCTCTCAGGTGGGTCCTTTATAGACATCATATACTTGTGTCCTCTTTTCTTATCCATTCAGCTATCCTATGTCTTTTGATTGGACCATTTATTCCATTTACATTTAACATTACTCTTGATAGATACTTATTTAATGCCATTTTCCCCCTTTATGCTGATGCACCTTTCTCTCACTATTTCTTGTTTTTCTTAGAGAAGTCCTTTTATCATTTCTTGCAATGCTGGTTTGGTGGTACTGATCTTATTTAGCCTTTTATTTATTTATTTTTGGTCTGGGAAACTATTTCACCTTCAATTTTAAATGCTAGCCTTGCTGGATAAAGCAATCTTGGTTGCAGGTTCTTGCTTTTCATTACTTTGAGAACTTCTTTCCCCTTCCTACTGGCCTGGAGAGTTTCTGTGGAGAGATCTGCTGTCAGCCTTATGGGGTTTCCCTTGTAGGTCACTGCTTGTCTCTCTCTCTTGCAGCCCTTAATATTCTCTCTTTGTTCTTTACATTTGCCATTTTAATTATGATGTGTCTTGGAGTGGGTCTCTTTGGGTCCTTTTTTTTTTTTTTTTTTTTGGTAACTCTATTTTTATTCTATTTCAGTTATTTAAAAGGCTGGACTTTTTCCATAATTCTGACAACAAATAGTTACTAAAGACACAACCATGTAGAAAGATTTGGTCTCTACCTCCAAAAAAATCACTATCTAGCAGACACTCAGTCCAGTATAGTTAAGGGTCAAGCAATCTTATGGGTTTCTACTTGCAGTCACCTCTGTTGTAGACATCTAGCTGGAATGGATGGATACATACATACATACACACATGCATACATGCATACATAGTTGAGTGTATGGTTAAACAGTGCTTTCTGTATTAATCCCATGAGAATCCCTCATTTACCAAGGAGGCATCCAGAAGTGGCCTCAAAAATTGGATCCAGAAAGTAGCTCAGATGAATCAGCACAGGTAAAAATAGGTTATTACTAACCATTTTCTAATGATGGGACTGCAACATTAAAATTTCAAAAGGAGTTTTCAGAATTACAGATGATCCTCTGGCTTTATCTCTAGAGATTCTGACTCAGTGAAGGTGGTGTAAGTCCTCAGTGTTTGTATTTTTTAAAGCTTCTGCGACTATTTTGATGCACAATTGAGTTTGAAAGCCATTGGGACAAATTTCCAGGTTTAGGGGTCACTCCAGTAGGAAACCACATAGGGGCAGGCCAAAAGTCAGCATGAGGAAGGCAGACAACTTGCTTATAAGACTCAACCAGGGCAGAAAACAAGGCTCTCTTTATCCTTTCAATATAGGAACAGAATTGGGCCTCATGTCTGAAATTGACCTTGATTTGCTGGTGAGTGTTAAGAGAGTTGTACATGACTCTAATAGTTTATTAAAGTAACATAACTTTCAGAGTATATAATGCTAACATTATACTTTTCACCTATGATTCCCAATCAAATCTCATGGTACAACTCCCTCTGTGAAGAAATGAATCTCTGGATGAAAGAGAAAGCATCTCAATATTCACACAGGAAAAAGTACTGTGGACGTGTGAAGCTGTCACTATAATGATTATCTCCTCCATTAAACCCCAAAAGGTCAACACTGTTGAGCTCAATCAGTTTAACTCATCCTTATCTTGTCATTGGTATGCCCTGAGGCCATCAAAAGTTGGTGAAGGTTTATTCTGGTTTTCTTTCACTGGTATCTGTCACTGTCCTGGTGCCACAAAATCCAGCCCAGTACTGAAAGCCAGGAATGATCTCATGAGAAAAATGCATGCCTTTCAACTTCACTTAATAATGTACACATACAAAGAAAAGAATTAAATGAATATTATAGAATTGTACACTTGAAACCTATATAATTGTATTAACCAATATGACTCCAATAAATTCAATAAAATTTTTTAAAGGAATTTTTTTTAAAAAGAATGTACAATATGTAGACTCTATTGGCTTTATCCTTAATGAGTGAAAATTCAATCTGACCTGGGAAAACAATAAAGTATATTTCTGAGATCAAGAAACAGCATTGGACTATGTATGCCTTTAAGAAAATCTATTCTTCTGAAACTTAACTCTGCTGTGTCTGCTGACACAAACCTTGTGCCTCCTTGGATTACCATCCCTGGCTTCCTCCCCAAGGTTCTGCCTGTCTCCTGAACCATGATGCTACCACTGCTTGTAACAACCTCCCCAAGCTGGCAGAAATCCAGGCCTCAGGGCACATGGCCAACATGTGCTTTGTGGCATGCTGAGGTATCCTACATTTCAAGACTTGGCTAAAATGCCACACTCAGAGCATGGCATCTGCCTTTCTGAGGAGCTACAGTGGAACCAGATAATGTGACAAGGCACTGGGAGATCAAGTGGTCACAGCACTCAATCAATATAGAGCCAATGTCAATTACAAGGTCTGTGGATTAGGATGTTTAGTTGTGACAGCACTAAATACATTTAAATAAATAATGGGCTCAGAAAAGTCAGTTTAAGGCCTAATCTAAAATTCAGATAACCTCCATGGAAGTATTAAAGGAGGTCTTTATTTCCTGCAATTTAAGGGAAGACTGTGCTGAAAATTAGGGCAAGAATCTGATTCTAAGGGTTCCAGAGCTGCCATGAAGATGAAATGCAGAGCCTTGGCAAATATCCTATGTCAGTCAGAACCCTGATAATGAAAGCATAGGACTCTGAGTCCTGGGATGGAGACATTTAGACACGAGCACCTGGAAACTCTGAACTCCCTTAAGCCCTCCTTCCCACAGAAGCAGCACCTTTGCTAGAGGGGACTAGACTCTACTTGCCTGGAGAATATGCAATGACCTCACTTGAAGCAGTTTCTTCATAAGATGGTTGATACTTATCCTCCTGAAGACAAGCTAACCTACACCAACCCTCATTGTCTCCTAAACGAGAGCCAAAGTCAAGTCTCAGCAAGCTCAGATGGAGAAGCAAAATCACTTTCAGAAAGGAATGGTTTAGATAGGAAAGCCTAGCAAGAACTTGGTAACACAAATGGAAGTGAATATTGAAGGTGCTAGCTCAAGATGGGGGCAGATTATATGGCTGCCCAGAGTGGAATACATTGACATGGGAAATCCATTTATAATATATTTTAGTTTGTAGCTGGAACACCTGAATAGTTTCCTGGGATGGCTACTTGATGCTTGGACTCCACAAGAAACCACAGTAAACAAAGTGGAAATGCCATAATCACCCTGGCATAGAGTTAAAGAAGAAATCAGAAGGCCTAGGGAACTGGGGATATTAAACATGGATTTACCATGTGTGGTCCAAGAACCTACCACTCAGGTCATATTCTTCACTAAGGCAGTAAAAGTGCATTGGTGAGGAAGATTGCATCTTGGAGAAGTTCATTGGTGGCTTTCACAGACACAGTGAACATAATTACTTAAGAGGCAGCAGTTAGAGTGGCAGTCAGTGTTCCTTGACCCACAGGGATCTATGGCAGTAATTAATAGATTACAGTATCTTAGGAATGGGATAGTTGGACAACCAATCGGAGTGTTATTATATTTATATAAACAGGGAAATGTCGAGACCTGGCCAATAGAGGCAGATCAGAGCCAGGGTCAGCACCTGTTTTCTGAAGGTTAGCTGAGAAAAACATTACTGTACACTCTGTTTTTCCAGCCCTGCTTTGTGCTGCGGCCAAATCGTCACCTTTTTTTTTTGCTGTTTAAAGTATTACAGATGCTCCTTTTCTTCCCAATGACCCATCCCAACTCATTTCATCCCACTCCCCCTCCCCAGTACCTCTCACGATCATTGTCCCTGTCCTTGGATTGTGCATATATGCATGTAAATTCTTTAGTTAATCTCTCCCCCTCCACCCACCCACCCTCCTCCATCCCTCTGACATTTGGCAGTCTGATCTATGCTTCCATGCCATTTAATCTATTCTGTTCACCAGTTTATTAAGTTTGTTAGATTCCACATATAAGCAAGATCATGTGATGTTTGTCTTTCTCTGCCTGGCTTCTTTCACTTGGCATAATATTCTCCATATCCATCCATACTGTCCCAAAGGGTACAAGATCCTTCTTCTTTACAGCTGCATAATAGTCCATGGTGTATATGTCTCACAGCTTTTTTATCCACTCATCTACTGATGGGCATTTGGGCTGTTTTCAGATCTTAGGTATTGTAAATTGAGCTGCTATGAACATAGGGGTGATTATATCCTTTGTGATTAGTGTTTCAGGATTCTTAGGGTATATTCCTAGAAGTGGGATCACTAGGTCAAAAGGCAGCTCCATTTTTAGTTTTTTGAGGAACTCCCATACTGTTTTCCATAGTGGTTGCACCAGGCTGCATTCCCACCAGCAGTGTACTAGGGCTCCCTTTCTTCCACATCCTCACCAGCACCAGTAGTTTGTTGATTTGTTGATGGTAGCCATTCTTACAACTATGAAGTGATACCTCATTCTGGTTTTAATTTTGTGGGGAGCTGCTGTGGCCCCAGGCATGGAGGAGCTGCCTGGGTGAGCTGCAGATCTGCTCTCCTGCTCCCTGACCCAGACCTTGAGGCACCAAGGCAGTACTAATTTAGCTTGCAGCCAGAAATTCCAGAAAGGCTTATTAGGAAGTTGGCCCGGGCCTGAAGGGTTAAGGGACAGTCAAGCCACATACCAAGTCAAGGACTCAATCCTCCCCAAAAGTTCCCATTACAAGCTGAGATAAAGATAGTTACCAAGGTCTGAGCTCATGCAGGTGGCAGAGTGTTTACTCTGAAAGAGCATTCATGTGGCCTTGAAAGAATGCGGGGCGGGGTGCTATTCAGCAAAATCAACAGTGTCTGTATAAATTGAGCTGAGAAAATAAACTCAGGGCTGCTGCACTCACGAGCTGCAGTCCTCCCGATCCCATCTTTTTTGTGTCTGTCTTTCCTCAATCCTCACCCCTTCCTCAGGACCATTCGACTTTGCCGGCAGGCTCCGGCATAATTTGCATCTCTCTGATTAGCACCTTTGGGCACTCTTGGCCATCTATATGTCCTCTTTGGAGAAGTGTCTATTCAGGTCCTTTGCCCATTTCTTAATTGGGTTGTTTGTCTTTCTCTTGCTGAGTAGTATGATTTCTTTGTACACTTTGGAAATTAGTCCCTTATCAGATACATTCCTGGCAAATATGTTTTCCCACACCATAGGGTTCCTTCATAATTTGAAGTTGGTTTCTTTTGCTATGCAGAAGCTTGTTAATTTGATGTGGTCCCATATATTTATTTTTTCTTTTGTTTCTCTTGCCCTAGAAGATGTATCAGTGAAAATTCCACAAGTGGCATATCTGAGACTTTACTGCCTATGTTTCTTTGCAGGATTTTTATGGTTTCATGACTTACACTTAAGTCTTTTATCCATTTTGAGTTTATTTTTGTGTATGGTGAAAGTTGGTGGTCTAGTTTCATTTTTTTGCATGTATCTGTCCAATTTTCCAAGCACCACTTATTGAAGAGACTGTCTTTACTCCATTGGATGCTCTTGCCTCTTTTGTCAAATATTAACTGACCACAATGGTGTGGGTCTATTTCTGGGGTCTCTGTTCTGTTCTATTGATCTATATGCCTGTTGTTGTACCAATACCAGGCCGTTTTGATTACAATGGCTTTGTAGTACAGCTTGAAGTCCGGTAATGTGATCCCTCCCACTCTGTTCTTTTTTCTCAAGGTGGCTGCAGCTATTTGGGATCTTTTCTGGTTCCATATAAATTTTTGAAATGTTGGTTCTAGATCTGTGAAAGATGCTGTTGCTATTTTAATAGGAATTGCATTGAATTTATATATTGCTTTGGGTAGTATGGACATTTTAATGATATTAATTCTTCCAATCCATGAGCATGGTATATTCTTCCTCGTGTTTAAATCTTGCTCTATGTCTTTTTTCAATGTCATGTAGTTTTCTGAGTACAGGTGTTTTACATCCTTGGTTAGGTGTATTCCTAGGTATCTTATTTTTTTAGTTGCAATGGTAAATGGTATTGTTTTTTTAGTTTCTTCCTCTGAAAGTTCATTGTTGGTGTATAAGAATGCCATTGATTTCCGGATGTTGATTTTGTATCCAGCTACCTTGCCAAATTTGTTTATCAAATCTAGTAGTGCTTTGATGGAGTGCTTAGGGTTTTCTTTGTACAATCTCATGTCACCTGCACATAATGACAGCTTTACTTCTTCCTTTCCAATTGGGATACCTTTTATGTTTTCTTTCTGTGTGATGGCTGTGGCAATGACTTCCAGTACTATGTTGAATAAGAGTGGTGGAAATGGACACCCCTGTCTTGTTCCTGTTTTTAAGGGAAATGGTTTTAGTTTTTGCCCATTGAGTATGATGTTGGCTGTAGGTTTGTTATATATGGCCTTTATTATGCTAAGGTATGATCCCTCTAGGGTCACTTTGCTGAGAGATTTTATCAGAAATGGGGGCTGAATTTTGTTGAATGAGTTTTTTGCACCTATTGATTTGATCATATAATTTTTGTCCTTCATTTTATGTGATGTATCACATTTATTGATTTGTGGATGTTGTACCAGCTTTTCATCTCGTAATAAATCCCACTTGGTTGTGGTGTGTGATCTTTTTAATGTATTGCTGGATCCAGTTTGCTAGTATTTTAGTGAGGATTTTAGCATCTTTGTTCATCAGGGATATTGGTCTGTAATTTTCTTTCTTTGTGGTATCTTTATCTGGTTTTGGGATGAGGATGATGTGGCCACATAAAAAGAGTCTGGGAGTTTTCCCTCCTCTTGAATTTTCTACAATAATTTGAATAGAATAGGTGTTAATTCATCTTTCGATGTTTGGTAAAACTCACCTGTAAATCCATCTGGTCCTGGACTTTTGTTTGCTGGGAGTTTTTTGATTATTGTTTCAATTTCATTAGTTGTGATCCGCCTATTCAGGTTTTATGCCTCTTCTTGACTCAGTTTTGAAAGGTTTTATGTTTCAAGGAATTTGTTCATTTCATCCAGGTTGTACAGTTTTTTGGCATATATTTTCTCATAATATTTTCTTACATTCCTTTGTATTTCTGTTGGGTCATTTGTTATACCGCCTCTTACATTTCTGATTTTATTTATTTGGGTCCTCTCTCTTTGTTTCTTAGTGAGTCTGGCTAAAGGTGCATCAATCCTGTTTACCTTTTCAAAGAACCAGCTCTTGGTTTCATTGATTTTTTGTATTTTTTTTTTAGTCTCTATGTCATTAATTTCTGCTCTGATTTTTATTATTTCCTTCCTCCTACTTCCTTGGGACTTTCTCGCTATTCTCATTCTAGTTCCTTCAGCTGTTGTGTTAGATGGTTCATTAGATCTTTTTCTTATTTAAGATAGGCCTGTAATGCCATGAATTTTCCTCTCAGGACTGCTTTCACTGTGTACCATAGCTTTTTGGGCTGTTGTCTGTTCATTTTTGTTACTTTCCATGAAGTGTTTGATTTCTTCTTTGATCTTATTGGAAACCCATTCATTGTTTAATAACATGCTATTTAGCCTCCATGTGTTTGAATATTTTTGAGTTTTTTTATGGTGGTTGATTTCTAGTTTCATGGCATTGTGATCTGAGAAGAGGCTTGATATAAGTTCAATCTTCTTATATTTGTAGAGGCTTGCCTTGTGGCCTAACATGTGGTCTATTTTTGAGAATGTTCCATGTGCACTTGAGAAGTATGTGTATTCTGCTGTTTGGGGTGAAATGTTCTGTAAATGTCAATTAAATCCATTAGGTCTAGTGAGTCATTTAAGGTCTGTGTTTCCCTGTGGATTTTTTCTCTTGATGATCTGTCCAATGCCGACAGTGGGTTGTTAAAGTCCCTTACTATGATTTTGTTGCTGTAAATCTCCCCCTTAAAGTCCCCCAAGAAATTTTTTATATATTTAGGTGCTTCTATATTGGGTGCATAAATGTTTATAAGGGTCATTTCTTCCTGTTGGATTGATCCCTTTAGTATTATGTAGTGACCACCTTTGTCTCTCGTTATGGTCTTTATTTTGAAGTCTGTTTTGTCAGAAATAAGAATTGCTACACCAGCTTTCTTTTCCTTTCCATTTGCATGGAATATTTTACTCCACCCCTTCACTTTTAGCCTCTGTGAGTCTTTTGCTCTCAGGTGGGTCTCTTGTAGACAGTATATATTTAGGTCCTGTTTTCTTACCCATTCAGCTACTCTGTCTTTTGATTGGACCGTTTATTCCGTTTCCATTTAAGGTTACTATTGTTATTAACTTATTTAATGCCATTTTTCCACTTTATGCTGATGTACTTTTTTCTCACTATTCCTTCTCTTTCTGAAAGCAGTCCTTTAGCATTTCTTGCAATGCTGGTTTGGTACTACTGAACTCCTTTAGTCTTCTTTTGTCTGGGAAGCTCTTTATTTCACCTACAGTTTTAAATGATAGCCTTGCTGGATAAAGCAATCTTGGCTCTATGTTCTTGCTTTTCATTACTTGGGGAATTTCATGCCACTCCCTTCTGGCTTGAAGAGTTTCTGTTGAGAAATCAGCTGTCATCCTTATGGGGGTTCCCTTGTAGATCACTGCTTGTCTCTCTCTCTTGCAGTCCTTAATATTTTCTCTTTGTCCTTGCCATTTGCCATTTTAATTATGATGTGTCTTGGAGTGGGTCTCTTTGGGTCCCTCTTGTTTGGAACCCTCTGTGCTTCCTGAACTTGTATGGCTTACTCTCTCACCAGTCTACAAAAGTTTTCTGTCATTATTTCCTCCACCAAGTTCTCTATGCCTTGCTCTTTTTCCTCCCCCTCTGGCAATCCTATAATGCGAATGTTGTTTTGCCTCATGTTGTCCCAAAGCTCCTGTAGACTGTCGTCAGGCTTTTTAAGTGTTTTTTCTTTTTGCTGCTCTGATTGATTTTTTCTACCTTGTCTTCTAAGTCACTTATTCTATCCTCTGCTTCATTGAGCCTGCTTTTAATTCCTTCCAGTGCATTCTTGATATAGGATAAAGCATTCTTTATCTCTATCTGAGTTTTGTTTATGGTATGTATCTCTTTTTTCATGTCTTCACTAAGGTCCTCGATCTTATCATCTAGTGTCTTCTTAAGTTCCTTGACCATCTTCATAATCAATACTCTGAACTCCATTTCTGATAACTTGCTTAACTCCATCTCATCAAAGTCTTTTTCTGTAGATGTTTCCTTTTCTTTAATTTGGGGGTTGTTTCTCTGTCTCCCCATTTTTGTAGGTCTTAGTTTTTGTATCTATATATTAGATATATTTGCTTTCTCCCAGTCTTGTGGAATGGGATATTGTCTTTTGGATCCAGTGGAATCCAGAGGTATGTTTTCCTTATACTTCTGAGCTCTTTGCTCTAGGTGTGTTCCTTTTGTGGGTGTCCCTTTTGTGGTTTTTTTATGTTCTCCTGTTGTGGTTGGGTCTAGACCGTCATTGGTCAGTCCTTGGAGGACCCTCCTCAGGTTGGCTAACTGTGTCTCAGCCCCAATCTCATTGTGTAAGCTATTTTATGGGTGCAGGCAAGGCAGGACCATACACAACTTCCAGGAAACAAGAGGTATCTTACAAAATATCTTGAAAGTCACAATAAAAACCACCCACATGAAAATAGAACTGGGAGAGTGAAGGGAGAACACACACATACTCAAAAATGCTTAAAAAAAGAGAGAGAGTGAAAGAAAAGTAACGCTTAGAGAGAGAGATGCATATTGTTGTTAATAGTGGTGAAAATTTAGAAAATAATAATAAACTAAAGTGAAAAAAATAGAGAAGCTACTGGGAGATAACAGAAGCAGAGAAAAGATTCTGAAAGAAGGGCCAGCAAAAATTTAAAGGAGAGAATAGGAATAGGATAATAGTTGAAAATGAGAAAATTAAAATACAATAAAGAGAATAAGAGAAACTATCAATCGAACAAACAGACAGGAAGACAGAAGGGAGTATAACAAAAGAAGGGAAAAAAAAGTAGAAAAAGAAAAAAGAAAAAAAAAGTTATGCCAATGGATTGAGAAGAGAGAGAGAGATATAGCCCAGGCAGGGAGGGAGTCTGATAAGAGATTTGGTGGAAACTATAGAGGAAAACAGTAAACTTCATTATAATGATAAAGTCCCAGTCATTAAGTAGGGAATATCAAGAACGTTTTGATAGTAGAAGCAAGGATAAAACAAAACAAAGCAAATAAACAAAAGAAAACTAAAAACAAGCTAAGCAAGACAAAATTTTTTTATAAAAAAGAGGGGGAAAAATCTAGTTAAAAAAATGTTAAAAAAAATTATTATAAAATTTTAAAGAGGAAAAACATATTTTCTCCCTTCTCTTCTTCCTAAGGAAAAAAGAGATAAAATAAACAAACCCACAAACAAAAAACAAACAAAAACTCCCCAAACCCAAAACCAAACAAAACAAAAAAACAGAAGAAAAAAACGTAGCCAATCAGGTGAGTTTCTTCTGGGCAACTTATGTTGTCTGAGGGTCACTGTTTTGTGGGCTGATTTCAGTTCTCCTGGGAGGTACTTGTGTATCACCCAATGTGAGGAGCCATCTAGGTTTTGGCTCTTTAAGTAGATGGTTGATCTGAGGCTCTCCGAGGACCACCTCCTCTTTTCAGCTATTTTGCAACCTAGTAGTTGCCTGGTCTTACTCCAGAGTCTTCTGTAGAGTCTTTAGGGTGCAGGGTGGCTAGTGTAGCCCAGGGTATCACTCCCCTTAGAGGTGTTGCTGTCAGGTGCTCACCCTGAGGGCGTTAGTCTCTGCTCCACTGCCAGCTCCTCAGTTCGTATCTTGTCCTCTGATTCTACTTCCCCATGCTCTGACCTGCTGCAGCTTCAGATTGATTCCAGCCTGTTGCCTTTCTTGTATGGGCCATTTCAGCCACCTGGGCTCATTTGGTTCAATTAAAGAAATATTCTGGTGAGTCCTTTGCCCAGCCCCCAGCAGGGGTTTTTAGTGTTTCCTCCAGTTACCAATCAACAATCCCTGAGAGTCTTATTTTTGTAATGTCCTCCTATGAGTTGCTCTTCCTTCCCCCTCAGGACTGTGCCCTGTGGGTGTGTCTGAGGCTTTAGTGAGGTGGTCCTTCCCCTTTCCTCTTGGGGGCAGTGTTGTGCTGGTCGGAAACTCGAGACACAGAGAATGTAGAATTTAGGTGGAGATGCAGAGGGTTGAGGCTCTAGAGGTGCTGCAACAACCCTCCTCACCATCCAGTGATTTTTATTGTGAGCTACAGAAAGGCAGGTGTGAAAGACAGTGATCAATAGAAACTATAAAATGCTCATGAACAAATGGCTTTGTTTTGTGCTAATGCTTCACATTTGTTCTTAAGGCCATAACTCTCTTGGGGACAAGCTTCCCAGATCAATAAGGATCTGTTTTCAGTTCCTGTCAGAAATGTTTCCCTCATTTTCAAGAGGATTTCTGCGATTCTGGGCAAGCTTGCTACCCAACTCCTTCAGAGTTTGTTTGTTGTTTGCTGGCCTTTTCCTACATTTCCCCCTTTTTGTTTTTGCTGAATTTGATGAAGCAGGATAGAGAAGGAAGCTGTTTTCTGCTGTCCTTTGGTGATTAAGTTTTGCGTTTGGTGAGCTCCTCTCCAGACTATGTATAGAAGACAAAAAGCAATACAACAGCAAATAAAAATTCCAGCCATACCTCCCCCCAATGCTTTAAGACTATTAAGAGGATTTAATTTTTGTAAGCCTTCCTGCATCCCTTGTATTAAATCAGTCCCAGAAACCAGTTGTAGTTGATTTTGAAAAGTAGTAGAAATATGTTTTTGCAATTCCCTAATTTCTTCAGTCATGTTATGTGAGTGGTATATTAAATGTTTTTGTACTATAGACCAAGGAAAGTGTGTTTGAATCCAAGGAATAGGAGTGACACAAAAGGTAGACGTGTTCTAATCACATTTAAGGTGCATCTGACTTTGTAAACTAACTATTTGATCTCCTAACTACAGCTTGTTCTAAATCTCCTAGTCTAGCATTAATTTCTGAATCAATCCTCCTCTGAGACATCCATTACTGCTCAGAGTTAGTATACCATTGTTGTATATAATGTACAGTTTGCATGCTTTGGTGCAAGGCTACTCCAGCCGTAGCCGCCATGGCAGTGACAGCTATAAGCCCCATGATAAGGGCAATGATCATGCCAATCATTCTTTTGCCTCTTTTCATATATTCCACCAATTGTTGAAACAACATCATGCTTGGAGAATCTTGCCAAGGACGGGACAGTTGGATTGGTATCCGTATGCCAGAACGAGCTTTCAGCAGATAAATGTCCTGTAAAGAACTATTAAAAGGGGTGGAGAAATTCACACAAGTATAAAAAGAACAATTATGACAAGTTAGAGTATAATTAGTAGAATTCCATAATACCTGCCCAATCATTATAAGATATGGCAATCGACACAAGCCTGTGTCCAACACATCAAGTTCCTTGTAAATTGTAACTGAGTTTGATTAGTCATAATGTTTTGCCATATATTCCCATTCCAAGCATACATAGGGTTTAATGCATTCATTAGTTTCCATAGGTGGGACTGAGAGGGCCCACTGATTAGATGTGGAGCACTTGCAGACATGCCTCCCCCATGCCATTGGATGGTGCCATTAGCACGTGTAGATATATTACCCTGACCCTCAGAATGCCACCGTAAGTCTGAACTTTGACCCTTCGCTTGGGCAGAACCATGAGGGCTCCAATCCACGACACTCCCATAGGAAGTATTAATAAGGACCAGAGTTACTTCACCTCTACATTGTTCCCAATGTACCCAATCACTCAAAGATGTTGCCGTAGTAGTATGGCATGGTGGCCATTCAGGAGAGGGCAGGCTGGTGCTGCTGATGTTGCCTCTAAAGGTTTTTCCCTGGAGTAAAAATAATTTCCTCAATTTTTCATCTTTCCAAGTAGAATTTTGGACTATCAATACCCAGGCAGCCATCCGTACTTTTAAACAATGCTCAAAAACTCCTATGCATATGGGTAGACCCTCTACTCCTACTTCATAAAAGGGAATAATCGTCCCTTCTTCATGAGGAGCTATTGGACCTCGAGTATCAAAAGGTCCTGGCATCCACGATGTTTCATTAGTATAAATAGGAAGAGTAGAATCCCACTACCCTACTCCCCTGTTTAGGGGTCGATTAGGGATGTATGCCCAATAAGTGTGGTTTTCTGTTTGGATAGGCACTACCTGTGTGGAAATAACAGCAAGCATGGCAAGGAAAAGGGTAGTTGCATTTACTGGCTATCCAGCCTCTTGCAACACTTGTTCAGCTTTCTGATTCATCTTCTTTAGTTGGCCCCAAGTAGGAACTATAGCCCTTCGTGTTTGAGGCAAAGGGACAGTGATGGTTTGTGCATGAAGATCTAACTTCTGCATGCTTCGAGTTAAGTTGTTAAATTCACTCCTCCTTTGCTTGCTCATGTCTAATCTTGATTTCCCTTACCAGCATCCAATACTTCTGTTGACCTGTGGAAACATAAGCAGAACCACGACCCCACCGCAAAACTTCAGCGGGGATCCAGGTATTTGTTAAAACATCTCTTATAAATACAGGTTGATGTACTTCCAGAGAACTCTTGTGAGTCCAATGTTTTTCAGCTGCGGTAGCACCCTGAGTGTCTTTATTCATAAATGTATTACGTCCATTTGCCACAAATCAGTACTAGTGATGCCTTGAGCATTTACCCCTTCTGGCATTCACAGCCCTTGGATTTGTGTACAGATAGGGGAATGATGCAGAATATGATGAGCCTGCTTCCAGGAAATATGATAATCATCTTTTAAGGCCCTTGCATTCTGGTGATGTAAGGCATGAGCCTTTGTGGCTTTTAAAACTGATCCAATCAATTTTTGATCTATTTCATGATTGCCTGCTGCCAAGGGTCCAGAAAGTTGTGTGTGTGCCCTTATGTGGGTGATATAGAGTGGGCATTTACGTGCACGAATTAACTGCTGTAGTTGCAAAAATAACAAATTAATTGGTGAGGAATCCTCAATAATATTGACTGTTTCTATATGTTTAACTGTGAGTTCAGCATGCTGAGAGTCAGTAACTATATTAAGTGTTTGTTCCTGCTCTTGAAGTAATGGAATAATGGCTGATATCTCCGCCTGCTGGACAGAGGTTAGAGAGGTTTTTACGACTCGGGAAATATTTTCCCCAGAATACCCAATCATTCCAGCCTTATTAGCATCAGTATAAAATGCAAGTCCCTTAACCAGTTCCTTTTGAACTATAGCAGATAATTATCCATTGTGTTTTATTTAGAAAGTGAAATAATTTATCTTTGGGATATTGATTAGAAATTTTTCCAAGAAAATCAGACAAGGCAATTTGCCAATCTTCATTTAATTGCCACAATGTGAGAATTTGTGCATTATTGAATGGCACAATAATTACATCAGGGTCCCTCCCAGTTACATTTCTTAAACGATTGCGACCCCAGGTAATTATATAACATATTTTTGAAATATACTCTTCCATTTTCTTCTGACTATGATGTGGCAGAAATACCCATTCAATAATATTCATAGCTTGTACTAGCAATCCTGTAGGAGAATGTGGGGTGTGAAACATTAGCAACTGAAAATTTTTCATTGACTCTATACGATGTATCTGAGCCCTTTTAACATGCTGTTCGATCCAGTTTAATTCCGTTTCTGCTTCATGGGTTAATTCCCGTGGACTATCTAGTGCTGGTGGGCCTTCTAAAGTTTGAAAGAGATGAGTCAATGCATATGTAAGGATCCCTAAGGATGGTCGTAGCCAATTGATATTTCCTAATAATTTTTGGTAATCATTGAGCATTTTTAGACTATCTCTTCTAATGGTCACTTTTTGAGGTGTGATAGTAGTAGACTCAATTATCTGACCAAAATATTTAAAGGGTGTTGTAGTTTGAACTTTTTCAGGAGCTATAATTAACCCGTATTCTGTCAATTCCTGCTGAGCCATGTTAAAGATCTGTTGTAAAACAAGCACTTCTGGATGAGCAAACAAAATATCATCCATATAATGATAGATTAAACTATCAGGATAAGCTTTTCTGATTTTTTGTAGGGGCTGGTGCACAAATTGTTGACACATAGTAGGGCTATTTAACATGCCTTGTGGCAAAAACCTCCATTGATATCTCTCATTAGGCATCTCGTTATTGAGTGTAGGGATGGTAAAGGAAAATTTTTCTCTATCTTTGGGATGCAAGGGAATTGTAAAGAAACAATCTTTTAGATCTACAATAATGATACTCCATTTTTGTGGAATTAAAGCTGGTGAAGGCGTTCCTGGCTGTAAAGGACCCATAGGTTGAATACACTCATTAACTTTTCTAAGATCAGTCAGCCTTCTCCATTTTCCAGATTTCTTTTTTATCACAAACACAGGAGAATTCCAAGGACTAGAGGAAGGTTCAATATGTTCAGCTTGTAATTGTTGTTGTAGTAAGTCATGCAGCACTTCTAATTTCTATTGACGAAGGGGCCACTGTTCCACCCAGATGGGTTTTTCCATTTTCCAGGCGAGTTGTAAAGCAAAGCGCTGTACAGGGGCCCCTACTCTAAATTTGGAAATGCTATTCCGGCTGCAGAACTATGACAATTGAGCATGAACTGCCTTTCAGATTTAGATATAGTAGGAATCTCTAAAGTGGCTCCCCATTGAGCCAACAAATCTCTTCCCCACAAATTTAAAGGAATCTCAGCCACATAAAATTGATAATGTCCTATCTGTCCCTCTGGCCCAACACACTGTAATTCTTTAGTACTTTGATATACATTGGTTAGTGTGCCGATTCCAGTAAATTGAGCCCTAACCATTTGCAAAGGCCATTCTTTTGGCCAATTCTGATAAGCTATAATAGACACATCTGCTCCTGTGTCCAACAATCCTTCAAATTCCCTATTATTTACCCTTAATTTCATTCTGGGACGTATATCATTAATTACAGTATGCCAGAAGATCTGTTTGCTTGTGCTTCCAAACCCTCCTTGTCTTTGGAGTGGTGCAGCTTTCCCTTTAATATATGGTAATATAAGCAATTGTGCAATCCTTTGCCCTGCATTAATATTGGTAGTTGTAGATACACCAATCATGACCAAGATTTCACCTAAATAGTCTGAATCAATAATTCCAGTGTGCACTAAAATTCCCTGTGTTGTCAAACTACTTCTACCTAAAAATAGTCCTACAGTATTTTTAGGAATAGGCCCAAACACATTAGTATGCAACTTCTGAACTGCACCCAGGACTAGTGTAACATTGTGCGCACTAGGAAGGTCCAGTGCAGCACTCCCCTGGGTAGCATGCAACATTGGTGCAGGCATGGAGGGGTAATTGATTTCCCCCTGAGATTGGCATTGTTGAAAGGCCATGTTGTTTTCCCCAGGGCCCCGGACCTTGGGACCCCATCTATAGTTTCCTGACAGAACATTCCCTTGTTTATCCCTTTCAAAAACAGGTCTCTCATAATCTGTATTGTGTTCAGAGTCTGACTGAAACCGGGCAATTGCTGTGGAGATTAAATTGCATAATGACCATACCCCCATAGGAATAAGGTCCCCGAACTACTGTGCTTTTCTAAGAGCCCGCATAACTTTGTTCCATACTTTCAGATTTAATTGTGCTTTACCTTTGGGTTGAAACCAATAACAATGTCTTTTTACCACCATGAATAACTCTTTAAACTGTTTCTCTTTCACTTTTACCTCAGAGCTTGCCAACAAGCTCTGTAACAATCTCATATACTGTGTTTTGGTGGATGGGGGTTCCCCATGACTTTGCCTCCTCTTTCCCAGGAGTTTCGCTTTTCCTCTAGAGCACGTTTCCCTCTCCGGTTCCCCATGACTTACCTGCCGAGAACTTCACTATGGACCCTGTTTGCTGCACCAATTGTTGTGCTCACTGGACGCGAAGAAAACTTGAGACACAGAGAATGTAGAATTTAGGTGGAGATGCAGAGGATTGAAGCTCTGGAGGCGCTGCAACAACCCTCCTCACCATCCAGTGATTTTTATTGTGAGCTACAGAAAGGCAGGTGTGAAAGATAGTGATCAGTAGAAACTATAAAATGCTCATGAACAAATGGCTTTGTTTTGTGCTAATGCTTCACATTTGTTCTTAAGGCCATAATCCTCCTGGAGGAAAGCTTCCCAGCTCGATAAAGATCTGTTTTCAGTTCCTGTCAGAAATGTTTCCCTCATTTTCAAGGGAATTTCTGTGATTCTGGGGAAGCTTTCTACCCAACTCCTTCAGAGTTTGTTTGTTGTTTGCTGGCCTTTTCCTACAGGGCAGTGCCCCCGGCCGCAGGAGAGGCAGGCGGGCTCCGCCCCTCCCTGCTCAGCTCTGGTTGGCTGGTAGCACAAGGCCCGCCTCTCAGACCGTCTACTGTGCAGACCCCAATCCCAGCCTTTGCTGGTCTGTCCCTGCAGTGCATGCTTGGAAGGTGGCAGCCAGTTCCAAGATCAAACTTGCAAACACACAAAGCAACACACAGGCATAAAGTTCGCCCTGCAAGGTCCTGCCACTGTGCACCAAGGCACCCAGCAGGAGGGGACCCAAAGTCAGCTCCACAAAGCTCCCCGCACTGCTGATCTCAGCAAAGCTGGGGCAGCTTTATGCTCCACCACGGTGCCCCTCAGGGCTGGTCACAGATCCCAGCCTCTGGGCTCTGGGAGCTCGGGGTGGGAGGGCTCCTCTCCTCTCCAATGCCACGCAGATTCAGTGCTTTCTGGGGCTCAACACAGTGACTCACAGGGATGCAGAGGGTCCCCATGTGCAGCCGCTCAGCGCAGTCCTCTGGTCCCTTACCACTTGGGTGCCACACACTTTAGGACAACCTTCCCTATGTTTGGCACCCTGAGCATTAGACACTGGTCGCAGCCTCCACTGAAAGCTTTGTTTCGCTAGGGAGGTGCCATCTGCCATTACAGGCTTTGTTTCCTAGGAGGTCGCAGACCCCTCCTCTCGGACTCACTGCTTCCCTGGGTCCCTCTGCCCTGTGCTCGGGGTGCTCCTTCCCCTCTTGTCGCTCTGGGTGTGAGGTCCCCACTTTTGGATGCTGTCCAGACTCCCGAGGGGGGGGAGATTTGCAGCCTCCAAGTTTCTGGGCTTGGAGCCCAGCACAGGCTTCAGGGGGGACCCCCCCCTTCCTATGGCCCCCTTCTCTTACCGGACTCCATGATATTTCTTCAGTGCTCCCCACTCGCACTCCGTCCACTCAAGTATGTTTCTCTGGTTTTTCCAAGCTGTCTTCATAGGATTTTAGGAGTAAATCTAGCCCATGGCTGGGAGCAGGGGCACTCTGCTGCTTCTCACAGTGTTGCCATCTTCCTAACCCAGTTTGCGAGTATTTTAGTGAGAATTTTAGCATCTCTGTTCATCAGGGATACTGGTCGGTAATTTTCTTTCTTTGTAGTATCTTTATCTGGTTTTGGGATGAGGATGATGTGGCCACATAAAAAGAGTTTGGGAGTTTTCCCTCCTCCTGAATTTTCTACAATAATTTGAATAGAATAGGTGTTAACTCATCTTTGAATGTTTGGTAAAACTCACCTGTAAATCCATCTGGTCTTGGCCTTTTTTTTTTTTTTTTTTTTTTTAGATTTATGATTTTTTTCACATATAAATAATAAACAAAATCAAACAGGCAAATTTTTCAGGAGAGTGAATGAAAATGGAGAATCATTTTGGAAGACAAGCCTTCCAGGGAAATTATTAAGCTGCTCGTTTTACAGCTCAGGTGCACAGAACAAAGTGGCTGGCCCAGGGTCACATAAATAACAGGCAATGAAGTTGGTGAGGAGCCGGAAAGGGAAGGGGAGGGGAAGTCATAAAAGAGAGCAATAAATGTTCATGGCCATAGGAGTTAGAGACTAACACCTTGTCAAACATGGTCCTGGACTATTGTTTGCTGGGAGTTTTTTGATTACTGTTTCAATTTCATTAGTTGTTATCAGCCTATTCAGGTTTTCTGCTTCTTTTTGATTCAGCTTTGGAAGGTTCTGTGCTTTTAGGAATTTGTCCATTTCACCCATGTTTTTCAATTTGTTAGCATATAGTTGCTCATAGTATTTTCTTACAATCCTTTGTATTTCTGTTAGGTCTGTTGTTATACCATGTCTTTCCTTTCTGATTTTATTTATTTAGGTCCTCTCTCTTTATTTCTTAGTGAGTGTGGCTAAAGGTGCATCAACCTTGATTACCTTTTCAAAGAACCAGCTCTTGGTTTCATTGATTTTTTTGTCTTGTTTTTTTAGTCTCTATGTCATTCACTTCTGCTCTGATCTTTATTATTTCCTTCCTTCTACTTCCTCAGGGTTTTCTTGCTGTTATTGCTCTAGTTGTTTTAGTTGTTGTGTTAGATGGCTCATTAGGTCTTTTTCTTGTTTCTTGAGATAGGCCTGTAATACTATGAATTTTCCTCTCAGGACTGTTTTTGCTGTGTCCCTTAGATTTTAAGTTATTGTCTGTTTATTTTCTTTTTTTCCATGAAGTGTTTGATTTCTTCCTTGATCTCACTGAATAGCATGCTATTTAGCCTCCATGTGTTTGAATATTTTTGAGTTTTTTTATGGTGGTTGATTTCTAGTTTCATGGCATTGTGATCTGAGAAGAGGCTTGATATAAGTTCAATCTTTTTATATTTGTAGAGGCTTGCCTTGTGGCCTAACATGTGGTCTATTTTTGAGAATGTTCCATGTGCACTTGAGAAGTATGTGTATTCTGCTGTTTGGGGTGAAATGTTCTGTAAATGTCAATTAAATCCATTAGGTGTAGTGAGTTATTTGTCTGTGTTTCCCTGTTGATTTTTTGTATTAATGATAAGTTCAATGCTGACAGTGGGGGTTAAAGTCCCCCACTATGATTGTGTTGCTATCAATCTCCCGCTTTAAGTCCCCCAATACATTTTTTATATATTTAGGTGCTCCCATATTGGGCACATAAATGTTTATAAGGGTTATTTCCTCTTGTTGGATTGATCCATTTAGTATTATATAGTGACCATCTTTTTCTCTTATGGTCTTTATTTTGAAGTCTATTTTGTCAGAAAAAAAATATTGCTACTCCAGCTTTTTTTTCCCTTTCTATTTGCATGGAATATTTTATTCCATCCCTTCACTTGTAGCCTGTGTGAATCTTTTGCTCTCCGGAGGGTCTCTTGTAGACATCGTATATTTGTGTCCTGTTTTCTTATCCATTCAGCTACCCTATGTCTTTTGATTGGACCATTTATTCCATTTACATTTAACATTGCCCTTGATAGATACTTATTTAATGCCCTTCCCCCCTTTATGCTGATATACCTTTCTCTCACTATTTGTTGTTTTTCTTAGAGAAGTCCTTTTATCATTTCTTGCAGTGCTGGTTTAGTAGTACTGAACTCCTTTGGCCTTTTTTTTTTTTTTTTGGTCTGGGAAACTATTTCACCTTTGATTTTAAATGCTAGCCTTGCTGGATAAAGCAATCTTGGTTGCAGGTTCTTGCTTTTCATTACTTTGAGAACTTCATTCCCCTCCTTACTGGTCTGGAGTGTTTCTGTGGAGAGATTTGCTGTCAGCCTTATGGGGTTTTCCTTGTAGGTCACTGCTTGTCTCTCTCTCTTGCAGCCCTTAATATTCTCTCTTTGTCCTTTACATTTGCCATTTTAATTATGATGATCTTGGAGTGGGTCTCTTTGAATCCCTCTTGTTTGGAACCCTTTGTGCTTCCTAAACTTGTGTGACTTTCTCCCTCACCAGTGTAAGAAAGTTTTCTGTTATGATTTCCTCCACCAAGTTCTCTATCCCTTGCTCTCTTTCCTCCCCCTCTGGCACTTCTGTGATTGAATGTTGTTTTACTACATGTTGTCCCATAGCTCCTTAGACTGTCCTCATGCTCTTCAAGTGTTTTTTCTGTTTGCTGCTCTGATTATTTTCTTCTACCTTATCTTCTGAATCACTTATTCTATCCTCTGCTTCAGTGAGCTTGCTTTTAATATTTTCTAATGTATTCTTGATATTATTTATAGTATTCTTCATTTCTGCTTTATTCTTATTTATGTTTTTTTATGTTTACACTAAGTTCCTCCACCTTACCATTAAGTGTCTTGTTGTTCTCATGAATTCCCTTGAGCATCTTCATAACCATTACTCTGAACTCTATTTCTGATAACTTGCTTAACTCCATCTCATCAAGGTCTTTTTCTGGTGATTTTTTCTCCTTCTTTAGTTTGAGGGATGTTTCTTTGTCTCCACATTTTGGTAGCTCTTAGTGTTTGTATTTATATATCAGATATATTTACAGTCTCTGGGTCTTGTGAGTGAGATTTTGTAGAGTGTGTTCAGTGGATCCCAGAGGTGTATTTTTCTTATATTTCTGAGCTTTTTGCTCTAGGTGTGACCTTTTTGTGGGTGTCCCTGTTGTGGATTCTTTGGTCTTTCTTGTTGTGATTGTCTAGATTGTTGTTGACCTGTTCCTGGGAGGAGTCTCAGGTTGGTTAACTGTGAGTCTCAGCCCCAACCACATTGAATGAGCTGTTGTACAAATGATAGCAAGCTAAGAGAATACACAACCAAACTGTCAGGGAACAAGCAGTACCTTACAAAATATCTTCACAATCACAGTGAAACATTGCAAGTGGAAACCGAACTAGAAGAGTGGAGTGAGAACACAAATGTTAAAGCAAAAAAAAAAAAAAGAGAGAGAGAGAAAATAATAGAGAGAGGAAGAGAAAAGGATAGTATTGCTAATAGGAATAAAAAATAAAAAAATAATAATAATAAATTAAAATAAATTGGAAAAATAGAGAAGCTACTGGGAGATAAAAGGGCCAGAAAAAAGATTCTGAAAAAGGGGGAGCAAAAATTAAAGGTGGAGCAAGGAATAGGATAATATTTGAAAATTTAAAAAATTAAAATACAATAAAGAGACAAACAGAAACTAACAATCAAAAAGACAGGAAGACAGAAGGAAGAAAAAGAAAGAAAGGAAAAAAAAGGAAAAAATGTTATCCCAATGAAACAAGAAGAGAGAGAGAGAGAGAGTAAAGCAAGGACAGGGAAAGAGATCAATAAGAGATATGGGGGAAACTATAGAGAAGAGCAGTAAACTTATTAGTTATAATGATAATGTCCCAGCAGTTAAGCAGGAAATATCAAGAAAATCTTGGTAGTAGAGCAAAAGATAAAAGAAAAAAGGGGAGGGGAACAAAACAAAAAAACAACAAGCAAAACAAAACAACAAATTTTTTAAAAAATTAAAAACTTTAAATTTTTTTAAAAATTAAAAATTTAAAAAGAAAATTTTTTTCTCTCTCTCTTTTTCTGAAGAAAAAAAAGTCAATCAAGTGAGTTTCATCTGGGCAGTTTATGTTGTCCGCAGCTCACTGTTTTGTATGCTTATTTCAGTTCTCCTTGGAGTTACTTGTGTATCAGCCAATGTTGGGAGCTGCCCAGGTTTGGCTTTGTTATCCTTAAATAGTTGGCTAATCTTAGGCTCTCTGTGGATCACCTTCACTTGTCTGCTATTTTTCCTCTTCCTTGTGGTCGTCTGGTCTAACTCCAGAGTCTTCTGGAGTGTCTCTAGGGTGCAGGCCAGGTAGTGTAGTTTGGGATATTTCTCCCTTTAATTAAAGGTTTCCTTGTCAGGCACTCAAGGTGGGGAAGTTTGTTTCAAAGCCAGCTCCTCAGTCTCTACCTTATCCTGCAATTCTAATTCTCCAAGCAATGGCCTGTGGCAGTTTCAGATTGACTTCAGTCTTGCCTTTTCTGTATGGGCAGTTTCAGCAGCCTGGACTCAGTAGATTCAATAATAAAAAATATATATATATGCCAGTGAGCACTTTGCCTGCCCAGCTCCCAGAAAGTGTTTTAATCTTTTATTTCCAGTTCCCAAACAATTTTCCCTAAGATTCTTATTTTTGTAATGTTCTCTTGTGAGCTGTTCTCCCTTCCCATTCAGGACTGTGCCTTGCAGGGCATAGCTGGGGCTTCAGTGAGCTGAACCAGCACATTTCCATTTCTTGTTGGAGGTGGTGCTCCTAGCCTGCAGGAGAGGTAGGCATGCTCCTCCCCTCCTTTACCAGATCTGGTTATCTGGTCACATGGGGAGCATATTTCAAACACTCCATTTTGCAAACACAAATCCCAGTTTTTGCTGGTCTGTCTCCCCAGTGCAAGCCAGGAAGGTGGACACCCATACATCAATCAAAAACTCAAAAACACACAATGAAACACACAAGTACAAAATCCGCCTTGAAATGTCCTGCTACCACTATGCCTAGTCACCACGCAGGAGGTGTCACAAAGTCAACCTTACACAGCTCCTCTGCACTGCTGATCTCAGTAAAGTTGGGGTGGCTCCATGTGTGCCACCACAGCATCCCTCAGTGCTTATCAAAAATCCCAGAATAGCCCTAAGGAGCACTCAGGTGGTTGAAAGAAACCCCCTCCCACTGGTAGCTCTAGTCTGTCTCTGGTGGTCGGAGGGCTCTCTTCCCCTTCCCTGTGCCACACAGATTAAATGCTTTCTGGGGCTCAACACAATGTCTTACAAGAAGGCAGAGCATGCCTGTGTGTGGCCGCTCAGTGCAGACCTCTGTTCCCTTTGTACTCTGGTGCCACACACTTTGGGACTGCCTTTACTATGATCAACCCCTTGTGCCTGGCCGGGTGGCTCAGCAGTTGAGTGTGGACCTAGGATCCAGGTGATTGGGGTTCGATTTCCTGTCAGGGCACATGCCCAGGTTGCGGGCTTGATCAGTGACTCTCTCATCATTGATGTTTCTATCTCTCTCTCCCTCTCCTTTCTTCTCTCTGAAATCACTAAAGATATATTTTAAAAAAAAAAGTTACCAGTTGCAGCCACTTTGAGAAGCTTTTTTTCCTAGGAAGGCATGGCCCCCTCCTCAGAGGCAGTGTTCTCCTGGCTCCCTCTGCCTGCCCTGCATGGGCTCTCCTTCCCTTCTCCTCTGCTCTGGGTTTTACATCCTAACTTTTGGATGCCAGTCCACACTCCAAAGAAGAGAAAGCTTTGCAACCTCTAACCTCTGGCCTTGGATCCTAGCACAGTCTTCAGGAGGGACTCCCCCTTTCTACAGGACCCCTCCCTTACCAGATTCTATGATGTTTCTTCAGTGCTCCCTGCTCTAAATATGTCCATTCAGGTATATTTCTCTGGTTTTTCCATGCTGGTTATGCAGTATTTTAGCAGTAAATCAAGTCTGTGGCTGGGACAAAGGGTGCTCTGCTTCTTCTCACAGTGCTGCTGTCTTCCAAACCCTCTATTATGTTTATTAAGCCATACAGGAAAATATAATAGATTAATACCAAGTGGAGAATATACAAACATGCGAGGGTGGTTGAAATCCAAAAAGAAATTATGTAAGCATTCCAATAGCAGAGAAATATAAGGAGAAAAATCATATGATCAGTTAGAATAAATGTTAATAAGCATGTAATAAGTGACCACACTTAAGCATCAAAACAACTTTAAGTAAAATAATAAAAAAAGGCAACTTCCTTATTGATTGCTTTTCTAAAATGTACATAAAGCAAACATCTTAATTACCCAGAATTATTTAAAGATGTTTCTCTGGAACTGGAGATACACAAGGTTGCTAGCTTTCACTACTTCTACTCAATACTATGCTGAAGGTATATTTAGGGGAATAAAGTGAGCAAAAGAAATAAAAAGGCATAAGAATAAACTTTTCAACAATATAATAATTATATGTGGATGACACCTCCATATACATGGGCAACCCACCAGAGTCCAAAACAATTACAATTAGTAAGTGAATTTCAATACATAAAATCAAATGATTACTGTGAACAAGCAACAACAAATTCAAAAATAAAACTAAATGAGTAATACTAGGAAACAAGTATCTGCAAGATAAATAAGCCAGTAAAAGATTTACATATAAAATATCTTTTTTAAAAGACCTTTAAATCAATATAACAAAAGTACCAACAAACCAAGAAAAATGAGCAGACTATGAAAATAATGAAAGGCACAATCAGCCAAGAAAAACTACCAAACAGTAAAGCACCTGAAAATGGTTATGTCAAACACCAGGTGATAGAGGATCCCTCAGGGACTCAGGAAGGCAGGATCCCAGAAGTTAGGACCACAGGGCAGGTGACAGCACCCCCTGCTTAGAGAAGGGTCCTGGTCATAGAAGGGCAGGGTGGCTGAGAAAAACTGAGAAGTTGTAAATATGCTGAGACGTACTCTACAATTTAAATCAACTTCAAATTCATTCAAACTCCTTTAGTATAAATTTATGGTTTTAATGGTAAGCTTCAGGGTAACCACTAAGCATTTTTTAATGTAAGAAAAGGATACAATAGGAAACCACAATGGTATAGTGCAAAAATCAATTAATTACAAATGAAGGCCATAATGGAATAAATTAGGAACAAAAAAGATATGACATGAGATAACAAATATCAAGATGGCAGAATTGCTTTTTCTTTATAACATAAAATGGAAATGGATAGTAATTACATTAAATGAAAATATATTAAACCATCAAAATAAAAAACTTAGACCATAGCTGATTTGGCTCAGTGGTTAGAGGTTCTACCCATGGACTGAAGGGTCTCAGGTTTGATTAGTCAAGAGCATGTCCCTTGGTTGCAGGCTCAATCACCAGCCCCTGTCGGAGTGTGTTCGGGAGGCAACCAACCAATATGTCTCTCTCACATAGATGATTCTCTCTCTCTCTCTCTCACTTTCTGAAAAACAATGAAAAAAGTCCTCTGGTGAGGATTAAAAAAATAATAAATATTAATTAATTAATTAATTAAAAAGCTTAGTTAGAGTTGATTAAAATAAAATTACCCACACCCACTTACCTGGCAAAGCCCAGAGGCTTGGGGGGAACAGGCATACCCCCTGTGAGACTGCCCAGTACCTGTCTTACTTTCTCTTTTGCTCCATCTGGGGCTAAGCTGTAGGCTCTTCGCAACTTGCCTGTTGCTGCTGGTGGGTTGCAAGGTGCTACTGCACTGCCACAGTCACTGTGTCCTGAGGCCACCCATGAGCTCTCTGCACTCAAGCACAGGCACCATCAGTTGCTAGACCCAAACCCCAAGAGGCTGTGACCCTAGAGGCAGGCATGTGGAGGCAGCTGAGTATGGCTCTTGTACTCACTGCTCCCTATCCCCCCATCCCTGCCTCTGTTCTAAGGCAGTATTCCAACGAACAGTGCCCTGAGTGGAATGAGTGCCTCTTGCTCTCTCCAACCCCTCCTTTACCTGCTGTTCATCACCACTGAAAGGGTATCCTCTTGGTCCTCTTAGGATCCCTGCCTAATACTAGGCCTTTCAGGCTGCCACCCTTCAGCCTAACCTTGCTTGGCAGGACTTCACAGAACTCCTTGTCAAATCCCTCAGCTTGAGCTTTGTGGGCATAAAACTCCAGACAAGTTTAGGAAGAAGCTTTGCCCTCTGGGTTTTGGTACTGGCTTGGCTCAGCTGGGACCACAGTCACCACATTCATATGACACCCTTTTGCCCTACTGAAGGAAAAGCAACCCCTAGTTTATGCAGGGTGCCCCTGGACTCTGTCAGGGCACTAGTAGAGGTGCCTCTTGGCAGCCAGTATCCTCTGCCCAGTGCTCATGGACCCAGTCTCCTGTGACTTTTGGCCCTTGTAGGTAAGAACAGCCTCTCAGTTTTGTGACTGGTGCGGTGGGCTATGTGTGTGCTCCCTGCCTGATCACAGATGTTTTGGGTGTGAATATTCCTGTACATGTTTGGGTTTTTGTGTGTGCTGTGGGCTTTCTCAGACTATGGACCTTGGGGCTGCAGGGCACCTGGGTAAGACTCTCTGCTGAGGAAGACCCCAAACCTGGAGCAAAAAAGTGAAAAGCCACTGTGCTGTCTTGGAGAGGTCTCTCCCTGTGTCTTCCTTGCAAGGGAGCTCTGGGCTCAATGCTTCTAGCCTGCCCAAAATTTCCCATGCCTTGGTGATAGCATGTGAACACCTAGATCAAACTTCCCCTGAAGGTGTCCTCTGATGTGAGCCCATATTTATTGTGATAATGATAATGACATGTAACATTATATTGTCCTTACCACTGGTTAGACACTTATTCTAACCATGTAATGTATTAACCTGATTTTCCCAGCAAGTCTCTGAGATAGTTACATCCTCATTGCACAGATGTGGAATTTGAAGAACAGAAAGGTAAAGCAGTCTGCCCACGGCCACACAGCTGGGGTGGGCAGAGCCAGGATGCCTGGACTCCTCATTATGTGTGAGATCCCACCTCCTGCTCCTCTAATTTATACCTAAAGTATCCTTGACTGATCTGATGTGATGCCAGAGGGTGTGCAACAGGGAAAAAGAAATTAGAGTCATTCCTCCTTCGCTTAGAATGTTTAGTGGCTCCCTGAGGCACTGTACAGTGGGGCCCCTGTTGTCATCTCCAACTTCATTTCCCACTCCTATCTACACATCACTTCTCCAACTCCATGAGTTTCCTCTCCATTCATCGAACTCACTAAATTTATTCCTAGGGCCTTTATTCTTGCTTTTCCCTCTGCATAAAATGCCCTCCCTCTACTCCTCCTGATTAACCTCACCATGTCCTCAAGAAAGTGGTCCCTGACTACCCTCCTCCAAACTCCAGTCTAACCCAGTAGAGCCAAGATATCAAGGACACATGTCTAGAAGGCAGTCAACCTGGGTTCAAATCCAGTTCCATCATTCTTTCTGTATGACCTTAGGCCTTTACTTTGATCACTCTGTGACATTTTTCTCATCTGTGAAATGGGGTAATAATAGTACCTGCCTCATAGTTTTGGGCAAGGAGCAAAGGAGGTTATTATGTGTAAAGTGATTAAAGCATTGCTAGACACTTAATGGTCACTAGGCAGAAATTAATAATAATTATAATAATCCTTATTTTTCTGTGACTACTGGAGGCTTTATTTATGTTTATTAAAATAGTAAAGCACTGCAAACCATGAAGTGCAATATTTTTCATTGGAAAATGTAAATATTAGTTCATACTCAAATTATAGTGCTGAATTTGAATGATACCTTTAAAATGGAAACATATACTTTTTATTTACTTTATTTTATTTTTCAGCTTTATTGAGCTATAATTGAGTAATAAAAGTATAAAGGTACTTAAAGTATACAAAATGTATTCTTTTAAATTGGTTCTTGTTTTAACACTTAAGAATTAATCAAGAAAATATAATGTTCCATCAATGGTACAACTTAGTGGCTTCCCAAATTATACTCTTTGCAAATATTTGTTTTATTAAAATTCACTTACTTAGGTAGGTAAACATGGTTCTCACCCCCTCCTACAACCACATCAAAATTATAACTAAACTACAGAACAACCATCATTCATATCAGCCTAAAATTGAGCTGAATAAAAATTCAACAACTATGGAATTATAGAAGAAGTCAAATCTAGATTGGTAGGAGTAGTGGAGATGAGGAACAGCATGGTCTCACACCCATGTATGGTGGATAAAAATCAGGGAGGATATCTTGGCTGTGGAGGTTCCCCTGAGAAGGATGGGGTCCCAGCCCCACACCAGGCCCCCAGTTTAGGGTTCCAGTGCCAGGAAAAGAAGTCCCTATAACTTCAGCTGTAAAAACCATCAGGGATTGAGGCTGAGGAAGATAAGGCTGCTGAAGTCCCAGGCAGTTCCTCTTAAATGGCCCATTCCCTCTGAGCTCCAGCATGGGGGCAGCAGCTTGAAAGACACTAGCAACATATGGGAGGAACTGAATTGTTTGACATCAGGGTAAGACTGGAGTTCAGCCTTCTCCAGACATAAGTGCTGACAGAAGCCATTGTCCATTTGATGAACCCTTCCCCCAAAGAGCCAGCAGGTGGGCATGATATCTGAGTTTCCATCAACCTGGCTCACACTGTTTGACCCACCCTGGTGATTCCCTGAAGCCCTGCCACACCCAAGATTGTGGCCCACCAAAGCAGTTTCCAGTGGCTTTTCCATATGAATGGCTTGTTTTGGCTCATGCTACATACTTTCCTAAAATCTCTCAAACAAGCAGCATCTGGCCTCAGTGAGCTCCATACCTCTTGCTAAGAGGCCCCAGGCCTGATACTAGCAGCAGCCAGACTTGGTTCACAGCTTGGCTTGCTTAGGCACTTCCAAGCACAGCACGAGAAGCAACTACCTGGAGATCACTTTGTAGCTTATGTAGCATGGCCCAGGCAGAACACAGGTAGTGGCTGACCTTGGCCTGTGCCTCCCAGGAGGCCCCAGAGCCAGTGCACCCAGTGGACAGCTTCAGACTACTTCAAAGTACCACTACCCAATCACCTCCACAAGTGACACACTCAAGAGGCAGACTCAGTGGGTACCAGAGCCATGTTGAATTCCTTTTCTGTGTGGTTGGCCCCTGCACAGCTGATTCTCCATGGTAGCCTCAGGTCAGTAGTCAGTGGTCACAGTTAGTCCTTGCAATTGGTTGGCCTGGACAAATCCATCCCTTGGGACATGCCAACAGCAATCAAGGCTCAACTACAATAGGAGAGCATATAGCCCACACAGGGGGCACACCTCAAGCACCCAGCTTTGGTGACTGGGGAGACTGTGCCACTGGGCCCTACACGACATCCACTACATTAGATCATGCTACCTATCTTGGGAAATGTAGCAGCTCTATCTAACACATAGAAACAAAAACAGGGAGGCTGCCAAAATGAGGAGACAAAGAAACATGGCACAAATGAAAGAATAGAAAAAACTCCATAAAAAGAACTAAACAAAATGGAGAAAAACAATCTGCTAGATGCAGAGTTCAAAACACTGGTTATAAGGATGCTCAATGAACTTAGCGAGAACCTCAACAGCATACAAAAGTACCAGTCAGAAATGAAGGATACAGTAACTGAAATGAAGGATAATTTGCAGGGAATCAACAGTAGAGTAGATAAATCAGAGAATCAAATCATCAATTTGGAATATAAGAAAGCAAAAAACACCCATTCAGAACAGCAAAAAGAAAAAAGAATACAAAAAAATGAGAATAGTAAAAGGAGCCACTGGGACAACTTGAAGCATACCAACATTCACATCATGGGGCTGCTGGGAGGAGAAGAGAGAAAGAGCAATAAATTGAAAACCTACTTGAAAAAATGACAACCCTCAGAGAGATTAGTGATGATGGTGGACTGAATGGAAGCTACACTGACACTGTCCCAGGACCAAACTGGATTTACAACTAAAATATAGAAAAAACATCTTGAATAATCAACTGCAAGTGAAAATGAGCTGGAGAGCACCCTCATAACCAAGGAGGAAAAGTGGAGACTGCATAGAGACTGATAGGAAGTGTGGAGGTGCAAGAGGACTGTCTGGGCTCCCACAGCAGCAGCTGAAGGTACAGAGGGATATCTCAGCTGTGGGTGGTTCCCACTGAGGAAACTGGGGCCTAAACCCCAGGCTGGGCTTCCCAGCCAAGAGCACCAGAACTGAGAAAGGTGCCCACATAACATCTGACTGAAAAACAGCTGGCTTTGTCTCTGCCAGGGAGAGATGACTGGAAATGCAGGCACCCTTTTAAAGAGCCAAGGCACAATGTTTCTTGTGCAGCCACTCACCTTGGACACCAGCAGACAGAAGGAAGAATGGACTGCAGCTGTGTGGGGAGAATCTAGGTTTGAGGGCTCTGGAGATAGAGCTCAGAGGGCACACCTCTGGAATCCTGTGATAAGTCATTTCTCCATACTGAAGAGGCAGACATTTCCTTTCCAAGCAACTTTTGCCTGAGGGGGGAGCAATTGCTCAACCCTGCTGAAAAACCTCTCCAGAGGAGTTTCTATAGCCTGAGACTCATTAAGAGCATCAGATTAAACAGCCTGAAGGCAGAGACAGACTTTAGAGAGCTTTGAGTCTTTGCTTGATCTGCTTGTGGACTGGGGCCTTGGGAAAGCAGACTTTGGTGTGCATCTTGGTCCTGTCCAAATGCACCCAGCCCCAACAGAGGGGACCTCAAGCCGTGGGTTATTGATAGCTCCAAACAAGTACTCAAGGCCAGTCAAAAACAGCATCTAAAGTTGGCCCGCACCAGAGACCCTCCCAAAAGACTGAGAGTCCTAGCAGGCCTACCTAATACATAGAAACAAACCCAAATAGGCAACCAAAATGGAGAGACGAAAAAAAAAAAAAAAAAAAAAGCCTCAAAAGAAAGAACTAGAGAAGTGTCCAGAAAAATAGCTAAATGAAATGGAGATAAACCATTTATCAAATATAGAGTTCAGAATACTGATTGTAATGATGCTCAACAGCATGAAAAAATGTGGAAACTATGAAGGAAATGAAAATGACATAGCAGAAATGAAGAATACATTGGAAGGAATAAAGAGCAGATTATAGGAAGGTGAGGATCAGATCAGTGAATTAGAAGACAGGGTAGAAAAAATCACTCAGAGATCCAAAAAGAAAAAAAACAATTAAAAAACAGGGGGACAGTCTAAGGGAGCTGTGGGACAACATGAAATGTAACAATATTCGCATCATAGGAGTGCCAGGGGAGGTCAAAAGTAAGCTAGGGTTAGAGAACCTATTTGAAGAAATAATGGCAGAAAACTTCCCTAACCTGGTCAAGAAAAAAGTCACTCAAGCTCAGGAGACACAGGGAGTCCCAAGCAAAAACCCAATGAGGTCCAGGCCCAGAAACATCATAATTAAAGTGCCAAAAATTCCAGACAAAGAGAGAATCTTAAAGGCAGCAAGACAAAAGCAATCTGTTACCTACAAAGGAGCTCCCATAAAGCTGTCAATTGACTTCTCATAAGAAACTCTACAGGCGAGAAGGGGATGGCATGATGTATTCAAGGCAGTGCAAAACAAGGATCTGAAACCAAGACTACTCTATCCAGCAAGGCTATCATTCAAAATAGATGGTGAAATAAATAGCTTCCCAGATTTAAAAAAAGGCTAGAGGAGTTTATCACCACCAAACCAGCACTGCAGGAAATGCTAAAGGGACTGCTGTAATTAGAAGTAGAAAGAGAAGCATTGCAAGAAATATTAAAGGGACTGCTGTAATAAGATGAAGAAATAGAGAGAGAAACATAGGCATAAAGAATTAAAACAGCAATAAATAAGGACCTATCAATAATGAGCTTAAGGATTTTAAGGGAAAAATCAACAGCAATTCAGGACTTTAACACCCCACTGACTTCAGTGGATAGATCTTCCAGACAAAAAGTCAACACAGAAATAGTGATGAAATGGAACACTAGAACAGATGGATTTAATTGACATTTACAGAACATTTCACCACAAAACTGCAGAATATACATTCCTCTCAAGTGCACATGGGTCATTCTCAAAGATAGACCACATGTTAAGACACACAACAATCTCTACATGTTCAAGAATAGTGAAATCATATCAAGCATCTCAGATCACAAGGTATGAAATTAGTAATCAACTAGAGTAAAAACACTCAAAAACATTCAAACACGTGGAGGTTAAATAGCAAGTTACTAAACAATAATTGTGTTATCAATAAGATCAAGAAAGAAATCAAAAACTTTCTGGAAACTAATGAAAATGAACACACAACAACCCCAGATTTATGGGACACAGTGAAAGCAGTCCTAAGAGGGAAGTTCATAGCACTGCAGGCCTATCTCAAAAAGCAAGAAAAATTTTTAATAAACTCTAACCCTACAACTTAAAGAATTAGAAAGCTCCCCTATGGAGCTATCCAGATCAGGGCTTTTGTTTGCTGAGAGTTGTTTTATTACTGCTTGGATCTCATCAGGTGTTATTAGTCTATCCAGGTTTTCTGATTCTTCCTGATTCAGTTTTACATGATGTCCCTCATATGTGGAATCTAATAAACAAAATACACTGAAGAACAAAATAGATCCAGAAACATAGATGCATGGAACAGACTGATGATTCTCAGTAGGGAGGTGGGAATGGGGGAGTGAGTAGGGAGAAATTAAACAAAGAACTTATATGCATATATATATATAACCCTGGACACAGACAATAGTGTGGTGAAGGCCTGGGAAGGAGGTGGATTCAGGGTGGAGCAGATCAATTGGGGAAAAAAGGGGGATATCTATAATACTTTCAATAATAAAGATAAATTTTTAAAAGAGAAAGAAAAATGACAGGAAACTTCCCTAACTTGTGAAGGAAATAGATATACAAGTCCAGGAAGCACAGAAAGTCCCAAATAACGAACCCAAAGAGGACCACACCAAGACACATCATAATTAAAATTCAAAAGGTTAAAGACAAAATAAAAAATCTTAAAAACAGCAAGAGAAATGTGGTTAGTTACCTACAAGGGGGCTCCCCTAAGAGTGTCATCTGATTTTTTGACAGAAACTTTGAAGGCCAGAAGGGATTGGCAAGAAATATCTAAAATGATGAGACACAATGACCTAAAACAAAGATTACCCTGCCAAGCTATTATTTAGAATCAAAGGGTAGATAAAGAGCTTCCCAGACAAGAAAAAGCTAAAGGAGTTCATCACCACCAAAGCTACGGTATTATATAAAATGATAAATGGTCTTTTTTAAGAAGAAGAAGAGGATCAAAAATGTGAACTAAAAAAATGGCAATAAATGCATATCTATCAATAATTGAACCTAAAAACAAAATAAACGAACAAGCAGAACAGAAACAGAAAATGTTTTGATGGTTTCCAGATGGGAATAGGGTTGGGGAAATGGACAAAAAAGGTGAACAGATTAAGAAGTACAAATTGGTTGTTATAGAATAGCCATGGGGATGTAAAATACAGCATGGAAAATATAGTCAATAATATTCTAATAACTATATATGGTTTTAGGTGAGTGCAAGATTTATTGAGATGATCACTTATTTAGGCCTGTAATGCCTCACCACTGGGGTGTACATCTGAGACTAATATAATAATGTATGTCAGCTGTAATAGAGATTCCAAGATGGAGGCGGATAAAGTGGAAGTTACACTGACACTCTCCCAAGACCAAACTGGGTTTACAAGCAAAGTATAGAAAAACCATCCTGAATAATCAACTGAAAACTAGCTGGAGAGAGCCCTTATAAACAAGGATGTAAAGTAGAGACCTCATAGAGACTGGTGGGAAGTGCAGAGGCATGAGAGGGCTGGCTGGGCCCCCATAGGTGACAGTTGAAGTACTCAAGGGATATCTCAGCTGTGAGGGGTTTCCACTGAGAACTCTGGGGCCTAAACCCCAAGTTGAGCTCTCCAGCCTAGATTACCAAAACTGAAAGGTGCCCACATAACATCTGGCTGTGAAAAGCAGTGAAGATTCTGTCTGCCAGGGAAAGATGGCTGGAAATGCAGGCACACTCTTCACGGGTCAATGCACAAAGTTTCATGTGCAACCACTCAACTTGGGCTCTGGCAGAGAGAGGGCAGAGTGGACTAGAGCAATGTGAGGAGAATCCAGGGTTTCAGGTTCTGGAAATAGAGCTCAGAGTGCAGCCATCTGGACTCCTGTGCTGAGTCATTCCCCCATACAGCAGAGGACATCATTCTCAGGCAGACGTTTACTATCTTGCAGCTTTTGCCTGGGGGGAAGCAATTGCTCCACCCTGTTAGAAAACCTCTCTCCCCACCCTGTGGAGTTTCTAGAGCCTGAGGCTCATTAAGAGACTGAATAACAATCAGCTGTCCCAACCTGTAGAGTTTCTTACAGACTAAGGCTCATTAAGAGACTGAATAACAATCAGCCTCTGGGTTCTTTGGGTCTTTATCTGATTGCTTATGGACCCAGGGCTTGGAAAAGCAGAGCTTAGTGGGCATCTTGGTCCTTTTCAAATGCACCCAGCCCCAGCAGAGGGAGCCAAAAGCTGTGGTTTGCAGAAAGCTTCAAACAGGGTACTCAAGGCCAGTCACAAACAGCATCTGACCTTGTCCTACACCAGCGACCACAAAAAGACTGGGAGACATAGCAGTCCTAATACATATAAACAAAGACAAAGAGATAGCCCAAATTGGCAGACAAAGAAACAAGCCCCAAGTGAAAAAACAGGAGGAAACTCCAGAAAAAGAGCTAAATAAAATGGAAGCAAGCAACTTATCAAATAGAGAATTCAAAGTAATGGTTATAAGGATGCTCAAGAAACTTAGTGAGAGCACCACCACCATGAAGAAGGATATAGAAACCATGAAAAATAATCAGGCAGAAAAGAAGAATGCCATACCTGAAATACAGAATATACTGGAATGAATTGCTGGTTGACTGGACGAGGCAGAGGGTCAAATCAGTAAATAAGAAGACAAAATAGACTAAATCACTCAATCAGAGCAGAAAAAAGACAAAATAATCGAAATGCAGGAGGAGAGTTTAAGGGAACTTTGGGACAATATGAAATGTAACAACATTTGCATCATAGGGGTCCAAGAAGGAGAAGGAAGAGAGCAAGGAATAGAGAAGCTGTTTGAAGAAAACTTCCCTAGCCTGGTAAAGGAAAATGTCACACACATTCAGGAAGCACAGAGAGTTCCATAAAAGATAAATACAAAGACACCCACACCAAGACACATCATAATTAAAATGGCCAAGTTTAAAGACAATGAGAGAATCTTAAAGTCAGCAAGAGAGAAACAGTTAGTTACCTACAAGGGAGTTCCCATAAGGCTGTCAGCTGATTTCTCAACAGAAACACTTCAGGCCAGAAGTGACTGGCATGAAGTTTCAAAGTAATGAAAAGCAGGAACTTGCAACCAAGACTGCTCTATCCAGCAAGGGTATCAATTAAAATTGAAGGCAAAATAAAGAGCTTTCCAGACAAAAGAAAACTAAAGGAGTTCATTACCACCAAACCAGCATTGAAAGAAATGCTAAAAGGACAGTCTAAGAGAAGAAAGATATAGAGAAAGGAACGTAGCATAAAAAAGGGCAATAAATAAGTGCCTATCAACAATAATTAATGTAAATGTAAATGGATTGAATGTTCCAATCAAAAGACATAGGGTAGCTGAATGGATAAGAAAATATGACCTAGACCCACCAGTGAGGCTCAGTGGTTGAGTGTCGACCTATGAACCAGGAGGTCATGGTTTGATTCCCTGTCGGGTCATATGCCCAGATTGTAGGCTTGATCCCCAGTGGGGGGACATGAAGGAGGCAGCCGATCAATGACTCTCTCTCATCATTGATGTTTCTATCTTTCTCTCCCTTTCCCTTCTTCCCTCTAAGATCAATAAAAACATTAGTGTTGCATAATATTTCATTGTATGGATGGGCCACAGTTTGTTTATCCATTCATCCATTAATAGATGCTTGGGTCGCTTCCAGATTTTAGCTATTGTGAATAGTGCTACTGTTATCATAGGTATACAAATATCTCTTCAAGCTGCTGCATTTGATTCTTGGTGTATAAACCCAGAAGTTGGGTTTTTGGTTCATAAAGTAGTTCTAATTGTAATTTCTTGAAGAACCTCAATACTTTTTTTTTATTTTTACAGAAGCTGCACAATTTTACATTCCCAGCAACAATGCATAAGAATGCTAAATTCTCCACATCCTTGTGAATACTTATTATTTTCTGTTTTTTAAGTGTTAGCCATTATTGTTTTGATTTGTATTTCCTTAATGCTTAGTGGTGTTGAGGATCTTTCCCTGTACTGGCCATTGGTATGTCTTCTTTGGAGAAATGTTTATTTACCATTTTTGCCCATTTTTAAATAATATTTTTGTTGTTGAGTCTTAGGAATTCTCTATATATCCTGGGTATTCTGGATATTATTCCATTATCAGATATATGATTTGCAAATATTTATTCTCATTTCTTTTCACTTTATGTATAGTGTCTTTGATAGTACCCCTGTTTTTACAGCTAAAACAGTGGCAGGTGGTTCCAGGTGAGACATATATTGGGGATCCAGGGTTACAAGCACCACCATTTCTGATCAAATAGCTGCTTGCTTTCCCAAAGGCCAAGCAAGCTCACTAACATTCCCGTTCTCTCCATCTTTATCTTTCCTCCAATCCAACCAGTTTTTCTCACTGTCTTTGTGTCTCTGTCTCTGATTATGTCTGTCCCACTGTCTTTGTCTATCTTTCTCTCAGTTGCTGTCTCATCTTTCTTACTTTCTCTGCCTCTCTACCTCTATTTCTACCTCACTCTCCTCTTTCTCTCTCATGCTCTCTTGCTTCTTGTGCATTATCTTGAAGGGTATTAATGCCTGATTATTCTTTTTTTACCTCTGTTAGGTCCATGTAAACAACATTTTACAATATGCATTGCTTTGGATAGTATCCCTGTTGAAAATTCTCTAAAGTACAAGGACAGTTATCAATGTGTGCTGCCTAGGAAATAGTCATTTCTTACTGAATTTATTCCAAAGTCACTATTAGGTGAGTAGAATCTAATAGAACCAATACCTATCTTTCAAGTGAATCTTGTTCTCATAAACAGTGAAACAATGTGCTACGTTCTTAGTAGAAACAGAAGGTCAGTGTGTTTTTAATCATTTTGAGGGTTTATTGTGCAAAATTTGAAAACTCACAATAGTTTCTTTAGTGAAAGTTAAACAATATCTTTTAACCTGTCCTAATGTCCCAGGCATTCTGCTCAAATATATCTTCTGTTTGTTACGAAATTACTTTGAAACAAAACATAGAGTCAGGATTCAAAGCAAAGGGTAACTTGGAGTAAAAAAACGAAGGACCAAAAACAATGGCAGAACCAGGCTCATCCTTCCTTTTCTCAAGGACTTTCCTTCCTAACCATTAATTCCAGTGGGCCAAACTATGACCAAGTTCTCCTAAGGAATGCATGTTTATTACCAATATTTGAGGAAATACAATCTCAGACAACCACAAGGGAAGCATTGGGTAAAATAAATATGTCTTCACCCCTCCAACTGAAATACCTTCAGCCTGTGGCTTATTGGGGTGTATGACATATAACAAAATACCTGAGCACAAAACTTTTCTCTTGTAAGTCACTTTAAGTTAATTGGTTGTTGTTTTTTTCTTCTTCACATTACATGTCATAAACCAGCCAAAAGATTTAAGCAAACTTCCTGACTTAAGAAAAATGACTCCAAATTTATCAGTCCAGTTTGAGACTGTAACTTGACCCAGAGAGCACATGAAGTAGTAACTCTAGCTTATCTGGATTCTGGATTCTGGTATGCCAATTTCCTGGGCCAATCATTCTATGCCAATCATTTTATACCAAGGTAGAGGTTTACTGAAACAATGTTTGCAGAACCTCTATTTTACTGAGCCTCAAAACAATTCTCCTTCTTTGAGATCATCCAGATAATTTCATATGAATGCTATCAAGTGGTGCTAGCACAGTTTTTCATTTTATGCCAAATAAAAAAATTGAAGTGTAAGCATTTATACCCATTTTTAACTAATGGATACATCTAAGGCCATTCTGAATGAAACATAGTTCCACATATTGAAAAGAGTAATAGTAAGTAATCCTGGGATCTTCCAACAAAAAACAAATATTTCATCAAGTTACATGCAGACCAAAAGAGAAGTCATAGAAAAGATATTATTGAAAATAAAAGGTAACAAGTGATTTAAAAAAATAAAAAAAACAACAACTCAGCATTTTGGTTTATTGGTATGAAATATATACTTTCATAAATTACATATAAGAATTTGATAATTTACTATTCTCTGCCACTAACATGCCATCTTAAGACATTATGTAGCTGAGATAATGATGAGAATCTTGGCTATGACTTTATGTTTAATTTTAACCCTCTCCCTTAAAGTATCACTGAAACAAAGCCCTTTGCATGGACTCTTCCCTATGCCTGGAATGCTGTTCCCCCAGACACTCAAATATCTCCTTGTTTACCTCCTTCAGGTCTCCCTCAGCAAGGCCTGCCCTGAATCCTAAGGTATACCACCAGCCACACCCTCATCCCCTTTCACATTGTATACTTTTTCTGCTTTGTGTTTTTGGGGATACTTAATTCTCCCATACTTTCTAATTACTGAATGATCTGCTTAATTTCTGTCTCTGCCATTAGAATGCTATCCTTGAATGCACAGACAATACACCGCTGAGTCCCAGTGCCTAGAACAGCACCTGGTACACAGAAGGTGCATAATAACTACTTGTTGAGTAAATAAATGATTGTGAACAATATCATTAAATTCTCTCAACTTCCTGTGAAGCACAATCTTCCCTTTTTGCCACAGAGGCTTAGAATGGTATGTACGCTGTCTGGCCCAAAATCACACATCAAAGGGTATGTAATTTGGGCAGCTGGATCCCAGACCCAACCTGTTGAGCCCTGAGATATGGTCAGAAAGAAGCTTCTGGCCCTGGAAGTCATGCACACCACCCTAATGGTCACTGTCTCTTCCCCATCTCTGAAACTGTAATCAAATTAGGACATCCAACTTTACCAGCACCCAACCCAAGCCTGTAATATGCCATGAGTCCCGGAAACAGGGCACAGCTATATCACCGAGGACCCCAGTATCAAGACAAAAGTCAGGAAATGTGAATATTGCTACCTATTTTAATAAAATTGTGTATGTCAGGCTTTTCAAGCTTATCAGAGCTGTCTATTTGGCCTATGGTTCTTGATTAAGGGGGCACTGTCAAGTGTGTGGCTGCATGCTTATTGATATATTGGGATGCAAGGTCTTTAGGCCCGTACAGACCCTGCCTACAACCCACCACCTGTCCTTCCCTTCTCAGGATTACCTCATTAACTCAGGTCATTGCCTATATCCTAGTTTTGAGGTATGAACACAAAAACACCAGGTTGAATACTGTTGTTTAAAAGTAGTAATGAAAATAGTGATTTATGTATTTTGGATCAATAAATTTTACATTTATGTATTATGAGGCACAGTCTATGGAAAACTCTCATTTGAATTCAAAAACCTAAACACTGCTTCATCTGATGTCAAGACACTGTGTTTTTTTCTATGTTCTCCATAAATAAATAGGAATGTCAACCAGAACAAGAATGATCATTTCCAAATCCAGCCTAAAATATAGATGGCCAGTTCTAAACCCAGGTGTTTAGTATCTGGACTTGTTGACTGCCTATGTGTCTAGTTTTCTCCATGAGATATGGGCCTTTAGGCAAATCAAGCGAACACATGGACTAGAGGAATGCCATCCCATACCTGAATGGGAAATAGCATCTGATTTTTTCTTTATTAATTTTTAGAGAGAGAGGAAGTGAGAGGGAGAGAGAGAGAGAAACGTTGTACTTCAGTGACAATTTAAAGGAGGGAGTTGAGAGGCTTAGACATTTTCTCTTAAAATAAAAAATAAAGTGGTAGTCATGATTCCCATCATCATCTCTTCTATAGAACATCTTAGGAGGCACTCTTGTGGTGGAGAATAGTGCATGAATTACCAAATTTTTATATGTGACTTATAAAAATATGTGTTTCATGGTAACAAATGAAAACTCAGGTTATATTTTTGTAAATATACACTTGTTACTTTTTCAATTGTATTGCTTTTTTGTTAATGTGCAATTTGATGGAATATTTGTTTGTTGTTGGTAGATCCCAGGGTTACCAATAATCCCTTTCCCTTTTTTATTTTAATGAGTTTTTTAAAATTCTAAATTAAATCTATTGGGGTGACATTTGTTAATAAACTTATATTTTAAATGTACAGTTCTTTAACATTGTTTGTATATTGCATTGCATGATTAACACCCCAACACAAATTTCCTTCAGTCACCATATAATTGACCCCCTTTACTCTTTATTACCTCTTTCCCACTCCCCTTTCCCTCTGGTAACCACCATACTGTTACCTGTGTTATGAGTTTTTGTTTGTTTGTTCATTTGTTGATTTCAGTTTTGTATTTCACATATAAGTTAAATCATATGGTTCTTGACTTTTTCCGTTGGACTTATTTTGTTTAGCATGGTATTCTCAAGATCCATCCATGTTCTCACAAATGGCAACATTTCATCATTTCTTATGGCTGAGTGGTATTCCATTGTATATATGTACTACATTTTTATTCAATCATTTATCAAAGGACACTTTGGTTGTTTCCATGCCATGATCACCATGAATAATGCAGCAATGAATATAAGGGTACATATACCTTGCAAATAAATGTTTTCAAATTTTTTGGGTAGATACCCAGAAGAGGGGTTAATCTATACATAACTTTTTTAGGAACCTCCATATTGTTTTCCATAGTGACTATGCCAGTTTACATTCTCACCAGCATTGAATGAGGGTTCCTTTTTTTCCACAACCTCTACAACACTTATTAGTCTTGTTAATAATAGCCATTCTAACAGGCATAAGGTGGTATCTCATTGTAGTTTTGATATGCATTTGCCTAATAGCTAGTGAAGTTGTGCATCTTTTCATATAGCTGTTGGTCATTTGTATGTCTTCTTGGGAGAAGTGTCTGTTCAGGTTCTCTGCTCATTTTTTAATTGGATTGTTGGTTGTATTTTTGGTGTTGAGTTGTATGAGTTCTTTCTATATTTTGAATATTAGCAACTTATTGAGGTGTTGTTTACAAATATCTTCTCATTTGGTTGGTTACCTTTTAGTTTGTTGGTGGTTTCTTTTGCTGTGCAGAAGCTTCATAGTTTAATATATCCTTCTCCTTTATTTTTGCTTTTACTTCAATTTACTTTGAAGTCAAATTATAAAATCCTAAGACCATGATCCATAAGTTTAGTATGTTTGTTTTCCTCTATGTAATTCATTGTTTCAGGTCTTAAATTTAGATCTTTGATCCATTTTGAGTTATTTTTTGTGTATGGTGACTAAGCGCAGTGTGGTTTCATTTTTTTTCCATGTGGTTTTTCAATTTTCCCAGTACCATTTATTGAAGAGGCTTCCTTTTTTCCATTGTATGTTTTTGGCTCCTTTATTGAAAATTCTTTGCCCACATACATGTAAGTTTATTTCTGGGCTTTCAATTATGTTCCTTTGGTCTGTGTGTTGTTTTTCTTCCAGTACCATGCTATATTGATTATTTTGGTTTTTGTATTATAATCTGAGGTCAGAATTGCTTTAATACTCAGGGTCTTTCGTGGTCCCACAAATGTAATGACTTTTTCTTCTGTTTCTTTAAAAAATGTCATTGGCATGCCCTGCTGGGCGTGGCTCAGCGGTTGAGCGTTGACCTAAGATCCAGGCAATCAGGGATCGATTACCTGTCAGGGCGCATGCCTGGGTTGCGGGCTTGATCCCCAGTTAGAGTTGTGCAGGAGGCAGCTGATCAATTACTCTCTCATCGATATTTCTATCTCTCTCTCTCCCTCTGCTTTCCTCTCTCTGAGATCAATAAAGATATATATATATTTTAAAAATGTCATTGGCATTTTGATGGGGATTGCACTAAATTTGTGTGTTGCTTTTGGTAATACGGACTTTAACTATGTTCATTCTTCCAATCCATGAACATGTAATATCTTTCCATTTCATTGTGTCTTTCATTTCTTTTAATAATGTCTTAAAATTTTCAGTATATAAGTCCTTCACATCCTTTAAGTTTATTCCCATTTTATTCTTTTTGTTGTAATTGTAAAACAAATTGTTTTTTAAATTTTCTTTAAAATTTTTGTAAATATATAGGAATACAATAAATTTTTGTACATTGATTTTGCATCCTGCAACTTTACTGCATTTTTTATTGTTTCTGATAGTCTTTTGTTGGAGTCTTTAGGGTTTGTAATATAAAAAATTATGTTATCTGCAAAAAGTTCCCATTTTACCTGTTCATTTTCAATTTGGATACCTTTATTTTTTCTCTTGCCTAATTGCTTTGGCTAGTACTTCCAGTACTACATTGAGTAACAGTGGTGAGAGTGGACATCCTTGTCTTGTTCCTGATCTTAGAGGAAAAGCTTTTAGATTTTCACCATTGAGTATAATTTTTGTCATATATCTTTCCTTCTACACCCATTTTATTGAGTGTTTTAATCATAAATATTGTACCTTGTCAAATGCTTTTTCTACATCTATTGATATCATATAATTTGTGTCTTTTATATTGTTCATGTGGTATTACATTGATCAATTTGCATATATTGAACAATCTTTGTGCCCTAAAATGAACCCACTTGATCATGTTGTATTATCTTTTTAATGTATTGTCATATTTGATATGCTAGTATTTTGTTTAAAATTTTTGCATCTCTATTCATCAGAGATATATGTCTGTAGTCTTTTGTGTGTGTTATTTTTGCCAAGTTTTAGTATCAGGCTAATGTTGGCCTTACTAAATGTGTTAGTAAGTATTGTGTCTTCTTCAATTTTTTGGAAAATCTTCAGAAGGATAGGTACAAAATCTTTGAATTTTTGGTAGTTTTTACTCATGAAGCCATCTGGTCTTGGACGTTTACGTTTTGGCAGTTTTTGATGGTTGTTTCAATTTCTTCACTTTTGATCAGTCTAATTAGATTTTCCAGTTTTTTGTGATTTAGTCTAGGAAGGTTATACATTTCTAAGAACTTGTTCATTTCTTCTAGGTTATTGAATTTGGTGGCATATAATCTTTTATAGTATTCATGTATGATTCTTTGTACTTCTATGGTATCCCTTGTAACTTCTTTCCTTTCCGATTTTGTTTGAGTCTTCTTTTTCTTAGTGAGTCTAGTAAGAGGTTTGTCAATTTTATTAATCTTTTAAAAGAACCAGCTCTTTGTTTAAATTTTTGTAGTCTTTTTGTTTATAGTGCATTAAATTCTGCTCTAATTTTCCTTTAATCAGTTTTCTCCTGACTTTGGCTGCATTTGTTCTTATTCTAGTTATTTAAGATATAAAGTTAAATTGTTTATTTAGAATTTTTATTTATTTGAGATAAGCCCGTAATGCTCTAAATTTCATCTTATCACTTTTGCTGCATCCCCAAATTTTTATTTTTAAATTTTTAATGAAATGTATTGGGGTGACATTGGATAATAAAATTGTGTCATTTTCAGGTGTATAATTGTATGATACATCATCTCTATATTGCATTGTGTGCCCAACACCCGTAGTCAAATCTCCTTCCATCATTATGTATTTGATTCCCTTTACCCTTTACTATACCCCTACAACCTTTCCTTTGTAACCACCATACTGTTTGTATCTATGAGTTTTTGCTTGTTTTTCTTATTTGTTCATTTGTTGCTTTCAGTTTTATATCCCACATATGAGTGAAATTATATGATCTTTTTATTGTAAATAATGCTGCAATTGACATAAGGATGCATTTATCTTTTCAAACTAGTGCTTTGGTTTTCTTCAGATAAATACCAAGAAATTGAATTGCTGAGTACTTTTTTGTCTCTTACCATAGCCTTTGTTTTAAAGTTTATTTTGTCAGATATAAGTATTGCTACCCCAGTTTTTTTCCCCTCTCCATTTGCATGAAATATATTTTTCCATACCTTTACTTACAGTCTGTGTGGGTCTTAATATCTCAAGTGGGTCTTAGGTAGGAAGCACATGTATGGGTCTTGTTTTGTTATCTATTCAGCTACCATATGTTTTTTTACTGGAACACTTAATCTATTTTCATTTAAAGTAACTGTTGATAGATATGCATTTATTTCTATATTATTATTCATATTTTTAATCTTTTTCTTCTCCTTCTATTTAAAGAAGACCATTTAACATTTGTTGCAGTACTGATTTGGTGGTGATGAACTCCTTCAGCTTTTTCTTCTCTAGGAAGCTCTTTTTCTGTCCTGTGACTCTAAATGATAGCCTCGTTGAGTAATCTTCATTATAGGTCCTTCCTTTCATCACTTAAATTTCTATTTGTTTTCTATTTGCCCTATTGGCTCTTTGTTCCTTTGTTCTTCCTTTTCTGCCTTCTTTTGAATTAATCAAATACTATTTTTAGTATTCTCTCTCCTCTATTTTTTTTTTATTATGCCTCTTTGCTTTAATGTAACTATTCTGTTTGTGTATATATATATATATATATTTAATTTGTATGGGCTTGTAGTTTCTTATTTTACTCCACAGGCTATTGTCTGTTAATATCATTGTTTATTTTAATGCTCAAATTGTTCCAGCTCTGGCCATTGGGAGCTGCTTCAAGCTTTCATGCTCTTTTGCTTTGCCCTTATTATTCTCTGAGCACTGCTTGCTTTCTGAAATTAACAGATATTTCAGGCTTACCTTCTTTGTTTTGCTCCTCCAGCAAAAATAATCAGAATTAATCAGTTATTTCCCTAAAGACCCTTTTAGTGGAGAATAATATTCAGTGGCCATGATCTGGGATCTAGGTGTGTTCATTGCTATTGGGGCACTGGTAATTTCAGGCCCTTATGGTAGACAAAGCTAAAGATTAGTTGTATAAAAATACACATACAGCCCGGCCGGGTGTGGCTCAGTGGTTAAGCGTCGACCTAGGATTTAGGCGATCAGGGTTCGATTCCCGGTCAGGGCACATGCCCGGGTTGTGGGCTGCAGCCGATCAATGACTCTCTCATCATTGATGTTTCTAGCTCTCTCTCTCCCTCTCCTTTCCTCTCTCTGAAATCAATAAAGATATATTAAAAAAAAAAATACACATACACATATGCTTATATATACTTACATCTACATTCATTTCTGTATCTATCTACCTTTTCAAATCCAACGCCTTAGGGATCATTCTAGTTCTCCCCAATTTTATATTTGTAATTCCTTTCAACAGAAAAATCCATTCCCATCATCTTTAATATATAATCATATTTGATAAATCCCTCCTTATGTAACCAATCTTTCATCATCTCTCTCATATCCCTGGTGTGGATTGCCTCCTTAGCCAGAAATCCAGATCACTCCTCTTGTGGTTCCTGCCAACTTCTCTGACACCTATTGCCAGGGACTGTCCCCAAAACACACACACGAGTGCCATTTAGTGACTTTTATTTCTTCTTTCTCCTTCCTTCCTCCCTTCCTCCCTTCCTTTTCTTCTTTTCTTCCTTTTTCTTTCTTCTTTCTTTCTTTCTTCTTTCTTTTCTTTTTCTTTCTTCTTTCTTTTTTTCCTTTTTCTTTCTTTTTCCTTTCTTTTCTTCTTTCTTCTTTCTTTTTTTCTTTCTTTCTTTTTCTTTCTTTTTTTCTTTCTTTCTTCTTTCTTTCTTTTTCTTTTTCTTTCTTTCTTTTCTTCTTTTTCTTCTCTTTCTTTTTTCTTCTTTCTTTCTTTCTTTTCTTCTTTCTCTTTCTTTTTTTCTCCTTCCTTCCTTCCTTCCTTCCTTCCTTCCTTCCTTCCTTCCTTCCTTCCTTCCTTCCTTCCTTCCTTTCTTTCTTTCTTTTCTTTCTTTCTTTTTCTTCTTTCTTCTTCCTTCCTTCCTTCCTTCCTTCCTTCCTTCCTTCCTTCCTTCCTTCCTTCCTTCCTTCCTTCCTTCCTTCCTTCTCTTTCTTTTCTTCTTTCTCTTTCTTTCTTTCTTTCTTTCTTTCTTTCTTTCTTTCTTTCTTTCTTTCTTTTTCTTTCTTTCTTTCTTCCTTTCTCTCTCTCTCTCTCTCTCTCTTTTTTTCTTCTTTCTTTTTTTTTTTCTGAGCAAAACAAAATCAAATTTAATGGTCTTAAATGCAAAAATAAAAACAAACAAAAAACACAAAAAAGCAAAAGAAAATTAACAGAATAGAACCCAAAATGTCAAAGCAATGCGAAAACTTTGAGGGTTAATCTTTAAAACTACAAATCAAAGGGTTTTTTGTTGTTGTTGTTGCTAATTCGCAAGAAGTACTTTCTGATGAGTGTTCATATAAAAGCAAAGTTTCAAAGCAAAATACGACTAACATAGAAAAAAGTCTAGCCACTCACGAGAAGGGGTGAGAGAAATACAATGCTCAAATGTTTGTGTGTTATTAAAAGTAGAGCTATCTTATGCATTTGAGCTATGTTAAATGCTTTTGGAAACTGGAGAGAAGCGTTTGCACTTGGTGTTGAAATCATGAATCATTTTCACATTGGTGACTGTGCCAAAGGGGCCAAACATCTCCAGAGGATTTCCTTAGTGGTATCTTGACCAAAGTTGTAGATGAAGATGAACCAGTCCTGAAGACGCATTGCCTGCGACATTAACACCAGGAAGCCCACTCATGTAATCTATACCTATAGGAAGAACCTGAATCTCTGTGCCTGGTGATACACCAGTCTTCTGAACTGTCTAGCTGGTGAGTTGTACAGCTGAGAGAACAGCACCACATTTTTGTCCTGGTTGGGACTGACTGCAAACTGCACTGTAATGGTGTCAGGGGAACCTGGGGGCTTATGAACATTATAATTGCCTCTTCTGCTTCTGACCATTTGTCAAACCGGATAAGTGCAACCCCTCTGGACAAACTTGTTGTCTGGTCCATGACTCAGGAGTTGATGATTTGCACCAATTGAGAGACTATGTCCTCCACTTCCTTCTGGTTCATGGTCCCGGGGAGCCCGCTGATGTACAAGTTGGCGTCTTTGATGACCTAAGCATATGACAACTTAATGGTTTTGGATTGAAGCTGCAGGCCATTCAGAGTGCTTATTGCTTTCTCCATGTTCTTTGAAGTCACATAGTTCACAAAACCATACCCCAAGCTGTGTCCTGTAACTATCCAGAACAAGTTCTGCACATTTGACTTCACCAATACTGCTGAACAGACTTCACAACTCATCCGTCTTAGGTCATGTTCTGAGGGAAGTAGCTGACGATTAAATTTGTTCTCCAGATGTCATCCCTGCAGTATTTGGCCATGTGTTCTTCCTAACCATTAAACATTGTATTTTTTAAAAATCTGAATGCAGGTGGGAGGGCTGCTTTGAGGCCAGTGAGCAGCAGCAGTGTGGCACTAATGGCTACGCTAGGCCTTGATAGCAGTGGCAGTGGCAACGGATATAGGGAGGACCGTGACTTTCTATTTCTGATGTGTTACTCTTACAATATCCATTGGTTCTGAAATTCCTATCCCTTTGCCCATTATCCATCCTTTCCTGTAAATATCTCAACATAATATTCTTTTTAAATGTTCTTCTCTGCTAGTAATCTGTAAGTCTCTACTGGCTGCTCTTGATAATAGATCCAATTCCTTCCCTCTTCATGTGTCTTGTGATTTTTAAAAATGCATTCTATATTACGCATAAAAGAACAGTGGAGAGTAAAGCATAATTTTGTGTCTGTTCAAAGTGCATGCCTTTCATTCTGTGGTGGTTAGGGTAAGGGACTTACCTTTCAGAATCCCTCACAAATTGAATTGAGCTGTTGCTGGACTGCAGCCTTAATTAGATCGAGTTCACCTTCATTTAGCCCAATCACTAACCTGTCATGCCTCATCTCCCAAGAAACTGAGCAATTTGATATTTTTTAAAAAATGTTTTACTTGAAATAAGAGCTCAATCTCATTTTCAGTTTGAATCCTAATTTGGTTCCAACTTGCAATTGTGATGTCCTAAAATGCATTAATTCTCTTTGCTTACTAGGCCCTCTTACATTGCTACTTTCTCAGTCAAATTCCAGGGAAAGGGGCAAAAGAATTGTTTGGTCAGGTACTTAACGCTCTTGCAGACCCATCTCACAATGTTTTCAAAAGTTTAGTTGATTTATTCTTTCTTGAATTTCCTGGTCTATGGCAGGTCCACTTCTAATCCAAGACTCAGTCAGGCATTTGCCCCAGGTTAAGTTGCAGCCTCTGCTTACTTACGAAGAACTCATCCTCTTCAGTATACATCCAGGAGACAAAATAAGAGTATAAGCTGAGGAGGCACAGAGGAACAAGCTGTACCTTCACAGTCTCACAAAAAATGCTTCTGGGGAAGATAGTCTGACCAATTCAGCACAACCCTAGAGACTGCTGGAAATAAGAGAGGGTCTCAAAAGTGGGGCTGATATTAGTGCAGTTAATAATTGAAGGTCAATATAACGACCTTCAATAATTCCCCTCTCACCTATGCTTCTGTGCTTGGAGACAGGTATTTACCCCCTTGAAAAAACAGTCAAAACAGTTCTCTAAAAGGCATGTAGGTATTTATACCCAAGAGTAAAACCTTCCCTTACCTGGAATGTGGGGTTCCCACAACATAAAGTCTGGCTCAAAGCTGAGTCTGAGATCCAATTTCTTAGCCATAGCTCAGTAACTTCTGTAAAGTTACTGAGTTGACTCAGTCTCCTCATTCTTAAAATAAAAGTATGTCTATCAGTAAAAGGTATTTGTGAGGTTTAATGAAATCATGTATGGGAAGTGTTTAACACAGTGCCTAGAATACAGTAAACATTCAATAGATAATAGCCACTGTCATTTTTTATTGTTATTGATGAAATAGTTGTTTTATATGAAAAGAAAGGAATTCAAAGGTAAGGTATTAGAGAGAAAGAGGAACATCTTTTCTAACTAGGTAGGAAACAGGTGAGAAGGGGTATCAATGCATATGTGTGGATTATAAATTAAAATCCTCATCCCAGTTTCCTTATCAATACCTTGTTTTGTAGAACAAGGAATCAATATGTATAAGGACTCCAAAGAACCTAAAAATATCTATTATAAAATTGCATTAAAGTGGCATCCATCTGAAATTCCATATATATAAAAACTAAATTATTAGGAGAAAATTCACTGTGCTATTTGTATTACCAAGCCATAAAACAAAAGATTTTTAACTTTTTAAAAATTATTCCAGGAGAGTGACATAAGAGGAATGGCGGTGTGAGATATCCCCTTGGTCTCTCCCCTTCAAGTTTCAACAATTTGAACAGCTACAATTTAACAAAGAAGTCCCTCTTCAATGCACAAACACTGAAACATCTAAAGGTGGGCAAGTGGAGCAAACCAGGAGGTGAGAAGGGAGAAGAGTCATGGACACAGCCCTACAGCCCAAAGCTCACTGTGGACTCAGCCTACAGAGGGGAGAAATCAGGTTGTGCCTGGCACTCCCTTCAGCAAGAAGGAGCAGAGATCCAATGAGCATTCCTGCAAAAGTGGGCGTTACTAGCTGCAGCTGAGCCCAGGGACCTGGGCATGGATGCAGCACAAAAGTACAACCATAGTTGTCTGGCAATCGACATTCCAGACAGAGAAACAAAGCCACAGAGCCTGGCCGCTTCCCCTTAAACTCCTAACTCTTGAATCCCCTCACCCATCATGTCAGGTTGCAGAGTACATTATCTGCAGAGCTAAGAACTGGTGCTACAAAAACACATTTTTCCTAAGTGAAGGGTGCGCTCTGCATCTAACCCCAGGATCAGGTTGAGGCACAAGGGGTATGGTGTAGAGGTCCACCGGTCTCCAATCCTGGGAGGCAAAGAAACAAAGGAGGTTCTCACAGCTTACCCACTCCAACACATCTGTGGCTGCATTGCTGGTGGACCTGACTGCAGAAAACAACACTGAGATTTCCCGGATTTGGTGCCCCATCGCCTACCATGTTCCCCTGTAGGGTTGGTCCCCTGAAATAGTGCCACCAGATCAAAAGGGGCGTGGCAGTTATAAGAGGGAAGTTTATATCATTACAAACCATCCTCAAGAAAAAAGAAAAATCTCAAGTAAACAACTTAACATTACAGCTTAAAAGACTCAAAAGAGGAGGAAAAAGAGCAGACCAAAGTCAGCAAAAAAAAAAAAAAAAGAAATAAAAATTAGAGATGAATTGAATGAAATTAAGAACAAAAAGACTATACAAAAAATTAATACAACAAAGAGCCAGTCCTTTGAAAAGATTAACAAAAGACAAAACCCTGGCTAGACTCAGTAAGGATAAAAGGCCAAAGACTCAAACAAAATAATAAATGAAAAAGATGTTACCATAGACATCACAAAAACACAAAGGATCATACTAGAATACTATGAAAGACTATATGCCACCAAATTCAATTACCTAGAAGAAACAGATAAGTTCCTAGAAATATATAACCTTCCTAGACTGAATGACAAAGAACTGGAAAATCTAAATATATCAATTACCAGTGAGACAATTTAAACAATCATCAAAAACTTTCCAAAAAGTAAAAGTCCAGGATCAGATGGCTTCACCAGTGAAGTCTAACAAAAATTCAAAGAAGATTTGATACCTATTCTTATCAAACTCTTCCAAAAAAATTGAAGAACAGGCAATACTTCCTAACACATTTGATGAGGCCAACATAACACTGACACCAAAACCTGGCAAAGATAACACAAAAAAAGAAAACTACAGACCAATATGTCTGATGAATACAGATATAAAATCCTAAACAAAATACTAGCAAATTGAATACTTAAAAATAAAGTCACAATCAAGAGGGTTAATTACAGAAGCACAAAGGTGGTTCAACATACACAAATTGATTGATATAATACACCACATCAACAAAACAAAAAATAAAAATATTTTATCAATAGATGCAGAAAAAGCTTTTAATAAGATACATCTGTTTATGATAAAAACACTAAATAAAATAGGTATAGTAGAAAAGTACCTCAACATAATAAAGGCTATATATGACAAACCCTCAGCTAATATCATACTCATTGATGAAAAACTTAAAGTTTTTCCTCTAAGATCAGGAACAAGACAAGAATGTCCCCTCACCACTCTAACTCAAGATAGAACTGGAAGTTCTAGCCAGAGCAGTCAGGCAAGAGAAAGAAATAAAACACACCAAGCCCTACTCAGTGTTGCTCAGTGGTTAGAGCGTCAGCCCGGGCACTGAAAGGTACCAGGTTTGATTCCTGGTAAAGGGCACATACCTGAATTGCAGGTTTGAGCCCTGGCCCCACTTGGGGTGTGTGCAGGAGGTAACCAATCGATGTTTCTCTCTCACATGGATCTTTCTCTCCACCCCCTCCCTAAGCCCCTTCCACTCCCTCTCAAGTACAATAGGAGGGCCCACATAATGTGCAAAAGAGACAGTCTTAGAGCACGCAGCTCAGGTCATCAGGGAGACTGCGCCACTGGGTCCCACCGGTCACCTATTATATAAGACTGGGAGTCATAGCAGATCTACCTACTACATAACACAAACAGGCAGCCAAAATGGAGAGACAAAGAAACAGGATCCAAATGAAGGAACAATAGAATTCTCCGAGAGAAGAGCTAAATGAAATGGAGGTAAGCAACTTATCAGATATAGATTTCAGAGTAACAATGATAAGGATGCTCAACAGCATGAAAAAGGACATAGAAACCATAAAAATGTACCAGTAAGAAATGAAGAATGCCATATCTGAAATAAAGAATACACTGGGAGGAATAAACAGTAGGCTAGATGAAGCAGAGGATCAAATCAGTAACTAAAAAGGCAAGGTAGGAAAAAAAGCAACCAATCAGAGCAGTGAAAAGAAAAAGGAATTAAAAAAGAATGAGGATAGTTTAAGGACCTTTGGGACACTGAAGAGTAACAACATCTGTGTCATAGGAGTATCAGAAGGAGAAGACAGCAAAGGATCGAGAACCTATTTGAATAACAACTGAAAACTCCCATAACCTGGTGAAAAAAGAGGCATACGAGTCCAGGAAACACAGAGTCTGAAACAAGATGAACCCAAAGACACCCACAGCAAGGCACATCATAATTAAAAGGCCAAAAGTAAAAGACAAGGAGAGAATTTCAAAAGCCACAAGAGAACGTCTGTTGTTTACAAGGGAGCTCTCATAAGACTGTCAGCTGATTTCTCAAGAGAAACATTTCAGGCCAGAAGGGATTAGCATAAACTATTAAAAGTGATGAAAAGCAAGAACCTACAACCAAGGTTACTTTTCTCAGCTATTTTATCATTTAAAATTGAAGGAGAAATGAAAGAAGAAGAAGAAAGAGGAAGAAGGAAGAAAGAAGGAAGAAAAAGGAAGGAGGAGGAGGAGGCGAGGAAGAAAAAGGAGGAGGAGGAGAAAGGAGGAGGAGTAGGAAGAGGAACAACAACAACAAAACCCAACATTAGAAAATAAAATCACAATAAATATGTACCTCTCAATACTCACTTTAAATGTAAATGGCTTAAAGGCTCCAACCAAAAGACACAAGGCAGCTCAATAGATAAGAAAACAAGACCTATGTATATACTGTCTTCAAGAGGCCCACCTCAGAATGAAAGATACACACAGACTAAAGGTAAAGGAATAGAAAAAGATATTTCATGCAAGAGGAAAAGAAATAAAAGCTGGAGTACCAATTCTTATATCTGACAAAATACACTTTAAAACCAAGGCTATAGTAAGAGACAAAGGACAATACATAATAAACAGAGCAATCCAACAAAAGAATATAACCCTTGTAAACATTTATGCACCCAACACAGGAGCACCTAAATATGTAAATCAAATCTTGATGGATATAAAGGGAGAGATTGACAATAATACAGTTATAGTAGGGAATTTTAACACCCTATTGACTTCAATGGATAGACCTTCCAGACAGAAAATCAACAAGAGGACAGCGGCCTTAAATGACACACTAAGTCGAATGGATTTAATCAATATCTTTACCCCAAAGCAGCAGAATATACATTATTTTCAAGTGCTCATGGAACGTTTTCTAGAATAGAGCACATTAGGACACAAAACAATTCTCAATAAATTTAATAAGACTGAAATCATATCAAGCATCTTCTCTGGCCATATTGCTATGAAACTTGAAATCAATCACAAGAAGAAAACTGAAAAGAAGACAAAAACATGGACACTAAATAACATGTTACTAAACCAAGAATGAGCTGACAATGAGATCAAGACAAAAATCAAAAGGTATCTTGAAACAAATGAAAATGTGAACACAACAAACCCAAATCTGTGAGACACAGGGAAAGCAATCCTCAGAGGGAAATTTATAGCATTACAGGCCTATTTCAAGAAACAAGAAAAGCTCAAATCAACAATCTAACTTTACATTTAACGGAACTTGAAAAAGAACAACAAACAAAGCCAGAGTGTGTAGAAGAAAGGAAATAATAAAGACTAGAGCAGAAATAAATGAAATAAGTGTCTTAAAAAAACAATACAAAATATCAATGAAACCCAGAACTGGTTCTTTGAAAAGATAAACAAGATGGACAAACCTTTATCCAGGTTCATCAAGAAAAAAAGAGAGAGACCCAAGTAAATAAAATCAGAAAAGAGGAGAAGTAACAACTGACACCAAAGAAATACAAAAGACTATATGCCAATAAATTGTACAATCTGGATGAAATGGATAAATTACTAGAAACATACAATCTTCCAAAACTAAATCAGGAAGAATCAGAGAATCTGAATAGACAGATCACAATTAGTGAAATTGAAGCAGTTAATAATAATAATAAAAAACCCTCCCAACAAACAAAAGTTCTGGACCAGATGGCTTCACAGGTGAAAGTTACCAAATAGTCAAAGAAAAACTAACACTTATCCTTCTCAAACTATTCCAAAAATTCAAGAGTAGGACAGACACCCAAACTCGTTTTACAAGGCCAGCATTTTCCTAAATTCAAAAATCAGAGAGAAAGACAGCAAACAGACAATAGTGTGGAGAAGAACAGGGTGGGGTGTGGTGGTGGAGGGGATCAATGTGAGGAAAAAGGGGGACACCTGTAATACTTTCAACAATAATAAAAAATAATTAAATAATAATTAAAAAAAAGAAAATTATAGGCCAATATCCCTTACAAACATAGTTGCTAAAATCCTCTACAAAATATTAACAAACTGAATCCACCAATACATTAAAAAGAACATAAACCATGATCAAGTAGGATTTATTCCAGGATGCAAGGTTGGTATAATATCCACAAAATAAACATGATACACAACATAAAATAATGAAGGATAAAAACCACATGATTATATCAATAGATGCAATTGAGCACCAATTTATGATAAAAACTCTCAGCAAAGTGGAGAGGGAGCTATGTAATAAAGCCCATATATGACAAACACACAGTCAATATCATACTCAATGGGCAAAACCTACAAGCATTCCCCTTAAGATTGGCAACAAGACAAGGATGTCCACTTTCACCACTCTTACTCAACATAGTACTGGAAATCCTAGCCACAGCAATCAGACAAGAAGAAAAAATAAAAGGCATCCATATTGGAAAGGAAGAAGTAAAATTGTCATTATTTGCTGACATGATACTGTATATAGAGAATGCTAAAGATTCAAACCAAAAAGCTACTAGAACTAATCAATGGATTCAGTAAAGTAGCAGGCTACAAAATAAATATCAAGAAATCACTTGTATTATCACCAATAATAAACTAGCACAAAGGGGAACTGAAAAAAACTACCCCATTCTACAATTGCTTTAAAAAGAATAAAATACATAGGAATAAATTTAATCAAGGATGTAAAAAACCTATACTTGGTAAATTATAAGATAATGAAGAAAGAAATTGAAGAAGATACAAATAAGTTGACAAATATACAATGTTCATGTACAGGGAAGAAATAACATCATTAAAATGTCTATACTACCCAAAGCAATCTATTGATTCAACACAATTCCTATCAATGGTGTATTGTACAGAACTAGAACAAATATTCCAAAAATGTATATGGAATCACAAAACACCGCAAACAGCAAGAGCAATATTGAGAAAGACTAACAAAGTTGGAGGAATCAGGCCACCTGATATCAAATTACACTACAAGGCTATGGTATTCAAAACAGCATGGTACTAGCATAAAAACAGACCTATATAGATCAATGGAATAGAAAAGAGAGTTCAGAAATAAACCTACACTTTTATAGTCAATTAATATTTGACAAAGGAGGCTAAAACATACAATGGGAGAAAGATAGTCTATTCAATAAATGGTGTTGAGAAAACTGGACATATACATGCCAAAAAATGAAACTAGACCACCTTCTTATACCACACACAAGAATAAACTCAAAATAGATGAAAGACTTAAGTGTTAGACTCAAAACCATAAAAATCTTAGAAGAAAACAGGCAGTAAAATCTTAGACATTTCTCATAGCAATATTTTTTCTGATATATCTCCTCAGACAAGGGAAACAAAAGAAAAAATAAATGGGACTACATCTAAACTAAGAGTTTTTGAGCAGCAAAGGAAACTATCAACAAAATGAAAATATAACCCACTGAATGGGAGAATAAATTCACCAATGATATATTTGATAAGGGGTTAATAACCAAAATTTATAAATCACTTATAAAACTCAACACCAAAAGAACAAACAATCCTATTAAAAAATGGGCAAATGACCTGAACAGACACTTCTCCAAAGAGGGAATACAGATGGCCAATAGACACGAAAAAATGCTCAGTGTTACCAATCATCAGAGAAATGAATTAAAATCACAAAGAGATATCACCTCACAGATGAGAAAATGGCTATCATTAATAAATTCACAAATGACAAGTGTTGGCAAGGATGTGGAGAAAAATGAACCCTTGTGCACTGTTGGTGGGAATGCAGAATGGTGCAGCCACTATGGAAAGCAGTATGGAGTTTCTTCAAAAAATTAAAAATGGGCCCTAGCAGTTTTGGCTCAGTGGTTACAGTGTTGGTCAGTGAACTGAAGAGTCCTGGGTTCAATTCAAGGGCACATAACTTGGTTGTAGGCTGAAAACCTGCCCCAGTTGGGGTGCATGCAGGAGGCAACCAATTGATTTGTCTCTCTCATATCAATCTTTCTCTCTCTCTCTCTCCCCACCCCCCCTTCCACTCTCTCTGAAAAGCAATGGGAAAAAAATCCTTGGGTGAAGATTAAAAATAAAAATTAAATTAAAAATGGAATTGTCTTTGACCCAGTGATCCCAGTTCTGGGAATGTATCTTAAGAATCTCAAACTAATCTGAAAGAATATATGCACCCCTATGTTCACAGCAGCATTTTTTACAATAGCTACTATTCGGAAGCAGCCCAAGTACCCATGAGTGGATCAGTAGGTAAAAATGCTATGGTACATTTACACAATGGAATACTACTCAGCTGTAAAAAAGAAAAATTTCCCCTTTGCAACAGTATGAATAGACCTGGAGGACATTACGCTAGGTGAAATAAGCCAGTCAGAGAAAGACAAGTACGGTATGATTTCACTAATATATGGACTTTAATGAACAAACTGAACTAACATGCAAAATAGAGACAGACTCATAGATAGATAGCAGGATGACAGTTCTCATGGTGGAGGGATGTGTTAGGAGGGTGGAGGGACTAAGCAAAAAAGGAAAAAGAATGAGGAAGAACTCATGGACATGGACAACAGTGTGGTGATCATGGGAGGGGAGGGATGTGAATGGAAGTGGAAGAGGGTTTAAGGGAGGATAAACAGTGATGGAAAAAAATATAAAGCATAACTTAAAAAAAAGAAAGAAAATATAAAATACTGCCATTTACAACAACGTGGATGGACCTTGAGAATATCATGCTAAGTGAAATAAGTCAGTCAAAAAAGCTAAGAACCATATGACTTCACTCATATGTGGGATATAAAACTGAAACTCGCCCTGGCCAGTGTGGCTCAGTTGGTTGAGCATCGTCCCATGCACCAAGAGGTTCCAGTTCAATTCCCAGTCAGGGAACATGCCTGGGTTGCAGGCTGCATCCCCAGTGCGGGGTGTGCAGGAGGCAAGCAGATTGATGCTTCTCTCATTGATGTTTTTCCCTCTCCCTTCCTCTCTCTAAAAAGCAAAAAAACATATTAAACAAACAAACAACAAAAAAACTGAAACTCATAGACACAGGCAATAGTATGGTAGTTACCAGAAGGAAGGGGGAGAAGAGGAGTAAAGGGTAAAGGGGACCAAATATATGGTGACAGATATTTGACTGTGGGTAGTTGGCAAACAATGCAAATCATGTATCACAGAAATGTACACTTGAAACCTATATAATCTTATTAAGCAATGTAACCTCAATAAGTTTAATTAAAACTCATACAACTCAACACCAAAAAAAAACAAACAATCCATTAAAAAAAAAAAAAGGCAGAACACATGAATAAACATTTCTCCAAAGAGGATATAAAGATGTCCAATAGACATATAAAAAGATGCACAATATCACTAATCATCAGAGAAATACAAATTAAAGCCACAATGAGATATCACCTCACAGCTGTTAGAATGGTTATCATCAATAAATCCACAAATGACAAGTGTTGACAAAGATGTAAAGAAAAGACCACCCTGGTGCATTGTTGGTGAGAATGCGTATTGGTGCAGCCACTATGAAAAATAGTATAGAATTTTCTCCAAATTTAAAAATGGAACTGCCTTGTGACCCAGTGTTTCCACTTTTGGGTATATATCTGAAGAAATCCAAAATATAAATTCTAAAGAATATATACAACCCTATGATCATTGCAGCATTGTTTACAATAGCCAACCTATGGAAGCAACTCAAGTGCCCATCAATAAATGAGTGGCTTAAAAAAGCTGTGGTATATATATGCAATGAAATATTAGTCGGCCATAAAAAAGAATGAAATCTTACCATTTGCGACAGCATGGATGGACCTAGACGATATTAGGCTAAGTAAGTCAGGTAAAGCCAAGTACCATAAGATTTCGCTTACACGTGGAATCTAAAGAACAAAATTAAAAAAAAAAAAAAAGGAAACAGACTCATAGAAACACAGAGAACTGGTGGTTGACAGAGGGGAGAGGGTTGGAGGCACTGGGTGAAAGAGGTGAAGGGATTAGGAAGCACAAATTAGTAGTTACAAAATAGTCATGGAATATAAGTAAAGCATATGGAATATAGTCAATAATATTGTGATAACTATGTATGGTGCCAGTTGGGACACTGGAACTTTCAAGGGGAACACTATGTAAAGTATATGATTGTCTAACCATTAGGCTATACACCTGAAACCAATACAAAATAAAATTCAAAGAAAAACAAAAACTGGTAAAGAATATAAAGCAATAATATTCTGTATAGAGTGTGTCCAAAGAATCTCCAGTGTACTGGGGTGAGGAGGATAGAACAAATGACCCACTGCAAGGTTAAAATTGCTTTCTAGTTTTGTAGTTTACACGAAAAATTAATGCAAATCTAGCTCATCAATACACTGGTATTTTTTAACATAAAAATATTTGTACTTCACATGGAATAAATATTGCTGGTCTAAGATATGCCATGTTCCACACTTATCTCTAGTACACTGCCAAATATCTTTGATTTAGGATAGAACAATATTTTTAGATCTAGATCAAATAGCAACAACAAAAGTTTATTAAAATTATCACTTATTCTAATTATTTTAAGTTCCTACTTATAAAATATTGTGAGGTCATCACACATGATAAATGCCTGGTCAACTTGGTTTTTTAAATTAATAAAAATGGTTTATATATATACCATTAAAAAAAAAATCTAGTGCTTACAATGGAATATTATGCAGCTATAAAAAAGGATCTTTTACCATTTGAGACAGCATCGATGGACCTGGAGACTATTACGCTAAGTAAAATAAGCCAGTTAGAGAAAGACAAATATCACATGGTCTCACTTATATGTGGAATCTAAATAATAATATATACTGATGAACAAAATAGGTCCAGAGGTATGTATGCATGGAACAGAATAACAGATCTCAGTGGGGATGGGAAGGTGGGGGTGGAGGGAGGAAACAGGAAGAGATTAACCAAAGAACACATATGCATATATGCATAATCCAAGGACAAAGACAATAGCATGGGGAAGGCCTGGGGTAGGGCAGGAGTTGGGTGGATGGGGGTAAAAAGAGAGAAAATTAGAGATATCTGTAATACTGTCAACAATAAAATTTAAAAAATATATAGTGCTTAGAGTATGGTTTTCAATAACAAATCAGCTTTGGTCTAATAATAACAATATTTCCTAATAAACATAAATGTTAATTACTTTATCAACTAAGTAGTTGCTCAAAACAATTACTGCTTAAATTTCATTGTTTTATACTTTAGATATATGGAAGAGACTAAAAAATGAGATATTTGTAGTTCCCTAGCTTGTCCTAAACCTGCTTATGTTTATAGGGCAATTTTTTCTGATTTTACAATTTAAGTGTCACTATGCATAGCCAAATTCCTTCTTTGTTCACCAGACTTTTTTCTTTCAATTGCCATTTGTAATAAATCTCCAATCTGTCTATATGTTTCTAATGGATACCATCAATGAAAGATTCCATCTTAATCACATCAGTCATGAAGACAATGGACTCAACTCACAAATAGCCATTATTTTTAGTGACATCAGCTATGTTTTCATTCAAACCTGCCTGTTTTTCCTCCCTAATCTTCGCACTAGTTACTCTTGAACTAAAAATGTGAGATTTTTTTCCTTTTACTGACTCCTTAACAGTCGTTAGTAATTATTAACTTAATGAAGATCTTGAAATATACCTACTAAAAATAAAATTGTGAAGAAAATTTGGTAATTTACAATTAAGTTATTCCAATTTCTGCTTAGGATTCTAAACACTGGTCACTAAATCAAACATATTTTTAAATACCTCCTATTATGGGCAAGGCACTCTTCAGGGTACCAGAAACACCAAGATGTGCAGGCCTCTGCCCCAAAAGAGATGACAGTCTAGTAGTTTCCAATAGAGATGTTCAAATATACAGATGTAACTCCTTTGAACATTTTCTATTAAATACACCTAATCACATTAAAATTAAACCATTTTCTTCTGGCACACGTAATATTAACTATCACATCACCTGTGGAAAGGTAACATAGACCATTACTTTGAAAGAGACTATCTCTATATATGAAAGAATACATATAAAATGGCAGTACCCAAAACAGCAAATATATTTAAGCCACAATTTATAAACAAAATATGCAGTTGCACATAGATTCTAATAAATATTTTACTAAAAAAACCTACCCATTAATGCACTAAATATAAATGCATTTTATTTTTAAATTTATCTTTATTGTTGAAAGTATTACAGATGTCCCCTTTTTTCCCCATTGACCCCTTCCACCCCGCACCCACTCCCCATCCCAGGCATTCACCGTGCTATTGTCTGTGTCTATGGGTTACACATATATGCATATAAATTCTTTGGTTAATCTCTCCCGCCCATCTACCCATTTTAATTAACAATGCAATTTTTTAAAGCATAGAACTCATGAAAACACTGGTCTGAAAAAGGTCTTTTCTGTAGACTTTTGTATTTATTACAAAGAGTAAGAAACTATGCAAAGATAAATCTAAGTATTTCAGGAAGGAAAAGTTGAGCCAGAGTAAACTAAAACAAATAATAGCATAACTGGAAAGTATGGAAAGAAAGAACTTGGCTTCTTCGTTTATCACATAACAGTGTACATTTTTTAAAAAGATGTTTTTAGGGGGCAGTGCTTTTGTGGTTTTATCAAGGTATCATGTAACAAAACAAATTAAGTCATTACATTGAAAAATATCTCCATGTTACTTATTTCTTTATAGTGGAATGGAGTTTTGCCCTAAAATAATCCCTATCACTACTCCAAGTAACTCCCTCCTAAACACGATATATAAAATGAAAGCCATAATAAAATTAATCAGATTTTTTAATCTTTAGGTAAAAGTAACCAATTGACCCTTCCTATAATATTCATTCTTTATATAGTACTATCATTTTACTGTTTTAAAACTGGCAATTTTAATTTAGAATGCTATTTCCTAAGAGTCATTTATAGTTTTTGTTTGTTTGGGTAGGAGAATCCATCAAAGTGGATATTCCACAACTCTTGGTTAAAAGGCTCAAGTCACATTTTTAGCCCAGAACAGTTTTGATTGTACTTTCATAGAAAATAGGTCAAAACATTAGTTTTGTGGCTGTAAAAATATCTGCTATCTTTTGAATATGATTTTTAGTACTATCTTAATACTTTATAAAGAATGCAGAATATACCTTTAAATTTGACTTTCTCAGAGTAAAGAGATACGCTTTAAAGCTAATTTGTTCAATATTGGCTCCGAAACTTTAAAGGGACTTTACTTAGCATTAATTTGTTTTTTTGTAGATATAAGTTCATACTTTTATCTGCTTTTCTGCTATGCTATTTCTGAAAAGTAAGAAAACATGATACTACTGCATTTGGATGATGTTGACCTAGATACTTTACCAAGAAATTTTCAAATCAGCCTGCTATCAACCATGAACTCTAATGCAAAGGCATTTCTGGACTATCACTTGCAGTATATTAAAGTACTCAATAACTGTTATTTGCACATTACATAAAACATTTTTAACAAAATTTTATTCAAAGAATTAGGAATATCATATTCAAAACAGAAATAATCAAACTATAACAATACTGCATAGATAGTGGTATACAAGTTCCTTGATGCTAAGTGACTTCTTCCTACCTAAAACTTGTGTTTTCAAGTCACCAGGTAAAAAATGGTGGAGACATCGCCGTAGCCGGTTTACTCAGTGGTTAGAACATCAGCCCTCAGACTGAAGGATGTCAGGTTCGATTCCAGTCAAGGGCGTGTACCTCAGCTGCAGGCTCAATCCCTGGCCCCAGTCGGAGCACGTGCAGGGGCCACCAATTGATGTGTCTTTCTCACATCAATGTTCCCCCCGCCCCCCTCCACTGTCTCTAAAAAGCAATGGAAAGGTGAAGGCATTATTTCCTCTCTCTGAGGCTGGAAAAATGGCTCTGAAGGTAAGAAGTGACACCATTTAAACACCAGAAATTAGTTTATCCCCCAATTTAATTATATTCCCTTCTTGTTATTTCCCAGAGGTAAAAATTTAGAATGTAAAGATTACTAGAAAGGAGGTAAATTACCTCTTAGAAGATATCCTGATCAGTGCTTGCTTTAATGAGACAAAACATGAATTAAGTTTTAAAAATTATAATTTCACCATTATGCTTAAGTAAAATTGTTAATGTGAATACATTTTTACACAATATGTTACATGTATACAGGAAAAAAGGACCTGCTTCCAATCCTTTCACATTCAGTAAAAAATAAAAAATGATATCACTAATGGAGATTTGAAAAATAATTTTCATGATTGAACTTTAGAACTTTTATATAGAGATCAAAATAATTCCTGAATACTGAAAATAGCCTAAATCAATAAGAAATTGCTAAATTTATAAGATTACTTTTTGAAAAGGAAGACAATATATTTGGAAGGAATTTGTAGCTGAAAACATTGTTTATTAAAAAAAACATGGTTATCCTGACAAAGACTCTTAAAATTGCCAGTACTTTCATAGGCCCCCAACAATTCATGAAGGAGCAACTTTTAGGCTCTAGCCTTTTATAGTTACCTACATAAAAAATGTTTTGATCTGAACAGTGATTTGTGCTAGGTCACAACCAAGACATTTGAATGTGATGGACTGTAAGCAAATTTTGCATGCATTTCAGTTAGACTTCTTTTTTTGCCTAAGAAAGTTTGTAATTTTTCAAATGGTCTTGGACACAAACCTACTGTTCACAAAAATAATCTTCTGTATGCAAATCTGAAGTTTTATTATAATAGTAAACATCCTCTGGTCTATGCCTAGAAAATAAGGCATAAGTAATTTCACTGCATAGACAAGTGTTTTCTTTCTAATGCAAACATTTATCAAAGTGCAGTTATTTTTAACATCTCTTATGCACTTACAAGTTAGAATTTCTGAATCTCTATATACTTTTAGTACAAAAGAATGGTTATTCCCAACTACTTACATACCATAATTACTTGAGAAAAGACAAAGTGAGAGCAGCTACAGGAATAACAGGATATTTTTCACAAATAAGAATATAATGTACAAAAAATGACAAATTAGTTATAACTGGTAGTATGAACTCTTAATAATATTCTATTTTGGTTTCCAAATTAAGATTTGACAAGCTTGAAGCCTTGTCCTGTGTCCAGCACAGTAGGAAGAAACCAACTCATTTTTAATCTTTTTAAGCACCTAAAACAACTTTGGCAGATCCAAAAAAGGTTCAGACCACACAACCAATTTGCCAGATGTACTAGTGGATATGTAATACGAGGAAAGTGTAACATCCAGTGCTTGGCCACATCACTTCCAGTTGGCAAATGCAGAGTGTAGTCACTCCACTGTTTCGAGACACCATATACTGCTTTCACTGTGCGTCCCTTTTCAGTCCAGCAGATGTTATTATTGGAGTTGCAGTTATATTCTACCCAGTCTTTTGTAAAGTCACCAAGCTGCGGTGGGTCAGCTTCTTCAATATCTATTGTCTTCATCATCTCTGCTCCTTGCACTGCAATATACTGGTCACTGATTTTTCTTACTTCTTTCACCCAAGGGGTTGAATTCTCGCTGTCTAATACAATAATAAGTCGGGAACAGAAAGAACCATTCTTTTCTCTCCACCATTCTAAAAGCGTGTCAAGGCGTAGTATATCTCCACCTATAAATGAAAGAAAATTCAATAAATAATTTCTGAAGCCTCTCAATAAGATTACCCCTTTGCCTTAAGTGTATTTTTAAAAAATTCTTGGAATTAAGTATGTGAGTGGAAAAATAGAGCCTTCTTTCAAAGTATCTTTTCAGAAGACTTAAAAAACACACATCTCAACTTCAGGTAAAAAGAACAAGTAAAAACAATCATCCTTGTTATTCACACAAAAAGTAGAATATGCTATAATAAATTTAAAAAATTGTTTTATAAAGTTAAATTTGGTGAAAAAAGTAAATTATAGAGGAAAGCTTATATTCTACATCAAAAACAGCAAATATGGCTCATGGTCCAAATCTAGCCCATTACCTGTTTTGGTACAGACTGTGAGCTGAGAATTGATTTTACATTTTTACATGAAAATTTACATTTCCTATAACTGTTTCTATAAATAACACTCATTTTACATTTTGTCTATGGCTGCTTTTCTCCCTCCCCTCCCCTCCCCTCCCCTCCCCTCCCCTCCCCTCCCCTCCCCTCCCCTCCCCTCCCCTCCCCTCCCCTCCCCTCCCCTCCCCTCCCCTCCCCTCCCCTCTCTTCTTTTTTAATCCTTACTTGAGGATATTTTCAACTACAGCAGCAGAGCTGAGTAGTTTCAACAACAGGGATCTTATGGCCTATAAAGCTAAAAACAGCTGGCCCTTTACAAAAAAACTTTGCCAAACCTGTTGTACACCACTGATAAAATAATGTTACCTATCCTCCTATGTAGGTAGCTACTAGATGAAAAAGATACTCTTCCTCCCCGTACCAAGAATGAGTTTAGAATGAATTTATTTTAAATCAGTTTTATATATGAAAAACAACAAATGATTTATAAAAAAGTTTACTCAGAAAGTTCTAAAGTAAATAAATTTGACCTAGAAACCTGTCTTATAGCTAACAGGCTTTCCATCTGGTTCACTGTGGATACTTTCTTTTGCATTAACTTTGATTTTTAAATATGTTACATAAAATATTATTTTGATTATTTGATTTTTGGCATCCTTTTAAATATCCTGGCCAAAACAACTGCCATCCTCACCTCACCCTAGTCCTTGCTCTGTCTCAATGGTACACTGATACAATCACCCTAATTCTAGATATTTATCCTAACGAAAGAGCAGATATTGGGGGGAAAAATTACATATAAAGACTTTCTTCCTTCTGCTATCTAAAATAGTGTAAAATCTGAAACAACCAGAGGGATGGAAATAAATTATGGTAAAACCTAATGAGAGAACTTTACAGTAAAATAATATTTATGAAGAAATTTTAATGACAAGAAAATTACCTATGAAATTAGGATAAAAAGTATGACACAGAAGTATAACTACAAAAATAACAGCAGTGGTTATTGCTGGGTGTTTGGTTTTCAGGTGGTTTTGCTATTTTTAAAATATTTTCCAATTTTTTTTTTACATTGAGTATGTCACTTTTGTAATTAGAAAAATGTTTTAATATGCTACAATTTACTAGCACAAGATCTAAAATCTAACTTCAGAATATATATTTCTACCAAGAGCAAGTATCCTCCTTGCTAAACTATCAAAATGACAACACCAGCCCTAGCCAGGTAGCTCAGTTGGTTAGAGCATCGTCCTGCTATGCCAAGGTTGAGGGTTTGATTCCTTGGTCAGGGCACATACAAGAATCAACCAGTGAATGCATAAATAAGCGGAACAACAAATTGAAGTTTCTCTCTTTCTCTCCCTTCCTCTTTAAAATCAAGAAATTAAAAAAAAATTTTTTTAAATTACACCACCAGAGAAGAACCCTTTATAATTTGTATTATATTAGTAATATGACCTCTGAAGCCAGGGTTTATCACATTCTTTATGAATAATTAATTTTCTTTTATTCTTTAGCTCTGACAATGAAAAACTTGTTTCATGAATTGGTTTTACACATGCATATTATCTCAGAGGCACTATTTCAATTACATGATCTCAACATATTACTGTTTGTTGCTTCATAGATACTTCTTGAAGACATCATTTCAAAAACGGTGAAATGTTAACTTTTCATTATTGGCAATTCTATTAAATTTCTCTAGAGATCAGAGGATGACATAGATAACAGGAGCTGTTATACAAATTCCATCTGCCATAAAACATCACTATCTAACTTGCCTTCTACAACTCATTTCAATAAATATTCTTCAGCACATTCTACACTGTCTCTTATATACACGCTCCTTAAATAGCAATAAGCGCCTTAGCTGATTTGGCTCAGTGGTTAGAACGACGGCCCTTGGACTGAAGGGTGCCGGGTTCAATCCTGACCAAGGACACGTATCTCGGTTGCAGGCTTGACTGCTGGCCCCGGTAGGGGTGTGTTCCGGAGGCAACCAATCAATGTGTCTCTCGCATATCAAATTTTTTTTTTTCTCTCTCTCTCCCCCCCATTCCATACACTCTGAAAAAGCAATAGAAAAAATATCCTTGGGTGAGGATTAAAAATTAAAAAATCAATGAGAGACTTAAAGCAGCATTAAAACCTTTTAAACTATTTCTCTTCTCTTGTTTTATTTTGCTCTGATTTCTCCTATGAATTGGAGAAAATTCATTTGGCTTTTGGCCCAGATATAGACTACTTATTTTTATCTTAGATGGCAGCCATCTCATGCAGTTCAAGTAATTAAGATTGCATTGTTTTGCCCGGCGGGGCGTGGCTCAGCGGTTGAGCATTGCCCTAGGAGCCAGGTGATAGGGGTTCGATTCCCGGTCAGGGCACATGCCCGGGTTGTGGCATCGATCAATGACTCTCTCATCATTGATGTTTCTATCTCTCTCTCTCTCTCCTTTCCTCTCCCTGAAATCAATAAAGATTAAAAAAAAAAAAAAAAGATTGCATTGTTTTAAATTTTATTTTACTGTTGAGTATTACAGATGTCCCCTATTCCCCCCCTTACCCCCTTCAACCCATCTCCCACCCCACCCCAGGCCCCTAGCTGTCCACAGTCATTTTAAAAGCTTTGTCTTTGATAAAGTACTTTATAGTTTATCTACATGTTTTTCATTTACAAGGTGGGGTAAAAGTAGGTTATAGTTGTTCCTATGGGAAATAATACAGTAACTAATAGGTAATAATATAAGAATAAACTCTGTGTTTCACGTATTCACAACTGCAAACCTACTTTTTGCCCCACCCTATATTTCTACCCTCAAGCCAAGAGGCAAAATATATCAGGTTCTGTATTATGAAACCGTATAAATGTAAAACAACTACATACCCTAAGAAGTACTATGAATAAAGGTATGGGGTAAAGGGCAAATCTAGATTCTCTTTCTCACAGTGATATTTAGTTCTGGATCTGCTCTTAACTGCTAACTTAAGTAAAGTCCAGTTACGATGTTTCCTGTTTTAAAGGTTTTTAGAAAGGTTAACTATTAAAACATTCTCATTGCTTAGAGCTTCTTGTCACTTGGTTTAGAATGGATTAAAACATCTTCAGAGCAGGGGTATTCAATACTATTTCTGAGGTAGAATCAGCCTTTGAGGGCTGTGGCTGGACAAGCTAGGGCAGGAATGGTCTGAAAAGAGGGCTCAGCCTCCGGGCCTGGTTCAACCTGGTTACCAGCAAGTGGGCCAGATGCCTCAGGCCGTAAGAGTATACAGCTGGTGAATCATGAGACAAAATCTAGCCCTCATGAGGAGGGCTGCTATGTCTCTCCGTTGTTTTTTTCCTTTTGAAAATAGAGTCTCAGACATAGAAAGTTAAACATATAGGAACAAATCTTGGCTAACAAGAGGAATTCCACAATGGTCAAGTTACTGGTGACGTACTTCAAAAAAAATAATGTTCCAGAATGTACCTGCTAGACATTTATTTACAATAAACCCCTACTTTAGCATTTTTAAGTCTTCACAAATGATTCCTGATACTGAATAAACGTTTAAATTTATATCTATCTATCTATCTATCTATCTATCTATCTATCTATCTATCATCTATCTATCTATCTATCTATCTATCTATCTATCTATCTATCTATCATCTATCTATCTATCATCTATCTATCTATCTATCATCATCTATCTATCATCATCTCTTAGAGTCTATTTACTTTTCGTAGGAAAAGAAAAGCTGATCTAAATATTAGTAAACTAAACATCTAGAATTTATTTCTAAAGCAATCTTTTAAGAAATACTTGTAATAAACTTTAAGATTTAAGAAAAATATTTATATTAATAAATCCTTCACCTAAATGACACGACAAGCTTACTTTTAAGATTACTTTCTTATAACACTTAAAAATAACTAAGGATTTATGCATGATCAGCAAAATATTCTTTTTTCCCCCACATTTAATTAGGAAATATTTTCTTATCAGCAGCATTGCATTAAGTTTTCAACAAACAATCTCTGTTTTTAGATCTGAAATTCTATTTCTCTAACGATCTTTTAATTGACAGATTTTTCTCTTGTGCTCTGAAGTACACAGAGCTACCCTTTCCCTAGAATTAGAGTAGCCATAAAGACTAAAAAGTTGTTTTCTATTTTGAGTTATTAAAAAGTTAAAGTCAGGAAAATAATTTTATAAATTATATTCGAATAGTTTTAATGCTACCTTCTACATTCTAATGTTTTGAAAATGGATAAGCCATGCTAATAAAAATGTCTGCTTAACCAGAATATGCCATTTCTCTACCTTCATGTCTTTTGCCTTTGGCGACAAGCTGGAACAATGGGGAAAAACATACTTTAGGAGTCAGGCAGATCTGAGCTTGAATCATGGTTCCTTACTCATCAGCAGTATAAGCAATAAATAAGTTATGTAACCACTTTTAGCTTTCATTTCATCCTTTGAAAAATAGAGTATTCAGCTCAAAGGATTTCAAGTGAAGATGAAATCTAATGTATATGAAGTAGCAAACAGCAGCTGTGCTTCAAATGTGCCCAATAAATAAATGTTAGTTCGCCATTACTCCTAGACAGCCATTTAATTGTTCAATATTTATTTACAGAAACAAAAAATTACAAAAATATTTTTTCTTTATGATAAAACCTTGGTTACAAACCTGGCATGAAATTAATGAGACTGTGATTTAAAATCATCTGCACTTTAACATTGAGTTTGTTTCCTTCCTTCTGGAGTTCGTGTATTGGCAGCTCTGCCTCTGTCCTTCTGTGATACTTTTGTTTATATTGTTCTTTGATCTGAATATCTGTTTCTATTTACATTTTATGACTATTTTATTTTTTGTATGGGTCCTTGGTAAAAATGTAAAATATTTTATGAAAAAGCAGGATATAATTATACCTAAAAGAACTACTTCTAATCTAAAGTAAGAAAATTAACTCTTTTTTGTCCTGATTCATTCAATTATTTTATCCATCTACCAATTATTTAGGGATCCCCTATTATGTGCCAGTCTCTGTTCTAGGTGCTAAGCAAATAATTCATAAAACAAAGCCCTTAACTTACAGGGTATCTATTCTAGTTGGTGAGAACAACAAACAAATTTACATATAATATAGAGAGATCTCATTTGTCCCTTGGCAGGGAGATTTAATATCACCCTTTCATTTTACAAGTGAGAGAATCAAAGCCAAAATAAGTTAGGTAACTTGCCTAAAATGACATTATTGTGGCAAATTAGGACAAAAACCAAGGTCTACTGACCTAAGTGCTTTTCCCACCATATCACATAACCTGCTATTAAAAATTTTTTCTTAAACAGGTTTAATCTTTATTGTTGAAGGTATTACAGATGTCCCCCATTGAGTTTTCTAACATAAATAAAACAGTACATGTGAGAGACTACTGAAGTCAGCATCCATAACATTTAGAGACTTAAAAGTACTAGTCAAATGAGTTAATTAGCTTCTGAAAAGTGTTACTGTATTTAATAATTCTGAAAATACTTTAAAGGGAAACTGACTGTAAGTCTCAACTCAAACAGATATTTTTCTTCCAATAAATATGAGACATAATTCTCAAAACCTTTGGAGATTACTAAAATTATGCTATACAGGTATGCTAGAAAAAAGAAAAAATGATTGGTAAACTGTGACATAGAAAATCGATAATCCTGAAAATTTAACATTTCCTTGTGAAGGATAGATTTCCACTCTAGGTGTATTTTCACAAGAGTGAAATTGCAAGAGGTGACTTTACCTGCAAGAGCCCACTCTCCTGTGCCATGGGTGTGCCCACTGTAATACAAAACATATGTATCGTGTCTAGGTCCATCCACAGTCCGAAGTTCAAGAAAAGCTTTCAGTTTGGAATGTAGAGTATCAAAAGAAAGTCCACTTGTGGAATAGTCACATCCATAGGTTTCAATCATATGATACGCAAAAAATCTTTGGATAGCATTGAGCATGCCAGTAGACCTCAAGTTCAACTCCTGTACATGTTCTGGTGGAAGAAGTGTTGGCTGACCATCAGTACTGAAGAAGGAGAAAAAAGGTGATTTTAGCGTTTAAGAAGCATTCATTCTATGTCATATTTTTATCCTTCATTTATAATTAATTACCTAAGAATCATAATAGTTGCTGCTAACTAGATGGCAGGATTTTAAAAAATACCATCTTTTCTAAAATTCCTGGTGCTAAAAACTAAGCTTTGGCCCAGCAGGCTTGGCGCAGTGGTTGAGCACTGACCTATGATCCAGGAGATCACGGTTCAATTCCAGTCAGGGCACATGCCCAGGTTGCGGGCTCGATCCCCAGCAAGGGGTGTGTAGGAGGCAGCCAGTCAATGACTCTCTCTCATCATTGATATTTCTTTCTCTCTCTCAAATCAATTAAAAAAAAAAAAAGAACCAAGCTTTGAAAATCAAAGCCTACTTTCTAAAAATTTTATTTCTTAATAATAAAGCAATAACAAAACTGAAAGGTGGGAGAATAATATCTCCACATGTAGACATGACTACAGTCTTTGTTCTTTATTCATATCTTCCTACCAAATGATTGGTCTTGGACAAGACATTTTAAAAGCAAACTTATACTAATTTTACCCAAATGTGTTTCAAGAACATGGGTGGGGACTATAATAAAAACTTTTCATTCTTGAGGAAAAATATTAATCAAGTATGAAAGCAATATTTTAAATTATATGTTTATTTAATTTCTATATTGAAAATGAGTATTTACAAAGTTGTGTTCAAGTTTTACTAACCTAAAGTACATGAATTATAGAAGACATTGGCTATTAGTGACATTTAAAAACAATTATTAATATCGAGAAAGATGGCAGTGGACTGAGTGGAAGCTACACTGACACTCCAGGGACCAAACTGGAATTACAACTAAAATACAGAAAAACCATCCTGAATAATCAACCGAAACTGAAGATGAGCTGCAGAGAACCCTCATAACCAAGGAGGAAAAGTGAAGACCCCCATAGAGAATGGAACGAAGTGTAGAGGCGTGAGAGGGCTGGCTGGGTGCCCACAGGCAGCAGTTGAAGGTCCAGAGGGATATCGCAGATGTGGGGGTTCCCACTGAGGAAACTGGGGCTTAAACCCCAGGTGGGGCTTCCCGGCCACGAGCACCAGAACTGAGAAAGGTGCCCACATGACATCTGGCTGTGAAAAGCAGCCGGGTTTCTGTCTGCCAGAAAGAGACAGCTGGAAATGCAGGCACACTCTTAAAGAGCCAAGGCACAAAGTTTCTTGTGCAACCACTCACCTTGGCCTCTGGCAGAGGGAGGAGGACAGAATGGACTGGAGCACTGTGAGGAGAACCTAGGGTTGTGGGCTCTGGAGATAGAGCTTAGAAGGCAACCCTCTGGATTCCTGTGCTGAGTCATTCCCCCATACTGCAAAGGGCATCTATCCCAGGCAGACAATTTATTGCATTTGCCTGGCGGGGAGGGGGGGGGAAGAAATTGCACTGCTGGAAAACCTCTTGGCTTACCCAAAGGAGTTTCTACAGCTTGAGGCCTGTTAAGAGAATGGTAACAACGAGCTGCCCCACCCTGTGGAATTTCTACAGCCTGAGGCTCATTAAGAGAATAAGATTAATCAGCCTGTAGGGAGAGGCAGACCTCAGAGTGCTTTAAGTCTATCTGAACTGCCTCTGAACCCGGGCCTTGGAAAAGCAGACTTTGGTGTGCATCCTGGTCTTGTCCAAATGCACCACCCCCAGCAGAGGAGACCTCAAGCCTAGGGTTGTTGAGAGCTCCCAAACAGTACTCAGGGCCAGTCACAAACTGCATTTGACATCGGCCTGCACCAGAGACCCTCCAAAAAGACTGGGAGTCCTAGCAGGCCTACCTAATACATAGAAACAAATCCAAACAGGTAACCAAAATGGAGAGACAAAGAAAAAAGCCCCAAATGAAAGAAGAAGAGAAGTCTCCAGAAAAAAGCTAAATGAAAAGAGATAAGCAATCTATCAGATATAGAATTCAGAATACTGATTATCAGGACGCTCAGCAGCATGAAAAAAGAAATGGAAACTATAAAGGAAACTAAGAATGACAGAGCAGAAATAAAAAATACATTGGAAGGAATAAACAGCAGATTAGAGGAAGCTGAGGATCAGATCAGTGAATTAGAAGACAGGGTAGGAAAAAATCAATCAGAGATCCAAAAAGAAAAAACAATGAAAAAAACAGGAGGACATTCTAAAGGAGCTGTGGGACAACATGAAACATAACAATATTAGGACCATAGTAAGCAAGAGTTAGGGAACTTGTTTGAAAAAATAATGGCAGAAAACGTTCCTAAGCTGGTCAAGGAAAAAGTCACTCAAGATTAGGAGGCACAGGAATTCCCAAGCAAGAAGAATCCAAAGAAGCCCACACTGAAATACATCATAATTAAAATACCAAAAATTCAAGACAAAGAGAGAATCTTAAAGGCAGCAAGAGAAAAGCAATCTGTCACCTACAAGGGAGCTCCCATACGGCTGTCAGCTGACTCCTCATCAGAAACTCTACAGGCCAGAAGGCAATGGCATGGTATTCAAGGTAATGCAAAACAAGGATGTGAAACGAAGACTACTCTATCCAGCAAGGTTATCATTCAAAATAGATGGTGAAATAAAGAGCTTACCAGATAAAAAAAGACTAAAGGAATTTATCACCACCAAATCAGCATTGCAGGAAATGTTAAAGGGACTGCTGTAATAGTAAGAGAGAGAAAGATAAGCATAAAGAATTAAAATGGCAAGAAATAAAGACCTATCAATAATAACCTTAAAGACTTTAAGGAAGAGACTGACAGCAATACAATCCCACTGACTTCACTATATAGATCTTCCAGACAAAAAGTCAACACAGAAACAATGACTCTAAATGACACACTAGATCAGATGGATTTGACTGATATTTACAGAACATTTAAACACAAAGCTGCAGAATATACATTCCTCTCAAGTGCACATGGGTCATTCTCTAAGACAGACCACATGTTAGGACACAAAACAAGTTTCTACAAGTTCAAGAAGAGTGAAATCCTATCAACCATCTCAGATCACAAGGACATAAAATTAGTAATCAACTAGAGTAAAAACACTCAAAAACATTCAAACACATGGAGGCTAAATAGCATGTTATTAAGCAATGAATGGATTACCAGTAAGATCAAGAAAGAAATCAAAAAATTCCTGGAAACAAATGAAAATGAACACACAATAAAGTCTATGGGACACAGCGAGAGCAGTCCTAAGAGGGAAGTTCATAGCACTGAAGGTCTACCTCAAAAAGCAAGAAAAATTGTTTAGTAAACTATCTAACCCTACAACTTAAAAGAATTAGAAAGCTCCCCTGTGAAGCCATCCAGACCAGGGCTTTTGTTTGCTAGGAGTTTTTTTTTTATTACTGCTTGGATTTCATCAGATGTTACTAGCCTATTCAGGTTTTCTGATTCTTCCTGATTCAGTTTTACATGATCTCACTCATCATATGTGGAATCTAATAAACAAAATAGATTGGGGAACAAAATAGATCCAGGGACATAGAAGCATGGAGCAGATAGATGAATCTCAGTGGGAAGTCGAAGGTGGGGAAGTGGGTGAGAAGAGATGAAGCAAAAAACTTACATGCATATATGCATAACCCACTGACACAGACAATAGTGTGGTGAAGGCCTAGAAAGGGGGTGGATTCGGAGTGGAGGGGTTAATGGGGAAAAAAAGGGGGGATATCTGCAATACTTTAAACAATAAAGATAAATTTTTTAAAAATAAAAATAAGTAAATAAATGAAAACAATTATTAAAATTTAGGTCCACTGCCCTATCCTCCTAAACACTAACTGAAGACCAAGATCTGTTCCTGGAACAACTGTAAAATAATACTTTAGTAAAGATGATAAACCAAGGTCTGCAAGTAGCAAAATGAAAATATCTCAATATTGAGGGAGGGAAAAAATCATCAATCCTATCCAGAAAAGGAATTTCTACCAGGAATTTTGAAAACTTTACATTTTGTTTCATGTATTATCAATAACTATTCAAATAATACTTTAGTTTTCATTATAAGATTAAGACTTTTTTTTCCCATTGTTATTTAACAATCACTAAAAAAAGTAAAAGAAGAAGAAATGCATAAACAAAAATTACAATGGAATAAAAATCTAACCATGTAAATTACTTTTTCCACATATTCTTTCTGCAAGTTGTCACATCTTACTTTATGGGACCTTTCCAAATCTATTTATTTTACTTCTCATGAGAATCCTCAATTTCTTATTCAGCCTTTAACATGGAGCAAAATACTTAATACAAATAGTCAATTTTGGGTTTTTATGTCAAATATTTGAAATTAGATTAAAACTACAAAAATTATATATATTTGTATACATACACACATATATATTTACATACACACATACACAATCTTTTAAATTCCTGGTATTTATATGACGTCTCCAGTAGGCAGAGTATTTTTATATTCGTGCTCTCATTAGCGCTTCATAATATTCCTTTGAGATGGGCAGAATAGGTACTGTCATTTGCATTTTGGTAAAGACACTGAAGTTCAGAGAAGTTATGATTTGCCTAAGGTAATACAGAACTAGGACTTAGGACACTCGGGTGAGGCGTACATTATATTTTACCATGCTGTTTATAGGACATTTTCTTAAATAAGCTATCCCTTTTTAAAGAAAGTATTGTGTTTCCTTAGAATATTCATTCACATTTCCTGATTTCTAGATAAAATATAACCTAATCACATTTATAAGAAAATTAAACATATTAACCACTGTCACCCCAATAAATTTAATAAAAAATAAAAATAAATAAAATGGAAAAAAAAAATCCTGAAGATTATAATTTTACCAAGAGTAGGCTTTTAAACATCTGGAATAAAAAGGTAACAGTATTATATTTTTTAAATACTATAGATTTGAAAAAATTAGCTATATTTTATATTTACCACCATACAAATATTAAGAAAATGTTTAAAGTAGTTATTACTAATTACTACATTCTAGATTACTGTACCTGCAGAAGTTGGTAGGAATCACAATAGCATATCCAACAGATGTTCCTCCTAAACAATTACCCAATTCATGGAAGAGCCCATAAGCCATGGATTCCAATGGCAAAACAATTAGAAGCATGCTCAAGAAGATTCCATTTGTTGGCTAAAAAAAATTTAAAACATCATGTTTACATAGTTGGACTGCATTTATGTGTGCACGTGTATATATATTTACATATGTATATGCATATTTACATTTTTGGCCCTACTTACAAAAAGAATAAAAAGGACAATTAATGATCTAAAAACAATTACAAGTTGAAGACGAAAAAATATATGGATGAGCAATGAACCCTAAATTTATCTCTAAGGTTCTTAGAAGTTATGGCAAAATAGAGCACATATATTTTTTAATTTGTCAGATAACACCACACTCTAAAAAAACAAAAACATAACCACTCTTAATATAACATAGAAAAAGCCTAAAAACAAATCCTTTGCTGTTAAAACCCATATGCCCTGAATCATTTTTCAAATAACACACTCATTTACTTTATAAGAAAACACGCTGTAAAAAATCCAGAAATTAAGAGAATGAAATCTTAAAGAAAACTAAAGATCCTAAAACTATCAAAATGAATTGTTATTCTTATATTTAATTAAACTTTTAATACAATCTTCTTTTGAAAAGGTTTAGACACTCTGTAGACTAAATTTAAAATTGTAAAAATAAAGGACATTGAAATATTCAAAAAGCAGAATAGAAAAAGGAGGCAGAAGGAGTATTAAAGGGGAGATGTAAGATGGTGGCATTCTGACAAGAAGCAGAGTGCCCTTGCTCCAGCCACGGACTAGATTTACCACTAAAATACTGTGTAACCAGCTTTGAAAAACAAGAGAAATATACCTGAGTGGACATATTTTGACTAGGAGCACTGAAGAAACATCATAGAGTCTGGTAAGAGAGGGGTTCTGTAGAAAGGGGGAGTCCCTCCTGAAGCCTGTGCTAGGATCCAAGGCCGGAGGTTAGAGGCTGCAAAGCTCTCTCCCCTTTGGAGTGCGGACTGGCATCCAAAAGTTGGGATGTAAAACCCAGAGCAGAGGAGAACGGAAGGAGAGCCCATGCAGGGTGGGCAGAGGGAGCCAGGAGAACACTGCCTCTGAGGAGGGGGCCGTGCCTTCCTAGGAAACAAAGCTTCTCAAGGCGGCTGCAACTGGTATCTTAAGCACAGGGTGCTGACCATAGGAAAGGCAGTCCCGAAGTATGTGGCACCAGAGTACAAAGGGAACAGAGGTCTGCACTGAGCAGCCATGTACAGGGAACCTCTGCTTTCCTGTAAGGCTTTGTGCTGAGCCCCAGAAAGCATTTAATCTATGTGGCACAAGGAAAGGGAAGAGAGACCTCCTACCACCATAGATGGACTATAGCTACCTGTGAGAGTGAGTTTTCCTTCAGCCACCTGAGCGCTCCTTAGGGAGATTCTGGGATTTCTGACTATCCCTGAGGGGTGCTATGGTGGCACACATGGAGCCACCCCAGCTTTACTAAGATCAGCGGTGCAGGGAAGCTGCATGAGGATGACTTTGTGATCACTCCTGCTTAGTGACTTTGCTGGCGGATTCTGTGCTTGTGTGTTGTATTGTGTGTGTTTGAGTTTTTGATTGATGTACAAGCGCCTACCTTCCTGGCTTGCATTGGGGAGATCGACCAGCAAATGCTGGGATGTGTGTCTGCATAACGGAGAGTTTGAAATAAGCGCCCTGTGTGGTCAGCCAACCAGAACTGGGAAAGGAGGGGCAGAACATGCCTACCTCTCCTACAGGCTAGGAGCAACGCTCCCAACAGGAAATGGGCTGGTTCAGCTCACTGAAGCCCCAGATATCCCCTGCAGGGTACAGACCTGAGCTGGGAGGGAGAAGAGTTCATCGAACAATACAAGAATAAGCCTCTCAGGAATTACTGTTTGGGAACTGGAGGAAAAGCTTAAAACCCCTTCTGGGGGCTGAGCAGGGAAAATGCTTACTAGAACTTTTTCTTAATCAAACCCACTGAGCCGAGGCTGCTGAAACTGCCCATACAGCAACGGCAACAGTCTAAGTTAAATCTAAAACTGCAGCAGACTATTTATTGTATGGGGAATTAGAATGGGAGAATAGGGTAGAGGCTGAGGAGTTGGCTTTGAAACAGAGACTAACTTCCCCACAGTGATTGCCTGACACAAAACCTCTAAATAAGGGGAGCAATACCCTAAGCTACACTAGCTGGCCTGCATCCTAAAGACTCCTCAGAAGACTCTGGAGTAAGACAAGACAACCACAAAGGGGAGGCAAAATAGCTGACAAGTGGAGGTGGTCCAGAGATCCTCAGTTCAGCAAATAAGGACACCAGAGCCAAAACCTACACAGCTCCTGACATTGGCTGATACATAAGTACCTCCAAAAAGAACCAAAATCTGCACACAAAACTGTGAGCCTCAGTCAACATAAGCTGCCCAGACAAACTCAACTGTTTAAAAAAAAAAAAAAAATCTTTTTAAATTTTTTAGTTTATATTTTTTAATTTTTAATTAATTTTTTACAAATTTATTTGCTTTGCTTATTTTTTGCCATTTTTTTCTGTCCTATTATTGAGATTTTCTTGATATTCTCTGCTTAATGACAGATATTATCATTATAAGTATTAAGTTTACTGCTTTTCTCTATTGTTTCCCCATATCTCTTATTACACTCCTTTCCTGCCCTTGCTTTATCTCTCTCTCTCCTCTTTTTCCACTGGCATACATTTTTATTTATTTTCTTCCTTAATTTTCTTTTTCTCCCCCTTTATTCTGTCCTCCTGTCTTTTTGCTTATTATTTTTTCTTTTTCAACTACTTTCCTATTACTACACTCTACTCTTAATTTTTTTCTCGCCCTTCTTTCAGAATCTTTTCACTGTCCCTTTTAACTCCAAGTAGCTCTCTATATTTTACTACTTTATTTTATCATTACTTTTAATTATTCTTCACTATAAGCAAAAATATCCTTTCTCTAATTTTCTTTATTTCTTTATTATTTATTTATTTTATTAGCTTTAGCATCTGTGTTCTCACTTAGCTCTCCCAATTCTAGTTTCTCCTGGGATGATTTCATTGTAATTGTCAGAAAATTTTGTAAGATCCTGCTTGTTTCCGGGCAGTTTAGCTGTGTTTTGTTTTGCCTTGCCAGCATATGTATAACAGCTCATACAACGTGGTTGGGCATGAGCCACACAGCAAACATGAGAGAAGAGTGTTCCTAAAAACGGATCAACAATCGGGACCCAATCACAACAGGAGAGCCCAAAGAACCCACATAAGGGAAACCCAAAAAAGGAAACGCTTAGAATAATTAGCTCAGAAGTATAAGAAAAACACACCTTTGGGCTCAACTATACATATATTACAAATCCCACCCCACAAGACTGGGAGACAGCAAATATATCTAAAATACAAACAAAAACACTAAGACCCACTAAAATGACGAGACAAAGAAACCACCACGAAACTGAAGAAAATAAAAAATCATCAGAAAAAGATCTTGATGAGATGGACTTAGGCAAGTTATCAGAAATAGACTTCAGAGAAATGGTTATAAAGATGCTCAAGGAAATTAATGAGAACAAGACACTTAGTGGGAATGTCCAGGAACTTAGTGAAGGCATGAAAAAAAGAGCTCGATACAATAAATACGAACCAGGCAGAAATGAAAAATACTATATCTGATACCAAGAATAAGCTGGAAGGAATTAAAACCAGGCTCAATGAAGCAGAGGACACGATAAGTAACTTACAAGGTAAGGTAGGAAAAAACCCGCTCAATCAGAGCAGCAAAAAGAAAAAAACATTTAAAAAGCATGGGGACAGTCAAAGGGAGTTTTGGGACACCATGAAGTGAAACAAAATTCACATCATAGGGGTGAGAAAGGGGGAGGAAAATCAGGAAGGGATAGAGAACTTGGTGGAGAAAATAATGACAGAAAACTTCCCTAACTTGTGAAGGAGAAAGCCACAGAAGTCCAGGAAGCACAGAGGGTTCCAAGCAAGAGGAACCCTAAGAGACACAAACCAAGACACATAATTAAAAAGACAAATGTTAAGGAAAAAGACAATATTACGGGCTGTAAGAGAAAGACAAACAGTGATCTACAAGGGAACCCTTAAAAGGCTGACAGCCGACTTCTCAACAGGGACACTTCAGGCCAGAAAGGAGTGGCATGAAGTTCTCAAAGTAATGAAAAGCAAGAACATGCAACCAAGACTGCTTTATAGTGCAAGGTTATCATTTAAAATTGAAAGTGAAAAAAGAGCTTCCCAGACAAAAGAAGGTTAAAGGAGTTCAACAAACCAGCATTTTAAGAAATCCTAAAAGGACTGCATTAAGAAAAAGAAAGATACTGAGAAAAAGGAACATCGATATAAAAAGAAAATATGGCATTAAATAAGTATACATCAGTAATCACCGTAGATCTTTGCGAGGGGAAGGAAACAAGATGGCGGCATGGGTAACAGCTATACCCAACACCTCCCACAACCACATCAAAATTACAATTAAAATACAGAACCACCATCACTCAGAACCTCCTGAAATGTGGCTGAACAGAAGCCCTACAACCAGGGAACTGAAAAACCATCCAGACCTGTGTGTGTGGGGGGGAGATGTGGGCAGATCAGGGCTGAATCCCAGGAGACACAGTTTAGCCCAGGAGGGATATCTCGGCAGTGGAGATTTCCTGGAGGAGTGAGGGGTCCCAGCCCCACAGCAGGCCCCCAGCCCAGGGCCCCAGGGCTGGGAAGAGAAATCCCGACAACTTCTGCCTGTGAAAACCAGCGGGAACTGTTCCTGAGGGTCACGGAGGGTGCGGGAGTCCTAGACTTTCCACTTAAAGGGCCGGCGCATGGTCTCAGACACGCTACCTCTGAGCTCCAGCACTGGGCTGCAGCTTAAAAGGAACCTGGGACATCTGGGGAGGAACCAACCCACCTGAAGTTGGGGTAAGAGGTGGAGAGGCAGCTTTCTCCCAGACAGAAGAGCTGGCAGAGGCCATTGCTCCTTTGGCGAGCCTTCCCCACTCAGAGCCAACAGGCAGGCACCTTCTCTGAATCTCTAGCACCTAACTGAGACCTTTCACCCTGTCCCAGTGATTCCCGGAGGCCCAGCTCCTCCCTACCTTCAAGCTCATCCAAGCCATGTCCAGTGGCTTTCCTGTGCAAATGGCCTCTCGAGCCTTATGCTTAGGACTTTCCTAAAATCTCTCAAACAAGCAGCAACGTGCCCCTTACATCTTGATAAGTGGCCTCAGGCCTGGCATTAGTGGCAGCCTGCAATGGTTCATAGCTTGGCCTCTCCTGGACACCACCAAGCCCAGCACAAATAGCAGCCAACTATTGTTTGCTGTGTGGCTCATTATGGGTGGCCTTGGGCAAGGCACTGGCACAGGCTGAATTTGCACCTCCCAGAAGGTCCCAGAGACAGTGCACCTGGTGGTCAGACTCGACCATTCTGGGTTACAACCCTACCACATCCACAAGTGACACACACACAGGGGCGCACTTGGTGAACACCAAAGCTCCAATGAAGCAAATCCTGCTCCATAGGGGTGTCTCCAGTACAGCAGCTCTTTGGCTGTAGTTGCAGCTGGTCCTCCCAGCCGACTGGCCTGGGGGTCAATTCTCCCTGTAACACCAACAGCAACCAAGGCTCAACTACAACAGGGCAGAACACACACCCCACACAGGGGAGCACCTAGAAGGCCAGTTCAGGTGACTGGGGAGGCTGAGCCACTGACCCTACAGGACACGTACTATACAAAGCCAATCTACAAATTCCAGGAGACATAGAAGCTCAACCTAAAACAAAGAAACAAAAACCTGGAGACAAACATGTCACAAAGAAAAGAACAGAAAAAATCTCTAGGAAGAGGAACTAAATGAAATAGAACCAAGCAAGCTGACAGATACAGAGTTCAGGATTTTGTTTATAAGGATGCTCAAGTATATTAGTAAGAGTATTATGAAAACAACTGAGACCACTGATGACATAATAAAGTACCAACAAGAAATGAAGGCTACATGAACTAAAATAAATAATAATTTACAGGGAGTCAACAGTAGGGCAGAGGACGATGAGAATCAAATCAGCAATTTGGAACATGAGGAAACAAAAAACACCCAGCCAGAAGAGCAAAAAGAAAAAAGAGAGCAGAAAGAGAGCAAGAAATTGAAAACCTATTTGAAAAAATAATTACAGAAAACTTCCCCTACCTGGGCAAAGAAACAGACATAAGTCCAGGTAGCACAGAGGGTCTCAAACAAAAGGAACCCAAAGAAGTCCATAGCAAGACACATCATAATTAAAATGCCAAAGGTTAAAGACAGAGAATGTTAAAAGGAGCAAGAGAAAAGCAGTTAGTTACCTACAAGGGAGCACCCATATGACTGTCAGCTGATTTTTCAACAGAAACTTTGCAGGCCAGAAGGGAGTGGCAAGAAACATTCAAAGTGATGAAAACCAAGGAACTACAACCAAGATTACTCTACCCAGCAAAGCTATAATTTAAAACTAAAGGTCAGATATAGAGTTTCACAGATAAGAAAAAGCTAAAGGCGTTCATTACCACCAAACCAGCACTACACGAAATGTTGAAGGGTCTTTTTAAAGAAAAAGCCAATGAACAAAAGAATCTGATGAACTAAATAGATCCAGAGACACTGACACAGACAACAGACAAACAAATTTCAGAGGAAAGAGGGAAGCAGGGTGGAGGGTGGGAAGAGATTAGCCAAAGAAGTTATATGCATATATGCATAATCCATGAAAACAGTCAATAAAGGGGTGAAGGCCTGGGGAGGAGGTGGGAGTGAGGTGGAGGGGGTTAACTGGGGGAAAACAATGGGACACCTGCAATACTTTAACAATACACATAAAAAAAAAACTCTGCATGCTGGCTGGTGCAGCTCAGTGATTAGACTGTCTACCTGCCCAAGGGTCTCTGGTTCGAGTACACAAGTACCTGGGTTGCAGTTTGATTCCTGGTAGGGGTCATGTGCCAGGAAACCAATTGATGCTTTTCTCTATTTCTCACTCTCTCAAAATCAATAACAACATATACTTGGGTAAGGATTTAAAAAAATAGTTTAGCCCAGCCGGCATGGTTCAGTGGTTAATAATAATAATAATAATAATAATAATAATAATAACAATAACAACAACAACCTTAAAGGTAAATGGAGTAAGTGCTCCCATAAAAAGTCATAGGGTAGCTGAATGGATAAGAAATCAGGACCCAAATATGTGCTGTGTATAAGAGATCCACTTGAGAGCAAAAGACTGACACAGGCTAAAAGTGAAGGGATGGAAAAAAATATTCCATGAAAATGGAAAAAACCCACAAAAGTGGAGTAGCAATACTTGTTTCTGACAAAATAGTCTTCACAATAAAGACCATGACAAGGAACAAAGAAGGTCACTGTACAATAGCAAAGGGATCAATCCAACAGGAAGAAATAACCCTTATAAATATATTTTCACCTAATATAGGAGCACCTAAATACATGAAAAATTCCTTGGTGGATTTTAACGGGGTAATTGACAGCAACACAATCACAGTGCGGGATTTTAACACCCCACTATCAGCACTGGACACATCACCAAGACAAAAAATAAACAGGGAAACACAGACCTTAAATGACACACTAGATCTAATGGATTTAATTGACATTTACAGAACATTTCAAACTAAAACAGCAGAATACACATTCTTCTCAAGTGCACAAGGAACATTCTCAAAAATAAACAACATATTAGGGCACATGGCAAGTCTCTACAAATACAAAAAGAATGAAATCATATCAAGCATCTTCTTGGATCACAATGTCATGAAACTAGAAATCAAGCACTATAAAAAAAACTCAAAAATACTCAAACACATGGAGGCTAAATAGGATGTTATTAAACAATGAATGGGTAACCAATAAGATAAAGGAAGAAATAAAAAACTTCCTGGGAACAAACGAAAATGAACAGACAACAATACAAAATCTATGGGACACAGCAAAAGCAGTCCTTAGAGGAAAGTTCAGAGCAGTACAAGCATACCTCAAGGAATAAGAAAAAGCTCTACTAAACCATCTAACACAACGCCTAAGGAATTAGAAAGAGAACAGGAAGAAAAGCCCTGAAAATGTAGAAAGAAATAACAAACATCAGAGCAGAAATTAACAACATAGAGAATACAAAAAATAAAAATAAAAATCAATGAAACCAATATTTGGTTCTTTGAAAAGATAAATAAGATTGATGAACCTTTTGCCAGACTAACTGAAAAACAAAGAGAGAGGACACAAATAAAATCAGAAATGAAAGAGGCGATATAAAAACCTACCCAACAGAAATACAAAGGATCACAAGAAAATATTATGAGCAACTATGTGTCAACAAAATGGACAACCTGGGTGAAAAGGACAAATTCCTAGAAGCATACAATCTACCAAAGTTAAAGGAGGAATAATCAGAAAACCTGAATAGGCCAATAATAAATAATGAAATTGAAGCTGTAATCAAAAAACCCCCAGCAAACAAAAGTCTGGGATCAGATAGATTAAAGGTGAGTTTTACCAAAAATTTAAATAAGAATTAACACCTATTCTCCTCGAACTATTCCAGAAATTCAAGAGGAAGGAAAACTCCCAAGCTCTTTTAATGAGACCAGTATTATCCTAACCCAAAAATCAGAAAGGACACTGCAAAGGACGAAAATTACAGGCCAATATCCTTGATGAACTTAGATGCTAAAATCCTCAACAAAAAACTAGCAAACCAGATCCAGAAATACATTGAAAAGATCATACACTGCGATCAAGTGGGATTTATTCCAGGGATGCTAGGCTGGTATAACATTTGCAAATCAAAAAATGTGATACATCACATAAACAAAATGAAGAACAAAAATCATATGATCATATCAATAGATGCAGAAAAAGCATTCAACAAAATCCAGCACCCAATTTTGATAAAAAGTCTCAACAAAGTGGGAACAGAGGGATCATATCTCAACAGACTAAAGACCATATACCAACACCACATTCAATGGTCAAAAACTAAAACCATTTCCCTTAGAAACAGGAACAAGACAGGAATGTCCGCTTTCACCACTCTTATTCAATATAGTAATGGAAGTCCTTGTCACTGACATCAAAGAGGAAGAAAACTTATGGTATCTAAATTAGAAAAAAGGAAGAAAAACTCACTATTTGCAGATGACATGCTACTGTAATAGAAAACCCTAAAGCTCCACTAAAGTACTACCAGAAATGATAAATAAGTTCGGCAAGGTAGCTGGATATAAAATTAACATGCAGAAATCTATGGCATTTTTATACACCAACAATGAACGCTCAGAAAGAGTAATTAAAAAAGCAATAACACTACCTTTGCAAGTAAAAAAATAAGATACCTAGGAATAAGCTTAACGAAGGATGAAAAGACCCGTATTCGGAAAACAACAAGACACTAAAAAAAGAAATCGAAAAAGATATAAACAAGTGGAAGAATATACCACGTTCATGGATTGGAAGAATTACTATCAATAAAACGTCCATACTACCCAAAGCAATTTATAGATTCAATGCAATTCCTATTAAAATACCAACCGCATATTTCACAGAGTTAGAACAAATATTCCAAAAAATTACATGAAACTAAAAAGACCCCGAATAGCCCCAGCCATCTTGAAAAAAAGAACAGTGGGAGGGATTACTTTATCAGATATCAAACTGTACTAAAAAGCCACTGTAATAAAAACAGCCTGGCATTGGTACAACAGACTTATAGATCAATGGAACAGAACAGAGACACCAGAAATAAACCCATTATGGTCAGTTCATATTTGACAAGGAGGCAAGAACATACATGGAGTAAAGACATTCTCTTCAATAAATGGTGCTGGGAAAATTGGAGGCTACACGTAAAAAAGTGAAACTAAACCACCAACTTACTCCACACACAAGAATAAATTAAAATGTATAAAAGACTTAAATGTAAATCACGAAACTATAAAAATCTTGAAAAGAAAAAAAAGGCAGTAAAGTCACAGACATCTCATATAGTGGAATTTTTACTGATACACATCCTAGGGCACAAGAAACAAAAGAAAAAAATAAACAAATGGAACTATACCAAACTAAAAAGTTTCTGCACAGAAACGAAAACAGCCTCAAAATACAAAGGAAACCCACGGTATTGGAGAACGTATTTCCCAAAAATGTATCTGATAAGGGGCTAATTTCCACAGCGCACAAATAACTCATACAACTTAACAAGAGGAAGACAAACAATCCAATTAAAAAATGGGCAAAGTACCTGAATGGACACTCTCCAAAGAGGACATACAGATGGCTAAGAGACATATGAAAAAATGCTCAAAGTCCCCAATTATCAGAGAGATGCAAATTAAAACCACAATGAGGTATCACTTCACACCTGTAAGAATGGCTACCATTAACAAATCAACAAATGACATGTGCTGGCAAGGATGTGGAGAAAGGGGAACCCTGGTACACTGCTGGTAGGAATGCAGACTGGTACAGCCACTATGGAAAACAGTATGGAGGTTCCTCAAAAAATTAAAATTGGAACTATGCTTTGATCCAGTGATCCCACTTCTAGGAATATATCCTAAGAATCCCAAACACTAATGAGAAACAATAAATATAAGCACCCCCATGTTCATAGCAGCGCAACTTACTATAGCTAAGATCTGGAAACAGTCCAAGTGCCCATCAGTAGATGAGTAGATAAAAAAGTTGTGGGACATTTACATCATCTAATACTATGCCTCTGTAAAGAAGAAGGATCTCGTACCCTTTTGGACAGTATGGATGAACCTGGAGGATATTATGCTAAGCAAAATAAGCCAGGCAGAGAAAGACGAGCATCATATGATCTTACTTATATGTAGAATATAAAGAACTTAATAAACTGATGAACAGAGTAAGTTCAGTGACATGGAAGCATAGATCAGACTGACGAATCTCAGAGTTAAGGTGGGGGTGGATGGGGAGAGATTAACCAAAGAATTTTTATGTATATATACATGACCCAAGGACAGGGACAATAGTGTGGTGAGGAACTGGGCAGGGACTGAGTAGGGTGTGGAAGGCGTCAATGGGGAGAAAAGGTGACATCTATTATATTTTGAACAATAAAAAAAAAAGAAGTAGTAAACGGAGGAGGCAAGATTAGGTAGTAACTATAGTAAAGAAACAGAAAAAATTAAAGGACCCTTTTAAGTGGGAAAAAAAAAAAAGGAAGGATGATAGTTACTTAGTCCTGATCTATATCTTTGCAATACTGATACTAGTCTACATTCTGTGTTGTTACTGCACATACTACACAGTCATGTGCCTATGTACATGAACATGCATTTCTGTAACCCTATAAAGTTGTTCGTTTGATCAGAATTTAATAAAAAAATAAAAAGCCAATTCCCATAATGGAAAAATGGATAAAATGCCCTATTTCTGCTACATTTTGTTATCAAATACATAAATTATACAGTACATGGTCAATTTAGACACATTAAAAAATACAAATATTGGCGTTCTACCTCCTGGGAGCATGCCCTTGCCTTTCCTTTCCCCCTCCCCATCCCCCCAGGCACTTTGCCTTTACCTTCCTCACTTCTAAGCTCCAAGGTCCCTCCCTTTACCTCTGTAAGCTGTTTCCTAAGTCCATTTCTTCTATGAATTACTTCTACTTTTGTGATTTTCCAAATAAATTTTCTCTTACAAAATAAAAAAACACAAATAAGTAAAAAAGATAAGTCATTAAAAATACTCCAAGTACCATCATCCACACACAGGTACTTTTAAAAATATTTCCAGCCTTCATGCAACTTATGTCCACAAATACACATTTATACATATTTCACCAAATTGGGATTTAGAATGTTCTATAAACCTTGTAATACATTGTAAGCTTATTAACATAACTCTAAAAATCACTTGTGAAGACCAAAATGCATTCCTATCATCAGATAATTCTTAATTAGTTGATTAGCTATTACTTCTATTTAGAGTCCTATTAATTTTGTTACGTTAAACAAAACCAGAATAAATATTTAGTTCTCTGGTTATATTAAATACTTTTGATCATTTGGGTTTCATCTTTGATGAACTGTTAAATATTTTGCCTACTTTTTCCATAAGGCCACCTTTTTATTATTCATTTACAGGTGTGTTTTGCTCAACATATTTTAGATAAAAATCTTTTGTTGGTTGTATTGTAAATACAGGCATAACACATTTTATTTCACTTTGCTTTACTGTGCTTCACAGATACCGCGGTTTTTTTAACAAATTGAAGGTTTGTGGCAATGTTACATTTGAGCAAGTCTATTGGTCCCATTTCTTGGAGAACCCGTTTATTAAAGCTGGGGACAGTGAAACAAGGAAGGGCTCAGGATAGAAGAGGCAACATAAGAGAGCATAGGCAGGGCTGATTGGACTTTCTATAAAGTTATGGGGGGAAAAATGCACCTAGGCAGGGCTGCTATGGCTCACTGGAAAGTCAGAAAAAAGGGGGCCTTGGAAACAGTATCAGGGTCGAGCCTGGGACAAGCTGGGGCTGCACATTGCTGCCCTGGTTGCAAGCCTCATGGAGATTTAGAGTATAGGAAACACATAGGAAAAAAGGCATGGGCATGCTCCCAGAAAGAAGAGAGGCTTGGTGCCATTTTTCCCAAAGAACATTTGCTCACTTTATGCCTCTGTGTCACATTTAGATAATTCTTACAATACTTCAAACTTTTAAAATTATTATTATATTTGTTACTGTGATTTGTGACAAGTGATCTTCAATGTTACTATTGTAATTGTTTCAGTGTGCGACAAACTACATCCATATAAGACAGTGAACTTAATTAATAAATGTCATCTGTGTTCTGACTGTTCCCCCATCTCTCTTCTAGGGCCTCCTATTCCCTGAGATACAACAGTATAATAATTAGCTCAAATAATAACTCCAAATGGAGTGACACCAGAGGAATGGCAGTGTGAGAGGTCCCCTTGGCCTCTCCCTCAAAATTTCAACAAGTCAAACAATTATAATTCAACAGTTCCCTACTCAATACAGAGGCACACATGAGAGATCCGCACACTGAAACATCTAAAGGTGGGCAACCAGGAATAAACAGGGAGAAAAGAATGGAGGAAAGCTCAGACAGCCTGCAGATATGGCCTGCAGCTGGGAGCTCATGGCTTGGGCTGGAGAGGGGAGGAAGCCGGTGGTAGCAGATACTTCCTTCTGCAGGGAGGAAGAGATAGCTGCGGGGGGAGACAGTCTAGCAGGGTGAGCCTAGAGAACAGCAGACACCTGACAGAACATGGGTTTCCACCACTGGGCTATCCACTGTTGGGTGGTGGTGTTTCAAACAAAGAAACAGAACCACAGAGCTCTGCACCCCCTTGGACTCCCAAAACGTGCCTCCTGTTGTTCTTGGTGTCTGGTAAAAAAGCATATTATCTGAAAATCAAGAGCTATTGCAGTAGAACTCATTTCCCTCTGTGACTGACCCCTGGGTTTGGGGCAGTACCTGGGTCCAGGGTTGCCATTACAGTGAAGGCAAAACAAACCTAACCCCCAAGCACCATGGCTGTACTGTCTTACAGAAGCCCATGGAGGTCAAGTCTGAAAGATCACAGAGGTAAAAAATCTTGTGATTCAGTGCCATCTACTGGAAAATAGTAGAAAGACATCTTCAGAGAACATTGCTGCAGAAGGGCTATTCATGCCTAGACAAAGGAGAGTAGCAAATACCATGAATAACATCAGTAATGAAAATCTCAGAAACAAAATGAAAAGTCCCAGAAAGTAAGCTGGAACACATGGAAATATGTGATACAAAGATTTCAAGATTGCTGTTCTGAAAATACTCAACAACATGTGAGAAAATAAAGACAGGCAATTCTGTGCACTCAGAAAACAAATCAATGAACAAAATGAGTACTTTACCAAAGAGTTTGAAACTTTAAAAAAGAACAAATCAGAAATGCTGGAAATAAAGCATGCAATCAAGAAGATTAGGAATGAGCTACTGAGCATAAAAAATAGAGCCAAGCAGATGGAGGAAAGAATTAGTGATATTAGAGAAAAGAATCTAGGAATGATGGATAGGGAAGGAGAGAGAGAACTGAGCATAAAGAAAAATGAAAGAGCTCTACAAGAACTATCTGACGCCATCAGAAAAAGCAGCATTAGAATTATAGGCATTCTGGAAGAAAAAGAGAGGAACAAGGGAACAGAGAGTCTATTCAAACAAATAGTGGATACAAACTTCTCAAACCTATGGAAAGAACTAGATCTTCAAATCCAAGCACACAGAACACCTAGTTACCTAAATCCAAAGAGACCCTCTTCTAGGCCCACTGATTTAAACTGTCAAAAATTAATGACAAAGAAAAAATTCTCAAAGCAGCCAGGGAAAAGAAAGAAGTGACCTACAAAGGAAATCCATCAGAATTTTATCCAACTTCTCAGCAGAAATTCTACATGTCAGAAGATAGTGGAACCGAATATTCAAATGTCTGAAAGAAATAAATTGTCAGCCACAAATGATACATCCAGCAAAATTACCCTTTAAATATGGAGAAAAAATAAAGGCATTCCCAGATATACATAAGCTGAGGGATTTTGCCATCAGAAAACACCCATTGCAGGAAATACTCAAGGGAGTTATCATACCTAAAACAAAGAACATAAGGTCACAATACTAAAAGATCACTAAAAAATGATAAACAGGGATAATTTGTGACAACAAAAACATAAAAGGTCTGAACTGGAAAAGCAGGATGAACATCAGATGCACTCAAAAAAAACTATTGTATATATCCAACTTTATTTTTTAGAAATGTAATGGTAACCACACACAAAAATCCCCAAACCAGGGCAGATAGGTTAAAAGAAGATGACACAGGGAAAGAAGTATGAAATATCACTAAACAAAAACAACAGACAGACATAAAAAGGAAAAGAATCAATGTAGGCACAGAGCTACCAGAAATCAAAATACAAAATGGCTATAGGAAATCTTCATACATTAATAATTCCCCTAAATGTAAATGGTCTGAATTCACCAATAAAGAGGCACAGAGTAGCAGAGTTGATCAAAAATCAAAACCCACCCATATGCTGCCTACAAGAGACACATCTAAGCTGCAAAGACAAAGGTAGATTCAAAGAAAAGGGGTGGAAAATGATTCCCCAAGAAAATAACATCCACCAAAAGCAGGTGTAGCTATATTTATATCTGACAAAATAGATTTAAAGACAACAAGAGACAAAGATGGACACTTATAATGATAAAGGGGACACTACATCAAGAAAACATGCCCTTCTTAAAAGTATATATATCTTTATTGATTTCAGAGAGAGGAAGGGAGAGGGAGAGAAACAGAAACATCAATGACAAGAGTCATTGATCGGCTACCTCCTGCATGCCCCATGCTGGGGATTGAGTCCGAAACTTGGGCATGTGCCCTGACCGGGAACTGAACCATGATCTCTGGGACCCTAGGCCAACGCTCAATCATTGAGCCATGCCCTTCTTAATATATATGCACCCAACCAGGGAACACCAACATGTATAAAGCAACTACTCACAGAACTAAAGGTAAAAACAGATCAAAACAATCATAGTTGGGGAACTTAATACTCATTTGACAGCTCTAAACAGACAAAACAAACAGGAAATCAACAGAAATATCAGCCTTAAATGAAACACTAGACCAAATGGAAATAATTGACATTTACATACCCTTTCATCCCAGAATATCAGATTATACATTCCTCTTCAGTACACATGGAACATTCTTAAGGATATGTTGGGTCACAGAACAAGCATCAACAAATTCAAGACTGAAATTATACCAAGCACATTCTCTGAGCATGCGTTGATATTAGAAAGCAACTGCAAAAAGGAGGTAAAGAATACCCCACAACCACATGGAAATTAAACAACTATTAAAAAATGACTGGTTCAAATATCAAATAAAAAATGCAATCAAAAGATACAGAAAGACAAATAAGGATGACAATACAACATATCAAAACTTCTGGGATGCATCAAAAGCAGTAAGGAGGAAGTTTATATCATTATCGGCCTATCTCAAGAATAAAGAGAAATCCCAGGAAAACAACATATCATCACATCTTAAAAAACTAGAAAAAGAACAAAAGCAACCCAAAGTCAGCAAAAGAAAGGAAATCATAAAAATTAGAGCAGAACTGAATGAAACAGAGAACAAAAAGACTATTCAGAAAATTAATAAAAGAACGAACTAGTTCTTTGAAAAGATAAATAACATTGAAAACCCCCTGGCTAGACTAAGAGAAAAATGGAAAAGACCCATATAAACAAAATCAGAAATGAGAAAGCAGAAGTCACCATAGACATTACAGATATAAAAAGAATCATAGTAGCCTGGCCGGGCGTGGCTCAGCAGTTGGGCGTCGACCTAGGATCCAGGCGGGCAGGGTGCCTTGCCCGGGTTGCGGGCTGCAGCCGATCAATGACTCTCTCGTCGTTGATGTTTCTATCCCTCTCTCTCCCTCTCCTTTCCTCTCTCTGAAATCAATAAAGATATATTAAAAAAAAAAAATCATAGTAGAATATTATGAAAGACTCTATGCCACCAAGTTCAATAACCTAGAAGAAATGGATAAGTTCCTAGAAATATCTAACCTGCCTAGACTAAAGTATGAAGAATTGGAAAATCTCAATAGAACAATCTGCAGTGAAGAAAGTGAAACAACTATCAAACACCTCCCAAAAAATAAAAGTCCGAGACCAGATGGCTTTACCAGTGAATTCTACCAAACAATCAAAGAAGATTTAAAACATATCCTTCTCAAACTCGTCCAAAAAAATCAAAGAAGCGGCAATACGTCCTAATAAATTTTTTGAGGCCAATATAACCCTGATACCAAAACCTGGGAAGGATAACACAAAAAGGGAAACTACAGATCAGTATCTCTGATGAAGATAGATGCAAAAATCCTAAACAAAATATGAGCAAATCAAATACAGCAGTACATCAAAAAAATAATACATCACAATCAAGTGGGGTTCATTCTAGGGGCACAAGGTGGTTAAACATATGTAAATCAATCAATGCAATACACTACATTAACAAAAGAAAGGATAAAACCATATCATCTTATCAATAGATGCAGAAGAAGCATTTGATAAGATACAACATCCCTTTATGATTAAAACTCAATAAAAATAGGTATAGAAGGAAAGTATCTCAACATAATAAAGGCTACATATGATAAACCCTCACCTAATAACACACTCAATAGTGAAAACCTGAAAGCTTTTCCTGTAAGATCAGGAACAAAACAAGGATGTCCACTCTCACCACTCTTATTCAACATAGTTCTGGAAATCCTACCCAGAGCAATCAGGCAACAGAATGAAATAAAAAGCAATGAAATTGGGAAGAAAGAAGTAAAAGTATCACTATTTGCAGATGACGTGATTCTGTATATAGAAAACACTAAAGACTCCACCAAAAAACTATTAGAAACAATAAACAAGTACAATAGAGTTGAAGAATACAAAATCAATGTACAGAAATCCATTTCTTTCCTGTATACTAACAAAACAACTTCAGAAAAATTAAAAAAACACACAACCAATTCCTTTTGCAATTGCAACCAAAAGAATAAAATACCTAGGAATAAACTAAACAAAGGATGTGAAGATTCTATATACTGAAAATTACAAAGCATTATTTTAAAAGGAATGGAAAAAGACACATCAAAATGGAAAAATATCCTGTATTCATGGACTGGATGACTCTTCATAGTTAAAATGGCCCAATCACCCAAAGCAATATAGAGATTTAATGCAATCCCCATCAAAATACCAATGTCATTTTTTTAAAGAAATAGAACCACAAATCATCAGATTTGTATGGAACCACAAAAGACCTGGAATAGCCAAAGCAATCCTGAGAAAAAAAGAACAAAAGCTAGACAGATGTATCATACTACCTGACTTCAAATTGTAGTATTTCAGAGCTACGATAATCACAACAGTATGGTATTGTCATGGAAACAGGCACATATATCAGTGGAACAGAATAGAGAGCCCAGATATAAAACCACATGTATATGGGAAAATATTTATTGAAAAAGCAGCTAGAAACACACAGTGGAGTAAAGACAGTGTCTTCAATAAACGGTGCTGGGAAAACTGGAAAGCCACATGCAAAAGAACAAAACTGGATTACAGCTTGTCCCTAGGTGCAAAAATTAACTCAAAATAAATCAAAAACCTAAATGTGAGACCTGAAACAATAGGTTACATAGAAGAAAATAAAGGTACCAAACTTATGGACCTTGGTCGCAGAGAACATTTTATGAACTTGACCCCAAAGGCAAAGAATGTAAAGGCAAAAATAAATAAATGGCACTACATCAATCTAAAAAGCAAAAGAAAGTGAAAACAGAACAAAGAGGCAGCCAACCAGATGGGAGCTGTTATTTACAAATAGGAGCTCTGACAAAGGTTTAATTTCCAAAATATATAAACAAGTTATAAAACTCAAGACCAAACAACCAACCCAATCAAAAGGTGGGCAGAGGACCTGAACAGACACCTCTCCCAAGACGACATATGAACTGCCAAGAGATATATGAAAAGATGTTCAACCTCACTAGCAATTAGTGAAATGCAATCAAAATTATAAGATACCATCTCACACCTGTTAAGAGTGGCTATTATCAACAAGACAAGCAATAACAAGTGTTGGAGAGGTTGTGGAGAAAAGGGAACCCGCATTCACTGCTGGTGGCAATGTAAGCTATTACAACTATTATTGGAAACAGTCTGGCGATTCTTCAAAAAATTAAGAAGAGAGATACCATATGACCCAGCAATCCCTCTCCTGGGTATAAACACAGAAAACACCAAAACATATATTTGAAAAGATATATGCACCCCTATGTTCACTGCACCACTACTCACAGTGGCCAAGACATGAAAACAACCAAAGTGTCCTGCAATAGAGGACTGGGATAAAGAAAATGTGGTACATATACACAATGGAGTATTACTCAGCCATAAGAAAAGACGAAATACTGTCAATTGTAACAACATGGCGGACCTTGAGAATATTATGCTAAGTGAAATAGGTCAGTCAGAAAAAGCTAAGAACCATATGATTTCACTCATATGTGGGATATCAAACTGAAACTTGCGGAAGCAAACAGCAGTGTGGTGACTGCCAGTGGGAAGGGTTGTGAGGGGGTGAAGTGGGTCTTAATATACGGTGACAGGAGAAAATAAGACTTCGGGTGGTGGGCACACAGAGCAATATACAGATCTTGTAACACAGAAACCCTCAGCTGAAACGTGTATGTTCATATTAGCCATTGTAATCCCAATAAATTTAATAAAGTGTTAAAAGCATTTTAAAAAATTAAAAAAGATTAACAGCTTGCTGGCAGGTGAGGGGAACTTGGGAAAGTTTGCTGACCCAACCCTGAGCACCATGCTGCTAACAAACAGGCCTTCGCGTGCACCCCCCTCCTGCGTGCAGCCAAATTCTGCAGAGACAGATACAAACTGTGATCATTTGAAGCTTCAAAAGGTTACTGAGAGCCAAAGCAGCACAGTTTCTGACAGTGGTTTGCACCTAAGGAACTCCCAGGAAGCCCAGAATTGGCAGACAAAACAGTCAGCTACAGTCATCAGAAGAGCAAGATCCAAAGGAGCTCAAGGAGGCACTAAACTGCTAAGATGAACCCCACTATACTTTTTCCCCTTTTTTTCTTTATCTTCTTTATCTTTCTTCTTTATTGATTTAGTATCTTAGTCTCCAATTTTTTTTTCAATTATCTAATTTTCTCTTCCCTTTTTTTTCTTCTTATGCCTGCTTTCTCATTTTTTCCCTTTTCTTATTTTTGGTCTATCTGCTTTCTCCTCTATTTTCTGCTTCAAATTTTTTTCTTCCTCTCTTCTTTTCATACTGTTTTCCTTTCCTCTTCTTTACTCTTGTTTTATTTCATCTCTGGCCTTTCATATTCTCTTTCTTCTCCTTTTTTTCATCCTCGTATTTTTTTTCTTTCTTTTCTTCTATCATTCTCTTTTCTAATACTCTCTTCTTTTCTGGTTGCTTTTGTTGTAGGCTCTTGTGTATGTTTTTGTTTTGTTTCCTGCTTTGTTGTGTTTTATTTTGTTCTGTCAGCACCTGCACAACAGCTCACACAATGTGGTCGGGGGTGAACCTCACAGTCAGCCAGCCTGAGAGGGGATTCCATCTACAAATGGGACAACATTCAAGACCCAATTACAACAAGAGAGACAAAATAACTTACATAAGGGACATTCCTAGAACACCCATCTTAGGAGATCTAACAGATGGAAACAAATACAAAGGGACAGTAAAAATGGGGAGATAAAGAAATAAAACCCTAAATGAGAAAAAAGGAGGAATCCTCCAAAAAGGAACTAAATGAAATGGAGGCAACCAATCTGTAGGATAAAAAATTCAAAGTAATAGTTATAAGGGTACTCAAACAACTTAGTGAGAACTACAAGCAAGTGAATGAGAATTATATGTAACTTAATGAGAAATACACTGCAATGATTACAGGGGTAGAGACCACAAAAAAGACTCGATTGGAAATGAAGAATGACATAGCTCAAATAAAGAATATCGTAGAAGGAATCAACAGTAGAGTAGAAGAAGTAGAGGACCGAATCAGCAAATTTGGAGAAAAGGTAGAAAAAAATACCCATTCAGAGCAGTAATTTGAAAAAATATTAAAAAGCAATAGGAGAATTTAAGGGAGCTATGGGACATGAAATATAATATCCACATCATAGGAATGCCAGAAGGAGAAGAATCTGAGCAAGGAATAGAGAACCTATTTGAAGAAATAATGATAGAAAACTTCTCTGACGTGGTGAAAGAGAAAGTCACACATGCCCAGGAAAAACAAAGAGCCCCAAACAAGATGAACCCAAAAAGACCCACACCTAGACACACAGTCATTAAAATGGCCAACATTCAAGACAAAGAGGGACTCTTAAAGGCAGCAACACAGAGACAGAGAGTTGCCTACAAGGGAGTTTCCATTAGACTGTTAGCTGGTTTCTCAATAGAAACACTTCAGGCCAGAAGGGAGTGGCATGAAGTATATAAAGTAATGAAAAGGGACTGAATCCAAGACTACCCAGCAAGGATATCATTCAAAATTGAAGGTGAAATAAAGAGCTTCACAGACAAAAAAAGGCAAAAGGAGTTGAAGACCACCAAACCAGCACCGCTAGAAATACAAAAGGTACTGTGGTAAGAAGAAATAGAGAGAAACACAAGAATAAAGAATAAAAGTGGCAACAAATAAGTACCAATCAATAACTTTATATGTAAATATATTAAATGCTCCAATCAAAAGATACTGGGCACCTGAATGGATAAAAAAAGATGACCCATATATATGCTGTCTACAAAAGACCCACCTCAGAACAAAAGACTCACACAGGATGAAAGGGATGTAAAAATTTTTTCCATGCAAATGGAAATGAAAAAAATATCTGGGGTAGCAAAACACATATATGACAAAATAGAATTCAAAATGAAGGCGACAACAAGAGACAATGAAGGCCACGTCATAATACCAGAAGGATTGGTACAAGAGGATATAACCCTGGCGAATATATATAATGACAATACAGGAATACCCAAATATGTAAAAAACCTTCTGGAGGACTTGAAGGGAGAGGTTGACTGCAATACAATCACCATAGGGGACTTAAACACCCCACTGACATCACTGGATAAATATTCACAAAACAAATCAACAAGGAAACAGCAACGCTAAATACATGAACAAATGGATTTAATTGACATTTACAGAACATTTCACCACAAAGCTAAAGAATATACATCCTTCTCAACTGCACATGGGATATTTTCAAAGAAAGATCACACGTTAGGAGACAAACTAAGTCTCTACAAATTCAAGAAGGTCGAAATCATATCAAGCATCTTCTCAAATCACAATGGTATGAAACTAGAAATCGACTACAATAAAAACACCCCAAATCATTCGAACACATGGAGGCAAAATAGCATGTTATTAAACAATGAATGGGTTAACAATGAAATCAAGGAAGAAATCAAAAACTTCCTGGAAATAAATTAAAATGAAAATACAACAACCCAAAATATATGGGACACAGCAAAAGCAATCCAGAGAGGGAGTCCATAGCAATGCAGGCCTACATCAAAAAACAAGAAAAATTTTTAATAAACTATCGTAATGTTACAACTTAAAGAATTAAAAAGAGAAAAGAAAAAAAAAAAGCCCATAGTAAGTAAAAAGAAGGAAATAAAACAATCAGAGGGAAATAAATAGAGACTAAAAAAAAATACAAAAGATCAACAAAACTAAGAGCTGGTTCTTTGAAAAGATAAACAAGAGTGATGAACCTTTAGCAAGACTCATCAAGAACAAAAAGAGAAGACCCAAATTAACAAAAATCAGAAACGAAAGCGGTGTAGTAACAACACCACAGAAATACAAAATATTCTAAGAAAATATTGTGAACAAGTATGTGACGACAAGCTGGACAACATGAATGAAACAGACACATTTCTAAAAAAATATGAGATTCCAAAACTCAATCAGGAAGAGTCAGGAAACCTGAATAGGTGTATAACTACTAATGAAGTTGAAGCAGTAATCAAAAAACTCCCAGCACACAAAAGCTCTGGTCTGGATGGCTTCACAGGGGAATTTATAAAATATTCAAAGAACGAATATCTATTCTCCTCAAACTAGTCCAAAAAATCCAAGAGGAAGGAATACTTCCAAGCTCTTTATACCAGGCCAGCATTATCCTAATACGAAAACCAGATAAAGAAAGAAAATTACAGGCCTGCATCCCTGACAGACAAGAGACTAAAATCTTCAACAAAATATTAGCAAATTGAATCCAGCAATATATTCAAAAGATCATACAGCATGACTCAGTGGTAATTATTACAGGGATGAAAGGCTGGTACAATATTTGCAAATCAATAACTGGGATATACCACATAAATAAACTGAAAGACAAAACTCACAATGTCATATCAATAGATCCAGAAAAAGCTTTCAACAACATCTAGCACCCTTTTTTGATAAAAACTCTCACCACAGTGGGAATAGAGGGATCATACCTCAACAAAATAAAGTCCACTTATGACACATCTATAGCCAACATTATACTCAATGGGCAAAAACTAAAAGCATTTCCCCTGAGAACAAGAACAATACAGGGTTGTCCGCTTTCACCACTCTTATTCAACAGAGTACTGGAAGTCCTAGACACAGTGATCACACAAGAAGAAAAAATAAAAGGCAACCAAATTGGGAAGAAGGATGTAAAACTCATTATTTGTAGATGACATGATATTGTACATAGAAAATCCTAAAGACTCCACCAAAAAACTATTAGATTTAATAAATGAATTCAGCAATATAGCAGGATACAAAATTAACACCCAGAAATTGATGGCATTTTTATACACCAATAATGAATTCTTAGAAAAACTAAAAAAAAATCCCATTTACTATTGTATCAAAAAAATTAAGATACTTAGGAATAAATTTAACCAAGGAGGTAAAGGACCTGTACTCAGAAAACTACAGAACACTGTATAAAGAGATAGAAGATATAAACAAGTGGAAGAATATACCATATTCATGGATTGGTAAAATTAACATCATTAAAATGTCCATACTACCCAATGCAATCTATAGATTCAATGCAATCCCTATTAAAATACCAATGGCATATTTCAAAGATTTAGAACAAATATGTCAACAATTTATATGGAACCAATAAAGACCCCGGAATAGCCGAAGCAATCTTAAGAAAGAAGAACAAAGTTGGAGGGATCACAATACCAGATATCAAGGCATACTACTAAGCTACTGTAATCAAAACAGCCTGTTACTGGAAAAAGAACAGGCAGATAAAGCAATGGAACAAAATAGAGAACCCAGAAATCGATCCAAGCCATTATGCTCAATTAATATTTGACAAAGGAGGTAAGAACATACAATGGAATAAAGACAGTCCCTTCCATAAATGGTGTTAGACAGATACATGCAAAAAAATGCAACTAGACCACCAACTTAACATCATACACAAGAATACACTCAAATTTGATAGAAGACTTAAATGTAAATCGTGAAACCATAAAAATCCTAGAAGTTCATGTCAGCAGCAAAATATCAGACATCTCAAGTAGCAGAATTTTCGCTTATACAACGCCTGAGCAAGAGAAATAAAGGAAAAAATACACAAATGGGACTACATGAAAATAAAAAGCTTCTGCACAGCAACAGAAACCAGCATCAAAATGAAAAGAGAACCCACTGTATGGAAGGACATAACTGCCAATGATACATCTGATAAGAGGTTAATTTCCAAAATATATAAAGTATTCATACAACTCAACAAAGGGAAAACCAATGAAAAAATGGGCAGAGGACCTGAATAGACACTTCTCCACAGAGGCCAAATTGCCAAGAGACATATGAAAAACTGTTCAAAGTCACTAATTATCCGAGAGATGCGAACAATGAGTTACCGCCTCACACCTGTTAGATGGCTAAAATCAACAAATGACAAGTGCTGGGGAGGATGTGGAGAAAAGGGAACCATAGGTACACTGCTGGTGGGAATGTAGACTGGGCAGCCACTATGGAAAACAGTATGGCGTTTCCTCAAAAAATTAAATACGGAGTTTCCATTTGACCCAGTAATCCCACCTCTAGGAATATATCCTAAGAAACCTGAAACACCAATCAGAGAGAATATATACACTCCTATGTTCATAGCAGCACTATTTACAATAGCTAAGATCTGGAACCAGCCCAACTGCCAATCAATAGATGAATGGATAAATAACACTGTGGTGCATTTACACAATGGAATATTATGTGGCTGGACATGTAGACATTATGCTAAGCAAAATAATCTAGTTAGAGAAAGATAAATATCACATGATCTCACTTATATGTGGAATTTATCACACAAAAGAAACTGATCAGACATAGCGGCTTTGGTTCAGTGGTTAGAGCATTAGCCTGTGGACTGAAGGGTCCTGCGTTTGATTCTGGTCTATGGCACATACCTTGGTTGCAGGCTGGATCCCCGGCCCTGGGGTCAGGGCACGAGTGGGAGCAACCAATTGATTTGTCTCTCTCACATTGGTGTTTCTCTCTATCTCTATTTCCCTTCCACTCTCTCTGAAAAGCAATGGATAAAAATGTCCTTGGGTGAGGGGAAAAAACAAAATTGACTTACACATAAAAAAGAATGAAATCTTGCCATCTGCAACAACTGAATTGACCTAAACAACATTATGCTAAGTCAAATAAATCAGACAGAGAAAGACAAATTCCAGATGATTTCATTTATATGTGGAATCTAGATAAAAAAATAAATGAAGAAGAAGAATAGAAAAAGACTCATAGACACAGAATAAACTGATGGTTGTCAGAAGGGGGGACAGGGGGCTGGGTATAAAAGGTGAAGGGATTAAGAAGTAGAAATTGGTAGTGACAGAACAGTCATGGGGATGTAAAGTACAGCATAGGAAATAGTCAATAATATTCTAATAACTATGTATGGTATCATATTCATTGGGGTGATTACTTCATAAGTTATATAATTGTCCAATCACTATGTTGTATACCTGAAACTAATATAACATTGTAAGTTAAATGTAATTGGAAAAAACTTTTTAAAGCATCTTTTCCAACCAAAACAGTATTAAACTAGAAATCAATTACAAAGAAAAACTGAAAATAACAAACACGTAAAGACTAAACAACTTGCTCATAAATAATTGATGGGTTAAGGAGGAAATAAAAAAATATTTTCAGATAAATAAAAAGAGAAACACAATGACCGAAAATCTATGGAACACAGAAAAAGCAATTGAGAAGGAAATTCATAGCAATACAAGCCTACCTGAATAAACAAAAAATATTTCAAATAAACATTCTTATTTTATACCAACAGCAACTAGAAAAAGAACAAACAGAGCCCAAAGTTAGTAGAAGGAAGAAAATTAAAGAAAGATCACAGTGCAGTGGACACAGACACTGGTCTGGGGAAGGCCTCGGGGTGGTGTGGCTGCAGGGTGGAGGGGATCAATGGGGGTAAAAAGGGGACATCTGTAATATTTTCAAGAATAAAGATAATTTGTTTAAAAAAAAAATCACAGTGGAAATAAAATAGAGAGTAAAAATTAATAGAAAACATCAGTGAACTAAGAGCCAGTTCTTTTTAAATATAAACAAGATTTTTAAACATTTAGCTAGACTCATCAAAAAAAAAAGGGGGAGCAAAATAAAATCAGAAATTACAACCCAAGGCACAGAAATACAAAGGATCAAAAGTGAATACTCTGAGCTATACCCCAACAAGAAACAGACAAATTACAAGAAACATACACTTTTCCAAGTCTGAGTCAGGAAGAGACAAAAATATGAGCAGACCAATTGCTAGTAACAAAACTGAATCAGTAATCAAAAAACTTCCAACAAACAAAAGTCCAGGAACAGATGGCTTCACAGGAGAATTATATCAAATATTTAAAGAAAATTAATAGCTCTCCTTCTCAAAATATTCTAGAAAACTGAAGAGGAAAGAATTGTTCCAAACTCATTCTATGAGGCCAGCATTACCCTGATATCAAAACAAGACAACGACTACAAAATAACAAAATTACAGGCCAATATCCCTGATAAACATAAGATGCAAAAATTCTCAAATATTAGCAAATCAAATTCAACACATTAAAAGGATCATACACTATGATCAAGTGGGATTTATTCCAGAAATTCAAGAATGGTTCAATAGCTGCATACCAATCATATTTGCATACCAACCAATGTAATACAACACATTAACAAAAGAAAGGATAAAAATCAAATGATCATTTCAACAGATTTAAAAAAAAAGCATTTAACAAAATTCAACATCCATTTATGCTTAAAACTCTCAACAAAGTGGAAATAGAGGGAACATATTAATAAAGGTCATATATGACAAACCCACAGCTAGAATCACCTCAGTGGTGAAAAGCTAAAAGATTTTCCCTTAAAATCAGGATTAAGATAAGAATGCCCATATGCACCACTTTTGTTCAACATTCTATTGAAAGTCCTAGCCACAGAAATCAGACAAGAAAATAAAATGAAAGGCACCCAAAGTGGAAAGGAAGAGGTAAAACTGACAGTATTCACAGATGACCTAATATTATATGTAGGAAACCCAAAGTATCCACCAAAAAACTATCATAGTAAATGAATTCAGTAAAGTTGCAGCATACAAAATTAACATGCAGAAATTAGAGGCATTTCTGTACATCGACAATGAATTATCAGAAATCAAAATTAAGGAAACAAATCCATTTATAGTTGCACGCAAAAAAGAGCCTAGGAATAAATTTAACCACTCTGAAAACTATAAGACACTGAAGAAAGAAAATGAAGACAACACAAATGGAAGAATCTACCAACACAAACTGGAAGAATTAATATCATTCAAATATCCTTACTACCCAAGCAATTACAAATTCAATGAACAAATAATCCTAAAATTTACATGGAACCACAAAAGTTCCCAAAGCAATCTTGTTGAAGAAGAACATAATTGGAGGTATCACTCTCCCTGATTTCAAGCTAACTACAAAACAGTATGATACTGGCACAATGCAACAGAATAGAAAGCCCAGAAATTAACTCACACTTATATGGTCAAATAGTCTACAACAAAAAAGGTAGCATTATACAGTAAGGAAAAGACAGTCTCTTCAATAAATGGTGTTGGCAAAACTGTACAGATTCATGCAAAAATATAAAATCTGGGCCACTTTCTTACACCATGTACAAAAATAAACTCAAAATAAAAACTTAAATGTAATATCTGAAACCATTAAGCTCCTAGAAGAAAACATAGGTAGTAAACTCTTTGAGAGGGGAGGAAGAGGAAGGAGAACTCTTGATAAAGAGTTTCCCACATTATCCTAAATCATCACCATCATCATCACCACCATCATCATCATCCTCCAGATAGTCCCTAGCACTGGCAAGTAAAGTGAGGAAGATATTCTTGGGCAACACCCACAATGTTTACATCATTTGGCTGACATCCACACAGGCTCCCTCATCTAGCCCACATTGAAGAAAAAGCACCAGACCCAGGTTAAGTCTCCACATCTCCCTCCAAATACATCTAGAAATCATTCTTTAGCAACTAACTGGTGCAAACCAGAGAAATGCAACAACCAGAGGTGACCTTCCTTTATGCCTTACATCCCAACCTGATGTACTCAAATTATAGCATGTGTCACTGTAATAATTGTTTTTTATATGCCTTCCTATTCCCCATCCCATTAAAGACTGTGCCTTCTTTAAGGACGAGGTATTTCTTAGTTATCTTGAGATCAACACAGTATAGTAGTACATGACATATAGCTCAGTCAACAAACGTTACAAGAATGGAAGACTGGGTTTATTAATATTCTAGATATAAACTCCAACCACACAGTTTAAATGTCTTTGTTAACATTCTGTAGACAGCAAATGTACTGTAAAACTGTTTTTTTTTCTTTCTTAGGAGAGTCTTTAATCTGTACTTAAGTACCTGAAATGCCATTATATATCTAATCATCTTTTATATAAAATCTTTAGAGAAATGGCTATGTAAATGAAATGTGCTGTAGTAAAGAGACGAGTGTACTACATAGAGGCTAGGTAACCTGGTTCTGGCTATTACCTGTGACTCTGGCTTTCAGTTTCCTCATGTATAAAAATAAAAGAATTAAAGTACAATCTCTAAACATTCTTCAAATTTTAATATTCTAAGAATCTTTAATCTATGAGTGCTTCATTAATGAACAAGCAAAAGGTGAGAGGCATATCACATGTTGAGTATTCCTAACATTCTGGTACCTCTTTGCTAGAGATCAAACTAAATTATCCTATCAATGTTCATTCAGTACTTCAATTTCATGAACAAAATTAAGTGCCATAAAAAAGAATGTCCTTATGAAATCAGGAACTTGACCTTTCAATTCTAATAATTCAACACTTGAAGCAAGCATTTAATCACACATCATAGGCATTGACATAATAAACAAACTATAAGCTTACCTGCCAGGAAACTGCTCCCAAAATTGCTGTTGCAAGAAGACTAAAAAAAACTAACTGCTCTGAAATTAAGCAAAAATGGCGCATCCCTTTGGATGCCATGATTCTATCAAGGCTGTTGTTATCTACTCTGTGAGTAAAATATACTTTATGGCAGTCATTTAATTTAGTATGAAATCCCCAAAGAGTTAAAAGAAATATAATATGGCAAATCATCCAGAAAATCCCAAAAATGGAAAAACCTGGTATTACAAAATACCAGAGATGAGTGTCTCTAAGTTTAAATGCTGAAAGAATAAAAAATGTAAGTTCAATCATTCCAGCAAAAACAACTGAAAGTCTTCTGCAAATTCTTCCACGGTACAAAAAGGGTTTCCATCTCTCAGTCACTGAAAGCCCACTAAAATAAATGTCAAGGAAAGGATCAGTTATCAGGCAAATAAAAAAACATGCAAAAGCAACTGGATTTTGGGGAGTTTCCAATGAGGAGAAAAACAATAAGCCTACAAAAATAACTAAGTTTGAAATAGCTAGGAAAGACTTCATTCTCAGGTCAATAATCAGCATGGCCAAAGCTACAACAAGTAAAATGACACTGAGAGACTTTTCCACCAACATAGTTGTGCTGGCAATGGCAAATCCAACAAGTTCCAGAAATTCAACTGTGGTTAGTAAAGTGGGTCGATGACGGACATAACCAGAAATTCTCTCCACCAAAGCACATAATATTCTTAATACTATAGAAGTTAAAAGCAAATATTTGGTTGATTCTTCTTTCACATCGTTTTTAAAGAATGAATTATCAAGAAAGCATAGGAGGCCAAGCAAAAATCCAAACCAAAGATTGGAGAGACTTAAACTTGCTGCTTCCATTGAAAAATAATAATAGAGTATGCTGGCAATTCCAAGAACAAAAAGACCAAGAATAAAAATTACCAAAAGTAAGGAATTTGCTGTTTTTTCCCATCTTACATAAAGACCTAAACATATAGCAACCAGTAAATTGATTCTGGCTAAATAGCCAAGATAACGCACTGAAGAATGCATGCTCACTTCTCTGTTTACTTCTTCCAGTCTTGTCATTGCTAAATAGAGACAATGACTAAAGCAATAACGCAGTGATTTACACATGTAATTTGGCAATTTGGGATTTCTTCCCACGTTACAAAAATTAACTGCTTATATTTCATCCAGCAAATCCCATGTATCCGTAACTCCTATTTTCTCGGTCGAATTTTTGTTTAGTGATCTAAAAAGAAGAAAAAATATTTCATTGTTACTTTTATATAATTTACCTTTCACATGTAGCTTCTTCATTAAAAATAATGAATAAGTGAGAAATAAAGTTTCTTCTAAAACCCAGTTTAAAATGTCACTTGCATGTATCTTAATGGTAATTGTCTCTGGCTTAAAAATTCAGCAGTTTATCCAAACCAAAAAGGTTGTGCTCTCCACTCATCATATGCTAGGATTGTATGACTAAATGATCATCAATGAAACTTTTTCCAGAGGTGGTTAAGAAATTTGCCTAGTTAATTCTTACACCAATATTTGGTTTTTCAACGTGCAAATGTAAGACATTCAGCTTAGCTTAGACTGCAGAAGATCAGTTTGGCACAATCAAAAGCTACTTAGATCTTAAACAGAATGAGGGACTTGATCATTACCTCTAATTTGAAAAGCACCAGTATCCAATAATAGCAACTGCCTAAAATCCTCTACATCTTATTACAAGACAGCTATAAAATGCTATAAAATTTTAGTCTTTACATTGTTTAACTAATAAACTTTCAATAAGCAAAGTTTAACTATATTAAAGTTATTCAGTCCCTAAAGTTGACGCATAATTCTCCCTGTACTTTTACCTCTACTAAATTACTTTATCAAACCTACTTTCCAAATCTAAGTATTATTTCTGTAGCAAACCAATTCCTGACCTTTCTAGTCAAAATTGAAAAACTGAAATGTTATTGTAAAGTAAATTAAAAACATAATTTTACTTTAAAAAAGTTACCACAACGATTATTTGTTAAAGGACCAGATAATTATGCAATTTTAAGTGCCCCACAAGTTTCACTTAAAACATGACAGTGGACAAATAATGGTTTAAATTATTTACTAGGTAATTCCTTAATGTTTCTAGTATACTGTTTCCGAAGAACTGATTCATGCATTGGCTCATGGTCACACTGAATATCCATAGAGAACTCAAGCAGATAAAAACTCAAAAAGTAACTACTTTGTGATCAGCTTATCTATACTTTCTTTTTATTTTTTTGTAGAGAGAGGAAGGGAAAGGGGGAGAGAGAGAAACGTTGATGTCAGAGTGAAACATGGGTCGGCTGCCTTTTGCATGCCCCACAACAGGGATCCAACTGAACTGGCAACCCTTCAGTGCATGGGATGAAGCCCAACCAAGTTACAATGGCCAGGGCTTATTTATACTTAATAGCAGGACACTAAAAACAGACCCAACAGAAACATGACATAACCTGGAATGAACCCTTAATTACCCATTTGGCTGGAGAAGAATGTCACTGCATGACAGCATTAGGGTGCCTGAGAGGCTCCAAGAATTATTACTTCTACATGTTCAATAAGTAGATTTTTTACAGCTAAATCTATTTAAGTGTTGCAACTGATTTTCCTCAATTATATTTTCGTTCAATAATTTCTTATTTAAGATATCACACACCTCTACAGCAAATATCTTCCATTGGTAAATTTTGGTTTTATCTTTTATTTAATTAAGTATGAGAAACTGATAAAATAAAGAGAGTATTGCATTTTCTAACATCACTTCTCTGTGTTATACAGTCAGCAAATATGTTGGAATATATATCCTCAAAGACTCAATCCTCAAAGGGCCTGGGCTCAGATGATTGGACACTGCTGGAGGGGGGAAAAAAATTACACACTAAGCTAAATGGTTGTCACTCAACCACAGGCATCCTTTGGTGTTTCCCTGGTCAATATTCTCTCCCTTCAGTGATCATCCAAACCTCTCAATCTCTGACACCCACTTCCCACTGCATTCTCACCAGATGACTTTGCCTCCAACAGAATAATCAGAAGGGAGTTCGCTTAAGTTTCCAACACCACAAACCCACCTCTACCTATATCCCCGGATACAAGGAAAGAAGGGTGTCCCTTCCCTATCTGAGGCCAAATCTTTCAGACGTACTATGTATCCCTTCCCCTCAGCCTCTATCAGAACTTCACACTCTCTCCTCTCTTCAAACTCCCACTCTTGTTATTAATTAGAACTTAAAATATTTGCAAAGCTCTTTTCAGAAACAATACCAAAACAAAAACAATACTCACTCATCCCCATCTCCTCTTCCAAATTCAATCTTCTGTGCTTTCCACAGCTAATGATTGCATCACTTTTCACACCACTAAACTGTGGTTCCTACCCCACAACAATAAACTGCTCTGCCAAGTACTGAAATGGCCAGTAAATTCCTAAATCTATGGAGGAAAAGGAGCCAGATACTAAACCTCACAAGCTCAGGAAAGGCCTGCATGGCAGCCTTACAGACTTAAAATAACCATAGATGATGATCTAAAATTAAAACTTATTAACTAAAAGCAGTTTATGGTGGGTAGTCATGTCCTAGGCTAGAATCTTCCCTGACAAAGGTCAATTTTCACCTTAGTTAAGCCTGTCTATTGTCTGTTTGCATCTACAATAACATACCTTTAGAATGCCTACATAATTTCCTTTTTTCTGGACCCCTTGAAGCACAGGTACTGCATGAGAGTGGAGATCACAAATCCCCTCATTGTTACAGAGTTAATTGTTGACTGTTAACTATCCTGTACCCACCTATGTAAAAGTATGTGTCTATCATTTTACTTTTTATCCAATCCCAGAGGTCCCCCCCCCACGTTGCCTTTTCCTGCCTCCCTAATCTACCACCAATGGATTTCACATAACCCACATCAGTCTTCTCTTTTGATTATAAATAAAATAAGATGCAAAACTGCCATTTTCTCAATCCATTGATTTTGCTTCCCAGAAACTGTCGACAGTTGGACTCAAAGAAACACAATATTTTCTACAGGTTTGAATGTTTCTTATGTTGACAAATCCACTGGGTACTTTTCACTCATTAAGCTGCACATTCTTTGAACAACCTTTGACACTGTTGACACATCTCACCTCATGAAACCTGTCCTTCCTTTACCTTCCAAAAACCAATCTCCAGATTTTCTTCCTTACTTATTGATCTCCCCTCTGTCTCTTTGCAGGCTGTTCATTCTCAATTCAACCTTCAGACATTCAATTCCAAACCTACGCTTTTCTCCTAGCATATTTTCTACGAGCATGTTTTTTCCTATATATTTTCTACGCACAATCTCATCTATTTCCATGTCTTCAATTATTATCTCCCCCTAAGAATACATATATATTAATCTACTTGATAAAAATAAGAGCACTAGCTCAGTTCTGCATTGTCAATGGAAGTAAAAATCTAGAAAAAAAAGTAAATATAAGCATGTAAATAAAGTACAGCACATCCACATAATGAAACATATGCAGCCACTTTTATGGACCAAAATCAACATGGCAGAATATTACTCTTAAGTGGCTAATTTACAGAAATCTTTTTCCTACTCTGACACTCTTCAAATGACAATTAGCCTTAACCAGAGAGTAAAACAACAAAGCATTACAATCCTTTCCAATTGGTCAGCCATCACTGGAGAATTACTTGAGAGGCAGATGAAAATGGAGCACAGAAGAGTTAATTTGCACACGGGAAATCTTTACGGCCAGAGTCTGTTTCATAAAAACTGTATACTACTCTAAGCTTTCCCTCCTTCACCAACTATATTTAATCCTTACCAAGTACTGACCACTCTTCTTCCTGCACGCCTCTTAAATGTTTCTACTTCTTTCCAAATCCCAATTTTGGTCACCATCATCTCATACTTGACCTGTATCCACTCTTATGCTTCTCTCCAAGTGTCCTTTTTAAAACCAAAATTTGTCACATCACTCTGCTATGTAAAACCCTCCAAGGGCTTTCCATCATCCTTAGCAATAAAGTCTACACTCCTTAAAATGCTTTATAAGGCTCTCTGCATTGGATGTGACCAGCTCTCCTGTCTTGTGAATTTCCTTCCTCTTGAGCTTTGTATTCTACCCATACTAATCTTTCAATTTTTTCAATGCTATTCCCTCTCCAGGTGTACTCCCTTCCCTCCTCCTTGCCCCAGGACAGTCCTAGCACCTGGCAAACACCTACTCTTCATGTCTCAAATCATTTTCTTAGGAAGACCACCCATGACCCATATATATGATCCCTGTATTTTCTCTATAATAGGAAAATACTGATCATCACTTGTCTGCATTCCCCACTAGATCACAAGGTCCCTGAAAATTTGTTGTACATGCCCACGTCCGGCAGGTGTGGCTCAGCGACTGAGCATGGACCTAGGATTCAGGAGATCTCAGTTCCATTCCCGGTCAGGGCACATGCCCAGGTTGCTGGCTAGATCTCCAGTAGGGGGAGCGCAGGAGGCAGCCAATCAATGACTCTCATCACTGACATTTCTCTCTCTCTCTACCTCTCCCTTTCTTTCTCTGAAATCAATAAAGACTTATTCAAAAAAAAAAAAAATACTACATGCCCAGTGTCTTGCACAAAGTCTGAAACCAAGCAGATACTTGTTAAAGAAATAAAGACTAATTCAGAAATAACTATATTTAATAACAATGCCAATCAGTCATGGAACACTTATTAATACACAGAGAAAATAAACAAGTTACCTAATATCCCACAGCTAGTAAATAGTAGAGCTAAGGGATTCCGTGAATTTCTAGATTGTTTCTCTCTTGGCCTTACTCCAGCCTTCACTTCATTCAAATTCCTCTAAATCAGTAAGTTCTTTTCCACGCCCTACCCTCTAGGAAACGGCTCACTAGGAGGTCCAAGACACACTTATTACTAGCTTCATCCTTCAACTCAGAAACTATTTCCATTCCATCTAAGGGAAGTGTCAAAACCTTAAAGAACCATACTGTGCAGCCATGGTCGGTGAATCCCAAAGCTTCGGTTCTGTGAATTCCTATAACGCTCTGGGTCCATTTCATAAAAGGAGAATGGCGCCTCGAATATTAAATACCTCGGCAATAGGGCAGCAATAGCAATTCTTCTTGCATCCTAACTCCTTTTAGCTAAATGTGAGAGATCGGAGGAGCCTGGCAGTTCTCAACCACCCCTCTACTTTAGGATAAGGCGACCGCAACTGGGAGCCCAGCTGAGTGGGGAAAGGCTGGGTGATACTACCTTCCATTCTCCACCTAGCCCCCTCCCCCACCATCAAATTCTCTAGCGGCGCATATCCTTACCGCGGCCGGGGCAGCCGGCTGGGCAAGCTAGGGGTCTGTCCCCAGGTCTCGCAGGCCGCTGTCCACCCCGTTACCCCATACCCAACTAGGCCGCTGCCACCAAAACTCTCTCAGCCCTCGGAATCGGCTCTTAGCAAGGCAAGGCCCTAGGGGCTGTGCCTGTAGCTCGGGACGGGAGCAGAGTAAGGTCGAGGGCCCGAGGCCGCACACACTAGGGCAGGCCAATCTCTTGGAAACTTACTCCGATACCGATACTCTGCCTGCCACAGCCGCCATGTTCCTGCCGCCGAATCCGCGACGATACGGAACGCCGCCAGGGTCAAACTGCGCGGCGCGATTCGTCCCCAAGGCTTGTCTCCTTTCGCTCTAAATCCGCCTCCCCCGCCGGGACGTCGGGTGTGCTGGGCTTTGCCGGAGCATCCCCACCCAGTGCTAAGCGCTGCTTCTGTTGCAGCGAGAACTGAAATCAGCGGCAGAGACCAAGGCGCTGGAAGACACCAAGGATCACACCGATCGCGTCCATCAAACATCTAGGCCAACTCCTCCGGCTGGACGGAAACTGGAGAGGGATGGCAACACGTCAGTTGAAAATACAGCAGCGCCCTGGCTGGCGTGGTTCAGTGGTTAGCATTGCCCCGCGTACCAACGGTTGCAGGTTCGATTCCCCTGCTCGGTGGTGCGCGTGCAGGAGGCAACCAATCTAGGTGTTTCTCTCACACGGATGTCTCTCTCTCTCTCTTCTCCTCGCTCCCTGCCTCCCACTCTATCTAAAATCAAAGGAAAAATATCCTCTGGTGAGGATTAACAAAAAATAAAAAATAGAAAATATTGCAGGAGGCATTGATGCTCTTTAGTACCGTTGGGATAATATATAGCTTTGTGTCCATTGACCAGCTAAAGCCCAAGTTCCTTAGGCTCACCTTCAAAGCCCTTCTTGCCTCCGTTGCTAATAGACTCCTTTTATTTTTTTTATTTTAATTTTTTGCTTTATGTTATTTTTTATTGAATTTATTGGAGTGACATTGGTTAATAAATTATATAGGTTTCAGGTGTACAATTTTATAATACACTATCTGTATGTGGTATTGTGTGTTCACCACAAGTCTAGTCTCCTACTATCACCATTAATCGCCTCATTACCCTCTTTTACCATCCTCCAACCCCCTTTCTCTCTGTTAATCACCATGCTGTTGTCTGAGTCTACTAGATTTTTTAAATTAAATTTATTGAGGTGACTTTGGTTACCAGGATCATATAGATTTTAAGTGTACATTTCTATGATACAAAATCTGTATTGCACTGTGTGCCCACCACCCAAAGTCAAACCATCTTCCCTCACTATATGTTAGGGGGCCCTCCAACTACAACCACCCCATTGCACCCTTTCCTCTGGTAACCACCACATTGTTGTCTGTGTCTTATGCTCCACATATGAATGAAGTCACGTGGTTCTTAGCTTTTCTGACTTATTCCACTTAGCATAATATTCTCAAGGTCCATCCATGTTGTTACAAATGGCAGTATTTCATCTTTTCTTATGGCTGAGTAGTATTCCATTGTCTATATGTCCCACATCTTCTTTATCTAATCATCTATTGAAAGACACTTTGGTGGTTTCCATGTTTTGGCCACCATGAATAATGCTGCAATGAATGTAGGGTGCATATATGTTTGAAAATACCTGTTTTTGAGAGGGATTGCTGGGTCCTATGGTAACTCTGGTCTTAATTTTTTAAGGAACCGCTAGACTGTTTTTCATAGTGGCTGTACCAGTTTACATCCCCACCAGTAGTGAATGAAGGTTCCCTTTTCTCTACAATCTCCCCAGCACTTGTCATTACCTGTCTTGTTGATAATAGCCATTCTAACAGGTATGAGGTTGTATCGCATTGTAGTTTTGATCTGCATTTCCTTAATAGTTAGTGAAGTTGAATATCTTTTCATATAACTGTTAGCTGTTTGTATGTCTTCTTGGGAGAAGTGTCCAGGTCCCATTTTTAAATTGAATTCTTTGTTTATTTGCTGCTGAGTTTTATGAGTTCTTTATGTATTTTGGATATTAAACCTTTGTCAGAGCTGTTGTTTGTGAATATCATCTCCCATTCAGTCAGTTGCCTTTTTGTTTTGTTATAGGTTTCTTTTACTGTGCAAGAGCTTTTTAGTTGATATAGTCCCATTCATTTATTTTTGCCTTTACTTCCCTTGCTTTTGGGGTCAAATTTATAAAATGTTCTCTATGACCAAGTTTATAAGTTTAGTACCTATGTTTTCTTATAGGTAACTTTTTTGTTTCAGATCTTTTATGTATGTCTTTGATCCATTTTGAATTAATTTTTCTACATGGGGACAAACTATAATCTAGTTTCATTCTTTTGCAAGTGGCATTCCAGTTTTCCCAGCACCATGTATTAAAGAGGATTTCTTTTCTCCACCCTTGTTTCTGCCTCCTTTGTTGAAAATTATCTCCCCATATACATGTGGTTTTATATCTGGGGTCTCAATTCTGTTCCATTGATCTGTGTGTCTATTATTCTACCAGTACCATGCTATTTTTCATATCATAGCTCTGTAGTATAATTTGAAGTCGGGTAGTGTGATACCTTCAGCTTCATTCTTTTTTCTCAAGATTGCTTTGGCTATTCTGGGTCTTTTGTGGTTCCATACAAATCTGATGATTCTGTTGTTCTATTTTTTTTTTAAATGACATTGGGCCCGGCCAGGTGTGGCTCAGCGGTTGAGCGTTGACCTAGGATCCAGGCAATCGGGGTTCGATTCCCGGTCAGGGCACACGCCAGGGTTGCGGGCTCGATCAGGACTCTCTCATCATTGATGTTTCTATCTCTCTCTCTCCCTCTCCTTTCCTCTCTCTGAAATCAATAAAGATATATTTTAAAAATAAATAAATAAATAAGTAAATAAGTAAATAAATAAATAAATAAATAAATAAATAAATAAATAAAATGACATTGGGATTTTGATGGGGATTGCACTGAATCTATATATTGCTTTGGGTAATATGGCCATTTTAACAATGTTGATTCTTCCAATCCATGAACACAGAATATCTTTCCATTTCATTGTGTCATTTTCAATCTCTTTTAATAATTCTTTGTAGTTTTCAGTATATAGGTCTTTCACATTCTTTGTTAAGTTTATTCCTAGGTATTTTATTCTTTTGGTTGCAATTGCAAAAGGAATTTTTTTTTCTTCATTTCTTTTTCTGAAGTTTTGTTGTTAGTATACAGGAAAGAAATGGATTTTTGTACATTGATTTTGTATCCTGCAACTTTACTGTATCTGTTTATTGTTTCGAACAGTTTTTTGCTGGAGTCTTTAGTGTTTTCTATATACAGAATCACATCATCTGCAAATAGTGACACTTTTACTTCTTCCTTCTCAATTTGGATGATTTTTATTTCATTCTGTTGCCTGATTGCTGTGCTAAGTCTTCCAGAGCTATGTTGAATAAGAGTAATGAGAGTGGACGTCCTTGTCTTGTTCCTGATTTTAGAGGAAAAGCTTTCAGTTTTTTACCATTGAGTATGATATTGGCTGAGGGTTTGTCATATACGGCTTTTACTATGTTGAGATACTTTCCTTCTATACCTATTTTATTGAGTGTTTGAATCATCATGGATGTTGTATCTCATCAAATGCTTTTTCTGCATCTATTGATATGATCATGTGGATTTTATCCTTTCTTTTGTTAATTCGGTGTATTACATTGATTGATTTGTGTATGTTGAACCGTCCTTGTGCCCTGGAATGAACCCCACTTGATCGTGATAAATTATTTTTTTAATGTACTGTTGTATTCCATTTGCTTGTATTTAGTTTAGGATTTTTGCATCTGTATTCATCAGAGATATTGGTCTGTAGTTTTCTTTCTTTGTGTTATTTTTGCCACATTTTGGTATCAGGGTTATATTGGCCTCATAAAATGTGTTAGGAAGTGTTGCTTCTTCCATTTTTTGTACGAATTTGAGAAGGATGGGTTTCAAATCTAGTTTGAATGTTTGGTAGAATTCACTGGTGAAGCCATCTGGTCCTCGACTTTTATATTGTGGGAAGTTTTTGATGGTTGTTTCAATTTCCTCACTGCTGATCAGTTTATTTAAATTTTCCAGTGCTTCATGATTTAGTTCAGGAAGGTTATATATTCCTAGGAACGTATCTATTTCTTTTAGGTTATTGAATTTGGTGGTATGATTCTTTATATATCTGTGATGTCTGTGGTAAATTCTGTTCTTTCATTTCTGATTTTGTTTATATGGGTCTTTTCTCCTTTTTCCATAATGAGTCTAGCCAGTGGTTTATCAACTTTATTAATCTTTTCAAAAAAACAGTTCTTTGTTGTATTAATTTTATGTATAGTCTTTTTGTTTTCTATTTCATTCAATTCTGCTCGAATTTTTATGATTTCCTTTCTACTGACTTTGAGTTGCCTTTGTTCTTTTTCTAGTACTTTAAGATGTAATATTAGGCTGTTTACTCAAGATTTCTCTTTTTTCTTGAGATAGGCCTGTAATATTATAAACTTTCTTCTTATTACTGCTTTCACTGCATCCCAGAAGTTTTGATATGTCATATTGTCATTCTAATTTGCCTCCTTTTTTTAAATTATTTTTTTATCTCACTATCAGACAAAGTAGACTTTAATGCAAAAATACATCCAGAGATAACAAAGGTAACCTCATAAACATAAAAGATTCAAGGCACCAGGAAGAAAATAATCTTGAATATTTGTACTCAATGGTCCATTGATGGAACTACACACAGAAATAGACAAATTCAGTACCATTGTGGATGATTTTAACATATTTCATTCCATGATTGATACAACGAGACAAAAAAATCAGTTCAGCCCAGCTGGGGTGGATCAGCGGTTGCGTGTCAACCTGTGATCCAGGAGATTGCAGTTCAATTCCTGGTTAGGGCACATGCCCCAGTTGCAGACTGGATCTCCTGTAGGGGGCGTGCAGGAAGCAGCTGATCAATGACTCTCATCATTGATGTTTCTATCTCTCTCTCCCCCTCTCCCTTCCTCTCTCTGGAATCAATAAAGTTATATTTTTAAAAAATCTGTCAAAATAAATAAGATTTAAACATGACTTTAAAACTTGATCTAGTGTTCATATGCAGAAAATGCACTCAATATACAGAATTACACATTTATCAAAATATACATTTATCTTTCAGCACAGACTAAGTACTAAGTTTGACCACAAGTGCTACAAAGGCAAGTCTCAATAAATTTCAAAGAATTAAGATTATACAGGATATTCTCAATATATTAGAAAGCAATAACAAAAGCATAAGGGATCCTACATATACCTGAACATTAAGAATTGCACTTTTATATAACTCACGGGTTAAATAAAAAATACCAGTTGACTTCATTCAAATATATTTCTCTTTACAGATTGTAGCAGAAAGGAGAACAAAATAAAGAAAAAGATGAAGATGACTCAAAGGGGAGGGTGAAATGAGAATTGATTTAATCAATGTTAATGTGAAGGCAGATGAGCATTTACTACAAGTTTACTAACACATGGATTGTGCACCCAATAATTAATTATTCATTTAGTTTTGCTAGTGCTTAATATACATATATATTAAATTATCTCATATATTTCAATATATGAGATATATTCCCAATATCACTATTAAGTATGTAATTAATATTATTCTGCCCATTTTGTAGATGGTGAACTGAACTCAGAGTTGTTAGTTGATAAATGACAAGTAGTAAAACACAGAACAGCAGGATTTAGTACAAAACTATTTGACTAGAAAGCCCATGATTAACCACTTTGCTACGAGAATTTAATTATGGAAGAGAGATGATTTCTGGCATACCCAGTATTTCATCCCCTTTGACTCATCTAGAAGCTCATACCCAAAGCAGATGACAGAATCATGAAAAGGAACCTGTTGTAGAGATAAATTTCCTTAAAGCTCCTTTTATGTCTCTATTCCTCAAGCTATAAATGAAGGGGTTCATCATGGGAGTGACCACTGTGTACATCACTGAGGCCATGCCCTCCTCCTGGAGGAGAGAGAGGCTGCAGAACTAAGGTAGACTCCAACACAAATCCCATAGAACAAGAAAACAACATGTGAGACTCACAGGTGGAAAAAGCCTTATACTTTCCACCAGCTGATGGGATTCTCAAGATGGAGGAGACAATTCAAGTGTAAGAGAAAATTATCCCTGAAAAGGGACCAACACCCAAAACTCTAGTTACTAAATACACCAAGATGTTGTTGATGAGGGTATCAAAGGCAAGTTTGAGGATCTAAGCAAGTTTGAAGTGTGGGATTTTCAAGTCTGTGTAGGACAGATGCAACACCATCAGGCTGTGAAGCAGGGCATTCCCAATGCTAATGAACAGGGAGGGAAGAGCCAGCAGGCCCCAGAGGCATGGGTTCATAATGACTATGTAATACAGAGGGTGGCAGATGGTCATATAGCCATAATAAGCCATCATGGTGAGGAGTAAATTGTCCATACATATAAAAACCATGAAAAAATTTACCTGAGTGAGGCAGCCTGCATAGGTGATAGCTTTGTTTTCTGTCTGGAAGTTCACAAGCACCTTGGGGACTATAGGGGAGATGAAAGAAATATCGACAAAGGATAGGGTGGAGAGGAAGAAGCACATGGGTGTGTGGAGGTGGGAATCAGAGCTGACGTCTAGGATGACGAGCAGGTTTCCAAGCACAGTGACCAAGTACATGGTCAGAAACAGCCCAAAGAGGAGGGGCTGCAGTTCTGGGTCCTCTGAGAGACCCAGGAGGAGGAACTCTGCTACACCTGTTTGGTTTTCTGATTCTATGTTGTTGATGAGTCTGCTCCTTCTGTTCTTGGTAGGATCACACCCAAGTCCAGTTTAGAAATGACTCTGTGAGTACTGTCTCAGGGGAGACTCCATGGCATAAGCAAGGCTTAGATCCTCACCAACACTGTGACACATTCTGCTTCAGGATCCTGGAAGTCTGATCCTTGGGCTTTTTTCCCCTTGAATCTCAGTGTCTCCTCTGAAGGATTGAATTTAAAAGCAGCATTGTGAGGACAGAGCAGCACAGGTCCTTTCTGCCCTGTAAGGGATTTCTGTATCTCCAGCATGACCCAACTGTATCGCTGAAACAGTTTCTCCCAAGAATTTACATAAATGTTGAAGACAAATTGGCCCTTTCTGTCTCTCTGTATCTTTTGATCTCACCTTTTATTTATTCTTTGACCCAGTCATTTTTTAGTGGTATGTTGTTTAATCTCCACATATTTGTGAGTTTCTTTACTTTCTTTTTGCAGTTGATTTCTAATTTCAAGGCATTGTGGTCAGAATATATGCTTGGTATAATTTCAATCTTCTTGAATTTGTTGAGGCCACTTTTGTGACCCAACATTTGGTCTATCCTTGCAAATGTTGCACGTGCACTGGAGAAGAATGCGTAATCTTATGTTCTGGAATGCAAGGCTCTGTAAATGTCAAGTATGTCCTTTTGGTCTAATGTGTTCTTTAAGGCCAATATTTCTTTATTGATTTTCTGTTTGGATAATCTATCTAGAGCTGCCAATGGAGAATTACATTTCCCAACTATGATTGTGTTTTGGTCTGTTTCTCCCTTTATTTCTGAGTAGTTGCTTTACATATTTTGGTGCTTCCTGTTTGGGTGCGTATATATTAAGAAGTGTTATGTTTCCTTGATGTAGTGTCCTCTTTATCATTATAAAGTGTCCTTCTTTATCTATGTTACCTTTAAATCTATTTTGTCGCATACAAATATGGCTACACCTGCTTTTTTGTGGATGTTATTTGCTTGTAGAATCATTTTCCACCATTTCACTTTAAATCTACCTTTGTCTTTGCAGCTCAGATGTATCTCCTGAAGGGAGCATATGGTTAGGTTTTGTTTTTTGATCTGATCTGCTATTCTGTCCCTCTTTATTGGTGAATTCAGTCCATTTTCATTTAGGGTAATTATTAATGTATGAGGATTTCTTATAGCCATTTTACCTTTGTTTTCTGGTAACTCTGTGCTGCCATTGGTTCTTTTACTTTGTGTTTCTGTCTGTTGTTTTTCTTTGATGGTATTCCAAACGTCTTTCCTCTGTTTCCTTTCTTTCTATGCTACTTGTCTCAGTTTGGGGGTTTTTTGTGAGTGGTTACCATTATATTTATGAAAAGAAAGTTTCATATATACAGTAGTCCGTTTTTCTTTTGAGTGTATCTGGCTTCCATCCCCCTTTGCCAATTCTGATCTTTTCTCTCTCCCCTTTTATGTTTCTGTTGTCACAAATTATCCCTGTTAATGCTGTAAGTTTGTTGGTGATCTTACTCACAGATTTGTGACCTTCTGTTCTTTTTTTCAGGTAGAATAACCTCCTTGAGTATTTCCTGCAATGGAAGTCTTCTGGTGATGAATTACCTCAACTTCTGTATGTCTGGAAGTCTTTATTGTTTCTTAATATTTAAAGGATAACTTTCCTGGATATATTCATGGCTGGTAATTTCTCTTTCAGTAGTTTGAATATTTGATTCCACTCTCTTCTGGCTTATAGAGTTTCTGCTAAGTCCAATGATAACTTAATGGGCTTTCCCTTATAGGTTACTTTCCTTTTTTCCCTGGCTGCTTTGACAATCCTTTCTTTGCCATTAATTTTGGACACATTTAATATAATATGTTTATATTATATTAAGAAGGCTTTTTTTGGATTGAGGCAACTAGATGTTCTCTTTGCTTCCTGGATTTGAGGATCTAGTTCTTCCCATAGGTTTGGGAATTTCTCATCCACTATTTGTTTGAATAGGTTCTCTGCTCCCTTATCCCTCTCCTTTTCTTCTGGTATGCCTATTATTTGTATATTACTATTTCTGATGGAGTCAGATAGTTCTTGCAGGTTTCTTTCATTTTTTTCTTATGCTTAAGTCTCTCTCTTCTTCCCTTGCCATCATTTCAGTATTTCTATCTTCAATATCACTGATCCATTCCTCTATTTGTTTTGCTCTGTTTCTTATGCTTGCTAGTTCATTCTTCTCTTTAGCTGAAGTCTTCATCTCCAGGATTTCTGTTTGGGTCTTTTTTAAAGTTTCAATCTCTTTGGTGAAGTGCTCATTTTTTTTGTTAAGTTTTGTTTTCTGAGCTCGCTAAATTGCCTGTTGAGACTCCCTTTAATACACTGCCAAGGTCTTTACTCCAGCGACAACGCCTACTCCTGGCCTGTTCCATTCTCCAAACTTCCCTGTGTTCCTTATACCTTCATTGGCCTTGATTCCTGAGTATTCTTCAAACTCCAAGTCTGATTCTTATTTGTACTCTGAATGGACTGAATAAACATAAGGGGGAAATAACTTGAAGGCAGCATTTCACAACAGCTGTGGAGCAGGATGGTCATGGGGTTTGAATCCTCATTCTTCTTCTTTTTATGTGAAACCTAGGTTCTCGATCTAAAAAATGGTAATGAAACTTTTCTTGCAAAGCTGTTATGAATATTCAGTGAAATGGTATTTAATTTGTCTGGCATAAGGTAGGCCCTGCTTGCTTGCCTATTTACTTTCTATCCTTATCCTCATTTTCTCTTTGTAGCTCTTAGAGAGGTTAATCAATCTCTGTGAACCCATTTCTTCATGTAAATGGGTGCTCATAATACCTACCTTACAGGGTTGTAGGGATTTAAATGATAAGATATATGTAAAAAATTCCTTAAAACTTTTAGATGGTTTATCCCTTTTAGGACAAAGCTCCTAATTCTTAAACAGGTGCAGATGAGTTGTTGTGTAGCCTGACTCCTTTTTATCTTTAGTTTGGCTTCCCACCATACTCCCGCAACTCTCTGCACCCAAGCTTGCTTTCATTTTCTCAAATGCAGGGACATGTCTGGTTTTGCACACCATTAAACTAGCTAAGCATAGTCCTGATATATAGTTGGCACTTAAATATTTGTTAAATAAAATAATAGTACACAATAGGCCCTCAACAATCAGAAGTTCTCCTCCTACTTATTTTTTATTAGTGCTGTCCTTTCTCCCCTAATAGAGTCTGAATTTCTTCATTTTCATTTGATAGATATTGATCTATAGAGACGGAACACTCTCAGACCCAGATTTTTTATATGTAAATGAAAAGTTTGAGTTATATTCTATGCAGCTGTCTTACTCTAAATGCAATCACTTGCCAACTCCCATATCTATAACTCTGGTTCTCTGGGAAACACTGTCACATTTCCAAATGTTACCGTACAGGGACTTGCCCAGAGCTGGTCTGCCTGAGGCTGGCCTGCAGTGTGTGGGTTCTTCTTCATGTAGGAAAGATTTTACAACACAAGCCCAGGTGATTGTGAGAGTATACATTTATTAAAGCTGGGAACAGTGAAACAAAGGAAGGACTTAAGGTAGAAGAAACAACAGGAGAACAGCCTAGGCGGTGCTCTGCTTTGGCTCTCTGGAAATGGTATAGAAAAGAAATGAGCCAAAGTGGGGCTGCTTTAACATACTGGGAAGTCAGAGAAAAAGGAGGCTTTGTAGTCAGGATCAGACGGTAAGCCCTGGTCGAGCTGCCACTGTCAATTGCTCCTCTGGTTGCAAGTCTCGTGGGGACCCTTAGAGTTTAGGAAGAAATAAAAAGTTCATGCCCAGGAAGGATGTGCTCTAGAACAAGCTGCCTTGAGTCTTTGTCCCAGGGGCTTTTTATCTTTTTTTCTCCCCTGCAGGGGAGAATCTTAAGGGAGGGTTTCAGCAGAATATTTATTAGCTTTCCAGGTGCATTTTTAATATGCTGATGCATCAAAATGAGTGTATAGGAGAGTTTTGGGTTAGTCTTTGGGCTATTTTACTGTTATCTTAGGTCTGTCTGGCTTTAATATATCTTTATTGATTTCAGAGAGAGGAAGGGAGGTCTTTCTGGCTTTAATAGGGTTTTTGTTATTTGTTCCCCAACTTTATCTGTCCTTGGGTTTAGCCAGCACAAATGGCATTAATTGGGTCTTTGTTCTTTATTTCTCATACCAGGGTGATTTAAATTATGTAAATGCTCTAGTTAGGGAGGGGAGGTATAAACTATTTGCTTTCAAGTATCGTTGGTTGGGGAAGATAAGCTTGGTTGGCTGCAAGCTGCCCAAATTGTTTGGCCTTATTTAACTTCCTTGCCTCAGTTTCCCTATTCCACTTGCCCAGGAATTTTCCTAGCTTCTTATTATCCTGCCACACAACTGTCTGCTAGGTGTTTCTACTTGAATGCATTGTCATCACTTCTAATTCAACTTGTTTTAATGAACATTTATCCTTTTTTTTTTTTTTTTTTGTACCTCATGAAACTCCCTTCTGTGTTTGGAGAATTAATTCCCTAACCTAGAGTCTGTTGGATGATACTGAAATGCCAAATATTTGCTTAGCCAATCACGTATACTACCTAGAAGCTATTGACTCAAAAAAGCAGGCACAGAAATTTGTGCTCCCTGGGTAACTGCAGGTGGCTCCTGGGGTGAAAGTGAGCTTGGTTCTAGCGGTGGCATCAGGCATCCAGTATTAGTGGTTCAATGATTCTAGGTGCCTATTCATCTATAATCACTGTAGCCCCAGAGCCCTCTTCCATCATGTCTGTCATCTGTTATTATCATTTGTCATTTTTGGCCATTCATGTCCAAGCCTCAATTTCCAGCAATCATCTGAGCTATCCAATATCCTCTAATAAATTTATTTCCTGCTTAAATCAGCCACAGGTGTTTTCTGTTCCTTAGCACTAATACTTCTCTTTAAAACAGTGCTTTTTTGTCTTCCTCAAACATTATCTTTTACCTTGTGACCTTGAAACCATTTTTGATGCTTGTTTATCTTGTCAGTATATTTTAAATTTTTAAAAATTTTTCAATTACAGTTGACATACAATATTATATTAGTTTCAGGTGTCCAACATAGTGATTAGACTTCTATATAATTTACAAAGTGATAACCCTATAAGTCTAGTACCAATCTCATCAGTCAACTTTAGAATATTTTAATGAGAGGTGTCTGTGTTTGTGTTACCTTTAATCTGCACACTCCACGGTGAGTAATTAGCATTTGAAAGACACTAATCAGGAATCTTTACTATTAGTTGGATGCACAAGTGCTTCCAATATCCTTATGTAAATCTTCACTAGAGGTATAATTAGCACAAGGGATTAGAAATAATTTTTCATTGTGGAAATAACAGGTATTCAAGATATATGGCTTGAATATTGTACAGGTACTTTAGTCCTTATATAAATGTGGTATAAGACTCTGCTGACTAGCAGATTGATACCCTTCGGAATGGCGCCCTAGGTTAGACTGCTGTTTAGTACTTTATCACAAAATATTGCTTGTGTACGTTTTTTGGTGCCTACTTGTTGATAAATATTTACTTACATAGTAGTATTAAATCTGAGATGCTTTCACTATAGGACACAACAAGTAGCAAGGGAGAAGACACATAGCTGCCTTTGTTGTTGAAGTCTACCAGTATTTACTAAAAGAACCTGATAATTGTGAATGCCAAGCATTGTTCATTTTCACCCACCATATTTCTTGCATTTTCTTTCAACTTCCTTTGCCACTACCCTAGTGAGGTCTTAGCACCTGAATTACTTCAGTTACCTCTATGCTGATCATCTTGATGTCAGCCTCACCCCAGACTAATGCATCACACCAGCCCTCTCACTGAACTCAGAGCACCACTCTGTGACACTTCTTAGATTAAAATCAATGATTATTACAAGCTACAGCAGCGATTTTCAACCTTTTTCATCTTATGGCACACATAAACTAATTACTAAAATTCTGTAGCACACTGAAAAATATGTATTTTGCAGATCTGAGAAAAAAATAGGTATAATTTTGATTGATTTACAAAAAATGGTAAATACCTACCTTTTTTGCTCCAGAGTGACTTTTTAAAAAATCGGGTGCCTATACCTACACATAAAGATTTCTGGTACCAAGAATTAATTAATCAGACACAATCTTCTTATGCAACTATGCAACATGACCAGTAAGATGAAACTCTATTATATGACCTATATATTTATGGTGAAAGACAGGGCATTCACACCTGATGGCTACTGCTCTGTTGGCTATTTTCATTTTTTAATTTGACACTCTAGGGAAAAGAGGCCAGTGCTCCTAACTAAATAGTCAGGTATTGAATGTTTTAAAAATTGTTGTTGCACATTGGTTGAAAATCACTAGGCTGAAAAATGAAGTCTAAACTCAGTCTGGCACCTAAGGCCCTCCAGAGCTTGTTCTAAATCCCCTTTACCTGGCACTACTTATTCAAAATTAGAAAGATCAGGGTCTATTCCTGATATCTGGCACATCCACAGCCAAACACCTGGGTATAAAACAGCCACCTAGGAACCATTTCAGTGACAGGAGATTTCAAATACCATTATTAATGGCAATGTAAAAATTCTAATAGCAGGAACATTTATTTTTCAAGACTTGCTTCTATGCAGGCAGTGTCTTTATCTTCCAGACCAGAATTTCACCCAGAACACTAAGAACACCTGCTGAAAATATAATCATAATTTTAAGAAATTAAGGAAGGAAAGAGCAGGCAATGCCTGTGGCAAGAGGAATGAATGATCCTATCATACATATTAGTCTTCTGTGGCAGGGAGTCACAAATGAGTCCTACATTATTTCTTGCTTGTTTTCCTCCTGCTTCTTTTAATTCTTCAATCCTATTTAGAGCTAAACCAACTCAAATTTTCTTTCCATAGATAATCTGGATATGCTAGGCCTAATTCCTTGTTATTTCTATGTAAATACTTTAAGATCACAAAATGCTATCACCTATATCATGTAATTTAGTTTTTATAAATACATAATTCTTAGGTAGGATAGCTGCTAGGGTAGGAAGAAGGGAAGGAGGGGAAGGGGAGTTTACCTTACCCACTGAACAAAGACATCATCAGTCTTGGTACTTGTGAAGATAAAATCACCAGATGTTCCCACAAATTCTGGGAAAAGTCACAACAATGTAAAAGGGGGACCTTGAAATCTAGTCTGTTACCCAAGATATCCATCTGGCAGGGGAACCTTGAAACCTATAAGAGGAAAAAATATAAACCCTTGAACCCCAACCAGGTGGGGCACTCAGACTAGCTGAGTTGCCTGCTTGGGCTTTATGCCAAGTGTATTCTTAATTTCTCTCGCTTTGCTTCCTTAATAAATCTACTCGCTTAGCTTCAACACTGCTTTCTGTCACTCATCTGAATTCTTTCCCATGAGCGTGACAAGAGCCAAGGAGGGGAGAACCTCCTCTGACTCTGGCAGCTCTCTGGTAACACACTGATGTAAATTTTTTCATCACCATTTTACAGCTAAAGTAACCAAGGTTCAGAGAAACTACACTGTCCAGGATGAAGAACTTAAACCTCAATCTTTTGGCTTCAAGTCTCTTAGTTTTAAAATATCATTCCACTCTCTGGGAGAATGGACACAGGTATTTCAGTCTCATTATTGCTGTTCATAGTTAAGTAGAGAGTTACAGTGATCAGACCTACTCTATTTCTTAGAATCATCTGGAACATTTTTAACCTACACCCAGATCTAGGACCAGTTGAGATCAATTAAATTAGAGACTCCTCTGGAGTAAATCCCAGGTAGACTGTGCAAGTTTTTAAAGACCTTCCCTGACCCCCTACCCAGTGATTCTAATGTAAAGCAAGGATTGAGAACCACTGAATATTACTTCCATTATTGCAGTGATTCTCCAAGTGATCCCTAGACCAGATGCATCACCATCATCTGGGAACTAGTTAGAAATGCAAATTATCAGGCCCTACTTCTAGGTCCACTGAATCAGACATTCCAAGGGTAGAGACCAGATTATAGTCAGAGGTTTATATGTGTGTGAAAGAAGAGTCAGTAACAGTGGCTTAATAGCAGTTTATTTCTCTCTCAAGTAAATATAGAAGTAAATGTTCCAGAACAGATGTGGTCATCCTTGTTAAAGATCCTGATTCCTTCTTTGTTGCACTTCCATTTGGGACATGGATTCCTCCTGACAGTCCAAGACGGCTCCTTAATTTCCAGCTAACACTGGAAATCAACAGATTCCAATCAACAGAAAGGAGAAAAGTACAGGAGGCAAATGTACTCCTCTAACCACTGCTTTAATGATACTTCTTGGAAGTTGTATAAGTCACCTCAGTTTATATCACATTAACCTGTATTTTGTATTTACAGAGTCTGAGAAAAGTGGTAAGTTTCTGAGTGGCCATAGAGACATCTAAAAATATGAGTTCTCTTTCTGAGAAAAAAGGAGAATAATGCATGCAAGCAGTCTTTGCCAGAGCTTAACAAACCCCTTTACTCTACCTTTCAAATTCTTGTTAAGTGAGATAATGTCCCCACTGTTTGAATGAATTTTGGTTTACTATTTTAACTGATGCACCTTATTAGCCTTCCCACTCTATTTTTTTCCCCTTTACCCAAAATACTTTAGTGTTTATTTCCTAAAACAAAGACACTCTCTTATACAATCATAATGCAATAGCACTCATACAATATTTGTATCTATAGATCTTATTCACATGTTGCCATTGCCAATGTCCCACTAATGTCTATTATTTGGGGGCCGAGGTGCAGTGTTGAGAAACTATTGCCCTAAGGCCAAATCAGGGTGGCCACCAGTTTTTCTAAATTAAGTGGAGCTGGAACAGACATGCCATTCATTTACATGTTTTCTGTCACTAATTTGGGAATATAAGAATAGAGGTGAGAAGTCTCAACAGACTCAGTGTGGCTCAAAAAGCCTAACATGTTATCTGGCCCTTTACAGAAAATGTTTGCTGACTCTTAGCTTTAGATGAAAAGAAACCTTTCTTTCTGGTCCAAGATTTAGTTAAATTTAGTTGTCATGTCTTACTGGTCTTCTTTAATCTGCTATTCCTCAGTCTTTGTTTTTTATGATCTTGAAATTTTTGAAGAGTAAATCATTTATTTTACAGAATGCCCCTCATTAGCATCGGTCTGATGTTTCCTTATGCTTATATTTAGCTTACACATTTTTGGCAAAAACATCTCATAAGTAGTAATGTTGTGTCCTTCTCAGGATGCACATAACATTTATTTGTCCTTTGCTGGTGGTGGTGATTTCGGTAACTTAATGAAGGTGGTGTCTACCAGGTTTCTTCATTGACGTTCCTATTTTTCGCTTTATAATGAATACACACGTCGTGAGGGCACACTTAGAGACTATGTAAATATTTTGTTTCTCATCAAATTTTAAACCAATAGCCTAAGCATTCACTGATGATTCTTGCCTAAAACAATTATCATGGTAGTGGTTGCCCAAGGGTGATTCCTGGTTCCGTCCTTCCTTCTCCATGTGTTAGGTGGATTTCTTCTGCAAGGAAAAGCTGCTTTGTTTACTGAATCATTTTTTAACTCAGTGTAGACTTCTATTACCCAAATGGCCATTAATGTGAAAGTTAAATAAAAGCAGTGCGAAGACAACGTCGTGAACGAGGAAGATGACGTGCAGAACACGGGCCAAGTATGAGCGAGGTCAGAGCAGTGAGTTGTTCAGGTGGAGGCCGCTCGCCAAATCTTCCCGTCACAGCAGGCGCCATCTTCCATAAACTCTCGCCAAAACTCCAACCCTCGCGAGATCCCCCCGACTCCCCTGCCCCTTCCCTTTTTCGTCACTCCTGGACTCCACCCCGCGCCAGCCCTCCTTTTCCCCTGGCGGCTGACTCCAAGAGCCAGACGCCTTGCACTGCCCTCGAAATAGGGGATCCCCACTCTATTAATGATGGCAAATATTTCATCATATGGCTGAGCCATGATTTGGTTAACGTTTTAGTTTTGAAAATTTAGAATATTTTCAATTTTTGGTATAAAAAATACTACAGTGATGAGCACTTTGTCTTATTGAACTTGTGATACACTGCATTTCTGATTGTCATTTTGAAATAGATTCCTAGCTAGGTTAAAGAATTTGAGCATTTTTAAGGCTCTTAATTTATACTGCAGATTTTCTTGCCAGAAAGGCAGCACTTTGTACTCCCACTGTCAGTGAACTACATTTTTGGCAGTAAAAAGTTTTTAAGTTTTTTGATAATTGTTCTTTAACATTTTGAAAACAATGTCTTACTGTGTTCTTGCAATCTAAAGATGCTGATGAAAAGTCTGATGCCCATTTGATTCGCATTCCTTTATAGGTAATGTCTTTTTTCTTTCTCTTAGCTTTTAGAAAATTGTCTTTATTCTAAATCTTCTGTAATTTTATTATGTTTAAATTTAGTAAAACCCTATATTTTTATGTACCAATCTTTTTTTATTGAAGGATTCTAATCATCCTGAAATTCTGGGAAAATATTGCACATTATTTTTTCCAGTATTTTTTTCTTCCCTTTTCTCTATTCTATCATTTGGAACACCTACTATCTAATATATGTCGGAACTGTAAACTTCATGTTTCTTTCATATTTTTTACTTCTTTTTTTGTGCTGTTTTCTGGAATACTTCAGTTTGATATTTCAGCTACTAATTTTTTTATTCAGGCTATTTTTAACAATTTCCTTAGGTCTCTAATTTTTTTCCTCTAGAACTACCTATTATCCTGTTATAATCTATTTTTTATTTTTTGGCATGCATTCCTCTGAGAATATTAAACATACATGTTTTAAGTCCTGTTCTGAATACTCACTTTATTCTATTTCATCAGCTTGTGAGTTGTTCCATTTGTTGGATTTGTCATCTATCTTTCAGGGAGTTTGACTTTCTTCAAGTGTTAGAAATGTCTTGCTTTTCCAGTTTTCCTACTGTGATCGCTGAGCCTTCCTGCTTTAGTCTTTTTGTCTGATAGTTTTTCCTTAGTTTTCTTACTTAAAGAGTGCTCAGTTTTCTATTGAACTTACCTTCTAATTTTCAAAGCTGCTATATTTATATTAAATGATTTAAAACATATTCTCTATTATTTCTCTGGACTCAGAGTAGAAAGGGGGTATTTTTGCACATGCTGATTCTGCCTTCTTGAATTTTGTTTTATATTTTGTAATTAATCATCACTTTATAGAAGAAATATTTTTAAAATTTGGCCATCTCACTTAATTTTTAATATTATATTTAGCTATTTTTCCCTAAAAATAATTATTTTTCTTTTCACTTATTATACCTGTTTTTGAATTAAAATTTAAAACGTTTAATAATTTTGCTTTAAGTGGTGAAAGTTGGGGTTCTTGGGATGTGTCTGACATTAATGGAAGATCTAGTATTTTCGCCATTGAATATATTCTTGTTGGTTTACTTAAGGGGATTATTTAAAGAATATGGTCTTTCTTAGTTAACTAAAAGAAATTTTTCATTGTGTTTTACTTCAGAAATTGTTTTTTAATTCAGTCAAATTCTTTTTAAGAATTTTTTGAGATGTTCATATAGTTTTTCCTCATTGATGCACTGATATATTAGTTATCATATTAACTACTAAATTAATCTATTCTTATAATTCTGGAATAAATCTTCATTGGTCTTTTAATGAACTGTTAAATTGAATACCCAAGATTTTATTTTTCATGTATTTTTTAAGTGAGATTTGTACATGATTTTATTTTCTAGTATTACCTTTTTAGGTTTTGGTATAAGTGAAAATGGAAATACCCGACACTCCTCACAACAAGCTTATGACTATATATATATATATATATATAGATATATATATATAAAATTATTCTATATAATTATTCTATATATATATTCTATCTGAATTAAATTATATATATATATATATATATATATATATATATATATATTCAAACTCACACAAAATTGACATTTTCCAAATCTTGATATCTCCCCAAATAAGACTTATCTTTAATATTAGTCTCTTCACCAGGAACCTGGCAATATCTGTAGCTATTCAGTCTTGTGTTCTTTGTTTATTTTGCAACAATGAATAGGATATTGTGTTCCATGTTAGCTAACTGGTTTTTGATGATTTATGGGAAAATTAACCTGTTAAACTTTATCATTTCTAATAGTTTTATGTTCATTTATACATTTAAATCAATATCACCTGTATATAATGAGTTTTTTCTTGTCCTTTCCCTTATTATACCTTATTTTACAAAACTAATTCTATTTGTACATTGAACAGTCCTGATGCAATTGGGTATCATTGTTCTTCTTTCTGCCTATAATGAAAGGCACATATATGTGCCAAACACTTATCATACACATGTATTAATCATTAATTATGAAGTTTTCTATAGATTTGAGTAGATTGGTTTTTGTCATGTTAAGGAAGCTTTTTTCTCTCTATGAGTTGGAGTTACATTAATAGGTGTTGGATTTATTAAACACTTTTCTCAACATCCAGATGATCATCTGTTTTTTTCTCTTTAATTGGTGGGTATAGTGACTTACATTATTACCTACCTGAATTCATTCTTGGAAGAAGAACCCTCTTTGTCCAAATATTACTTTTACTGGATTTATCTACTATGTTATTAGTTTTGCATTTTATAGTTATAAGTAAAATTGCCTGTGAAATAGGCACAAAAAATGGCTTTCCAAAGAAGTCCTAATTCATGGAATCCGTGAATAGACTCCCTTACTTGGTAAAAGGAACTTTGCACATGTGATTTAAAGACCTTCTGGTAAAGTGGTTATCCTGGATTATTTTCATTGACTCATACCTAATCACAAGTTCTTAAAAGGGGAAAACCTTTTCCATTTGCACTTAAGAGACAGAGACAGAGAGAGAGAGAGAGAGAGAGAGAGAGAGAGAGAGAGAGAGAGAGAGGTAATGCTAGAAGGAGGTTCAGAGCTCTGATGTGAGAAAGACTTGACCTGGCATTGCTGGTACTAAAGATGGAAGAAGAGACCTGTGAGCCAAAGAATGTAGGTAGTCTTCAGCTGGAAAAGTCAAGGCTCCTCCTTAGAGTGCCCAGGAAGGAATGCAACTTGTCAACACCTTGATTTTAGCCTATTGAGTTCCATGTAGGACTTCTGACCTACTGAACTGTAAGATAATAAATTTGTATTTTTTAAAGTCACTAAGTGTATGGCAATTTGTTATAGCAACAGAAAATTAACACAGTTTGTAAGTTTATCTGTGCTTTTTAAGTCTGAATCAACTGTAGCTAAAAGTTCCTTTTCTATTTGAATTTTTTTTGAATGTTTTGATACAGATTTTAGGGAAAAAATCATTTCTAGAAATGTTAACTGTGAGAAAGAAGATACCTACTAAGACGGGCTCCTGGTGGCTAACTGGGCTCCAATTTATAAACAGAGCCTACCAGCTGTTGCTAAACAGGGGCCTCTCACACAAGCCATGCTTCAAGAAGAAGCCTGTACTAAAATGCCTACTGCTTGCACTTAACTGCCTGCCTTCACTCTGTTCCTGCCATCTGAGCCAGCCCTTATAAAGAAGATTCTGGAATTGTATTTCGACCAATAGGACTGAGACTTTTCCCATCCAATCTGAGTTATGTAGCTATATCTCTATTAGCATCTTCACTATCTAGAGCAGCTCCATTATGACCAATTAGGATAGTGCCTTTTGGACCAATAAAACTTCCAGGATTTGACCAATCAGGGATGGGAGGGATGGGTGGCATGGGTGGGGTAGGGGGGTGAGCTTTGGGGAGGGGCTGGGGAGGTACTTCTTGATATATGTCAGCTCCCCTCTGGTTCAGCAAGCACACTTTCCCTTTCTGCTGAAGACTGTCTCCCTACTGGAGCTGAGCCGCCAAAGATGGCTGGAGTAGAGCAGAGCAAGTGAAGTGGACTGGACCAGAGCAAAGCTGTCTAGCTGAAGAGGGAACTTGTCCCATGGCTGTTCCACAACTATGCTGCCTCATAACTGAGCTGTAACACGACTGAAATGTTCCACAGTTGTGCTGTATCATAGTTGAGATGTTTGCAGTGAATAAAGTTTCCTTCTTCACTGCACCCCAAATTGGGGATTCCTGTTGGTGTTGAGTCCCTACCAGCCAACAAAAGTTGCCTAATTCATGTGGCTATCTGAATGACTATAATTTTGAAACAAGTTTCATAAATACTGGGCACTGTATATGATGCTGTGAGAAAGTTATAGTTAAATATATGTGTATGATAAGTGTTTGTATTACTTGTGCAAGGCATTCTTTTATATACTGAGTTCTGATATTTAGATAAATCAGACAGATATGCCTACAAGCTTCCAGTCTTGTAGGAAAGACAAAGTATATACAACAAAATTATAATACAAGGTAGAAAAAGGGATGTCACGTAAGAAATTGAAATGGGAGTCAAATATTTTCTCCTTTAAAAGGTCATGAGAACCAGAGTGTTTTACAGTGAATTTTATCAAACTTTTGTTGGCTGGTGGGGACTCAACACCAACAGGAATCCCCTAACAGAAAAAGGAGCGTGATATAAAGGAATATGCCCATTTGAGAACTGGCAAGTTGACTTTACACAGATGCCTAAAACCATAGGAAACTTTAAATTTTTATTAGGTTTTATAGGCACCTTTGCTGGATTGGGAGAGGCCATCATACCCCAACAGAACTGAGAGGGCAACTGAGACAATGAAACTTCTACTCCAAGAAATAATTCCTTACAGCATTCAAAGTGACAATGGATCATTTATTTCAGAAATCTCCCAGAAGAAAAGGATAGGACAGGTACTACATATTCAATAAAAACTACATACATCTTGGAGACCTCAATCTATGTGGAAGACTGAGAAAATGCACCACACAATAAAGACAACCTTGGCAAAAATGTGCCAGGAAATACATTTGAAATGGGAACAGGAACTCCCCATTGCCTTGTTCTGAATTAGGATAGCACCCCAAAGAGAGCTTAAGTTAAGCCCTTTTGAAAGTTTATGGGAGACCCTTCCAAGTCTCTCTTTTAGGAATACCTCCTTTAGATTTAGAACATGAATAAAAAAATTTTAAACAGTATATCCATCATCTAGGGCAAACACAATTTTGCACAAGTTTGCTCATTGTAGGCCCATCTACCTGTCTGACGTTACAGCTGGGAGAACAAGTTTTACTAAGGACCTGGAGACTCAAGGTCATGAACAGCAGTTAGCTGAGCAATGGACAGGTCTTTATGACATCCTGCTGACAACACACGTTTCCTGAAAACTGATGGGAATCAAGCCTTGGATCCACCACACACAGATAAGGTGGGCACCACCTGAGGACTCGGATCTCGCTGCTGCTGTTGATACTGGAAAAGAAGGCTGGACCTACACTTCTGGAGATTTAAAATTCTTCTTTCAAAAAGGGACAGTGTCTCCCAAAGCTAAGTGACAATGTTACAGTGGTATCCTTGGCAAATTTATCTTGCTTTTGGGTGTGCCACCCCAAGCCCTGCTCAGGATTAGATCATGAGGATCCTTTAGTCTCTCCAGTTTCTGATTTTACTACAATTTCCCCTGCACTACTAGGCATATCCTTCACTAAACACTTGAATGTTTGTCTGCACAATAGGTCTTACTTTGGAAGCCCATGGACAATACCGGCTCTTGAAATATGAAGCAGTCTACCGGCTTCGCTTGTTCAGCATTGCCATCCTCTAGACACCACACATGCTGCCTTCTGAAGACAGCAATCCTCTTCCCTCACGTAAAGGCTTTCTTCCATTCTTGACTCACCTTTCCTTTTAGTAGACAGTAAGATTCTCTGGACCTGGGGATAGGTAAGACTGCCCTTTGACAGCAGGAAAAACTACAGATGAGACCTTCATCCATTTATCCTTGGTAAGATTACAAGGGTCCAAAGTTTTGAAGCAGGGAGTTGTTACCATAGACAGAGCACTGGGGTCTCCCCCATTGGCCAAGACGGCAGCAGGGGGAGGTTCTTACATGGAGTATGCCAAAAGCTAGAAATATGAATAAATAGGGCCTGAGCATGCTAAAAATCAGAAATGTGAATGGATAGGGGCCTGGATGTGCTGAAAGCTAGCAAGATAACTGGATAGAAAAAAAGCCCTCCCCTCCCTATCCCTATCGGAACGGCTGGCTTGAGGAGATAGTCTTTGGGAAGGAGGGAGATGGTCTTTGAGATGGGAGTTCACCATTCTCCCAGGTTGTGCGGCACCTGGATAAAACCTCTTTCTTTTTGCACCAGCACCTGCCTCACAAGTTTGGCCTTCATTGCGGCAGGCAGCTGAACCTCCATTTTTTTGTTCAGTTACACTCCTAAGGAGGTAATATGTAAGCTAATATCTGAATAACAAACTAGCCACGCAGATCCAGTATAAAAGGAAGAAATTCTAGGCAGAGGGGCTTGCTAGTACAAAGGTGGGCACAGGCTTGTCTCTCCTCACCCCGGGATTTCAACATAGAAGCTGTAGGAGAGAGTGGGGACTTATGTGGGAGAGTTAGGGAGTAGCAACATCATTTACATTTGGCACTTCCATGAAGGATACCCATATTTAAGTAAACTGCATCTAGATTGGCTATGAAGAATGTGCCAAAAGGTCATGTGAACAGATTTCATTGATAAGTACCGCCATTTGTTGCAATGCAAGAATATGCTGTTATGTAATTTTAAAGTTTTTGTTATTTCATTTTAATGCTGTTTTTAAAAAAAGTTACATTGTCAGCCCTGAAGAGCACAGTATTTATTCCTTATAGCACCTAGTCCAGTGTAATGTAGTAAGTAATCCTCAATTAAGGAATCAAGAAAGACTAAAGAGATGGTTTGTGACATCCCAGCACTTATTCTGTAGCTCCTCATTCCAATTGGCTCCATTCTCCATGCTAATAGGGTCCCTCTTACCTTGATAATTCTGGTTAAACAGCTCCAGATCATCACCTTTCCTCTCTATCAAAATATTATCTTATTACTTTCAAATTCCCAGGTCCCTACTGTTTTCACAGTAACCTGTACTCTGGTACTTTAATCTGTGCTAGTGCTTCAACTGTGTTAGAAAATATAAAGCTCCCATTATAGTCAAGGCATTAGCCCCTCTTTCTGTTTCCTGAGTATCTTTTTTCTTGCAGGCAGTATCTATGGATTTGGCCTGCTTACCTCTCTTCTTCCCAGCAATCACCTATCTACCTTATTTCCAGGGAATGTTTCATTCATGCCTGGCTTTGGGAAACAAGTTATCTTTTGGGTTCTTAGTGAAAAGGCCCATGGCAATTTAGAAACTATGATTGTTACTTGCTGACTTCCAATATTATCTCTGATTAAATTAACTTTCAAGGAAAGTGTAGTATGATATGGTTGACATACAATGACTAGATAAACAGCTAGAATATTTTAAGTTCATTCAAGTTCTAAATTGCTTCTCCATTTTGAAATCACTTAATGAGATAGGTAAAAAAACACAAAACTTTCAGTTTACAAGTAATGGACAATGAATATTAGAAAACTTAAAATTTTTAATAAATGTGCATTGTTCACAAAATCTGAAAAAATACTACAAACACAAACATTTTCAGGTATGACATCTCTCACCACTTGGCAACTATAATATAAACCATCTGATCCCAAAGAATCCAACCAAATGACCATCTGTTTTTGAACCACCAAACTGTTTTGGAGAATCCAGTTGTGAATGCATCAGGAGGACCCTTAACTTCTCTATATCCAAATGAAATCATTCTCAAGAGTACCCACACTAATACAGTATTAGAAGATTCTATTAACTTTTCTTGTCATTACATATATAATCTGGCACCAAGCCAGATAAATACTTATATTTTAACACTTACATGTTGAATTGGCTTTGGTAGAATATGTATTAGTTTAAATCTTGTAGCAACCTAATTTGAATAAGCTTTACAGTAACCAATGATATTTATAAATTCAAACAAATTTATACTAAGTGGGAGTATAGGCTTTATAAAGAGATTTTTCTGTAAAATACTACTTAAAATACATCATGCATACTTCAGAGCATAAGCAGAATCAACATCTGTAAAAAACCAGAAGAATTTATAGCACCAACATTTAGCTGTAATACAAATGCTGACTTCAAGGTAGCACTTACACCAGGCTCTCAAAGCACTGTTTTCATTTACTTTCAAAGCACTTTAATTGGTATATTTTTTCTTTGCCCTTAAGACAGTATTTAGTCAAATCAAAGAAAACAATATGGTAAAAGTAGTATTACTAAAACACAGTTTTGTGTTATGCTGAACACAACAGTTTTTTTCATCTTTTAGGGGAGCTACAAGACTTGACCTGCAGTGCTTAACTGGAAAGAAAAGTCAATCTTAATTATTAAGTAATCTTATGCTACTGAAAGTAAAGGAAAAATTTCAAGTTACTTCTGGCATATTTGAGCAACCAATATTTATTACATTTAGTTAGCTGACATTTTTAGGTTAATTACAATCTTATTACTTTCATTAATTCAGAATGTGAAATTTAACTTAAAATATCAGGTACACACATTCAATCATTTATATCTTAAAAGATACATTTTGTACTTTTAAGTAAAGTTTGGCATTCAAAATTAACGACAGCAATTCACAATAAGCACAAAAACATCAGTTTTACCAGAGTAAATAAGTGCAGTTTATGATATTTAGGATCAACTACTGAAAATACAGATTTTCTTTAAACACATACACACAGCCCAGCTGGCATGACTCAGTGGTTGAGCATCAACCTAGGATCCAAGAGGTCACAGTTCGATTCCCAGTCAGGGCACATGCCTGGGTTTTGGGCTCGATCCCCAGTAGGGGGTATGCAGAAGGCATGCGATCGATGATGTTTCTATCTCTCTATCCCTCTCCCTTCCTCTCTCTCTAAAAGTCAATAAAAACATATTTTTAAAAAAATTTTAAAAATACACACACATATACAAACACACACATACATTAACCATGAAATCTGAAACTGATATTTCAGTGCAAAAACCTCAGTATGAGGTAATTTTAATGTAAAAACCACTTGAAAAAAAATCCACACAGTGGCACTCTTAAAAATGATAATTTACATGACAATTTCTGGCTGATAAGACAACATGGACTTAATATTCTTAACTATTTAAATAAATCTTGCCTTGTTTGAACATATATTTCTGCTTAACCATTTGCTTCTGATTCAGAAACACAGCCAACTAATGAATTATATTTTCAAAGAAAATTTTAGTTAGGACTTAGATAGGAATAAGAATACCAAAAGCTCAAAACCATTTTATGAGACTACCAGAGGAGGGTTAATTTTACATTTTTTCTATATAATTTAAGACTTGTAGTGTAGCACTCCTCCTTCATGGAAAGATGAGGACCCTTTATGAAAAGTTAGTTTAGATAAACTAGCATCTATCTTACAAGTGCAAACCCTTTCACAAAGGTATTTCAGGTTAATATTGAGTATTATATTGTTCCTTACTTAAATAGAAAAATTTATAAATGAATCTAAAGTTAAAAAAGCAAAAGTGAACTCTCACAGTTAAATATATTTAACACCAAGGTTCAAATCAACAAGAAAGTTATGAAAATTCTACTTTGGCAATGGTGGTTTTTGTAGTGTGCTAATCAAATTACAATACATACTTTTGGGGAAATCTCTCCCCCAATGTCTGATGTTGCCAAATGAGCAAGAACAAGGAAAAAATTACCATCAATACCAAAAAGTTCAGGAAATATTAGATCAGCAGATAAAACTCAACAGAAAATGGCTTTCTGTAACAGGTAACAATTTAGTTAGAAAAAAGAACAAGTGCATCATAAAACAGCTACATCAATCTATCTCTGTGATACATTTAACTAGTTAACAATCAAAGTGAAATCTACAGCTTTCTACATATCTTTAAGTTTCTCACTGCAATGGTTTAAAGTCAACACTGAAAAGATGAAAAAAAGAAAACTACATAGCAAATTATGCTTCATTTTTCACAATACTAAAGAAAAAAGGTATCTTTCTATGATATCTGAGTGCGAAATGCTAATGTAACAGTGGTTTCTGCTATGACAGGAGTCACTCTGCATGAAACTACAATTTCTATGTAAGAATAAAATTTAAAATCCAGAAGTAGAAAAAAATAGCAAACTCTGTCAACCTTTGCATTTATATGCAAATCAGGTTTAAAGTATCACATTAGTATTTCTGATTTAACATAAGTAACTAGTTTAGGAGTCTGGACTGAAAAGGTTTTTGTTTTTATATTAACTTAAAAGTAATACGGGATCTTCTAGCTCATAGAAAGGAACAGAGCTGGCTTGACTTTCTCCAGAATCTGAATCGTATGGAGCATCAGGGAGCTCTGAAAAACCATATGCCAGTTGTTCATCTTCTATATCTGATCGAACATAGCAGGAAGGGTTAGCATATTCCTCATCTTCTATACTGTTGAAATCTTGAGGAATATATAACATCCCAGGGTAGTTCCTACTTACCAAGTCACTTGTAGTTTTTAGGGATATTTTTCTAAATGCCATCAGATGCATATGTGAAAATTTTGAATACTTGAAACGTTTAAAGCCTAGGGACTCTATAGCAATCTTCCAGCTTTTCATCATCATAGCATGACGATTCTGATGGGAGGAATCAGGTGTGATGATAAGCAATAAACCATTTAACACTAACAGTTCATGTGCTTTCTTGCAGCAAATCCATCTCTGGTAAGGTGATGGAAAATAAGAAAGAAGGAGAGAGAAAACAACCACATGGAAAAGTTCTCCAGGAAGAGAATCAATAGGGTTTTTCAGCTGCTTCAAAAAGGCATCTATAGCATCCTGTGCAAGCTGGAGAGGTTGCTGAAGCTGCAAGTTCAGGAAGTCACATTTATATACACTCTGCAGAAAGGGAAAAACAAGGCATATTAGAATTCCAAAATTACTTCTACCTTATTACATAGAGTTTACACCAAACTATTTCACAGCATTTCTATATAATTCAAACTTTAATTACGCACTTTTCCCTTCTAAATTATTCCATTTGCTGTTATTCAATCAAAACTTTTAGTCACAAAAATCACAAAGAGTAATTCATCCTAGAGAATTTCTAGTGGCCATTTAAAAAAATGTATTTCTAAAAGTTAATCTGAAATGAGAAATATTTTTAAGCATACATATCAATACATATCTATTGATGAAAACAGGTTGCTTCCATATCTAGGCTATTATAAATAATGCTGCAATAAACATATGGATGTATATATCTTTTCGATTTAGTGTTTTCTGTTTCTTTGGTTAAATACCCAGAGGTGGAACTGCTGAGTCTGTCTTTGTCTCTTGTTATACAGCCTTTGTTTTAAGTCTATTTTGTCTGGTATAAGTATTGCTGCCCCAGCTTTTCCATTGTTTCTTTTCATGAAATATCTTTTCCATCCTTTACTTTGAGTCTGTGTGTGTCTTTAGATCTGAGTCTCTTGTAGAAAGTATATGTAAGGGTCTTGTTTTCCTATCCATTCAGCCTCCATATACTTTTTGCTTGGAGCATTTAATCCATTTGCATTTAAAGTAATTGTTGATAGATGTCTATTTATTGTCTTTATTATTTATATGTTTGATCTTGCAGCTTTTAAGATTCTCTGTCTTTAACCCCTGCCATTTTATAAATGATGTTTCTTGGTGTGGGCCTCTTTGGGTTCATCTTGTTTGGGACTCTCTGTACTTCCTGGACTTGTATGTCTACTTCCTTCACCAGGTTAGGGAAGTTTTCGGCCATTATTTTTTTACATAGGTTTTCAATTCCTTGATCTCTCTCTTCACCTTCTGGAATGACCATGATGTGAATGTTTGTATGCCAAAGTTGTCCCAGAGGCTCCTTATACTATCCTCATTTTTGTGGATTCTTTTTACTTTTTGTGTTCTGATAGGGTGTTTTCTGCTTCCTTATCTTCCAAATATATTATCTGATCCTCTGCTTCATCTACTCCACTGTTGATTCCCTATATTAGTCATTTCAGTTAAGGTATTCTTCACTTCTGACTGGTTCTTTTTTATGGTTCCTATTTCCATTTTTATATTTCCTATCTGTTGAAGTTCTCACTGAGATCGAGCATCCTTATAACCAGTGTTTTGAACTCTGCATCTGGTAGATTGGAGTTTTGTCCTGTTCTTTCATTTGGGACATATTTCTTTGTCTCATTTTGGCAGCCTCCCTGTGTTTGTTTCTATGTATTAGGTACAACTGCTACATCTCCTGGGCCTGGTAGAATGGCCTTATTTAGTAGGTGTCCTTTAAGGCCCAGTGGCATAGCCTCCCTGATAACCTTAGCTGGACACTTCTAGTGCACTCCTCCTGTGGGCTGTGTATGCCTTCCTGTTGTAGCTGAATTTTGATTGCTGTTGGCACCTCAATGGAGGGATTTATCCCCAGGCTGACTGGCTTCAAGGACTGGCTGTGACCACAGAGGAGGATCAGCTGTGCAGGGGACCATGCCAAGGAGTAGGACTTAGTTCAGTGGGGCTCTGGTGCCCAGAGAGTGTTGCTTGTGGAGGTGGTCGGGCGGTGCTTTGACATGGTTTGAAGCTGTACACCTGGTGTGTTTGCTCTGGGGTCTTCTAGGAAGAGCAGGTCACAGTCAGCTGCTACCTGTGCCCTTCCTGGGGCCACCTGGCATGAGCTACAAAGCAATCTTCAGATGGCTGCTACTTATGCTGGGCTTGGAGGTACCCAGGAGAGGCAAAACTGTGAACCAAGGCTGGCTGCTGCTAATGGTGGGCCTGGAGCCACTTAGCAAGACGTATGGAACACACTGAGGCCAGATGCTGCTTGTTTGAGAGATTTTAGGAAAGTTTGAAGCATGAGCCAAGACAGGCTATTTGTATGAGAAGGACACTGAAAAGGGCTTGGGTGGGCCCACAAATTGTGTGGGACGGGGTCTCAGGGAATCACCACGGTGGGGTAAATAACGTTAGGTTGATGAGGCTCAGATATGGCATCTTCTGCCTGCACAGTGTGGGAAGGGCTAAGAAAAGGAAAAATGGCCTCTATCAGCATTCTGTCGGGGAGAAAGCTGCCTCTCCAGGTCTTGTCCTGATGCCAGACAATTCAGTTCCTCCTCATATGTCCCTGGTGACTTTCGTGCTGCTGCCCCAGTGCTGGAGCTCAGACCAAGTCAGAGTAAGCCTGTGGGTGGGCCCTTTAAGAGGAACGACTGGGACTTCTGCTCCCCTCTGTCTCACTCAGCCACAGTCCCCACTGGTTTTTACTGCCAGAAGTTATGGGGACTTCTCTTTCTGGCTCTAGAACCCTGGACTGGGGGACCTGGTATCAGACTGGGGACCCCTTGCTCCTCAGGTGAGATTTCCACAGTAGACATCTCTCTCCTGATTCTAATCTGCCACATGTGGGTTTTGGACAGCCTGTTCTGAGTCTCCGCCCCACCTACCAGTCTCAATGTGGTTTCTTTATATCCTTGGTTGTAGGATTTCTATTCAGCTAGATTCCAGGTGGTTCTGAATGATGGTTGCTCTGTAGTTTAGTTGTAATTTCTATGTACTTGTAGGAGGATTTGAGTACAACATTTAGCTATGCCTCCATCTTGAATGAATCCCCAGTAATGATTTATTTCTAAACTCAGTCTTCTTTATATTCACTTTAACATTTACAGTTACCAAAACAGACTAATATAAAAACAATTTTAAACAAGAAATAAAGATGAATCAAAGAAGCCAAAGAGAATAATGAAAGAGGCATTATAAATGTGTAAAAGCAGAATACCAAAACTTTTGAAAGTCATGAAAAACATTTTTTAAAAAAAAATGTTATTATTGGTTTCAAAGAGAGGAAGGAAGAGGCAGAGATAGAAACATCAATAATGAGAAAGGATCACTAATTGAATGCCTCCTGCATGCACCCCCACTGGGGATGGAGCCCACAACCCAGGCACGTACTCTGACCGGGAAATGAACTGTGACCTCCTGGTTCATAGGTCAATGCTCAACCACTAAGCCACACTGGCCATGGTGAAAAACATCATTTAAACGAGAGGTGGGGAACCCCCCCTAGCCCACAGGCTGTAATCTTTGGTCTGGCCCTGCCAAGGTGACTGCAGACGGGGCTTGAAATTCAATAAATGTAGGAGTTTTTTTCAGAGCTAATTTTTAAGTTGATAATTTTGTATGGCCTGTGAATGATGTTATAAATATCCAAATGGCCCTTGGCAGAGAAAAGGTTCCCCACCCCTGAATTTAAACCATTAACTTTAACATTGCAAAAGTAACTTTAATATTACATTTATTCTATTAAAAAGTTAAGCTGTGGTTTGAAACAAACTACATATTAAATTAACTTAGACAAATGACCATGGGAAACACTACAAGTGAAGGAATGAACAGCATCATACAATTTGCTGAATATTAAAACTCTATGGGAACAATCTAGAATAAGAGAGCAATTTTAAAATCAGATAAAATTAGTTGTCTTTATCATATAAGAATAGTTATGAATTAATAAACAAATATAGGGATTAAGTCCTTGGTCCCTCATTCTTTTAATGGGTAGATAAACCGATTATATGATCATATGAACTACCTATTAGGGAAAGTGATACATAAAGCTATATTACATGGAAAAAGATACTTGCTTTTCTTCTTTCCTTTACTTTTTTAAAATAGCTCTATCAAACTATAGCTGACATATAAACTGAAGTACAAATGACACACAATTTAAAGAGTATACTTTTGAGGGAGGAAACAAGATGGTGGCGTAGGTAACAGCTGTACCGGCTGCCTCCTGCAACCACATCAAAATTACAACTAAAATATAGAACCACCATCACAGAGCCTCCTGAAATCTAGCTAAACAGAAGCCCTACAACCAGGTAACTGAAGAAGCAGTGATACCCGTAGGAGGGATGGAGAAGAGGGCGGATCGGGGCTGAATCCCAGGGACGCTGGGATTTAAACCCGGTGCTGTGGTTTAAACCCGGGAGGGACATTTCAGTGGTGGAGGTTTCCCGGAGGAGTGAGGGGTCCTAGCCCCAGAGCAGGCCCCCAACCCAGGACTCCAGAGCCAGGAAGAGAAATCCCCAAAACTTCAGGATGTGAGAACCAGCGGGAACTGTCTCTGAGGGATGTGGAGGATGCAGGAGTCCCAGACTTTCTTCTTAAAGGGCCGGAGCACGGACTCACTCAGACATGCTCCCTCTGAGCTTCAGTGCCGGGCTGCAGCTTGAAAGGAACCTGGGACACTTTGGGAGGAACTAACCCGCCTGAGGCTGGGGCGAGAGGTGGAGGGGCAGCGTTCTCCCAGACAGAAGAGCTGGCAGAGGCCATTGCTACTTTAGCGAGCCCTCCTCACCCAGACCTGGCAGGCAGGCACCTTCTCTGAATATCTAGCACCTGACTCACAACTTTCACCCTGCCCCAGTGATTCCCATAGGCCCAGCCCCTCCCTACCTGCAAGCTCATCCAAGCCATTTCCAGTGGCTTTTCTGTATAAGTGGCCTCTCGAGCCTTATGCTTAGGACTTTCCTAAAATCTCTCAAACAAGCAGCAGCATGCCTCATACCTCTTGATAAGTGGCCTCAGGCCTGGCATTAGTGGCAGCCTGCATTGGTTCACAGCTTGGCTTCTCCTGGACAACGCCAAGCCCAGCACAAGTAGCAGCCAACTATGGTTTGCGGTGTAGGTCATGCTGAGTGGTCCTGGGCAAGGCACTGGCAGAGGCTGACTTTGCACCTCCGGGGAGGCCTCAGAGACAGCACACCTGGTGGTCAGACTCGAACACGCTGGATTACAACCCTACCACATCCACGAGTGACACACACACAAGGGGTGCACTTGGTGAACACCAAAGCTCCACTGAAGTAAATCCTGCTCCATAGGGGTGTCTCCAGTACAGTAGCTCTTTGGCTGTAGCTGCAGCTGGTCCTCACAGCTGATTGGCCTGAGCGTCAATTCCTCCCTGTGATGCCAATAGCAACCAAGGCTCAACTACAACAGGTCAGAGCACACATCCCACACAGGGGAGCACCTAGAAGGCCCAGTTCAGGTGACTGGGGAGGCTGAGCCACTGGACCCTACAAGACACCTACTACACAAAGCCACTCTATAAATTCCAGGAGACATAGCAGCTCTACCTAATACAAACAAACACCTGGAAGCAGCTAAAATGTGGAGGCAAAGAAACATGTCACATAGGAAAGAACAAAAGAAATCTCTAAGGAGAGGAACTAAATGAAATAGAATCAAGCAAGCTAACAGATATAGAGTTCAGAATTTTGTTTATAAGGATGCTCAAGCATAATAGTAAGAGTATTATGAAAACAACTGAAACTACCGATGACATAATAAAGTACCAATTAGAAATGAAGGCTACACAAACTGAAATAAAGAATAATTTACAGGGAATCAACAGTAGAGTAGAGGACACAGAGAATCCAATCAGCAATTTGGAACATGAGGAAACAAAAAACAACCAACCAGAAAAGCAAAATGAAAAAAATCCAGAAATATGAAGATAGTATAAGGAGCTTCTGAAAAAACTTCCAGTGGCCCAGCATTCATATTATTGGGATGCCAGAAGGAGAAGAAAGAGAGCAAGAAATTGAAAATGTATTTGAAAAAATAATTACAGAAAACTTCCCTTACCTGGCGAAAGAAATAGACTTACAAGTCCAGAAAGCACAGAGGGTCCCAAACAAGAGGAACCCAAAGAGGCCCACAGCAAGACACATCATAAATAAAATGCCAGAGGTTAAAGACAAAGAGAGAATCTTAAAAGCAGCAAGAGGAAAGCAGTTAGTTACCCACAAGGGAGCACCCATACGACTGACAGCTGATTTCTCAACAGAAACTTTGCAGGCCAGAAAGGAGTGGCAAGAAATATTCAAAGTGATGAAAAACATGGAAATACAACCAAGATTGCTCTACCCAGCAAAGCCATCATTTAGAACTGAAGTTCAGATAAAGAGCTTCACAGATACGAAAAAGCTAAAGGAGTTCATCACCACCAGACCAGCACTATAGGAAATGTTGAAGGGTCTTCTTTAAGAAGCTAATGAACAAAATAATCTGATGAACTAAATAGATCCAGAGACATTAACACATGTAACAGACGATCATATTTCAGAGGAAAGAGGGAAGGAAGGTGGAAGGTGGGAAAAGATTAACCAAAGAAGTTATATACAAATATGCATAACCCATGGACACAGTCAATAACGGGGTGAAGGCCTGGGGAAGGGGTGGGAGCAAGGTGGAGAGGGTCAATTGGGGGGAAAAAATGGGACACCTGTAATACTTTCAACAATAAAGTATAAATAAATAGTATACTTTTGATAAGTTTTGACATTTATACACTTGTGAAACCATTGTCACAATCAAGTTAGTGAACACATGCAACACCCCAAAAAGTTTCCTTGTGCCCCTGACAATCCCTTCCTCACACCCTCCTTGCTCTTCCCCTGCCACTAGGCAATCACTGATGTAATTTCTATCACTAGAGATTAGTTTGCTTTCCTAGAATTTTATATGAATGGAGTAATACAGACTAATGTTTTCTTATTTTGCTTAGCTTCTTTCATAGTATAATTATTTTGAGATTTTTTTTTTTTGCACGTATCAATAGTTTATTCCATTTTCATTGCTGAGGTATCCTACTGGATCATGAATATACCACAGTTTGTTTATACATACACCTGTTTATGAATGTCTGGATTGTTTCTAGTTTTTGGCTATTACAACTCAAGCTACTACGAATATTCCTGTTTATATGTGACTGGACATGATTTCATTTATCTTGGATAAACATCCAGAAAAGGGATTGCTAGATCACAGAGTGTGTATTTAACTGTTAAAAAAACTCCAAAATTGTTTTCAAAAGCAGTTATGCAGCTTAAAATTCCCACCAGAAGTATATGAAAGTTCCAGTTTCTCCAAATTCTCATTAATACTTGGTATGGCCAGCTTCTTAAAATTTTAGTCACTGTAATAGATATCTATAGTGGCATAATGTGGTTTTAATTTGCATTTTCCTAATAAGTAGTGATGTTTATCTTCTTTACATGTACTTATTTCCCATGTGGATATCTTCTTTGGTAGAGTCTGTTCAAATCCTTTCCACATTTAAAAATATTTGGGTTGCTTTAAATGAAAACAACAACAAAAAGCCAAACACTTGTTTTGCTATTTCTGAGTTTTGACAGTTCTTTATTATGGATAAAAGTAAATAATCAGATATATGACTTGAAAATATTTTCCCTTAGATTGTGGCTTATCTTTTCATTCTCTTAACAGTGTCTTTTAAATAATAGAAAATTTTTATTTTTTAGTTTTGATGAAAGCCAATTTATCAGTTTGTTCTTTCACTGACTGTTCTTGGTGTCAGATCTAAGAAATCTTTTCCTAATCCAAGATTTACTTTGATGTTTTCTTCTAGAAGTTTTATAACTTTAGGGTTTTTTAATTTTTTTATTTAGGTCTATGACTAATGTGAGAACATTTTTGTGAATGGTACGAGGTAAAGACTTAAGTTTTTTCCTTTGGTATATGGATATCTAATGGTTCCATTTGTTGAAAAGACTATGCTTTCTGTCTTGCAAATCAGTAGTCCGTAAGTTTGGCCCTATTTGTGAACCCTCTATTGTATTTCATTGATGAGATAATCTTGGTTATTGTAGCTTTAAAATAAAATTTGAAACCAGGTAGTGTTACCTTCCAAAATTGTCCTCTTTAAAAACTGTTTTAGTTATTCTAGGGCTTTCGAATTTCTGCACACATTTTAGAATAAGTTTTCCAAATTCTACAAAAATACCTGCTGGAATTTTGATCAGGATTGCACTGACTCTATGAATCAATGTTGGGAAAATTTACATGTTCACAATATTGAGTTTTTCCACAATTTAAGGCCAGTATTTCTTTGCCGATTTTCTGTTTGGTTGATCTATCTAGAGCTGTTATTGGAGCATTAAGGTCCCCAACTATGATTGTGTTTTGGTTTGTTTTTCCATTTAGTTCTGTGAGTAGCTGCTGTATATATTTCAGTGCTCCCTGGTTGGATGCACATGTATTAAGGAGAGTTATGTTTTCTTGATGTACTGTCCTCTTTATCATTATAGCGTCCATCTTAATCTCTTGTTCTCTTTGTTGTCTTGAAATCTATTTTGTCAGATATAAGTATGGCCACACCTGATTTTCGGTGGATGTCATTTGCTTGGAGAATCATTTTCCACCCTTTTACTTTGAATCTACCTTTGTCTTTGCAGCTTACATGTATCTCTTGTAGGCAGCATATAGTTGGATTTTGTTTTTGGATTCACTCTGTGCCTCCTTATTGGTGAATTCAGACCATTTACATTAGGGTAATTATTGATGTATGTGGATTTCCTATAGCCATTTTATCTTGTGTTTTCTGGTAGCTCTGTGCCTCCATTGGTTCTTTCCCTTTGTACGTCTGTTGTGTGTGTTTTTGTTGGTATTTCACACTTCTTTCTTCTGTGTCCTCTTTTTTTAAGCTGTGTCCTGGGTTGGGGGGTTTTGAGTGTGGTTACCATTAGGTTTATAAAAAAATAAATTTGCATATATACAATAGATTTTTTTCTTTTGAGTGCATCTGATGTTCATCCTCCTTTGCCTGTTCAGACCTTTACGCCCTCTCCTTTTATGCTTTTGTGGTCACAAATTACCCCTTATAAGAAGGGATAATTTTTTATGCTGTACATTTTTTGGTGATCTTACTCATAGTGTTGTGACCTTATGTTCTTTGTTTCAGGTAGAATAACTCCCTTAAGTATTTCAGAGGAAATGGAGGTTTTCCGGTGATAAATTCTCTCAGCTTCTGTATGTCTGGGAACAGTTTTATTTCTCCTTCATATTTAAAGGATAATTTTGCTAGATATACTATTCGTGGCTGGTAATTTCTCTCTTTCAGGCATTTGAATATTTGGTTCCACTCTCTTTTGGCTTGTAGAGTTTATGCTGAGAAGTCCGATGAAATTCTGATGGGTTTTCCTTTGTAGGTCACTTCTTTCTTTTCCCTGGCTGCTTTGAGAATTTTTTCTTTGTCATTAAGTTTTGACAGTTTTAATACAAAGTGCTTTGGAGAGGGCCTCTTTGGGTTGAAGTAACTAGGTGTTATTTGCTTCTTGGATTCGAAGATCTAGTTCTTTCCACAGGTTTGGAAAATTCTCATCCACTATTTGTTTGAATAGACTCTCTGTTCCCTTGTTCCTCTCTTTTTCTTCCAGAATGCGTATAATTCAAATATTGCTCTTTTTGATGGAGTCAGATATTTCTTGTAGGTCTCTTACATTTTTCTTTATGCTAAGGTCTCTCTCTTCTTCCCCATCCATCATTTCTAGACTCCTATCTTCAATATCACTAATTCTTTCCTCCATCTGCTTGGCTCTGTTTTCTCTGCTCAGTAGCTCTTTCCTAATCTTCTTGATTGCATGCTTCATTTCCAGCAGTTGTGATTTGTTCTTTTTTAAAGTTTCAAACTCTTTGGTAAAATACTCGTTTTGTTCATTGATTTGCTTTCTGAGTGCACGGAATTGCCTGTCTTTATTTTCTCACATCTTGAGTATTTTCAGAACTGCAATCTTGAAATTTCTGTCATTTATATAACATATTTCCATGTGTTCGATTGCTCTCTGGGGATTCTTCATTTTCTTTCTGATCATTGTTATCATGGTTGTTCATAGTATTTGCTCCTTTCCTTTGTCTAGGCATAAAGGTCCCTTCTATAGCAGTTTTCTGAAAAGGTCTTTCTACTACTTACCAGTAGATGGCGCTAAGTCGCAAGATTTTTTTACCTCTGTGATCTTTCAGACTTGACCGTCATGGGCTTCTGTAGGACAGTAGGGCCATGCTGCTTGAGGGTAGGGTTTCTTCTGCCCTCTTCCTAATGGTGGTCCCTACCTCAGTGGGGTCTGGCTTCAAGCACCAAAACCTGGTATCTACCACAGAGGGAAACAGGTGCCCTCCCAGACCTGACATTGAGGGCAACAGGCAGTGAGTTATGAGAGTCCAAGGGGCTGCAGGGCTCTGTGGTTCTGTTTCTTTGTCAGAAACACCCCGGCCAGACAGTGGGACAGCTGTAAGGCAGAACCCCATGCTCTGTCAGGTGTCTACTGGCTCAGTCACTGCTCACTCCACTCATCATGCCGGGCTGCCTGGCACAGCTCTCTCTTCCTGGCCAGCTGAAAGAAGCGCCTGCTATCGCTGGCTTCCTCCCCTCTCCTGCCCATGCCGCAAGCTTTGGCTGCAGGGCTGTGTCTGTGGGCCATCTGGGGTCTCCTCCCTTCTCACCTCCTGGCTTATTCCTAGTTCCCCACCTTTAGATGTTTCAGTGTGCGGGTCTCTCAGGCATGCCTCTGTGTTGAGTAGGGAATTCTTTGTTGAATTATAGTTAATTTGTTGACATTTCAGGGGCAGAGAACAAGGGTATCTCTCACTCTGCCACTGCTCTGACATCACCCCTTTTATTCTTATATTGCTCTTTCTAATGGAGTCAGGTAGTCCTGATATTTTTTTTTCTTCTTTCAATTCCCTCTCTTCCACCTGAGTCATTTGTAGATTTCTATCTTAAAAATCAGTAATTCTTTCCCATCTGCTCTATTTCCTAAGCTCTCTAATTCATTCTTCATCTCATTTATTGAGTTTTTCAGCTTCAAAAGTTCTGTTTGGTTCTTTTTCATAGTTTCAATCTCTTTGGTAAAGTACTGCTCTTGTTTGATTTTATTCCTTAGCTCAACAAACTGCCTTTGTGAGTTTTCTTATATCTCTTGAAGTTTTTCTTGTCTTTGTTTATTCAGAACAGCAAGCAATCTTGAATTCTCTGTCATTTAAATCACAATATCCCATGTCTTTGAGTTTGTTTTCTGGAGATTTTTCATTTCTTTCTGACCTACCTTGTTATCTTGGTTGTTTATGGTAACTGATGGATTTTCTCTTCTTTTTAAAATACTTGTTGCCTTTTACCCTTTAGCAGACTGATAAGTAGAGTTCTTTCTTTTGTTTTCCAGTAGATGGTGCTACAGTGCAAATTTTGTTTTCTCTTACCTGCAGTACTGTATCTTGTGGGATTCTGTGGAGTGGTGTTGCCTCAGTGTGGAAAATACCCTGTATTCCCCAAGGAGGTGGGAATCCCTTCTATAAGTAGTCACCTCACTCTCAGGGCAACACCTCTGTGGTGGTGTGTGGACAGTGATGGGAATCCAGGTCTATGAGTTCCTGGCCCTGCTGTCCTGCAACCAGAAGTAGTCAGCTGCCCTGTACTCTCTGAGGTGTCCCTTCTGCCTTTACCAAATTCCACCGCAATGGGTGGGGTGGGTTAGGTAGGGGAGGTGGGCTGGTGCACATCTGCAGCTTTATTCTTTCTACTGGGTTTAGTTCAAATGAATATAGGCCACTCCAGTTAAAATGTTGCTCCTACCACTGCACAACTTTCCTCCACTGCTGCCGCCTCTGCTGGAACTGGTATGCTACAGGAAAAGGGGGGTGGGTGCGGCAGAATTGTCCATCGGTGGCTTTGTTTCTTTTTCCTTGGTGACGGTGGCTGCTTGACAAGAGTGCTACCCTTCGCACCACTTCTCCACCTCTGTCCTTGGGCTCAGCATCAATGTGCACCAGCCTCCAGTCTGCAGAGCGGGCTGCAACCCTACTGCACTGCTATAGCATCTGCTGGGGCTGCTGTAATCACTGGACTGCCTCTGTAGCCCCCTTCTGTGTCCTCCCTGCCCCCATGCCTTTCCTGCTCACTCCTACAGCCCACCTTCAGATGTCTTAATGTGCAAGTCTCTCAGACATTTCGTGTTGATCAGGGAATCTTTTGTTGAATTACAGTTGTCCAGCCTGTTGTATCTTTAAGGGAAGAGACTAAGAAGTTTTCTCATGCTGCCATGATGCTGACATCACTCTCAATTTTCCCGAAAGTTTTCTATTTAATTTATTTAGATCAGGTTTCCACTCTTTTATTATTTCCTTTCTTATACTTTGGATTTAGTGTGTGTGTTTTTTCTAGTTGGAAAACTAGTCTTATTACACTGAGATTTTCCTTATTTTCTAATAAAGGTGTTTAGTACAGAAAAATCTCCACTAAGTACTATTTTAATCACATCCTATGCTAGTATCTTATGTTTTTGTTTATCTTCATTCCAAAATGTAGTCTAATTTTCCTGGTGAGTTCTTCTTTGATGTTCTAATTGTTCTATCAATTCTTGAGAGAAGGTTATTCAAATCTCCAACTATCATTTTATAAATTTCTATTTTTCCTTACTACTTTATCAATTTTTAGTTTATGCAATTTGAAGCTGTAATCAGGTGCATATATGTTTAGGACTGATTTGTAATCTTGATGAATTAACCCTGTTATCATTGATGAAATCACCACTTTTATTGCTGTGGATATTCTTTGTTCTGAAATCCACTGTCTTATAATATAGTCACACAATAAAGCTTTCTTTATTCGCTCTCCTGCTTTTAATCTGTTTATAATTAAACTGAAACATACATTTGCGTAATGCTTTTTTATTCAATCAGACAATTTCTGCCTTTTAATTGCGGTACTGAGGCCATAGCTATTTAAGGTGTTTATTGATACACTTAGGTTTAAATCTATAATTTTGCTATTTCTATTTGTGCCATCTGTGCAGTGTTTCCTTTCTTCCTTTTTTTTTTTTGCCATCTTTGGAATTAGTTGAAATTTTTTATGATTTCAATTTATCTCCTTTGTTGGCTCATTAGCTTTAGGGTTTATGGTATACATCTTTAATATACTATAGTCTACCTTCAAATAATATTTCACCACTTCATGTATAAGAACCTTCAAATAGTATATTTCTATTTCTCTCTTCTCATTCGTGCTATTGTCATCCTACATTTTATTTGTAAATACATTATAAACTTCAATCTATATTATTTTTGTTTAAATGGTTATATTAGTTTGCTAGGGCTGCCATAACAAAATACCTCAAACTGGGTGGCTGAACAACAGAAATATATTACATCACAGTTCTAGAGATTAGAAGTCAGTAATCAAGCTGTAAGGGCTGTAAGAATCTGTTCCATGCTTTTCTAGCTTCTGTTTGTTTGGTGGCAATATTTGGTGTTCTTTAGCTTGTAGATGCATCATCCCACTGCTTTCATCTTCACATCACATTTTCCCTATGTATGTATTTCTAGGTCAAAATTTCTTTTTATAAGGACACACAGTCATATTGACTTAGGGCCCACTTTAATGACCTGATTTTAACTTGATTACCTCTGAAAAGACCGTATCTTCTAAATAAAGTCCCACCTTAGGGGTTACAACTCTTACACATCTTTTTTGGGGGACAGAATTTAACCTATAACAATGGCAAATTATCTTTTATTTTTTTATTTATTTTATATATATATATATATATATATTGATTTCAGAGAGGAAAGGAGAGGGAGAGAGAAAGAGAGAAACATCAATGATGACAGAGTCATTGATCAAGCCCACAACCCGGGCATGTGCCCTGACCGGGAATCGAACCCCGATTGCGTGGATCCCAGGTCGATGCTCAACTGCTGAGCCACGCCCGGCCGGGCTTAAAGGTCTTATATATTTAAAAAATTATATATTTTTAAACTTATGAAGTTATCCCTTCCTGTACTCTTCATTATTTTGTGTAGACCCATATCTCCACCTGGCTGAAGCACTTCTTTAATATTTCTTGTAATGCAAGTTTGCTGATCTTGAATTCTTTCAGCTTTTGCATGTCTGAAAAAAATACTTTGTCTTCATTTTTGAAAGATATTTTCTCTGAGTTTGGGATTCTAGGTGATTTTTATCTTTGAATCCTTTAACATGTCTTTTTAATTTTTTAAATCTCTGGCTGCTTTTTAAGACTTTCATATTACTGTTTTTTTGGGGGGGGTGGGGAGGATTTGGATGTTCCTTGGTGTAATTTTGTTTTTTTGTGTGCTTGAGATTTGTTGAGCTTCTTGGATTTGTAAATTTATAGCTTTTATCAAATTTGGAGATTTATTTCTTTAACCCTCTGACCCTTTTGTGGGGGACTCCAATTATGCTTGTATTTGGCCACTTGAAATTGTCTCACTGCTCACTGATGCTCTTCCATTTTGAAAAATTCTTCTCTTTTCCATGTTTAGTTTTGGGTAGTTCTACTGCCATGTTTTCAATTTAACTTTTCTTCTGCAATATTTAATATACCATTAATTCTATCTAGTTCGTGTTTCTTATTATACATTGTAGTGATCCATCTCTAGAAGTTAGATTTTCCTATTTTAAAATATCTTCTATGTATCTAATACTTACATTCTCATATATATGGAATATAGTCATAATGCCCCTATTTTAATGTCCTTGTTTTCTAATTTTAATATCTGTGTCAGTTCAGTGTTTATCTCTGTTGGTTGCCGCATCTCCTCAATTGTGGTTCCTACTCTCTTGCTTCTTTACATGGCTGGTTACTTCTTTACTGGATGCCAGGCATGGTGAATTTCACCTTGTTGGGTGCTTGATGGCTTTGCTTTGCTATAAATATTCTTGAGTTTTGTTCTGGGATATAGTTAAGTTACCTGAATACAGTCTGATCTTTTGGGTCTAGCTTTTAAGACTTGTTAGGTAGAACTGGAGTTTTTATTCTAAGGCTTATTATTCTCCACCACTAAGGCAAGGCTCATTTGTGCACTCAACCCAATGCATTGTGATTCTTGAGGTTTCCAGTGTGGCTATTTCCAGCCTGTGTGTGTACTTCTAGCCTGTGTGAGTACCAAGCACTATAACCTCTAGTCCTTTCAAGTGGTGCTTCCTCCAGTGTCATGTAGTTTTCTCAACACATGTATTGATCAGTGCTCTGTGTACAGAAGGAGGACTCTATGACCTCTGAAGTTTTTCCTCTGTGCAGCTCTCATATCTTTGGCACTCTGTCTTAAAAACCCTAGCTGTTTTGGTCTGCCAGGACTCTCAGCTCCACCTCTACAACTTGGGGGAATCAGCTAGTTTGAGATCCTCTCTTTGTGCCATGTCCTAGAAACTCCCTGAAGGCTACTGTTGCAATTTTAGGGCTCATATAATTTGCTTTCAGTCTTTTGGGGATCACTGTCCTTTATTACCTGATGTCTAATGTTTAATAAATTATTTTGAATATTTTGTTCACTTTCTTGTTGCTTAAAGAAAGGGAGAAAAAGGATCAATCTGGTCCCTGTGACTTCATCTTACCTGAAAGTGTAAGTCTCTTCCTTTGGTTTTAATTATAGGGTTCGGAAACTGTGAAAGTCTGATTCTACTACTCAGCTTATGTATAGCAACTGTTTTGTCTTCCCTAATGACTTTACATTTGAAAGTTTATAACCCCATCTGTAAACAAATTAAATATTTTAATAATATTTAAGCCTGAGGTTCAGATCAAATGGTTGTCATGTCTCAGCAATCACTGAAGGACATCTCTAACATGTCTTGATGAAGGAAGGTGAGAGTCACTTGCCTTTTAAAATTATAGCCCCTGATGGCACAGGAATTCTCTGCAGTGAAAGCTAAGAAGAGCTGTTCTAATATAAAGCAAACATTTGTCCATCTTTAGGAAGCAGAGACAACAGTAATGGTTTTAGTATTTTCTCATTCCTCAGTGCTCCTCATATAGATTTAATCTAGACAGTCACGCTCATCAAAATTAAAGATTCGTACAAAAGTTGAATCTGCAAGTACAAACATTTCAATAATAATAGAAAACATTTCTTTAGCACTTACTATATAACAGGTATTTTGCTAGGTGCTTTAAATATTTTTCCTCAAGTAAATATTATAACAAACTTGTAAAGTATGATCCATTACTAACCCCATTATACAGATGAGAAAACTGAGGCTCAGAGATTCAAAACTAGGTTGAAAGCAAGATTAGATTCTTTTATTCAAAAAACAAAATGGGAGACATCTATAATACTATCAGCAATTAAAAAAAAAAAGGTACTTAATGAATAGTTAATGTACCAGGCATGCTTCTAGGTGCTGGGAACATAGCAGTGAAGAAAAAAAAAATCCCTAACCCAAAATATTTATATTCTAACACATATTCTTTATAAAAATTTAATTTGTAAAATATTTTGTACCTGATGTTATATAAAAAGTAAAATGTAAAACATTATAAACTTATGTCACTAAAAAATTTCTAATTTTAAAAGTAGAGGATACGTTCTTTGCAAAGGTAAGTAGTTTCATATACTAAATACAAATAGTGGGATTAAATAAAGTTCTGACTGACTCCAAAGCCCTTGCTATTTCCACTATTCCATAATGGCTCCATATCACAATACATTTCAGAAAGAGATGCATTAAAAAAATAAACCAATCAAAAGCCCAAACACTACAGCTGTCTGGAAATCTGTGCAATCTACTAACATTTCTTGACTGCAACAATAAATGATCAACAGGGAACAAAAATTGGGAAAATAAAGACAAATATAGTATAGGTCAAGTTAATATTTGTTAACTAAATGATAAAAAATTTTCCTTGAGGCCTAGCTGGTTTCCTTGAGACTCAGTGGTTAGAGCATGGGCCCGTGAACCAGAGGGTCCCGGGTTTGATTCCAGCCAAGGGCACATACCTCAGTTGCAGGCTTGATCCCCGGCCCCAGGCAGAGCACATGTAGGAGGCAACCAATCTATGTGTTTCTCTCACATCGATCTTTCTCTCTCTCTTCCTCCCCCTCTGAAAAGCAATGGGAAAAATATCCTCCGGTGAGGATTAAAAATTTTTTTTTCATTGAATATATATATGGAAATAATCTCATCAACTTGTACACGCTAAATATATTTGCTATTTCAAAAATGTAAAGACAATGCTTTTCCTTTGTAAATATGCATGTAAAACATTCAAGTCGCAAAACAAAACAAAACTATGCATACCTCTACAGCAGGTACAATGTCTATGCCAACTGTTAGAAATTCTTCAAACTTCATGAATGGGTTAAAGCAGCTGCCAACATCAAGTAATCTGATCTTTCCTGAGGTTTGTAGCAACCTAAAAACAGATTATTTTGTCTTATAACAAGCAAAATAAAAATAAAGTATAAGAAAAATTCAAACATCTGAGAATTAAAAAGTTCATACAGATTTTTGGTTCTCTTTTTGGTCTTGAGGTTCCTTTAACACATTTAAAAATTACTGAGGACCTTAAAGAGTTTTTGTTTATGTGGGTTATATCTATCAACAATATCATATTTGAAATTAAAACAAAATAGTTTAAAAAACATTTATAAAACAATAAACCTATTATATATGTTAATGTAAATTATAGATTTGTAATGAAAAATCTAGGTTAGAAAGACAGCAAAAAGTGAGGCATTGTTTTACATTTATTCAAGTCTCTTTAATGTCCGGCTTAAAAGAAGATTGATAAATTCTCCTATTTGCTTTTGCATTCAAACTTCCAATATCACATGCCATGTAGTCTCTAGAAAACTACACTCGACACTCATGAGAGACTGAGAGTAAAAAAGACAACTGACATTTTAGTATTACTGTGAAAATAATTTCCCCCCCACAGAGACCCTGGAAGGTTCTCAGAGCCTGAGACCACGCTTCGAAAACTGTCCTTGTAGATGAAAGAATACATTCACAAATCAATTTTCAGTAGTCAATATAACAATGTCTTTGTACTTAACTTTATTTCATTGACTTAAAAGGGCCAAAGAGAAAAGCATAAACAAAAAAGTATTAGGTTATAAAGGTCTGTTTTACTTTTATTTAAGAGCTCTCTTCCTGTCCAAAAACAGTAGGAAAAAATGAAGGTAAACAAAACTAGAAATGACCATATTTTAAAGTTAGTTGAATGCAACGAATATGGATCAACATAGCAGCAAGGATGAAGGAAAACAGTGGATTTTGTTGGTCTAAAACCTATAGTCCTAATATTCAGACAATATAGCAATAATAAAAATCAACTTCAGACATACCATTTCACTGATTTAAAATAATTTTCTTTAAAAAAAGATTATGAGTGGATGTTGGAAAAATAAAGGAAAGTAAATGTAGAAAAATAATTGGGTGAAAACAGAATCCTGGCCCCTTAACGTCTAAAGAGCAGAGAGAACCTGTCCAGCTTCTCTTCCTTATATATTATTACCCTAGGGTCCATTAGGGAGGTGTTAACTTACAGACAGTGGGTTATGCTCGTGAAAAAGGCACCATATCAAAATAATTTGAAGCTGATTTCCTCCCCCCAAAAAATGCATGCAATACGTAGTGGTTACATTTTTTAATCAAATGTTATGTCCCAACATTTTACAGAAATGACAATCACCATTTGATTATAAATAAACTATATAGGACCTGTCTGATGCAGTGAATGTCATACCAATTAAAGTATTTTTGTTAATAAAATTTTAAGAACTCCTCTGGAAAGGGGCTATGAGGGTATAAGGAAACAGCATTTCATCAGAGGGAGGGGCTTCATTTTCTATATGTATAAAACAACTCAATAATACTGACTATGACCTCCAAATGAATGTTAGTTCTTGAAAACTCTCCCAGTGAAAAGAGCTGCTCCTAGGGATGAAGAGGTAATTTTCTACACTGCAGCCAATTAGGAAGCAGATTATTTGTATGGGTGCTGCCTATAACAAATAATCACCTATAAAACTGAACTAAGTTTAGTGATACTTGAAGCATAACAGTTTAGTTCCAACGAAGAATGAGGGCTGGAAACTTCTTTGGCATAGGTTCCAAGGTGCTAAACAGCAAAAGATCCAGTATATAGGGGCCATAAAAATGTCTGGCATATGGCTGACATTTGCCACTGAGTTAATACAAATCCGAATACCCAAATCGTAACCAGTTAGGATGAATGAGAATCTATAACAATATGTAATACTATATACACTATTAGATTGTCATTCTAATTCTTACTTGGGATTATAGTTAAACACATGAGTTCTGGCATTAGAGAAACTAGCATCAAAGTCTGAGTCTGTCCTTTACTTGTAATGTGGGGATAATAATGGTACCCAAACTTTAAGAGTTGTTTCCAGGATTAAATGAGATAATTCATTTATAATACTTGACCCAATATCTGGTACATGGTAAGTGTTCAAAAAGTGCTAAATATTATTGCTAGTTGTTAAAATCACTTTATAGATTAAATCTTTTCATGGTTCACCCACTAACAATCTTTCTGAGCATAGTAAAAGCAGAATTCGCCTCTGACTAAATTCTGTACTAGTAAACTGGTTAGCAAAAATTTTATTGATATTTATTTTAAAAATTGCAACTTATAGCCCGGCTGGCGTGGCTCAGTGGTTGAGCAGCAACCCTTGAAACAGAAGGTTGTGGTTCGATTCCCTGTGAGGGCACATATCAGGGCTGGGGCTCGATCCCCAGTAGGTGGTGTTCAGGAGGCATCCAATCAATGACTCTCTCATCATTGATATTTCTCTCTTTCCCCCTCTCCCTTCCTCCCTCTGAAATCAATAAAAACATATTTAAAAAGTTCATCTTATAAATGAAATTTTCTATGTAGATGGAGTATTTTAATCATTCAAGTTAATTCAACATCATGATACAATCACCAAAAACTTAATAAAATGCACTGACCTAATAACATTAATTCTTAGTAATATACTTAGTCCATTTCAAATTCTTTGCTTTAGCTCCTAAATTTTCTATTTGAGCCAAACATATACTTTCAGTTTAAAGACTAATTACAAAGTAAACAAAGTAATTACCACCAAGGCCAAGAAATAAATCACTGCCTGCACTCTGGAAGCATGACCCTCCCTGATGACATCCACTACCCATATCTGTAATGGTAGCACTACCTGATTTAAATGATAACGATGTTCTTTTTATTGTCTTACTATCTATGACTGAATGCCTAAATAATACAGTTCAGTTTTATACACTATACATTTGCTTTTGTGACTTTCTTTTTTCCTTTAAGTTTGTGAAAGTCTGTATGTTTCTATAGTTAATTTACATTCATTGCCGTATAGTAGTACCTTTATTTAACACATCCCATTGGGATTTTGATTACAGTGGCATTGAGTCTAAAGAGCATTTGGGGAGAATTAGTATCTTTACAATGTTGAATTTTCCAGTCCACAGATATGGCACAATTGTCCGCCTGTTTAGTTTTTTTTTTTTAATTGTCTCTGAAGAGCTTTATTATTTTCTCTTGAATGATCACATATATCTTTTGCTGGCATTATATCTTTTGTCATTCCTATGCTATTATTGTTTTTCCCCTATGGATGAACTTTGTTATTAAAATTTCATTTTTCATTGTTGGTTACATAAAATACAATTGATTTTTGTATAATGATTTTATATCCAGCAACTTTACTAAGTTCCTGTTACCTCAAATGCTTATCTCTATATTATTTTAGGTATTCTAATCCAGTTATATAATTATACAATCTGTGAAAAATGATATTTACATTCTTTCTTTCCTGTCTATCCACATATCCAAACTTCCATCTATTTTTTGCCACACTGCTTGCCCGAGACTTCTAATACAATGTTCAGCAAAATATAAGCAGTCACTTCTATTCTGTTCCTACTCTTTCAGAGGGAACATTCCTGTATTTCATCATTAAATATGACTGTTGAAGGTTTTGTATACCACCCTTGTTAAAGTTTAAAAAACTCCTCTTATACTTTGCCAGTTGTTGTTTTTTTTTTAATTTAACACAAATCTATGTTGGGTTTTATCAAATGCATTCCATTCAGCTATTCAAATAATGACTTTTCTTTAATTTGTTTACGTGGTAGAGTGCACTCATTAAATTGTGTAGTGTTAAATCAACCTTCCATTATTGGGAAGGATCTAATTTGGTTTTCATATATTATACCTTTCATAAGAGTATTTGTTTTATATATGAGTATATAGTAGGTGGTAGTTATGGTATATAAAGTTACCACAAACATTGAACCATGGCACCTAAGGGAAATACAGGCTTAGGCTTCTGGTCACAACATTTGTCAACAGAGTTACACATAACTTGGATTTATGTGTTGTTTAAAGACACTTTATTTAGTATACGCATTATGATGCACTATCACTGAAATGACAGCCAACACCACTACAGTTCATGCCTAAAGGAAGCTTATTTAACACTGGTATTTTATCTGTAAAGTATTTATTAACAGTGCCTTGTGCTTAATACACTACACAGAACTTCACCACTAAGCTTGGGGGTCATTTTAAAAGTGAAATCATAAACGAAAATGCAAAAACTGTGAAATAGACCGAAAATAGGACATTTCTGTATATAGTCCTGCTCAGCATAATGACATTTCAGTTAAAGTTTGGACTTCGTATGACAGTGGTCCCATAAAGATTATAATGGAGCTAAAAAATTCCTATTGCCTAGTGACATCATAATGTAGTAATATATTACTCATTCGTCTGTGGTGTTGCTGGTATAAACAAATATACTATGCTGCTAGTCTTATAAAAGTATAGCACATACAACTATGGATAGTACATAATACTTGATAGTGATAATAAACAACTGGTGCTGGTTTACGTATTTACTATACTACACTTTTTATCATTATTTTAGAGTGCACTCTACTTATAAAAAAAATGTTTGTTGTAAAATAGTATGCTGTTTTAGGTCAGTAGCAGCTGAAAGCGGCCTTATACACCAGCCTTATACATCTCATGCTGTTTGGTACAGAAACATCCTGAATAGGCTTATAGCCTAGGAACAATGGGCTATACAATACAGCCTAGGTGTGTAGAAGGCTATACCATCAAGGCTTGTGTAAGTGCACTCCATGACCTTCACACAATGAGGAAATAACCTAAGAACACATTTGTCAGAACATAATACTGATGTTAAATGGCGCATAACTATAAGAGCTGAAATAAGAAAACAGTCTACCTTGTCTGACTTGAACTGGGAAGGTGTGTGTCAGACGACACAAATTTTTCACCACTCTGAAAATGTCCACAAATGACTCTAAAATGCCATGAATACTGATATTGGAGTAACAAATAAATTTTAGTGAGTAGGTGAATTTACAGATATGGATTTGTGAATAATGAGAATCAAGTATATACATATATTTTATGTTGTTTGCATCTCTTCATGAGTGATCAGGCTATAATTTTCCCTTCTTGTATGGTCTATGAAGGGTTTTAATACATATGTTATAATAAACTCCTAAGCTGAATGTGGGAAATTTCCTTTTATTCTATTTCAAAGATTTTGTGACACAGAATAAAAATTTTATACTGAGATCCAAGATGGCAGTGGACTGAGTGGAAGCTACACTGACACTCTCCCAGGACCAATCTGGCTTTACAACTAAAACACAGAAAAACCATCCCAAAAACGAACTGAAGACTAGCTGGAGAGCACCCTCATAACCAAGGAGGAAAAGTGGAGACCCCACAGAGGCTGGTAGAAAGTGTGGACGTGAGAGGGCTGGCTGGGCCCCCACAGGCAGCAGCTAAAGGTACAGAGGGATATCTCAGCTATAGAGGGTTCCCACTAAGGACCCTGGGGCCTAAACCCCAGGCTGGACTTCCCAGACAAGAGTACCAGAACTGAGAAAGGTGCCCACATAATATCTGGCTGTGAAAAGGAGGAGGGTTTCTGTCAGCCAGGGAGAGAGAGCTGGAACTGCTGGCAACCTATTAAAGAGCCAACATATAAGGTTTTGTGTGCAGCCACTCACCTTGGATTCCGGCGGAGGGGGATTGGAGTGGACTGGAGCTGTGTGGGGAGAGTCTGAGGTTCTGGGCTCTGGACAGTGAGATCAGGGACACCTGTCTGAATTCCTGTGCTGGGTAATTACCCCAGACGGTGCAGGATATCTTTCTCAGGCAGACAATTTTCTGCTTTTGCCTGAGATGGGGAAGCAATTGCCTCACCCTGCTGGAAAGCCTTTCGCCCTGCCTTGAAGAGTTTCTACAGCCTGAGGCTTGTTAAGAGACTGATAACAACCAACTGCCCCACCCTGTGGAGCTTCTACACCCTGAGGCTCATTAAGAGAATCAGATTAATCAGTCTGCAGGTAGAGGCAAACCTCAGGGTGCTTTCAGTCTTTGCCTGATCTGCTTCCGGACTGGGGCCTTAGAAAAGCAGACTTTGGTGTGCATTTTGGTCCTGTCAAAATGCACCCAGCTCCAGCAAAGGATACCTCAAGCCTAAGGTTGTTGATAGCTCCAAACAGGGTACTCAAGGCCAGTCACAAACTGCGTCTGATGTTGGCCTGTACCAGAGACCCTCCAAAAAGACTGAGAGCCCTAGCAAATCTACCTAACACTTAAAAACAAACCCAAAAAAGTAGCCAAAAAACAAGCCCCAAATGAAAGAACAAGAGAAGTCTCCAGAAAGAGCTAAATGAAATGGAGATAAGCAGTCTTTCAGATACAGAGTTCAGAATACTGATTGTAAGGATGCTCAAGAGCATGAAAAAAGATATGGAAACTATGAAAAATGACCAGTAAGAAATGAAGAATGACATAGCAGAAATAAAGAATATATTGGAAGGAATGAACAGTAGATTGGAGGAAGCTAAGGATCAGATCAGTGAATTAGAAGACGGTAGAAAAAAATCACTCAATCAGAGACCCTAAAAGTAAAAGCAATTAAAAAACAGGAGGACAGTCTAAGGGAACTGTGGGACAACTTGAAACATACCAAAATTCACATCATAGGAGTGCCAGAAGAGGTCGAAAGTAAGCAAGGTCGAAAGTAAGGTTTAGAGAACCTGTTAAAGAAATAATGGCAGAAAACTTCCCTAACCTGGTGAAGGAAAAAGTCACTCAAATTCAGGAAGCACAGAGAGTTCCAAGCAAGAAGAATCCAAAAAGGCCCACACCCAGACACATCATAATTAAAATGCCAAGAATTCAAGACAAAGAGAGCATCTTAAAGGAAGCTAGAGAAAAGCAATGTTACCTACAAAGGAGCCCCCATTAGGCTGTCAGCTGACTTCTCATCAGAAACTCTACAGGCCAGAAGGGAATGGCATGAAGTATTCAAGGTAATGAAAAGCAAGGATCTGAAACCAAGACTACTCTATCCAGCAAGATTATCAATCAAGATAGATGGTGAAATAAAGAGCTTCCCAGACAAAAAAAGGCTAAATGACTTTATCACTACAAAATCAGCACTACAGGAAATGTTAAAGGGACTGCTATAAGTATAAGTAGAAATAAAGAGAATGAGAAACATAGGCATAAAGAAACAAAATGGCAGTAGATAAGTATCTTTCAATAATAACCTTAAATGTAAATAGATTAAATGTCCCAGTGAAAAGATATAGGGTGGCTGAATAGATAAGAAAACATGACCCAAATATATACTGTCTACAGGAGACCCATCTCAGAACAAAAGACTCACACAGGATGAGAGTGAAGGGATAGAAAAAAATTTCCCATGCAAATGGAAATGAAAGAAAAAGCTGGGGTAGCAGATAAAATAAACTTCAAAATGAAGACCATAACGAGAGACAAGAAAGGTCACTACATAATACTAAAGGGATCAATCCAACAAGAGGATACAACTCTGATAAACATATATGCACCCAACATAGGAGCACCTAAATTTATAAAAAATCTTCTACAGGACTCTAAGGGAGAGATCAACAGCAATACAGTCATATTAGGGAACTTTAACATCCCACTGAATTCACTGGATAGGTCTTTCAGACAAAAAAAATCAACAAGAAAACAGTGACCCTAAAGGACACACTAGATCAGATGGATTTAATTGACATTTACAGAACATTCTACCCTGAAGCTGCAGAATATACATTCTTCTCAAGTGCACATGGGATGTTATCAAAAACAGAAACAAAATAAACTGATGAACAAAATGGATCCAGAGACATAGAAGCATGGAACAGTCTGAGGGATCTCAGAAGGAAGGTGGGGAGGGGGCAGTGGGTGGGGAGAAATTAATCGAAGAACTTATATGTTTATAAGCATAACCCATGGACACAGACATTGGTTTCGGGAAAGCCTGGGGGTGGGATGGATGTGGGGTAGAGGGGATCAATTCAATGGGGATAAAAAGGGGACATCTGTAATATTTTCAACAATAAAGATAAAGAAACTTGAAAAAAATTTAAAAAAATAAGTCTTTCTTATTGGATATCTAGAACATTATTTATTTATTTATAATACTAAAAGTTGTTCTAATCTTTGTGGGAGTTCAATCTATTAAGTCATTTCATCCCTTCAATTAAAGTGGGTTTTTATAACTTTACATATATGCATTAAATTCCACATGATATTTCCCTATGATTTCTGCACTTTTCTCTCAATTCATGTTGACCCAACCATCTGAAATGTAATCCATTCTTAAGGTAAGTTTTTAACAAAATTACCAAGAGCTGGAGGTGGAGTTAGCTATGCCCATCAAAGCTTCTGAAGGCACAGCTCAGTTTTTTTAGCAGAAAGAATTAAGACATGTAAATATTCTCTTCAGTACAGTAAGATAATAAGTTAATGAAAATTTGCACTGAAACCTAGCAGTAATCTCAATATATTTGTTTAGAGTCTATTAAACTTCAGAATGGAAACTATTCTTCTGAGGTATAAATAAAAGGAAAAAAATTTTTTTTATACCACTCTAACCATGAAACAGAATTAGAATAAAATGTGCTGACAAAAGGAACTCACATACTGACAGTTTCCTTAAAAGCATATTGCAGGCATCAGCAGTACCAGTTCCTGCTGTACAAGAAACAGCCTTGACCATGACTTTGGTTGATGCAGATTGCCCAATTGCAGGAATTTGGCTAGCAATGGCCAGATCCAGTATGCCGACATTAACAATCCATATCAGGACCAGCAAGGACACTGCCTGCACATCCACTGCTCCTCTTCCTGATCTCTTTGTTCTGCTTTCCTTCTCCCCCCTATAAAAACCCAGCCTGCACTGAGATGCTGAAATGGGCTTTGTGATACGAGTCCCAATCTTCTCAGGTGATCAGCACTTAAATGAACCTCTTTCCTTTTTCAGCAGCATCTGTCCCACAAGTTTGATTTTCATGGAACATGCAGCCAAACCTTGGTTCTGGTTACAGTTTTGGTGAGCCAGCCAGGAGAAATGGACCCTGGTAAGTCCTAGAGGGCCCAGGCTAGGGTCCCAGCTGCTTGTGGCAGGCTGACCCTTTGGCAGAGATTGCAGGAACTTCCCAGCAGCTGCCTAGAGTTTTTTTTTTTTAATCTTGGGGACTCTCCCAGCTCTCCTCAAGGCTCCAGGAAACAGGTCTTTTGGAAGTCAATGGACTCCAAGACAAGGCAGTCCCTGGTGTGCAGGACAAGGTGCCCCTTGCCCCACCAACTGGGGTTTTTTGAACCATTTTAGACTCACTAGGAATCAATAGGCACCGCATGGCAGTAGGCACCGCTCAGTGACTAAGAAAAATCCCAGTTCCCCAGTGTGGGATTTGGTTGGTTTTGGATTTTTGGATATTGCTTGCTTTTCTTGTTGCTTACATCTTGTGGAGTGTCTAATAATTGTGTCTTTATCTGTTCTGCTAACTATCTGCTCTGTTTGAGATTTCTCATCTGTCTAAAATAAAACTTAGGTTATAGTTGTTCTTTGCTGTTTTGTACAAACGGGATCCTCTGTCTCTGTTGTTTGGGCTTTGTGCCATTTTAGGCCTTGTGAAGGTCATTTGCTTTATCAGCTGGTGTTAGGTATGATTCTAAGGCTAGTGTTTCAGTCTCTCCTTTGGACGGTACTTATTTATTTGCTTTCGGTGTTGGTTTTGTTTCTGTTTTGAAATGGGATAAGATCTCCTATATATAAGCTTTCATGTTACATCATAAAGATTCTACTCAGAAAGGAAAATAAGGAAATAAGTCTTTTAAACACTTTAAATCCTCTTGGAGGTCCAGGAGCTGTTGTGGTCCTGGAAGCAATGGGGAAATTAATGCTACCCCCAAATCCTGTGCAGGCTGTGGGAACAGCAGGAGCACCTCAAAGTGAAAAGCAAACAAACAAAAAAACCTGAAGCGGCAAAAGCAGCCCAAGCCTGGTAACTCCCCGAACTTTTTCTCCAGCCTTCCTAAAATTTGTCAAGGTCATCTTATCCTTGTTACAAAATTTTCCAAGAAAATGCCTTGCGTAATAATTCACTTAAAATCTCATAGAGTTAAGAAATAATAAACAGATGAGTTTTAACAAAGCTTTTCATTATTATATACACCTAGTTAGTTAATAAATAATGAACTAAAATGAAGGGGTTTTGATAAAGCTTTTCAGTAATAATTATATATATCTAGAAATAGTTTTCCACAGTCTCTGGTAACTTAAAACTTTGGAGTTTTGCTGGATTAAATGATGAAAATTATTGAGTATCGATATTTTTAAAGAAAAGGATATGAAAATATTAATTGATCTGAGTTTGCCTGCTTTTTGCTTCTTATTGCAAAGAAGCTAGAGGATGGATTTGGATCTGTTAATGAGTATATCTTATATTTTATTTGAAATCTGTATCTTGAAAATGTGAGTGCATTTGCCAATGAAAGAACGTGCTTCTGGAAGTTATAAAATGTATTTGCCAATATGAGGAATGTTAATTACTTATTTGTCACTAAAACATAGTTTCTAAGAGTTAAGAATTCTAATTAAATTGGAAAGAAATTGTATGGTTTTGGCAATACAGAATTGAAAGTAGGTTGTTCTAAGGTTGGTTATTTCTCAATCAGTTAAGAAGAAACAAATGGAAAGGAATGAGTAAAGATGCCAAAGATTTATGCAAGTTGCAGAGGGTCAGTGCAAGCTGAAGGAGGATTGCGTAGAGGGAAGAAGCACACAACAAAAAAAGAAACACAGCCCGGCTAGGCGTGGCTCAGCAGTTGAGCGTAGACCTGGGATCCAGGTGATCGGGGTTTAATTCCCAGTCAGGGCACATGCCCGGGTTATGGGCGTGCAGGAGGCAGCCGATTAATGACTCTCTATCTCTCTCCCCACCGCCCCTTCCTTTCTCTGAAATCAATAAAGATATTAAAAAAAATTTTTTTTAAGCCCCACAAAAAACTTATAGGTAAGCTGAATAATGAATTTAATTAGGTAAATGAATCTAAATATATAAAGTAAGCTAATAGAGAATGCTTGGTTTTTTTTTCAGCCTGTTAAAAGGAAAAAAGTTTTTCCCCCCTGTATCTGCCTGGAGAGCAAAGATTCTACGTATTATTAAAATAGTTGTGTCATATTGTGTTAAACAGGTACTTGATTACTTAAAAACCCATATTCTTAATCCTAAGAACTAAAGTTTTGCTAGCCTGTATTTATATTTGATACCTTTTATTGTCACTTTGGATAAATAAATAACTTAATACTGTTTCATAATGATATATGATCTTTTGGTAAAATATGTTTGACAGCCTTCCCAGGGTTTAAATTTTAAGAGACTTTTTCTTGACTTATAATTGGCTTTCAGTCATTCCGGTGGGCCCCTAGAATGCTTCAGGGATTTGTTCTTTCTCCTTGTGAATAAGATATTTTGAGCTGATTACACCTATTTGATATGCTTGAAAATAAAAGGGAAGCTTTGTTAAATAAAGAAATAACTATGCTCCATTGTATAGACATATTTTTATTATTGAAGTGGATGTTCTAGAGATTATATCAAAATCTCCAAGAATCTACAAAGTTCTGATACACTTTCATTTGTAATTCTAATTGTTATCTTAAAACGTTGTTACAGAAAAGCCAATTCCTTCATCAATTACATTATAAACACAGTCACTGTTTTGCTCTGATGCACTGACAAATATGTTACATCTTCTGAAAGACCCACAAAAAGAACTCTGACTTATTCTAAATTACATATTTCTGAGAATAAATTTTCACATACCTTTGAAATAGATGAAGATTACTAAAACACTATGGAATAACTGGATTTATGGAAATAATGGCAAGTAGTCATGATAAGCAAAAATTGATTATGAGATTTAATGAACTGAAGATGACTGTAGCTTTTGTAATATTTTGTTGAAAGAATTTCTAATTTTTAAACTTTTTGTTTTCCAGACTTAAGGAAACATATCTTTTCATAAAGCAATCTGGTAAGTTACGCTTTCATAAGCAATACTGAGGCATTTATATTTTTCTCCCCACTTGATCCCTTTAGAATTTGGAAACTCTTAATGAGTATTACTGTTCTAATAACAATGTTTGCATAACCCAATAGGAATTTGATTTTTTCATAACAGGACATAAAGCCAGTTTCCAATTGTGGTTTTATTAACCAAGAATTTGACTAGAGTGTCATGTCTGAGAGAGACATGTCTAAATTATAGATGTCACTGGAAAGCTTTAAGGAATGAAGACTGACTCTGAAACTGATAAAAAAGCCCTTGGAGAAATGGTCTGGTTACCTTGCTTATTCATATGGTTCATGGCAGTCTTTCCAGGTAAGGAGTGAAGGTTGCTTTCCTAGGAGACAGCAAGGAAGAACCTTAAGACATTTTGGAGACCTCAAGAACTTGAGGAATGCACCCAAAGTTATAGATACTGCAGACAAAGCCTGATGGTAACTGGGTGGGTTGGCTTCTCTGGCCTGCTGCAGGGCTACTTAAGGCTCAATCTGGAGATTCCTTGTAAGATTCCAGCAAAGTACTTTAAGAAAGCTAATATACTCAACTGCTATTCCTGTTGTGCTTATGCAAATAATCAGGCCAAAATGAAACTAGACTTAATACAGTAAATAGACTGGTATTGATTTGGCTCTTTCATAAAAATGAGGGTGATTTTAGGGGGAGAAAGTGTGTGTCAATACTCTATAATATAGTTATGGACATTAGCCTCTAGTTCCGTCAATTGTCTTCAAAGTCGTAATTTTCACTTATGAACAGAACTAAACCCTGAATTTTCCTAGCTTTTGACCCAAAAATACTGAGATTTAGAACACAGTTTGTCTCCATCAGGTTACAAGCCCAACTTGTACTCAAGGAATGCCACCCCTGGACATCATCACCACCTCCTTCAGTGCCCAGGCCTCATTGCCCCTCTGACAGAAAACAAGAGTCTCTTGGTTCTGAAAAAAACATGGCCCCTTTTCAGCAGGAAGCAACTATAGGAAAGACCTTGCACCCCTTTTTCCTGAAAAGATTCAGAGCCAAGTTCCATGAGAGGAAATATAGTAGGCAATTAGACAAGATCAGAGCAAGGACAATAGGCTGGGTATAGAAGGTCACCAAGGAAGAAAGCCTCAGGTACCTAGCAATGAACATGAGGAAAAAATAAAAAGAGGCACATAGCCCAGGTCGGTTTGGGTCAGTGGTTAGAGCATTGCTCATGCACTGAAGGGTTGCAGGTTTAAATCCAGCCAAGGGGACGTACCTCGGTTGTAGGCTTGATCCCAGGCCACGGTTGGGGTGCATGAGGAGGCAAACAGTTGATGTATCTTTCACATCAGTGTCTCTCTCCCCCTACCCCTCCTTTCCACTCTCTAAAAAATCAATGGGAAAAAAAAACCCTCAGTTGAGAATTAACAAAAAAAGGCACACGGGCAGATGGTGAAATGAATAATAGTGACTAATAATAAATGAAGAGACCCGGAAACTCTTCCTGATTTTTCAAGACCAACTGTTATTTCTCCACAGGAGCCCTGGGTACAATTGACAGTGGGGGGAAAAATTGATTTTTCAGTTGATGGTGGAGCCACTTATTTGGTTTTAACTACAAGAATGACTAAAAGAAGTCAGGAAACCATCTAGGTAGCAGGAGTTACCAGAAAGATGCAACAAAAGGCCTTTCTCCAACCCCTAGAGTGTCAATTAGGAGATTTAAAATTGAACACAACCAGAGAGGGAAGATGGCGGCACTGTGAGAAACAGCAGAGTGCCCCTGGTCCCAGCCACAGACTAGATTTACTCCTAAAATACTGCAAAGCCAGCTTTGAAAAACCAGAGAAACATACCTGAGTGAACATAGTGTGAGCAGAAAGAACTGAAGAAATATCATACAGTTGGTAAGAGAGGGGGGCGTAGAAAGGGGGAGTCCCCCTGAAGCCTGTGCTGGGCTCCGAGCCCTGAGGCTTGGAGGCTGCAAAGCTCCCTCCCATCAGAAGTGAGGACTGGCATTCAAAAGTGGGGATCTCACACCAGGAGTGCAGGAGAGGGGAAGCAGTGCCCTGCACAGAGGGACCCAGGGGAGTGGTGTGCCCGTAAGAAGGGGACTGCACCTTCCTAGCGAAATAAAGCTTCTAGCGGGGGACTCAACCGGCGTCTAATGCTCAGGGCACTTACCATAGGAAAGGCTGTCCCAAAGTGTGTGGCACCCGAGTAGTAAGGGACCAGAGGTCAGGACTGAGCAGCCGCACACAGAGACCCTCTGCCTCCCTATAAGGCACTGGGTTGAGCCCCAGAAAGCATTGAATCTGCATGGTGCGGGGGAGGGGAAGAGAGCCTTCCTGCCTTAAGCTCCTGCTGCAGACAGTCTGGGATTTGTGACTGGCCCTGAGGAGCGCCTTGGTGGCGCAGGGAGCCGCCCCAGCTTTGCTGAGATCAGGAGTGCAGGGAGCTGCGTGGAGCTGAATTTGGGTCCCCTCCCACTGGGTGCCTTGGCGTGCGCGCTGCGCGACATTGCAGGGAGGACTTTCTAGCTGTGTGTTGCTTTGTACCTTTGTTAGTTTCTGATCCTGGAACTGGCTCCCACCTTCCTGGCATGCAATGGGCAGAATGACCAGAGGAAGATGGGATTGTTTTTGAGGGGTGGGCTTGGTGCGACCAGACAATCAGAGTTGGGAAGGGAGGGTCAGAGCCCGCCTGCCTCTCCTGCAGCCTGGGAGCACCACCCCCAACAGAAAAGGGGATGGTGCAGCTCACTGAGACCCAGGTACTCCTGCAGGGCACAGTCCTGAGGGGGAAGAGAGAACAGCTCACAGGAGGACTTTTCAAGCATAAGACTCTCAGGGACTGTTGATTGGGAACTGTAGAAAATGCTACAAACCCCTGCTGGGGGCTGGGCAGGCAAAGAGCTCACTGGAATATTCTTTAATCGAACTCACTGAGCCTAGGCTGCTGAAATGGCCCATACAGAAAAGGAAACAGGCTGAAATCAATCTGAAACTGCAGCAGGCCAGAGTATAGGGAAGTAGAATCAGAGGACAGGGCAGGGACAGAGGAGCTGGCTGTGCAGCAGAGACTAACTCCCTCACAGTGAGTGCCTGACAGTGAAACCTCTAAGGGGAGTGATACACTGAGCTACACTAGCCATCCTGCACTGGAAAGACTCTACAGAAGACTCTGGAGTAAGACCAGGCAACTACAAAGTTGCAAAATAGCTGACAAGAGGAGGTGGCCCACGGAGAGCCTCATTTCAACCATCTACCTAAGGACATCAGAGCCAAACCTACACAGCTCCTCACATTGGTTGATACACAAGTACCTTCCAGGAGAAGGGAAATCAGAACAGGAAACAGTAAGCCACAGACAACACAAGCTGCCCAGAAGACAACCACTTGATTGACTGTCTTTTCTGTTTGTTTTTTCTCTTTTTCCCTTAGGAGGAAGAGAAAGGAAAAAAATCGTTTTTTCTTCTTTTTAAACTTTATAATAATTTGGAAAAAAAAAATGTTTTCTTAATTTTTAATTAACTTTTTTTTAAAGAATTTTGATTCTTTGTTTTGTTTCTCTGTTTTGTTTCTTTGCTTTGCTTTGTTTTATCCTTGCTTCTCACATCAAGACTTTCTTGATATTCCTGCTTAATGGTTGGGACTTTATCATTATAACCAACAAGTTTACTGCTTTTCTCTATAGTTTCCCCCAAATCTCTTATTGGACTCCCTCTTTTCCCGGGCTTTCTCTCTCTCTCTCTCTCCTCTCGAGCCACTGATATAAACTTTTTTTTTTCTTCTTCTTTTTTTCCCTCTTTCTTTTGTTTTCCTCCGTCTTCCTGTCTTTTTGTTAGATTATTAGTTTCTCTTACTCTTTAATGTATTTTTAGTTATTAATTTTCATCTCTTATCCTATTCCTATTCTCTCCCTTAATTTTTTCCTGGCCCTTCCTTCAGAATCTTTTCTCTGCTTCTGTTATCTCCCAGTAGCTTCTCTATTTTTTACATTTTAGTTTATCACTATTATCTTCTAAATTTTAGTCACTATTAACAATATACTTCTCTTGCTCCAAGCTTAACTTTTCTTTCTCTTTCTTTTTTTTAGGCCATTTTTTTCTTTTCTCTACAACTTGTGTTCTCCCTAAACTTTCCTAGTTCTATTTTCACTTGAGTTGTTTTCATTGTGACTCTCAAGATATTTTGTGCCCGGCCGGGCGTGGCTCAGCGGTTGAGCATCGACCTAGGATCCAGGTGATCGGGATTCGATTCCCGGTCAGGGCACATGCTTGGTTGTGGGCTTGATCAATGACTCTCTCATCATTGATGTTTCTATCTCTCTTTCCCCCTCTCCTTTCATCTCTCTGAAATCAATAAAGATATATTTAAAAAACAACCAAAAAAAAGATATTTTGTAGGATACTCCTTGTTTTCTGGAAGTTTAGTTGTGTATTGTCCTGCCTTGCCAGCACCCGTAAAATAGCTTACATGATGAGGTTGGGGCTGAGACACACAGTTAGCCAACCTGAGAGAAGAGTCCTCCCAAGAACCGGTCAACAATACTCTAGATCCAACCACAACAGGAGAACCCAAAGAACCCACAAAAGGGATACCCACAAAAGGGACACACCTAGAGCAAAGAGCTGAGAAATATAAGTACACACCTCTGGGCTCCACTGGTCTTACAACACAAAATTCTTCCCGACAAGACTGGGAGACAGGAAATATAACTAATAGATAGATACAAACACTAAGACCTACAAAAATGAGAAGACAAAGAAACAATCCCCAAGTTGAAAAGGAAACATCGCCAGAAAAAGTCTTTGATGAGATGGCGTTGAGCAAGTTATCAGAAACAGAGTTCAGAGTATTGATGATGAAGATGTTCAAGGAACTTAAGAAGACACTAGATGATAAGATCGAAGACCTTAGTGAAGACATGAAAAAAGAGATACATACCATAAACAAAAATTAGAGATAAAGAATGCTGTATCTGATATCAAGAATGCACCGGAAGGAATTAAAAGCAGGCTCAATGAAGCAGAGGATAGAATAAGTGACTTAGAAGACAAGGTAGAAAAAAATCACACAATCAGAGCAGCAAAAAGGAAAAACAAAAAGCATTAGGACAGTCTAAGGGAGCTTTAGGACAACATGAAGCAAAATAATATTCACATTATAGGAATGCCAGTGGGAAAGGAAAGAGACCAAGGGATAGAGAACTTGGTGGAGGAAATAACCAAACTTCCCTAGGCTAGCAAGGGAGAAAGCCACACAAGTTCAGGAAACACAGAGGGTTCCAAAAAAGAGGGACCCAAAGAGACCCATTCCAAGACACATCATAATTAAAATGGCAAATGTCAAGGACAAAGAGAAAATATTAAGGGCTGCAAGAGAGAGAGAGAGATAAGCAGTGATGTACAAGGGAACCCCCAATAGGCTGACAGTTGATTTCTCAACAGAAACTCTTCAGGCCAGAGGGGAGTGGCATGAAATTCTCCAAGGAATGAAAAGCAAGAACATACAGCCAAGATTGCTTTATCCAGCAAGGCTATCATTTAAAACTGAAGGTGAAATAAAGAGCTTCCCAGACAAAAAAAAAGGCTAAAGGAGTTCAATACCACCAAACCAGCATTGCAAGAAATGCTAAAAAGACTGCTCTAAGAAAAAGAAAGAATAGTGAGAGAAAGATACATCAGCATAAAGGGGAAAAATGGCATTAAGTAAGTTTATATCAATAGTAACCTTCAAGGTAAAAGGAATAAATGGTCCAATCAAGAGACAGAGAGTAGCTGAATGGATAAGAAAACAGGACCCAAATATATCTGTCTACAAGAGACCCACCTGAGAGCAAAAGACTCACACAGGCTAAAAGTGAAAGGATGGAATAAAATATTCCAGGCAAACGGAAAGGAAAGGAAAGCTGGAGTAGCAATTCTTATTTCTGACAATATGACTTCAAAATAAAGACCATAACAAGAGACAAAGATAGTCACTACATAATACTAAAGGGATCAAGCCAACAGGAGGAAATAACCCTTATAAACATTTATGCACCCAATATAGGACAACCTGAATATATAAAAAATTTCTTGGTGGACTTTAAGGGGGAGATTGACAGCAACATAATCATAGTGGCGAACTTTAACACTCCACTGTCAGCACTAGACAAATCATCAAGACAAAAAATCAACAGAGAAACACAGACCTTAAAATACTCACTAGACTTAATGGATTTAATGGACATTTACAGAACATTTCATCCCAAAACAGAATAAACATTCTTCTCAAGTGCACATGGAACATTCTCAAAAATAGATCATATGTTAGGGCACAAGGCAAATCTCTACAAATAAAGGAAGACTGAAATCATATCAACCATCTTCTCAGATCACAATGCCATGAAACTAGAAATGAACCAGTATAAAAAAAACTCCAAAAATATTCAAACACATGGCAGCTAAACAGCATGTTATTAAACAATGAATGGGTTACCAATGAGATCAAGAATGAAATCAAGAATAAAATCAAACACTTGATGGAAAAAAAACGAAAATGACCAGACAATAACCCCAAATCTATGGGTTACAGAGAGAAAGCAGTCCTGAGAGGAAAATTCATAGCATTACAGGACTATCTCAAGAAACAAGAAAAAGATCTAATGAACCATCTAACACAACAACCAAAGAACTAGAACAAGAACAGCAACAATAGCACCAAGGAAGTAGAAGGAAGGAAATAATAAAGATCAGAGCATATATTAATGACACAGAGACTAAAGAAAGAATACAAAGAAAATCAATGTAACCAAGAGCTGGTTCTTTGAAAAGGTAAATAAGATTGATTCACCTTTCACGAGACTTATCAAGAAACAAAGAGAGAGGACCCAAATAAATAAAATCAGAAATGAAAGAGGCGATATAACAGTTGATCCAACAGAAATACATAGGATTGTAAGAAAATACTATGAGCAACTACATGCCAATAAACTGGACAACATGAGTGAAATAGACAAATTCCTAGAAGCATACAATCTTCCAAAGCTGAATCAAGAAGAGACAGAAAACCTGAATAGGCCGATAACTAATTAAACTGAAGCAGTAATCAACAAACTCCCAGTAAACAAAAGTCCTGGACCATTTACAGGCGAGTTTTACCAAACATTCAAAGAAGAATTAACACCTATTCTATTCAAACTATTCCAGAAAATTCAAGAGAGGGAAAACTCCCAAACTTTTTTTTATGGGGCCAGCATCATCCTAATCCCCAAACCAGACAAAGACACTACAAAAAAGAAAATAACAAGCCAATATCACTGATGAACATAGATGCTAAAATCCTTACTAAAATACTAGCAAACTGCATACAGCAATACATTAAAAAGATCATACATCACGATCAAGTGGGATCTAATCTGGGGATGCAAGGCTGGTATAACATCTGCAAATCAATAAATGTGATACATCACATAAACAAAATGAAGGACAAAAATCACATGATCCTATCAATAGGTGCAGAAAAAGCATTTGACAAAATCCAGCACCCATTTCTCATAAAAACTCTCAGCAAAGTGGGAATAGAGGGATCACACCTCAACATAATAAAGGCCATATATGACAAACCTACAGCCAACATGATACTCAATGGTCAAAAACTAAAACCATTTCCCTTAAAAACAGGAACAAAACAGAGATGTCCACATTCATCACTCTTACTCAACATAACGCTGGAAGTTCCTGCCACAGCCATCAGACGGGAAGAAAACATAAAAGGTATCCAAACTGGAAAGGAGGAAGTAAAACTGTCATTATTTGCAAATGACATGATATGGTACATAGAAAACCCTAAAGACTCCATCAAAGTACTACTAGATTTGATAAATGAATTTGGTAAGGTAGCTGGATACAAAATCAACATCAGGAAATCAGTGGAACTCTTATACACCAACAATGAACTTTCAGAGAGAGAAACTAAAAATATACCATTTACCATTGCAACTAAAGAAATAAGATACCTAGGTATAAAATTAACCAAAGATGGAAAAGACCTGTACTCGGAAAACTACGGGACAGTGAAAAAAGAAATAGAGGAAGATATAAACAAGTTGAAGAATATAACATGCTCATGTACTGGAAGAATTAATATCATTAAAATGTCCATACTACCCATAGCAATTTATAAATTCAATGCAATTCCTATTAAAACACCAACAGCATATTTCACAGACCTAGAACAAACATTCTGAAAATTTATATGGAACCAAAAAAGACTCTGAATAGCTACAGCCATCTTGAGAAAAAAGAACAGAGTGGGAGGGATCACTTTGCCGGACATCAAACTGTACTACAAAGCCATTGTAATCAAAATAACCTGGTATTGGTACAACAGGCATACAGATCAATGCAACAGAACAGAGACCCCAGAAATAGACACATGCCGTTATGGTCAGTTAATATTTGACAAAGAGGCAAGAGCATACAATGGAGTAAAGACAGTTTCTTCAGTACGTGGTGCTGGGAAAATTGGAGAGATACCTGCAAAAGAATGAAACTAGACCAACAACTTTCACCATAAAAGACTTAAGTGTAAGTCATGAAACCATAAAAATCCTGGAAGAAAACATAGGCAGTAAAGTCACAGACATCTCAAATAGAGTAATTTTCACTGATTCATCTCCTAGGGCAAGAGAAACAAAAGAAAAAATAAACATATGGGACTACATCAAACTAAAAAGCTTCTGCACAGCAAAACAAAACAGCCTCAAAATACAAAGGAACCCTACGGGCTGGGAAAACATATTTGCCAAGGATGTATCTGATAAGGGGCTAATTTCCAAAGTGTACAAAGAACTTATACTACTCAGCAAGAGGAAGACAAACAACCCAATTAAGAAATGGGCAAAGGACCTGAATAGACACTTCTCCAAAGAGGACATATAGAAGGACATATAGAACAGACATATGAGAAAATGCTCAAAGTCACTAATTATCAGAGTGATGCAAATTAAAATCACAATGAGTTGCCACCTCACACTTGGAAGAATGGCTACAATCAACAAATCAACGAACAACTCCTGCTGGTGAGGATGTAGAGAAAGAGGAACCCTAGTACACTGCTGGTGGGAATGCAGACTAGTGCAACTACTATGGGAAAGAGTATGGAGGTTCCTCAAAAAACTAAAAATGGAACTGCCTTTGGACCCAGTGATCCCACTTCTAGGAATATATCCTAAGAATCCTGAAACACTAATCAGAAATATATGCACCCCTATGTTCATAGCAGCACAATTTACAATAGCTAAGATATGAAAACAGCCCAAGTGCCCATCAGTAGATGAGTGGATAAAAAAGTTGTGGGACATTTACACCATGGAATACTATGCAGCTGTCCCTTTGGGACAGTATGGATGGACCTGGAGAAAATTATGCTAAGTGAAATAAGCCAGGCAGAGAAAGAAAAACATCACATGATCTTGCTTATATGTGGGATATAAAGAACTTAATAAACTGATGAACAGAATAGTTTCAATGACATGGCAGCATAGATCAAACTGACAAATGTCAGAGGGATGGAGGAGGGCGGGTGGGTGGAGGGGGAGAGAGTAACCAAAGTATTTATATGCATATATACACAACCCGAGGACATGGACAATGGTGGGGAGAGGGACTGGGAAGGGGGGGGTGGGATGGGGTGAAACGGGTCATTGGGGAGAAAAAGGGACATGTGTAATATTTAAAAGAAAAAAAAAGTCTCTTTTGTCTAAAAATAAAAAAATTTGAACATAATCTACCTAAAACATTAATAATTATTGTCACGGAAACCACACTTCATTTGCCAATCTGCAAAAATCTTTAGATTCTCTAGCTAAAGCTGTCTTTTATTACTATTATTTATACAAGTTTTTATTGATGTCAAAAAGAGAAAAGGAGAGGGAGAGAGAGATAGAAACATAGATGATGAGAGACACTGATTGGCTGTTTCCTGCATGTTCCCTACTGGGGATAGAGCTCACAACCCTGGCACGGGCCGACTGGGAATCGAACCAGGACTTCCTGGTTCATAGGTCAATGCTCAACTGAGCCACCCCAGGCAGGCTAAAGTTGTCTTAAAAAATCAAACTGCTTTAGACTGGAAGAATAAGGAGATGTATAACCTCAACACCTCGGTTAAGGTAGAGACGAGCATCACTAAGATCAGACAACCTGGCTTCAGTAAACTGTAGACCATCAAACCCGCTCTGAAGGAACCTGAGATTGGTTTGCGAGTCTGTTTTCATGGATCTCTCAAGGACTCTGTTACATATTAGGAGAAATTTTAATTTAGGTTTAACCACTCTTTTCTTTATTGTTTTAAATCTCCTTAAGACTTGTTTTTCATGCACTGGGAAAATTGTATCTGCCCAACAGGCTCCCCTAAGAAATATATCAGCTTTTAATTCATGAGATTTTGCTTTATAATACGCTCAAGTTTTTCATTGGCTCCATAGATATGGAGAATGAATTGACAGTGGGGAATTGTAACGAATAAAAACTTTATTCTAACCTAACTAACCATGAAATGGAATAAGAATAAAGTGTGCTAACAAACTGATAAAAGGAACTCACATACTGACAGTTCCTTATAACCATATTGCAGGCATCAACAGTTCCAGTTCCTGCTGTACAAGAAACAGCCTTGGCCATGACTTTGGTTGATATAGATCGCCTAACTGCAGGAATTTGGCTAGCACTGACCAGATTTAGTATGCCGACATTAACGATCCATATTGGGACCAGCAAGGACACTGCCTTCATGCCCACAACCCCTCCTCCTGATCTCTAGTTCTGCTTTCCCTCTTCCTCTATAAAAACCCATCTGCACTGAGAATGTGGGCTTTGGAAAAGAGTCCATCTACTTGTGAGGTCGGCACTTGAATAAAACCTCTTCTGTTTTGCCAGCATCTGTCTCAAGAATTTGGTTCTCATGGTCCAGGCAGGCAAACCTTGGTTCTGGTTACAGTTTGTGTAAGAATGTAATTCATTTTTCCTTGAATGACTTACGAGAACTTGCTGATGAAAGCATTTGGGCCTGACATTTCTGAGATTTTTAATGAATGATTTAATTTCATTAATATTATGTGTTGCTGTCAAATTTACGAGCACAAAAATATTCATTGTACTTTTGTTACCTTTTAAGTATCTTCAATATATATAGTTCTACTCCCCCTTTTAAATTCAGAAATCGATTGCGACTTTTCCTTTTTGTGATTTGCCTCAGAGATTTCAAATTTTAATAGTTTTTACAAGTTCCAACTTTTATCTCTGATTTTTTTCCTTCTTTCTGCTCTTATCTTCATTATTTCCTTTTCACTTTTTCTTTTTTTTTTGGCGGGGGTGCTTATTCACTGATCTTTTTGTGATAGATTCTCAGTTCATTAGTTTTCAGCTTTTCTTCTTGATAATATATTCATTTAACCTATAAATTTCCCTCTAAGCGATGCTCTAGCCACATCCACAAGTTTTAATATAAAACATTTTTGTAACATCTTTTTTAAAAATCCTCACCCAGGGATATGCTTTCATTGATTTTTCGGGGGGGCGGGGAGAAACATTGATGTGAGAGAGAAACCAATTGGTTGCTTCCCATATGTGCTCTGATAGGGGATCAAACCTACAACCTAGGTATGTGCCCTGACTGGGAATGGAACTCACCACCTTTTGGTGTTGGGATGATGCTCCAACCAAATGAGCCACCTGGCTGGGGCTTTTTAGTAATATATTTTCATAAAAAATGTGTAATGGCTGCTATCTCAATTATTAAGGTATGTTAAAAATGTTCCAATGTATTTTTAAAAAAACAGAAAAAGATCTCTATAAATTGATTTGAAATAATTTTTTTTTTCATTTTTGCAAAAAGAAACTCAAGAAGGATCAATATAAAGAACAGAACCTCAGAGGACTTGGAAATGAAGTGGATATTTTAAGGAAGAGATGGGACATCCAAGTACATCTTTCTTTGTAGTTTTGGCTTTTGAAAGTTATTTTTACATATTAAAAAAATAAAATGAAATCACAGGAAAGGGAAAAACACAAAACAATTAAAAACAACGAATGAACCTTGCTATATATTGAATAACACAGGAGGAAAAAAAAATGGTACCTTCTAAACACAGTGTGCTGACTATAATAATCTCAATGGGTTATATTTTAAGGACCAAAAGAAACCTGTAAAGAAATCCTTAGTATGGATTTCTAAGAATTTTACTTAGTATGTTGTTGTTTTTCTGGTGCAGCCATTTAGAAATTACTGTGCATGAACTGAAGTGCTGAGCAAATGTGGAAATAAACCAAAGTTGCTGAGAGACACAAATTCAGAATGGGGGGAAAGACAGAACCCTTTAGTGATGGGCTGGAATTAGAGGTTTCATAGGAAAGGTTTCATATCCCAGTAGCAACGAGCAGGATTTGGTACCTCATCAAAAGGAACCTGTATTTTTAGAGAATGGCATATTCCAGGGTGGAAGCAGAGAAAGTAAAAGGTGTGCTTGGAGAATCTTGTTGTACAAGAAAGTAAGGTAATGCTAAAAAATTAATGGGAACATATCAAAAGATCCAGAGTTTCCACTGAACTAATCTGAGATGTTGTCCATATAATAATGATAGGAATGAATTATAACACATTGAATTAAAAAAATGTATGAGTTCAGATACTTAAAAAGAGAGAGGAAAAAGGGAAAGTTCTTTACAGAAGAATGTTTCAGCAAGGTAGGGAAAAAAATCACCATTTTCCAACCAGTATAGTAAAAACAAAACAGAAAAAACTCTGTTCTGGCATGACCATTAATGGATGCTAAAGGCACAGCTGAAAACTGTCAAGGAACAGGAAACTCACTCAGTCTTCATGTATAAACTCACAGATTACAGATTAAAGATATCTTTACAATGGAGAAATCTGGTCGGACAACATTTTAGTCAAAAAAATAAAACATCACCAATAATGAGATTGACTGCCCTTTGCCCTCATACTGAGAACATGGTATTGTCTATTTAGTATGTCTATCAAAAATGTATAACATGAATCTAATCACAGGGAATTTTCTAGATTATGAAGCCTAAGAGTCAACTAAATACAGTAAGTATTCTTTGAGTGGGTCTTGGATCAAACAACCAACCCACAGTTATAAAGGACATTCTTCTTTGTATTTTATAGTGTGAAAGAGAGGGAGGAGAGGGAGAGAGAAACACTGACCTGAAAGACACATTCATTGTTTGCTTCCAGCTCCAGCCCCAACTGGGGCCTGCAACCGAAGTACACACCCTTGATAGGGAATCAAACCTGAGACCCTTTGGTGCGTGGGCAGACATGCTAACCACTGAGTCAAACCAGCTAGGGGTATAAAGGACATTCTTGTGACAATCTGAAAAAGAAATGTATTATATAACTATATCCATTTTCTGAGTGTGATAAAATTGTATTGTAGGCTATGTTGGCAAATATCCTTGATCTTTAGTGATATATGCTAAAATATTTAGGGTTGAAGTAACTCAAATGGTTCAAAAAACAAAAATAATACACATATACGCACACACACAGATATGAAGCAAAAGTAGCAAAATATTAACTACTAATGAATCTTAGGTAATGAATATAAAGGTCTGGATTGGACTACTCTTAAAATTTCCAAGACTTTTGGAATTTATCAAACTGTATTGGGAAAAATAAAACAAATCTCCCCAAAACTACTGTAGATTTGTTGTGTCAGTTTTGCTTTATGTATATTAAAGCTATACTATTAGATACATACGTATAAATTAAAGTTATATTTTCCTGTTAAATGACACCTTTTATCGTTATGAAAAATCTCCTTTACTTCTAAAAGTGATATTTAAAATCTTGTTTTGAATGTCTCTCATAAGCAGCACAAAGTAGATTTTTTTTTTCTTTTTCTTTTTTAAAAAATATATCTTTATTGATTTCAGAGAGAGGAAAAGAGAGGGAGAGAGAGATAGAAACATCAATGATGAGAGAGTCATTGATTGAACCCGCAACCCGGGCATGTGCCCTGACCGGGAATCGAACCTCGATCGCCTGGATCCTAGGTCGATGCTCAACCGCTGAGCCACACCCGGCCGGGAAAAGTAGATTTTTAAATGCAGTCTGAGAATAAATTTTTTTTAAATCCTCACCTGAGGATATTTTTTCCATTGCTTTTTTTTAGAGAGTGAAAGGGGAGAGAGAGAGAAACACCAATGTGAGACAGACATCCATTGGTTGCCTCCTGCACACAACCCACCCAGGGCCAGGGATGGAGCCTGCAACCGAGGTACAAATGATGTCCTTGGCCCGAGTCAAACCCAGGACCTTTCAGTCCACAGGCCTACACTCTAGCCATAAAGCCAAACCAGCTGGGGCAAGTCTGACAATCTTTTAACTATCATATTTAGATAATTTACTTTAAATGTGATTTAGTGACATATTTTGAATTCTGTCTAGTATCTATCTTTGCACTATCTGCTCTATCTGTCCTGTTTCTTTTCTTCCTCCTCCATGCTTTCTTTAGAATCAACTTGGGAGCTTTAAAATCACTCAGATATTCTGATTTAATTGGTGTGGGAAGGAGTCCAGGAATTAGGATTTTTAAAAGTTCCCTAAGTAAGTGTATTGTATAGCTAAGGTTGAGAGCCAGTTTTAGGTTTTTCCTTTTAAATTTTAGTAATTCTTGTTTTTTCATTTTATTAATTTGAAAATTTAGTATTCTTTTAGAAAAATGTATACTTAACTATTGAATAGCCTTGGCCTTCTCCCAAACCATACAAATGCATGAGAACACTTAAAATACTATTAACCACACAACTTACATTAGTCATTTTGTATACTCTGTTTTAAGAATTCTTGTGTAGATTTATCAACATATTTACCATTTGTTTTGTTTACCATTTCTTTTCACCTCATACTTTCCACATGGGATCTTTTCCTTCTGCCTAAAACATATCTTTAAATTTCTTTTAGTAAGGGTTTGCTCTTGCATTCTTTCCTCTGCTTCTGAAACTCCAAAAACAATTAAGAACTCATTTTATCTTCCATGTCTTCAACCTAATTCAATTTTATTATTTTGTTGTATATTGTATTTTCTTTTCTGTATGTGGAATTCTGGATGAATTCATATAATCTTTCTCACCCAGTTCAATAATTTCCTCTTTATTTCATACAAAATTAATTTCATTTTTTCTTTCTAGAAGTTCTATTTTTAGGATTTTTACTTTATGTCTCTAGTCCCTACCAAAATTTTCAAGCAATTCTCTTTTTATTTTAATTTTTTAAGGCAGTGTGAAAGTATTTTTTAAAAAATGTATCTTTATTGTTGAAAGTATTACAGATGTCGCTCTTTACTCCCCCAATGATCCACTCCACCGTCCACCGTGCATCCTCCTAGGCCTTCCCCACATATTGTCTGGGTCCAAGGGTTAGGCATTTATGCATGTAAATTTGCTGATTAATCTCTCCCTACCCACTCCCCCACCCTTGCCTTCCCTCTGAGGTTCCTCAGTCTGTCCCATGCTTCTGTGTCTCTGAATCTATTTTGTTCATCAGTTTATTTTTTTCATTAGATCCCACATGAATGAGATCATGTGATAATTGTCTTTCTCTAACTAGCTTATTCTAATGCTCTCCAGTTCCATTCATGCTGTCCCAAAGGATAAAAGATCCTTCTTTTATACAGTTACATAGCATTCTATGGTGTAAATGTACCACAGCTTTTTTATCCACTCTTCTGCTGATGGGCACTTGGGCAGTTTCCAGATCTTAGCTATTGTAAATTGAGCTGCTAAGAACGTAGGGGTGTATAAGTTCTGCCTGACTGGTGTTTCCGGTTTATTAGGATATATTCCTAGAAGTGTGACAACTGGGCCAAACCGAAGTTAGATATTTAATTTTTTGAGGAAACTCCATACCGTTTTCCATAGTGGCTGCACTATGGAAAATTCCACTAGCAGGGTAGTAGGGTTCCCTTTTCTCCATATCCTCAACAGCACTTCTCGTTTGTTGATTGGATGATGGTAGTCATTCTGACGGGTGTGAGGTGATATCACATTGTTTTAATTTGCATCTCTCTGATGATTAGTGACTTTGAGCATTTTTTCATATGTCTCTTGGCCACCTGTATGTCCTGTTTGGGGAAGTGTCTATTTAGGTCCTTTGCATATTTTTAAATTGGGTTTTTTTTACTTCCTTTTGATAAGTTATGAGTTCCTTACATATTTTGGCTATTAACCCTTTATCGCATGTATCATTGGCGAATATATTCTCCTATACAGTGGGCTCTCTTTATGTTTTGTTGATGGTTTCTTTTGCTGTGCAGCAGCTTTTTATTTTGATGTAGTCCCATTTGTTTATTTTGTCCTTTGTTTCTCTTGCCCTAGGAGATGTACTGGCAAACATATTGCTACGAGAGATGTCTGAGATTTTGCTGCCTACGTTTTCTTCTAGGATATTTATAGTTTCACGTTTTACATTTAAGTATTTCATCCATTTTGAGTTTATTCTTGTGCATGGTGTAAGTTGGTGGCCTACTTTCATTTTTTGTATGCATGTACCTGTACAATTTTCCCAAAACCATTTATGGAAGAGACTGTCTTTACTCCATTGTAAGTTTTTGTCTCCTTTGTCAAAGATTGAGTGTAAAGGCTTGGGTAGATTTCTGGGTTCTCTGTTCTGTTCCACTGATCTATATGTCTGTTCTTGTGCCAGTACCAGGCTGTTTTCATTACAGTGGCTTTGTAGTGTAGTTTGATATTTGGTACTGTGATCCCTCCAACTTTGTCCCTCTTTCTCAAGATTACCGTGGCAATTCAGGGTCTTTTTTGGTTCGATATAAATTTTTGAAGTGTTTGTTCTAGATCTGTGAAATAGGCCATTGGTATTTTCATAGGGATTGCACTGCATCTATAGATTGCTTTGGGTAGTATGGACATGTTAATGATATTAATTCTTCCAAAACATGAACAAGGTATATTCTTCCACTTGTTTATATCTTCCTCTATCTCCTTTTGCAATGTCCTATAGTTTTCCGAGTACAGATCTTTCACCCCCTTGGTATAGTTTATTTCTAAGTACCTTAATTTTTTTGTTACAGTGGTAAATGGGATTGCTTTTTGAAATTCTCTTTCTGAATTGTTGCTGTATAAAAATTCCATCTATTTCTGGGTGTTAATTTTTTATCCTGATACATCGTTGAATTCATTTATTAAATCTAGTAGTTTTTTGGTGGAGTCTTTAAAATTTCTATGTACAATATCATGTCATTTGCAAATAATGAGAGTTTTACCTCCTCCTTTCTAAATTGGATGCCTTTTATTTTTCTTATTGTGTGATCACTGTGGCGAGAACTTCTAGGACTATGTGGAATTAAGGGGGTGAGAGTGGACACTCCGATCTTCCTCCTGTTCTTAAGGGAAACACTTTTTAGTTGTTGCCCATTGAGTATGATATTGGCTGTAGGTTTATCATATATGGCCTTTATTATGTTGAGGTATGAGCCCTTTATTCCCACTTTGCTGAGTTTTTGTCAAAAAATGGGTGTTCGATTTTGTGAACTGCTCTGTGTCTATTGATATGACAATGTGATTTTTGTCTTTCAATTTGTTTATGTGATGTATCACATTTATTGATTTGCAAATATTAGACCAGCCTTGCATCCCTGGAATAAATCCCACTTGGTCATGGTGTATGTTTTTTTAAATATATTGCTGGTTCCGATTTGCTAATATTTTGAGGATTTTAGCATCTCAGAGATATTGGCCTGTAATTTTCTTTCTTTGTTAGTGTCTTTATCTGGTTTTGGAATTAGGATAATGCTGGCCTTGAAAGAAGAGCCTGGAAGTGTTCCTTCCTCTTGGACTTTTTGGAATAGTTTGAGGAGGGTAGGTGCTTGTTCTTGAATGTTTGGTAAAACTCCTGTGAAGCCATCTGGACCAGGGCTTTTGTGTGCTGGGAGTTTTTTGATTACTGCCCAACTTCATCAGTACTTATTGGTCTATCCAGGTTTTCTGACTATTCCTGATTGAGTTTTGGAAGGTTGTATTTTTTGAGGAATTTGTCCATTTCATCCAGGTTGTCCATCATGGTGGCGTATAGTTGTCAACAGTATTTTTTTAGAATCCTTTGTATTTCTGTTGGGTGAGTTGTATTTCACCTATTTCTGATTTAGTTTGTTTGGGTCCTCTTTCTGTTTTCTTCGTGAGTTTGGCTAAAGTTTCATCAATCTTGTTTATCTTTTCAAAGAACCAGCTCTTGGTTTCACTGATCTTTTGTATTTTTTGTTTTTAGTCTCTATGTCACTAATTTCCGCTCAGATCTTTATTATTTCCTTCCTTCTACTTTGGGCTTTTCTTGTTGTTCTCTTTCTAAGTCTTTAAGTTGTAGGGTTAGATAGTTTATTAGATGTTTTTCTTGTTTTTTTGAGGTAGGCCTGAAGTGCTATGAACTTCCCTCTCGGGAGTGATATCATTGTGTCCCATATATTTTGGGTTGTGTGTTCACTTACATTTTTTTCCAGGAAGTTTTTAATTTCTTTCTTGATCTTACTGGTATGGCATTCATTGTCTTTACAGATTTGTTCTTGTTGTCTGCTGGCTTTAGATCATGGTACCTTGTTTTTATTCATGCTTAGTAATTATTTTTTACCAAAAGCTATTCATTTTTCTTAAAAAAAGATTTATGAAGAGTTTTTAAACAAGCATTCATTTATGTTACTTTCAGGCAACTTGGGATACACCAGTATAAGACCATTTTCAACTAAATAAATTTGGTTTTTAAGTTTTTTGAAACAAACTGGTGATGCGAATTTGAGCTATTAGTTTGTGTTTGGGATGTCCTATAGTTTCAACTTGTCAGGGTCTGTCATGCTCTGTGTGAATGGGTAGCTTTACTCTCATTCACTCTTAAAAACCTGAGAGGATAACTCTTTGGAGCTTCAACTCTATCAGTTAAGTATAAAAACCAAAGTTCAAATTTACCAGTTTGGACAAATAATTTAAAGGAAAAAGAAACTTTGTACTCTGCTTACCTTTCTGGGTTCCTGTCATCATTTGCATTTTGGATTTCCAGCTGAATGATTCAGTATTTTTAAGATTTATCCAACTTTTAAAAACATTGTTGCTTTTAAGTTTGAGAGATCAATTGGAATATCCTCCTAGCTATATTCTAGTTAACTTTTTAAAGTAGAATATATAAACAGATAAAATTAACATAGTCTAAATTATTGGCATAAAACCAGTTTTTGAAAAGAAAGCCAACAGTTACAAAATAATATTTAAATAAACAGCAGAAATACTGTTACATTATTGTTCACTAATACGAACATGAAAAATATGTATGTGTATACATCAGGTGTGGTAAGTGCAAAAATAGGCTCTGAATAATCTATTAAATGACCTTGAAGTTTCTTCAAAAAAGGCTCCAGAGCCAACCTGAAGTGATCTTAATGGACAGAATTTATTTAATTCACTAATATGCTCAATATAAATAATAAGGGAACTTAACTTCAGAAATTGTTATTCAATTTCATTAAATTGTTAAAAAATTAAAAACTACATAGTGCTAGTTGTATTAACACAAGATAAAAGGAATTACCTGTAAATTGCTTGTTCACTGTTCTTAAATGGTTTCAAACAAATACTAGCTTATCTGACAGAGATAATTATGACTTTAATTAACATAAAGTTGAATTCCAATGAATATCTGAATAATCCAATTATTAAAGAGTTGTGAGTTCACAATGGTAGACCCTACCATCATACAGCCAGATTCTGAAGTATTTTTGGACCATAAACCTTACTAGCAGTCTGGTGAAGTGTATGGATCCTTTCAAAATAATGCTTTTAAATGAATAAGGTTAACTACAAAGAAATATATTAAAATCATATATAGAAATACTATTATTAAAATAATATTTTTAAAAAGTTGATATAATTACATGTGTTTCTTTAGTAATACATTAAATAATGAGGATCTAGCAGTGAATCTAATAACTTAAGACAATTTCAAAGTAGTGATGAGACTACACAGAACCTATAATTTAATACCTAAATATCTATGATTCCTATAAGTGACAAAGTCATAGGTATTGGACTTTGCTACCTACATTCCTAAATGCTACATTTTAATTAGAAGTGAATAAGAATTAAGATTTTTTTTCTCATTCAAGTCCATAAACTCTCAAAATTCTATTTATGGGCCTACTAAAAGGTTAAGTGTCAGACGAACTAAAATTGGACAGGTTCAGCCCAGCCGGGCGTGGCTCAGCAGTTGAGCATCAACCTAGGATCCGGGGAGATCAGGGTTCGATTCCCGGTGAGGGCACATACCCAGGTCGTGGGCTAGGCAGCTGATCAATGACTCTCTCATCATTGTTGTTTCTCTCTCTCTCCCCCCCCCCTTTCCTCCTCTGAAATCAATAAAGATATGTTTAAAATAAATAAATAAATAAATAATAAATAAATAAAAATAAAATAAAATTGGACAGGTTCATTTCACTTAAATAAAAGCTGTCAAGTGAAAAGAAAACTATTTTGAAGGAATGAGGTAATTCCTTTCTAGGAAACTTGTGGCAATTATGAGCTAAATTTTTGGCTCACTTCTAACAAGTATACAAGAATCCTCAGTAGTTAGTGTTTATATTAACTTCACCTTTGGTTTCATATTATTCTTCATACATTTTATTTTCCTCATTCACAACATAAATCACCAAATACATATATGACTAAAGTGATACTAAATTACCCAATTTTCTCATTTTGGTCACTACTTCAATTTTTTTCTGGAAGAAAAAGAATTCTTTTATATTAATACTATGTAGAGCTATGTTGTTTCTCTCAGATCTACCCTTAATAAATTCTTAGGGGATTTGACATCACATAGTCCAAAATAAATCAATCTTATGAGAACTACCTTCACATCAAGATGATTTTTGTTGACAGACTCAATCCTGACATCAATAATTATGTATTTGAAGAACCAATACTTCAAAATTCAACACCAAAGATTACTACTATTTATGCAAATTCTCATAACGTAAATTTACTTGGGGGAAAAGTAGATATTCTTCTGCTTTCCTCCTTTTCAGCAAGCTGCTTCAGTTGTTTCCCAAAAATTCTAGATTCCAATAACTAAATTAGATATAGTCCGGTATCCCTGGATTATACTATAAAGTATAATTATTTCTTAATTCAGTTTAGAATAATATTTAGTATTTACATATATAGGATACAAACTAGAAATATTAAGTAATATTTGGGAACTCATCTCTGAGTTAAAGTTTATCATTCTTCACTAGGACATGCAATTTAAATTCTCTTCCAAGACGATTAACCCTTAGATAGCTGTTCTCAGGTTATACTTTTCATGCTTCACCCCTCTTTCCATTGCAATCTAGGGTTTGTAACAGCCATATCATTTTCTACTGAAACATCTCTCCAAAAATTAACACCAAAATAAACCACAAACAATTTACCACCATTAAGAATGCACAAAAGGAATGTGGTATAGGCACTAAAACTTCATTGAACAGTTTTAATAAATTTTGTGTTTTACCGCAGCACTGTTGGAATGTTTGTATTTTTTGGAGACCACTCTGGGGGAAAATTTGAACACATTTTTCTATATGTGCACTAGGCTGTCATTATACTTTATGAGAAACAAAACAAAGGAAATGGCTGAATTTACTAATTTGGGTAAGGCAAATATTTGGGAAAATTAGTTTTAATAAGGAAAATCTATATAATAGCTCAAAAGGTTGATTAGTCAGGAAGTCATTCTGTAAAGTGATAGAACACAATGGTTAGAAAACAAAATTTGGCTAAAAAGTTTGTTATGCTTCCTCTATATTTTAGTGATTCTGAAATGTTCACTTACATTCCTTAGTAAATTTTACTTTTTTTTCTTTAGACAAATTTATGCAGAGAATATTAAAATTGTACTACATAAAACATTTTTAAAACTTAAGAATTCAGTCTTCTTCCTAACTTCATGTGACAGTTTTTCCTTCTTTATACAATAAAAAGTATTAAAAAAATCCTTTATTATATGTAAAAGTATATAATAGGCTGTTCAAATGCCATAGAAATTTTAAATTGAAAGTTGTTTTTACTCAATACTGTCTTTGTTCTCTTTTCCAAAACAGTTACATTATAAGATCATATTTCTTTATTTTCTTCTCCTCAGTTCCACCTTACTGGTTAAGTAGTTTAATAAGAAAATACAGGACTTTATTTCCTACATAATTTCCTGTTTGGTACGCTGCCAGTGTAAACAGCGTCTTGAACATATTAAAAGAGAGCTATAAACTCTAAATAAAATTTTTTGCCCATTACACCAAAAAACTTGGCATTTACTTATCCAAGTATGTAGTTTACAACTGTGGTTTTCCAAAGTGCTCTCTGCAGAGACAGGTAGAGTTCATTCAACGGACAACAAAGGCAGATATGGGAGTACTGGGAGGCTATAATTTCTATGCTTTTTGACCAAACCATAAAACGTTTTCTCTGAAGAACACGTTTTATCGTTAACATGGTTAAAATCAATAATCTAGGCCTTATTTATTATCTTTGCTGTTTTGAAGGAAAGGGGAAAAATAGATTTCCATCTTTTTTTAAAGGAAAAAGAAAAAATCTTTCTTTGAGTCAGTATGTAAACAGGACTGTCACTCCCTGAATTCATTTCTTTAAGGAACAACAAAAAACTAGTTAAAACCAAAACTTCAGACTCCAATTGAAGACTTGGCTTTTAATCAGTTATGTAGCAAACCATACTCAGCACTTTTCATATATCCATTTCATTTTTATATGGATTACAAATCTTTGAAATTCTGAGTGCCAAACACTATTGATTTTGAAGGCAACAGCTTTTCCCTCCATGTTATGGTAGTAAAAAACAAAAAATGTACTGGAGGGAGATCAAATGTGGTGAGTAAAGGTTGTTTAATCTACATCACCTAGGTGAAG